>NC_081413.1:643353287-644043287 GCF_030272615.1 Cryptomeria japonica
ATGGTGGAAAAAGGTGAATGATGGAGAGATCGAGAGGAAAGCTTTTCTTCCCTCCGAGGAGAGATGAATTTTTCACTATGGATTTCCCTTCAAACACTTTATGTTAGGGTTCCCATAGATACTGAGAGGGGGGGTGAATCAGTATCTGACCAGTAATGTAATTTTCTTAAAATAGAACATGCAGAACATAAAGTAACAGTGTACCGGTATGCAAGAGTTAATGTAATTAACAGAATCAAAAACATCCACATGAAAAGAACACCATAACACAAGATGTTTAATGAGGAAACCCGGTGTGGGAAAAACCTCGGTGGGATTTGTGACCCACAATATTCACTTACTGGCCAATAAGAGAATATTACTTACAATAGGGGCCTACACATGCAGGAAGGCCAACTACCTAGAGCACACTGCTCAATAAGAAGTCATACTGACTTACAATGAGGATTATGCAAATCCAATGATTTGTACTGTTTTACAATAGCATCTTCAATGCCAGATTCAGTACTGGTTCTTGCTCTGATCTTTACATATACCCTTGACCTACAATTCGTACATTAGGTCTACCTTATAATTTTCTTTATGCTTCCTCTCCATATCATACAAATGACTATAATGATCTCTTTTATATACAAGAGTCATTTTACAATTTTCCAAGTCAACTTACAATAATAAACAAAATATTACATATCAAAAATCCTGTCGACCTCTGTGCTGGTATACATCTTTTCTTCTGTGTCGGTGCTGGTGTAGAGTGATCTTGTTGATGCTGGTATAATGTCTTTTTTGAATAATGCTTTACCGGTAGAATGTCTTGCTAGTGCCATATGATTGCAAGGTTGCCTGTGTAATGCTTTGCCAATATAATGTCTTGCTAGTGCCATAGGATTGCAAGGTTGTCTGTGTAATGCTTTGCCGGTATAATGTCTTGTTGGTGCCATAGGATTGCAAGGTTGCTTGTGTAATGCTTTGCAGGTATAATGTCTTTCCGGTGCCATATGATTGCAAGGTTTCCATCAATGACAAAACCTTCAATCACACACAATGTCTCATTGGAGTGTCCATATGCCAACAATCTCCCCCTTTGGCATTGATGGCAACACTCATGAGAAATTTCAAAAAGATATCCAAAAATGTGTAGACCAAAAATGTTACCAAAAATGTGAGAACTCCCCTTGAGCATATGATCCCTGTGTTTTTGAATTTTCCTCATCCTACTTCTCCCCCTTTGGCATCAATGACAAAGGTTAGTAGAGTTTGTAGTTATCCATAACCTCAACCTTGTAGTTGGGTAGTTATTATCTGAAGAAGATCTCCCAAAATTAAGTTTATGCCATCCATAAACTTCTTATTGTCTTTTATTGTTGTCTTAGTTTTGTTTACTATACCGGTGAGATACTGCAAGTGCTCTGCCAGTGTTTTGCTTCCCTGTGTTAGTGCCTCTGAAATTTCCTTCCGCAGAGATGCTAAATAGTCCAATCTTGGACTTAGTTTAGATCTCAAAAGTTTTGCCTTGTTTATTATTTTCCCTTTCTCTCTTTCCAATTTGAGCAATTCTTCCTCAAAATTTGCTATCTTTTCTTCAAAAACTGATAATGAATCAGGTGAGTTGACAAAATTGTCTGCAAGTTTGTTTATCTCATCCTATGCCTTGCTTATCTTTTTGTCAATATCTACAGTCAAAAGGTTTGTTTTACATGTATCTTTATACAGGTTTTTGTACTCTTTTAACAAATTACACAGTTCCGGTAGAAGTGTGTCGAACTCCCTTTTACACTTCTTTATTCCTTCCTCAAAGAATTTATGTTTCTCTTTTTCTACAATTTCCTTTATAGATTCTACCTTTGTTTGCTCAAAATTTCCAGAAATATATTTACAAAGTGTATCCAACTGGCCTAAAGAATCTTTATTGTCTATATTACAATTAGGAGCTATTGATTTCAAAAATGGAATTGAATCATCTATTGCTTTATAAGCTTGTGAGCTATAATCAGTTATTTTCTTGATAGATTCAAGTAATACCTTAGTCACATTTGATGGTGACCCAACAAACTGAGTACTGGTGGAAGTGACCAAGCTTGTATTGACCTCTGGTAGGTCTGTTTGTGTTTGTATTTCTTTAAGCACTGGTTTTCCTGCTTCAATTCTTACCAGTGGCATCTATTTTGGAGCCTTTAGCTCTGTTGGTTCCTCTGTTTGTGTTCCAGATTCCATCTTTTTCTTTGTATCTGTTGCCAGTTGCTCTATATTCCCTGTTACCAGAGGCTCTTTGGGTATACCAGATTTATCTGTTGTATCCTTATCTACCACTATGTTGATCTTCTAAGTATCAACAATCATAGTATATAGGACTTTAGGATTAGGATTATTATCCTCTGTATCCATACTCTCAGTTGTCGGTTGATCTACAGTAGTTGTTGTTTTTACTGGTGGAGTATTTAAAGGAGGTGGGGGTAAGTTATCTCTAATCTTGATACTTGGTGGTCCACCAACTTTACCTGTTCCTTTGTCCTTTTGATATACCTTAATGGGCTTGGGACTCCTATATTCTTCTTGTTTTTCTTTTTCAACCAAGAATATATCCCAACCATTTTCTGTTTCCTCTGAAACCTCTGTAACTCTACCTGCCATCAGTGAAATTTGCTAGTGTGTAGTGGAAAAAACTATCCGATTGGCTTGAGCTATCAGATCATCAATTTCTTTAAGTGAGTTAACCAGGTATACTGCAAGTAGTTTTTCTATTTTAATTTTCTTATCCAATTCATTTATTCCTTGCCTTCTGGCCTCAAGTCTTTTGTATAGTTCATCAAGAATTTCATTTAAGACTTGCATCAAAAACTTTTTATACATGTTCATGTGTAATATTACACTCTCCTCAACTTCCCCTTTCTCATCATCCGATAGGGTGTCATAAATTTTCCCTATGTTCTTTAGTTTACCTTCCTCTGTGATCTCATTCAATAATATGTCAAGAGGGGTCAAGTCTGTGTTTGTCTTTTTCTTCTTTTTGGGTGTCAGCTTCTTTTTAGGTGTGACCTTTCTGACCGGAGATCTCACAGCTTGTTGCTTTTGCCTTGTCCTTCTAGGTGAAGGAGTGGTTGCCAGTGAGGGGTCTCTTTTCCTAACAACTCTTTTGAAAGTTGCTGGCATATCTCCTTCTGAGGAAGTACCTACCGGTGATAGATGAGTTTCAGGTTGTTGGGCTGACAACTCATCTTCAGTTATGCCAGTTTTCTTTAATACATCTTCCTTTATGGCTTTTGCTTGTCTGGATCCTTTTCTCACAAATGCTTCAACCTTTTTCACTCTCTTCTTAGATTGAATTTGACTTTCTATGGTCTCAACACTACCAAATACTTCTTCTTTAGGTTCATTGGGGACTTCCAGAAGTGCTTTGGCATAAGTTTCCACTATGTGGTCATCTGTTTCATACCCCATCTCTGTTACCCAGATTGTCTTAGGGATGACTACTTCCATCCATATTTCATCCTTTTTTATTACAAAACATATATCATCCTTGTATTTGTTGACAATTTCCTATGATAGTCTGATTCTTTTGTTCATTCTGACCTTTAGTGCTTGAAAATACTCATTGGTATTCTTTTCCTTTTTTTCACCCATGTTGTTGAATAAGTCTAATAATTGTTTTCCTACCGGTATGTCAAATCCAAAATCTTTGTTACCTATACTAGGAACCTATTTGGTTATATGTAGCATTATGCATACAAGTAAATTTCCAAATTTAAAAGTTCCTTTCTTATCCTTCTTGATTTTGGCTAAGCTATCAATCAACTCATCTTTTAACCATTCACATACATCAATTTTCACATTTTCTTTCACCATATCATGAGCACTCTTAATGCATAAACTAGAGACTAAGTTGAGTCTATTTGCATGAGTTGCTTTGTACCCTAAAATCATGCTAACAAATCTAACATTTATATCGGTCACATCATTAACCCTCAGAGACCTTCTGTCTGATGTTGCACCAGTTAACTTCATTACTAGGTCATTGGAGACCTTCTTAGTCTTGTTAGGTCTGTTACCAAGGAAGGTAACCCTGTTACTACTTTCACAGCTCCCTTTGTAATTTTGTGCATTGAATCAAGCCAAAAGAATGAACCATGTACCCTGCTTAAAACTATCCTAATCACTTCCTTGGGAAATTCAGGAATGCAGAGAATTTTAGTGAAACCTTGGGTTTCAACAACTTTATGTTCAGGTTTTACATTTCCAGAATTGTCACATATAACAGTCTTATACATGTTTTTAATTTCTTTATCACCTAATTCCTCTATGTTGCAATGAATATACATTCTAGGGTCTTTTGCATAAACAACACCTTTTGGAATTTGGGAAAAAGCACCTGTATTGTCATCTTTCTTAGCTACCTTGGGAACTAGCTCAAACATGAGCCTAGGGCATTTTATAACCTCGACTACTGTAGGGTTTGCTATGAATTCAGGTGTAGAGGAGGATGCCATGATGATAAATACCTTTTTCTGCCTTTGGATGGATTGATTGCTGAAGTGCTTTGCCTCTTTGCTCGAAATGCCTTAGCTCAGAAATCTTCATGCTGTCTGAAAGTTTGAATGCTCGATGAAGTGAAATGGAGCCAAAACCTTATTTTATAAAGTCTTTTCTACTACCTACCACATTAATTGCTTGCCGATAATGTATTATCTTAACTTTATTTGCCGGTAATGAGTGATTTTTCAACTTCTTTTCTCTAACCAAGGGAATAATAGCACATGTGTCATTAGATTGCCAAACCCTCAAGATAATTTTCTTCAATTAGATGAAGAACATCCTGCCGGTGGAGCATTTGTTGGTTCTACTAGTGGAGGAGTATCCCTAATATTTAGATCACCTTTTCTAATCCATTGCTTTGAGAATTCTTGCTTAACCTCTTCAACATTTTCTTTACCTTTCAAACTAGTACTTTTGTTATCTACTGGTGTACCTTTACTTCTACAAAATTTAGCAATATGACCAATCTTGTTACATGCATAACAAGTTACATTATTTTTCTGAATAACTTTCCCATAACCTATGCCAGTTTTTGTTCTGCATTGATTTGATAAATGACCAAATCTTCCACAAACATAACATCTTACATTCATTTTGCAATTTTTCAGAGTTATGACCAATTTTGTTGCATTTGGAGCATTGACTGGTGGGAGGATTGATATTCTGATAATTCCTAGATCTACATTCATTTTCCCTATGACCATATTTATTGCAATTAAAGCATTTGCCATTGAATTTGTAAGTATTAGAAGGTCTTACCGGTTTGTTGTGATCCTAGGTATTTGTAGTACCGGAGCTTTCTCCAACTTCAAATCCAATTCCAGAAGTGTCACCTTTGGGTTTTTGATTCTTCAATAAGGTACCAAGTTCTTCTGAGCTTTTGTTGAATTTTTCTTTGTGTTGATTTGCAGTTTCCAATTCCCTTTCCAAGATTTGTTTTTGTCTCATTAGTTCATTCGAGTCATTCTGAGTATGCATCAGATCTGTCTTCAACATGTTATTCTCATAACTAAGTCTTGTGTTCTCATTTGCTGCATCATTTAGTCTTCTGGTCAATTATTCTTCATTCTTCTTTCTATCCTCAATCTCTTTGCAAAATCTCATAGTCATATCTTGCATTTCATTTTGTGTTGTCATGATCTCTTGTTTCAATTTGCTTATCATATCATTTAGTGATTCCTTTTCGTCATTCTCATTTTGCAATTTTTCACAAAGTTCTCTTCTCTTATTTCTTGTAATAGTAAGATTTTCTTGAAGTGCTTGAATAATGTCTTGAGCTGCTTTTAAATCATCTTCTAATTTGATATTTTTTAACTTCTCTGCATCATAGTCAATAAGAGCTCCTTCAAATTGCTTCATCAGATTTTCCATCTTTACCAGTGTCAAGATCTTCCTCAAGCTATTAGGCTTCTTAAAATAGGGGACTAGACTCTGATACCAATTGTTAGGGTTCTCATAGATACTGAGAGGGGGGGGTGAATCAGTATTTGACTGGTAATGTAATTTTCTTAAAACAGAACATGCAGAACATAAAGTAATAGTGTACAGGTATGCAAGAGTTAATGTAATTAATAGAATCAAAAACATCCACATGAAAAGAACACCATAACACAAGATTTTTAATGAGGAAACCTAGTGTGGGAAAAACCTCAGTGGGATTTGTGACCTACAATATTCACTTACTGGCCAATAAGAGAATATTACTTACAATAGGGGCCTGCACATGCAGGAAGGCTAACTGCCTAGAGCACACTGCTCAATAAGAAGTCATACTGACTTACAATGAGGATTATGCAAATCCAATGATTTGTACTATTTTACAATAGCATCTTCAATGCCAGATTCAGTACCGGTTCTTGCTCTGTTCTTTACATATACCCTTGACCTACAATTCGCACATTAGGTCTACCTTATAATTTTCTTTATGCTTCCTCTCCATATCCTACAAATGACTATAATGATCTCTTTTATATACAAGAGTAATTTTACAATTTTCCAAGTCGGCTTACAATAATAAACAAAATATTACATATCAAAAATCTTGTCGGCCTCTGTGCTGGTATACATCTTTTCTTCTGTGCCGATGTCGGTGTAGAGTGATCTTGTTGATGCTAGTATAATGTCTTGTTTGAATAATGCTTTACCGTTAGAATGTCTTGCCGGTACCATATGTTTGCAAGGTTGCCTGTGTAATTCTTTTCCAGTATAATGTCTTGCTAGTACCATAGGATTGCAAGGTTGCCTGTGTAATGCTTTGTCGGTATAATGTCTTGCTGGTGCCATAGGATTGCAAGGTTGCCTGTGTAATGCTTTTCCAGTATAATGTCTTGCCGGTGCCATAGGATTGCAAGGTTTCCATCAATGACAAAACCTTCAATCACACACAATGTCTCATTGGAGTGTCCATATGCCAACACTTTATACACATTACATTTAAAAGAGGGGGAAATTCACTAGATCCAATCTCTTAGGGAAGAGATTGAATACTAAATGAATTGATAATGGGATAGAAATGACAAGCTAACCCCCCTTTTAGAATGGAAAATGATTGAATTATGTGTTGTAATACTAAGTGTAAAAGTAGCAAAGAACTGATTATAGCTCAAGATAGAAGTGTGAGATGAAGTTGTGCACCTGGATCTAGCTACAATATGTCGAGACGAAGCTCCTTTGTGAATTTGAGGAAAAGTTGTTAGGACCGTGCTGAAAGTGTCCACGGCCCTCCAAAAAATCAATGAAATGAAAAGGGTTTTTCCGCCTCTGCAAATGGATTCTAAATCTACAAACACAGTTGTGCACCTGCAACCTACACATAAAAAAAGAGAGGAAAAGGGGTTGGGATTGGGGGTTTTCCTTTAGGTCAAAACCCAATTTTGGAATTAGCCAAGTGATGAAAGAAAGTACTTGCAAGTAAATGTAAATGAAAGATTGAAATGTAAGTCACCTCAAGGGAGGTTGTAGATAGAATGTAGGTAGATTTTCTTGTATTGAATTGAATGTTGAAAGGGATCTCCTCTTCAATGGTTGAATCCTTGACTTGAATGCAACACCTAGCCTTGAAGGGAGACTTGAGAATCCTCAATGCTAGAAAGGAATGCTTGAATTATCTTGAATGTGTGATTGATGAAACTTCCAACTTATGACTTATGTAAATGGCAAGGTAAATGTGACTTATATACTTGTCAATTAGGTTTAATTGACTGATTTTTTATCATAGGATGACACAGGGAAATTTTTCTTACTTTATCCAAAGTCCAATGCAAAGACAGGATAGAGGGGGCCCCAAAATAGGGCAAGGACAAGGGTGCCATGCCCCTGTCCTAGGAGGACAGGGGTGGCAGGGGCACCACGCCCCTGTCCTACACTTATCTCAACATAGGAAGCAAGTTTAGGCAATGTGGAGGGCAAAACAAGGCAATTTTTGATGGTTGAGCAAGTCTCGTGTCTCTGATCAGGCATGGGGATTTGAATCTCCAACGTGAAGACCCTAATGTGATCACAAATTGCAAGGGTCACAATTTTATGACACTACACTATCATCCCACCTAAAGTAGAAAAGTGATAGTGTGATACATCCACTAAAGGTGGATCACCCACCAAAGGTGGAAAAGTGATCACATGATAAAACCACTAAAGGTGGATAGGTGATAGCATGATAAGACCACTAAAGGTGGAGACACCACATAAAGTGGAATGTGATAAAATGAGAACACCACCTAAAGTGGAGATGCTCCTAAAGCTCCTATGTGATCCCTAAGTAAGCTTAAGTGATGTGTAATTAAGACCTAGGTGAAGTATAACTAAGGTACAACACCTTAATTACACAAACAACCCCCCTTAAGTATAACTTAGGAAAAATGTACACAAAAGTTAACAACACAAGATGGGTCTCATCTACTAAGCTAGATTAGGTACCCATGTACAAATGCAATGCAATCTCTCACAAATGGTGAGAAGGATAAAATCTAGTGGAACAAAACTCCTCCCCAAAAGAGAGATGAAAATACAAAAAACTCTCAATGATGAATGAGAAGAACAAAACCTCATGTGAGGAAAAAGTCTCCCCCCCCCCCCAAAAAAAAAAAGAGAAGAAGAGAGATCATGTAGCCTTCGTCAATGTAGAATGTGCACCAATGGTAGTATCTTGAAACTAGATGTAGAAGATGGTCCACAATCATCAAACAATAATCCTCCCCTTAGGAAGAAACAATACTACAAGTGTATGTATGAAGTCTTCCCATTCTTGAAAGGAATATGTGGTAAGAAAACTCAATATGTATAGAGTCTTTGAAAGTTGCAAGTGTCTTCATGTTGTTGTTGCAAGTTGCCTTTTCCAAATCATGTTTACTAGGCCACACTGCTAAAAAAGACAATCCAAGATCTAGTGAAGATGAATTTAGATCATGATCCAAAGAATCAAGTATTTCCTCTAAAGATAAAGAGGCATCCTCCAAATGATGTATATAAGTATCTATAGTCATGTCAACCTTGAAAGAATGATCACGTAGAAAATGAACAAGAGGGTCATAGTTCTCCATCACAACAACTAGAGAAGGATCATCTCCATCAAAGAGAAGATTAATATCATCAATGATGTCTCTAAAACTACAATGTAGGACTCCAAAAACAAACCTACAATGTTTGTCAAGTAATCATCTGAAGGAACTATATCTGGAAGATAATGCTTATCCTACTACACTAAATCACAAGAAGACAAAATTGTAGCAACATAGGCTTCATTAGGAGAAACAATAGATGTGATATCAACATGATAATATGGAATGCAAGGATCATGAACTAGATCACATGCAATAATACCCAATTTCAAGTAGCTATATTTCTCCTCAATATTTGAATCCCGTCTAGAAGTGTCATCATCATTTGATAAATAAAATTCATCAATAGGAACAAATTACAAAAAGGAGTACAACTGAGATGCATGATCCACCACCCCAGTAGAAATGATAACTCTATTATCCAATTCTATAATTATAAGTGAATCGTGAGTGAACTCCACAATCTTCCTTGCTACACCATGAGTGGTTTGACAGATGGAAAGGAGATTATTTTTCAAGTGAGTTAAACATAATACATCATTGAAGGTTCCATCCCCAATATCAATAGAAGCCTTCCCAATTACATTTATATATGTATGATTTCTCATAAAAATTAGTGGGATGTTGAAAGGTTCAAATGAAGATAACATAGGCTATGAAGATGCCATATAATGAGAATCTCCTAAATCTAAAAGTCATCTCCCTAAATCATGACCCATAGTAGCACAAATAACTTTCCCTTTGTTCTTACTTGTCCCAAAAGTGTGATTATTTTCCTTATCAAATTCTATTTGTTTGGAAGAAGAAGCTGAAGTAGACATTCTAGAAGGCAAACTAGTTCTATTCTTCTCAAGAAGATGCTTCAAATCATCAATATCCTTCCTATAATAATAGTGTTCTTAATATCTTATTGTCTTACAATATGAACAAGTAATCTTCTCCTTCTTTGATGATTCCCCCTTAAGAGAGAGAGAGGATTCAAATTCTTTATATAGCTTGTTCTTTTTCTTCTTATTGAGATTCCATGTTTCTTTCTTTTCTTTAGGCTTCATTTCCACCAGTGCTTGGTGTGTAAAAGACTTGATTAGAATCATGTGAATTAACTTGTCTTCCTCTTTGATAAGGATATTTGCAAAATCATCAAACCTAAGATCAATATATAATGCTCCAATAGAAATCCTATAGGTATGAAAGCTAGAAACAAACACTGAATAATTAGGGCTAAGCTCAGACAACATATTAAGAAGCAATTATAAATCCTCTTTTTGAATATTTCATTTCTTTAGCTATGTTCTTAATTGATTTATCTTTGAGATGTAGTCTTGGATGTAGTCAAAACTTCATGGATCAATATTTGTCAAATTATTATCAATATGATAACCCCTTATCTTATCAATTTTACTGTAGCGTCCTAAAATGCGATACTTGCAATTTCAACCGCATTTGGGTCTTCACGATGATGACGCAACACTGAACCTGAATGGAGACCCCGAAACTTGTTCATGACATCAAAAACTGCATTTTTCAGCACCCTGGCCTGATCCTCCTTGCACCCTGTTGTCCCTAGAGGTGGGACCATGGTGCCTAGCGCCCTGGTCCCTGGCCCTATTTTTTGGCCTGGTCTCTTTTGGGTCTTGGGTATTTATGTTTGCAAATTGGAAAATAATCTTCCCAGGTCAGCCTAAGGTCGGAAAAATCAGTCTTTCAACCCTAAGTGGCAAGTATATAAACTACATTTCCTCTCCCATTTTGGTAGATGGAAAAAGAGGCGGAAGCGATACTCAAACATTCAAGCATTCAAGCATTCCTTCAAGCAATTGATCATTCTAAGTCTCCATTCAAGGCCAGGTGTTGCATTCAAGACAAGGATTCAACCATTGAAGAGGAGATCACATACAACATACAACATACAACAACATTACACCTTCGCATGTAAGAATACAAACATTCTTACAACAAGGTATTGGTACTTTATTACGTTACAATCATTTACATTTACAACATTCTCATTTCTTGGTTAATTCCAAAATCAGGGTTTGACCTAAGGGAAAACCCCTAATCCCTAACCCCCCAATCATCCTCTCTTTTCTGTGTGTAGGTTGCAGGTACGTGGCTATAATTGAAGATCTGGAATCCTTGTGCAGAGACGAACAGATCCCCCTTCGTTTCGCAGATTTTTTGGAGGACCGTGTGCACGTCGGGCGCCATCGTCCTGTCAACTTTCACTCAAATTTGCAGGACAGCATCGTCTTGACATTTTACTGCTAATTCCAGGTCTGCAGCTTCATCTCATATCCCTATCTCTGTTTATAAGCGAATCTTTCTTACTTTACATGCATTCCTAGTTCAATCTTTCTATCTACATTCTTTACAAAAGAGGGTAGCCTTGCTGTCTTAACCCTTGAAACTCATTTAGAATCCAATCTTGCATTGTGTGGGATTGGATCTTGTGGGTTTCAAGCCCTCTTTTGAATGTAAAGTCTCCCCTAAGTGAAAACTGTCAACCCTAGTGACCTCCTTTCTCTCTCCCTGGAGTGGTGGGGGGAACACTTAGGGTTCGGTAGCGATTTTCCGCTTTACATTTTGGTGAACCCAACGTGAACATCCTTTCTGATTATTCATGGTTAGATCTGAAAATTGGATGCCTTGATTACATTTCCATGTTTGATCTTTTGCAAATTTTAGAGGTTAATTGCATAAAAACCCTAAATTTTCTTTTTAGTAATTAAGCTTGTGAAATGTCTAAATGTTAATGCTTGTTTCAGATCTACCCTTCTATTGCAAATTATCAATTCATATTTGTGTTTTAATTTTGAAAATTAAGTGGTTAAGTGTCAAAACCCTAATTTTTGAAACCCTCTTGATTCAACCTTTGACTGATAATTTCACTGATCAAAACATCTCCAAATCAGCTGTAACTTTGGATTCCGCAACAAAATCATAATATCTTTCATCCCTAAAAATTTGGAAAAAATTTGCGAGGACCATGTGAACCCCGAGCGCCATCGTCCCCGACATTTTTTCCGAAATTTCGGGAGTTAGATCTTATTGTATTTTTCTGCTAAAATCCAGAATTTTGGCTGATTTTATCAATTCTAACAAATTCAAAATTAAAGTCAAAGTTGGTCTAGTGATTGCTTGGATTAAGGCTCCTAATCATTCAAAAATTGTTGAAATTGAAATTTTGTGTCAAAATTGTGTTCTTACTGTCCTAAATCTGAAAAGTGTGTTGGCATTCATTCAAAGTTTCAGTGCTTTATTGAAAATTTTGTAATTTGTGACTTTTGAAATTAAGTGTTTAATTGCAACAACCTTGATTGCCGCTTTCAAAATTGAATTTTGCATTAAATTGAGTCAACTTTTAAATTTCAAAGCTTGCATTGCTCTTAGTATTCCCTCTAAAATCATAAAATTCAAAATTTCAGTTTCCCTCTCTTTTTCAAAATTCAAATTTTGCATTTTTTAACAATCTTGGTAGGGTTCAATTTTGAGATTGCAACTTTAATTTGGCCTATCTACAGAACAATCACTCAATTTTTTCAGATTAGCTTTAAAATCATCATAACTTTCATCCCTGAAAATTTTGAAAAAAGTTGCGAGGACCGTGTGCACTCCGTTCGCCACGGTCCCTGACATTTTTTCCAAAATTTCGGGAGGTCGTGATTGCATTTAACAGCCTAAATCTAGGAGATTGGTTGATTTTATTGAAATTTGCTACCTCTAAATTCAAAATCTTCTCTCCCTCTCTAGTGCATGAGTTTTACAACAATAAGCCCTACTTACACTATTCCCATTAGACGAAGTTGTAGAATTAAGTCTTTCCAAGGTTTAATTACTGAGGAGATGGAACCTAATTTGAATGGCCTTTTTAACGAGGACACGGGTAATTCCTCTAATCCTCTCAATGATGAAGAATCTCTCCATGAGGTTTCTGTAGAACAACTTTCGAAATTGGATAACCAATTTGATGATTTTCAGCAATGGATGTCTCAAGAGTATCCCGATAGTCAAGCTCTTTCATTAATTGAGGGTCTAAAACGTATGGTTCAAAGTGATAAGAATGGAATTGATATTTTGCGTGGTATTGCACACATTGTGGATTGGAATGTGATTCCTATGAAGAGTTGTGCTGAAACTTTAGGTTATACACAACCTCCTACTCAAGTTAATCATTCTATTTTGTTGACAACCTCTATTGCTAGCATACCTACCTTTACATCAAACATAATGACTACTTCAATGCAAAACATTCCGCCTATGATCACCAGTCATGGGGGCAATCGTTCCTCTTCAATTAACCCTCTTCCTTCATTCAATCTGACTTCTTCATTCATTCCTTCAATGAGTGTCCCTATTACATCTCCACAAATGAACATGACGCAAGGGGACAATTCATTTAACCATTCCATTCCTCCTTGTAGTGCTCCTCTTTTCCAATCCTCTCCTATGACTAACTATCATAGTGTCTCACCACCTTACTCTCAATCAATACCTTCTTTCAATAACATAATACCTCCATCACAATCTAACACGTCTAATATGAACTCTTCAACTGAAGCGACCATTAACAATCTTGCACAAACTATCTCTTCTTTACAGCAACAAATTGCCTCTATGAATCAATCTAAGTTTAGTGTGCCCACATTTGATGTTGCGAGCCCACTTTCTCTTGACATTGTTCAAGCTATCCCTCCTAAACATGTTGAAATCCTGCATTTGGAGCTTTATAATGGTAAAGGTGATCCTCTAACACATGTTAAGACTTTTCAAACAATATGTACCGATTTTGCTTATGACCAAAGGTTGCTTGCAAAACTGTTTACTAGAACATTAAGAGATAAAGCCCTACAATGGTATTGCTCGTTGCCTTCTTATTCTATTACTTCTTTCGAACAACTTGCAAATGCTTTCATTCAACAATTTCAAAACAATATAAGTCCTCAAGTTACTTTGATTGATTTAATGCATTGTAAACAAGGTGTTAAAGAAAAAGTGACTGATTTCATTGGTAGATATAAGCATTTGTATGCTCAAATTTCTTTTCCAGTACCTGACAATGATATTCAAAGAATCTTTATTTCTAATTTACAAAAAGACATTAGAGAAAAACTTCTATTTTCTGAGTTTACTTCTTTCCAACAGTTGTGTGCAACTCTTCACAATTATCAACTAATTGTGAGTCAAATGGAACAAGCAAATCCTATGGCTCCGAGTGATAAGGGTGATAGTAGTCAACAACCGTTTGGAAAGTTTAAACCGAATAGAGAGTCCGTTAAATTCAATGAAAACATCATCAACAAAAATGTGAATGCAGCATCAGGTGTGCCTCCTATTTCTAAATTTTTCAAGAAAGAAAGAAAGTTTACTCCTTTGAATGAATCATTGCATAGTATTATGAATAAGTTATTGGAACAAAATGTGCTTACTCTCCCTCCTATAAAGAAAATCGATCCTACAAAGATTAATTCACCCTATTTTGATAACAAATCTTTCTGTCAATTTCATCGTCAACCAGGGCATGATACTGAAAAATGTTTTGCTTTAAAGGGTAAAATTCAAGATTTGATTGATAATAGTACTATCTTTGTTTCAAGAGTGAATGATAAAGGCAACACATCTGTAGCTCCTCCTAACCAAAATCTTAAGATTTTTACTGATCCATTACCTTCTCATACCTCTAATGTGATTGAGACTAATGATTCCTCTTTCTCATCTGATGGTCTTGTGTCTATGACTCCGAATGTGATTAACTTTGTAGAGCAGTAAGAAAACCCTAAAAAACCTTCCATCACATTTGATTCTAGTGAAACTATTAGGGCACTTGATGGTCCTTTATACATAGTTGCAAAAGTCAAGAATACACCTTTCTGTGGAGTGCTTATTGATCCTTCGTGCATGGTTAATGTTATTACTAAAGAATTTCTTTTTACTTTGCAATTGAATCAAGTGATCTATGACAAAACAGATGTGATTGTGAAATTATTTGATGCATTTTCTTCTCCTACAATTGGTTCTATTACATTACCTATTGAGGTCCATAACAAATCCCTTGATGTGAACTTTGCTATTATTCCTTCATCCGAACAATTTTGTGTGAAGCTAGACTATCCTTGGCTATCTTCCATGAAAGCCATTGCTTCTCGTATTCATAAATGTTTGAAATTTCCCCATAATGGTGAAGTTGTTACTGTCAATCATAGTCTCTTTAAACCAGCTGAAAGAACTTCTAGCGTTCCTCTTGATTATTTTTGGCCTACACAATTCCAGTCTCTTCCTCCGCGAAGTGATCATCTTTTCAAATCTTATCAAAAGTGGAAAACAGATATGATCCTATCTCTTAGTGAACCTAGAACACCC
Source organism: Cryptomeria japonica (assembly GCF_030272615.1). Lineage (NCBI taxonomy): Eukaryota > Viridiplantae > Streptophyta > Pinopsida > Cupressales > Cupressaceae > Cryptomeria > Cryptomeria japonica. The sequence goes on from NC_081413.1 coordinate 643,368,731, forward strand.
AAACTTGATATTCCTATCGTTCTTGAGAAGGAAGTTCTTCCTTTGAAAGATAAATCTAATGTCTTTCCTCAAGAAGATTCCCAACCCATTCCTATGGATGTGACTATGTCTATGTCTAATAAACTTTCTAAAAGTATGCCTATACCTCCTCGTCATGATGGACTTGGTCTCCTTCCTAAACCAAATATTCCTCCTTTATATGGAGCAGTTCCTCCTCCTTCCTCTTATGGAGAGAAGAGACCTTCCTCTTCTCCTATTATCCAGCCTAAGAGACCACAACCTAAACACCCAAGTGATAAGGATGAGAACATTCCTCCTCCTCAATCTTCTCCACTTCCTACTAAGACTAGACGAAATCATTCTATGCGTGAATGCCGACAAAAGCGTCGTCTTAGAGCTCAAGCAACTGCTTCTCAAACTTTGCAATCTCCAAAAACACCTTCAACAAGCATTATTCCATTTTCTCCAAAATCTCCTAAACATAAGATGCATGATGGTTTTGATCTTGTGCGATTTAAAGATCCTATTTTTATAAATCTTGATGATGATATAGATGAAAATGTCATTCATGATGAAAATGTTACTTCTCTTGCTTCTGATAGTGAATATGAATATGTTGATGTTGATAACCATTTATCTAACGAATTTTCTAAAGCACTTATCCTAGCTCCTAGACAAGAACAACGTGGCTTGGAACATAAACATAGCCCTTGTTTGGATCTTGTGATAGCTCCATCTGTTGTGTTGGATGTTCCTCCTTTAGTGTGTTCCCTACCTTCCCGAAATATTGATCAGCAAGATCGGGGGGTGGATGATGTGCTAGACTAGTTTCATTAGCATAGCAGATTCTCTCCTCCTCTCTTTCTTTTGTTACTTCTTCTATGTGTTATTCTCATTCATCTATTTGTTGTCCTTAGTGTTGTCTACTTGAGGACGATGCAAAGCATTGAGATCTCTTTTGGTCTCTCTCATGTTGACTCAAAAGACACATGTGTTCCCTTCTTCTAGGTGACCTTCCTTGATTGGGGAATGAAGAACAATTATGCATACATACATATGATATACATGACTTATCATACAGCATACTGACCCCGAGGAAAGTGAAGTCACCTCGTGCTTTGTGTTTTGTGTCTATTATCCTTGGGTTTATCTCACACTTGGGGGCTAAATCTTTGTGATAACGTGCTCCTTTCCCTTCGCATTTCTTATGTGTATCACTACCTTAAAGCAATCACCCCCGTTGAGGCATGTGCGATCGCTTTAATGTAGGGGGGCATACACCCCATCTATCCCTTCAGGATACTTGAAAATTTCTTGGCGAACTTGGCTTTGCTTTGAAAATTTTTGGTATTTTTCTTGCATGACTCATAGTGAGGGAACCTTACTACTGATAGTCATGGTTCTCCCTTGTGATCTTCCCTTTTACTTTGTCAATCCAAGTCGTAAGATCCTTAGTCCACTAGGGGCTTGGTGTGTCTTGCCTCCTTGACGTGGTGAAAGTCTTTCAATGTTGTTTCCTTGTACTTTACCGGAAGTATGAGCGTATGCTTATACTCCCGCTAAAGTGGGGGCTAAATGTAGCATCCTAAAATTGTGACACTTGCAATTTTGACTGCATTTGGGTCTTCATGATGGCGACGCAACACTGAACCTGAATGGAGACCCCAAAACTTGTTCATGACATCAAAAACTACATTTTTCAGCACCCTGGCCTGATCCTCCTTGCACCCTACTGTCCCTAGAGGTAGGACCATGGTGCCTAGTGCCCTGGTCCTTCAAGACTAGGGCGCCCAGCGCCCTGGTCCCCCAGGACCATGGCGCCCAGTGCCTTGGTCCCTGGCACTATTTTTGGGCCCGGTCTCTTTTGGGTCTCGGGTCTTTATGTTTGCAAATTGGAAAATAATCTTCCCAGGTCGGCCTAAGGTCAGAAAAATCAGTCTTTCAACCCTAATTGGTAAGTACATAAACTACATTCCCTCTCCCATTTTGGTAGATGGAAAAAGAGGCGGAAGCGATACTCAAACATTCAAGCATTCAAGCATTCCTTCAAGCAATTGATCATTCTAAGTCTCCATTCAAGGCCAGGTGTTGCATTCAAGACAAGGATTCAACCATTGAAGAGGAGATCACATACAACATACAACATACAACATACAACAACATTACACCTTCGCATGTAAGAATACAAACATTCTTACAACAAGGTATTGGTACTTTATTACATTACAATCATTTACATTTACAGCATTCTCATTTCTTGGTTAATTCCAAAATCGGGGTTTGACCTAAGGGAAAACCCCTAATTCCTAACCCCCCAATCGTCCTCTCTTTTCTGTGTGTAGGTTGTAGGTACACAGCTGTAATTGAAGATCTGGAATCCTTGTGCAGAGATGAACAGATCCCCCTTCATTTCGCGGATTTTTCGGAGGACCGTGTGCACGCCGAGCGCCATCATCCCGTCAACTTTCACTCAAATTTGTAGGACAGTGTCATCTCGACATTTTAATGCTAATTCCAGGTCCACAGCTTCATCTCATATCCCTATCTCTGTTTATAATTGAATCTTTCTTACTTTACATGCATTCCTAGTTCAATCTTTCTATCTACATTCTTTACAAAAGAGGGTAGCCTTGCTGTCTTAACCCTTGAAACTCATTTAGAATCCAATCTTGCATTGTGTGGGATTGGATCTTGTGGGTTTCAACCCCTCTTTTGAATGTAAAGTCTCCCCTAAGTGAAAACTGTCAACCCTAGTGACCTCCTTTCTCTCTCCCTGGAGTGGTGGGGGGGAACACTTAGGGTTCGCTCACGATTTTCCACTTTACATTTACCATACAATGTTTCAAGAGTCTTCCATGCCTCCTTAGGTGTTTCACATGATTCACTATGAAACTGCAATTCAAATGAGAGTAATGAACATATAAATCCAAGTGTTTTTCCCTTCCAAACTCCCATTTTGATAATACATTAGGATCAGTTGGTTGAGAAACTATTTTCTTTAGATAGCCAAGATAACCATTTTCCATAAAATAATTTCATACTAATTTCTTCCATGATGCATAATTATGTGATATTAGGAGTTCAATTTGAGATTTCCTCATCGTTATAACACAAAAACATGCAAAATTTAATCAACTACTACAAGGTTACCCCCCAAATTCACTCAATCAAAGAACCCCCCAAAAGAAATTATTTGGCAATTAGTGTACATTATAATGGTCGCTTGCAAAACAAAGGAAAAGTGGACTTCTAATTTTGATGTTTAAAATAGTCACAATTAGGCTATATTAGACTCAAATCAATATGTAAAAGACCAAATTGTGATCTATGCATTATATTTACCAAAAATAAACCAAATAAGGCCATGTGTTGAAAGTAAATTTTGGTATCATAATGACTATAAACTAATAGCACCATTGTGAAATACAAGAAAAATTATGCACATTCAAAAAAAATTACATTTTAAAAGGAGTCCATATGATCCCAAATGAGGCCCTAAATGTTGCAAAAATAGGGATTAGAAAATTGTTTAAAAAAATTAGAAAACACTAGCACCATTGTGAAGAGCACAAAATTATATCTCAAATAAAAAAAATGCTCACAAAAAGGAGCCTAAATGACTGAGATAATTTTGTTTAAAAATTGCCTACGTAATTATTTCACCCATATCATCTCGACACCTCCAAACTTCAAATGCCTATAAATTTGTTCTCTTAAGTCTAATTTGCAAGAAATAAAGAGAAAATCTTGACTTTTTCAGCTCTTCTAAATCCAATGGTTGTTGGTATTATGGATGACTTCGTCATGTGTTGCATTGGTTTTGTCATTGATGTCAACACTTATCTTCTTGGAGGATTACATTATATTCATCGGTATGGTTAATGGCTTATGCATAGTCACCGATATGTGTTCACTAGCAGGTTATATTGTTCACCGACAACAATGATGACTTGTTATCATCTGGAGATCATTTGGTTATGTCAAAGACTTGGATTCAAAGTTTGGATTTGGTGTTTTTCTTAGTGGTCTAATCGGGTTGATAGATTTGCCATTACTGGCAGATAGGTCTAGGTTATGGACCGGTACTCCAGATCAACATGACACATTATGGAGATTATTTATTGATTGGATATTGTGGTAAATGTATTGAGCCAACATGTTGTTTCGCATCAAGACTTATTTGTAATTGATTTAATTGTAATATCTTTAGTGAGTTGATCTATACATTTGGTCCTAAGTTTTGTATATATGATTGTAAGATCTTATTGAAGATTAGGATATGGTTATGCTATGAGTGTGTTCAAATATTGAAGAGCGAAATTCAATAGATCCTTGTGCAAATCACGCACATTATTCAAAGGTTGAAGGAAGGTTATGAAGGTGTTATGACACTCATGTTAAGAGCTTAACCAATACTGAATCCAGCATTGGAGATGCTATTTTGAGCAGTACATTATCATTGGATTTAACCATCCAATTGTGCAGTCAGTGTGACTCCTATTTTGTGATTGAGCAGTGAGATCTAGGCAGTTGGCCTTTTTGCATGTGCAAACTCCATTTGTATACACATACTATGTATAGTAGTATCATCTAGTTGTGGGTAAGGTTTCCCACCATGGTTTTTCCCTTACTGGGTTTCCACATCAAATCTTTGTGTTATGTGTTATGGATGTTGTTTCTCTTTATATTTTATGCATTGAGTTAAACTGCTACTGCTATATCTGTTAATCTTTTTTACCGGCACTCAAGTTTGGTTTATCGGCATTTAAGTTTAAGTTGGAATAATTTGCATTTGGATTACAATTTATCGATAATTGGTTCACAACTGATTCACCCCCCCCCTCTTAATTGTCCTTCCCGGGACCTAACCCTGACTATTAGAGATACAGATTTAAGAAAAATAGAGATAAGTCATGTTACTATGCAGATGAAGGTGTTACAGATGATTCAGATGAAGATCCATCAGATAATGGATGGGCTTTTGTTGCAATAAAAGAAGAACAACCGTCACCTATTGTCAAACCGGTAGAGCAGGCACTGGCAACAAAAATTGAAGAAAAAGTTGAATGGATTATAGATTTTGGATGCTCTCATCATATGACTAGTGATAAAATAAAATTAATATCTTTTCAAGAAATTCATGGAGGTCTAATAAGGTTTGGAGATGATAAAGCTTGTTTAATCAAAGGAAAAGGCACTATATCTTTGGATGGTAAGCACAATACTGACAATGTTTATTATGTAGAAGGTTTAAAGCATAATCTTTTGAGTGTTGGTCAGTTAGTGGAAAAGGGATTTCAATTACAATTCAAGAATGGGAAATGCAAAATCATAAACAGAACTGGATTGGAGATTGCAACCAGTAATCAAACTAAAGGTAATATCTTTCACCTGAATACTAGTGATAAAACATGTTTGATTGTACACATTGATGAAAGTTGGTTTTGGCATAAAAGACTCTGTCATGTAAATTTTGATTGCATTGTAAGGACCAATTCAACTAAGGCAGTAAGGGATTTACCTAAGATTGTGAAACCTCATAATCCAGTATGTAAGGAATTTCAAATGGGAAAGCAAGTTAGAACATCATTTAAGAGCATTACTGAGAAATCCAATAATATTCTTGATTTAATTCATATTGATTTATGTGGTTCAGCAAGAACAAGAAGTCTACAAGGAGATAGATACTTTATGCTAATAATTGATGATTATTCTAGAATGTGTTGGGTTACTTTTCTCAAGGAGAAATCAGAAGCTTTTGGAAGAATCAAGATATTCATAGCAATGGTAGAGAATGAAACCGGCAGGAAAATCAAATGTTTAAGATTAGATCAAGGAGGATAATTTACATCTAGAGAATTTAATGCATTCTGTGAAGTGAATGGAATCAAAAGACAACTATTAGCACCCCAGACACTCCAGCAGAATGGAGTTGTGGAAAGGAAGAACATAACTATTCTGGATGCAACAAGAACAATATTAATTGAAGAAAATCTACCTCATGTGTATTGGAGAGAAGTAGTGAATACAGTGGTTTATACTTTCAATAGAGTTCACATCAAAAGTGAAACTGGTAAGACCCCTTATGAACTATCATTTGGTCATATTCCTACTCTTAAGTACTTTAGAATATTTGGAAGCAAATATTATATTAGAAGAGATGAGAAAATGTTATATTAGAAGAGATGAGTATATTGGTAAGTTTGATCCTAGAAGTGATGAAGGAATATTTCTTGCTTATTCATCTAAAAGAAAGGCATATAGATGTTATAATAAAAGGTTACAAAAAATCATTGAGAGTATTAATGTGAAGATAAATGAACACTTTAGAGGAGATTCAAGATCTGTAGAACCGGCAGTTGAAATGATTGTAGATGAACCGACAAAGATTGCATGGGTACAGAATGAAGACCCAGTCACACTGACATCATTAGAAAACTCAATTGTGAGTGAAGAACAATAACCTATGAATGTTAATCAGAATAAACCCAGGCATGTAAGATTCAATCATTCAGAGAATTAGATAATTGGAAACAAGAATCGAGGTGTTATGACTAGAGGGAGATTAGAAAATGAAGAGGTATGTTTAATTTCTCAAGTTGAACCAACATCGGTTATTGAAGCATGCCAAGATGAACATTGGATAAAAGCAATGGAAGATAAATTAGAATAAATTGAAAAGAACAACACTTGGACATTGGTTCCCTGACCTAAAGACAAAAATGTAATTGCAACTAAATGTGTATATAGGAATAAACTTAATGAAGATGGTGAAGTAATCAGAAGCAAAGAAATATTAGTTTGTAAAGGTTATTCACAGAAAGAAGGAACAGATTATAATGAAACCTTTACACCGGTAGCCAAAATTGAGGCAGTTAGACTATTTCTTGCATTTGCAACTCATAAGAATTATAAAGATTATCAAATGGATGTAAAATGTGCATTTTTGAATGGAGATCCTAAGGAGGAATTTTACATTGAACAGCCTAATGGATTTTCTTTGACAGATAATAAGGATATGGTTTGCAGGTTAAGAAAAGCTTTATATGGATTGAAGCAAGCTCCCAAAGCTTGGTATGCTAGATTGGATAAATATCTTTTGAAGCTTGGTTACACAAAAGGTAATGCTGACAATAATTTGTATTATAGAGTTACCAATGATGATATTTTGGTTATTCAAGTATTCGTAGATGATATCATTTTTGGAGGTGAAGATGGATTATGTGAGGACTTTGCTAATTAGATGCAAAATGAATTTGAAATGTTTATGATTGGAGAAATAATTTTTTTTCTAGGTTTGCAGATTTCACAAACAGATAAAGGTATATTCATATGTCAAACAAAGTACTTGAAGGGACTTTTGAAGAAATTTGGTATGGAAAATTCCAAACTGGTAAGTACTCCTATGACTACAACTGATAAATTGACATTAAAGGATGATTCAGCTCCTATTAATCCAACAAGGTACAAATATATGATTGGAGGTTTATTGTATTTGACACAAACAAGACCTGATATAATGAATGTAGTATGTATTGTATCTAGATTTCAAAGAAATCCTAAAGAAAATCATGAATCAACTGTTAAAAGGATTTTCCAGTGCTTACAAGGCACAACAAAACTTGGTTTATGGTATCCTAAAGATGAAAATTTTGATTTAATACACCGATGCAAATTGGGTAGGAGATGTAGATGACAGAAAGAGTACCACTGGTGGTGCATTCTTTCTTGGTATCAGATTGATTTGATGGATCAGCAATAAGCAGACTTGTACATCACTATCAACAGCAGAATCAGAATATGTTGCAGCAACAACTAATTGTACTCGGGTATTATGGATCAAGCAAATGTTGAAGGATATAAAGGTAAAATGCAAAGAACCAATAATAATTTATTGTGATAATTCAGCAACAACTGATATATCAAAGAATCTGGTATTTCACTCTAAGACAAAGCATGTTTCTATTAAGTATAATTTTCCGAAAGAGAATGTTGAAGCAAATGAAGTGAAATTGGTTTATGTGAATACTAAAGAGAAAATTGCAGATATCTTTACAAATCCTTTTCCTAAGGAAACATTTGAATATCTCAGAGAGAAGCTTGGGGTAATTTCCCCACCAGCAGAGACTTAGATATTGAATATTAGCATCAAACTGGCAGGAACTAACAGAAAAATCTTTTTTTGGCTTTGATGGAGGAGAGCTACTTCTCAGGGGGAGTAGTGGCAAAATGTTATGTTTTTTTTCTTAACTACTTTGGCATATGATGTCAAAGGGGGAGAGATATCTATGGAAAAACATTATTTCTTGGAGGAGAGATTATTCATTGAGGGAGAGATGTATACTCTTTGGATATATGCATTTTGGTTTCTATTCTGTAACAAACTTTGTATCGATCTATCTTTGGGAGATTGATTGCTTTACTATTTTTGGCATTCTGTTTTTGGCACTTAGATGTTTTTCCATCTAGTGTTGCCATCAATGCCAAAGGGGGAGATTGTTGGTATTATGGATGACTTCGTCATGTGTTGCATTGGTTTTGTCATTGATGTCAACACTTATCTTCTTGGAGGATTACATTATATTCACCAGTATGGTTAATGAATTATGCACAGTCACCGATATATGTTCACCAATAGGTTATATTGTTCACTAGCATCGATGATGACTTGTTATCATCTGGAGATCATTTGGTTATGCCAAAGACTTGGATTGGAATTTTAGATTTGGTGTTTTGGTTATTGGTCTAATCGGGTTGACAGATTTTCCTCTACTGACAGATAAGTCTAGGTTATGGATCGGTACTCCAGATCAACACGACACGTTATGGAGATTGTTTATTGATTGGATATTGTGGTAAATGTATTGAGCCGACATGTTGTATCGCATTGAGACTTATTTGTAATTGATTTAATTGTAATTTCTTTAGTGAGATGACCTATACATTTGGTCTTAGGTCTTGTATATATGATTGTAAGATCTTATTGAAGATCAGAATATGGTTATGGTATGAGTTTGTTGAATATTGAAGAGCAAAAATCAGAAAATCCTTATGTGAATCACACAAACATGATTCGAAGGTTCAAGGAAGGTTATGAAGGTGTTATGACACTCATGTTCAGAGCTTAACTGGTACTGAATCCAGCATTGGAGATGCTATTTTGAGTAGTACATTATTATTGGATTTAACCATCCAATTGTGTAGCCAGTGTGACTCCTATTTTGTGATTGAGTAATGAGCTCTAGGTAGTTGGCCTTTCTACATGTGCAGACCCCATTTATATACACATACTATCTGTAGTAGTATCATCTGATTGTGGGTAAGGTTTCCCACCGTGGTTTTTTCCTTACTGGGTTTCCACGTCAAAATCTTTGTGTTATGTGTTGTGGATGTTGTTTATATTTATGTTTTATGCATTAAGTTAAACCAATACTGCTATATCTGTTAATATATTTTAACGGCACTTAAGTTTGGTTTATCGACATTTAAGTTTAAGTTGGAATAATTTGCATTTGGATTACAATTTATTGACAACTGGTTCACAACTGATTCACCCCCGCCCCCCCCTCAGTTGTACTTCCTGAGACCTAACAATGGTGGCATCTGATTTGACCCAATTAGCTCTGATTTTCATGTACAATACAAAGCCACAAAAATAAAACCCCAAAATGCACAAAAAAATCTCAAAATGGCTATCCAAAGATACTCTAAAAGCTTTGGTACCATGTAAGATTTGGCTATGAAGGTATCTACCCAAGATCTAGAGGCCTAATGGAAAGCACAATAACAAGAGAGAAATAAAATGACAAGACTAAACTATATTCTTATCAATAATGCAAATAGAATCAATCAATTGGATTGAATCACAATGGATCAATGGATGAAATTACATTAGAGAGCCCTTAGTTAAATTGGCCAAGGTGAGACATAGGAGTGCATAAGATTGTGACAAGTGTCATAATCTTATGACATGAGATAAAAAAGGATAAGATATCATCCCACCTAAAGAGGAAAAGTGATAGTGTGATACATCCACTAAAGGTGGATTACCCACCAAAGGTTGAAAAGTAATTACATGATAAAACCACTAAAGGTGGAAGATCCACTTAAGGTGGATAGGTGATAGCATGATAGGACCACTAAAGGTGAAGACACAATGTAAAGTGGAATGTGATAACATGATAACACCACCAAAAGTGGAGATGCTCCTAAAATCTCTTATGTGGTCCCTAAGTAAGCTAAAGTGATGTGTAATTAGGACCTAGGTGAAGAATAACCAAGGTACATTACCTTGATTACACAAAAAAAACTAAGCAATAAAATGAAAATTTGAACCTTTAGTTAAAATTTTGTAGACTAAAAGTATATTTCAAGAAGGATCACTAGGAACATTAACTATAGTTATTCTTAGAAAGTACCACCATATTATCACAAAACATATCTAGCTAGTGGAATATTCCTTGCAAACAATCTTTAAGGATATGTACCTTAGAATAATGATGATTTAGTTGAGATGAATAGGACTGTAGAGTATAGAGATACAAATTAGATGATCAAAATATGAGGATTGACAAGGGGAGGTTATTGTTAGAATGAAAGCAAGTTGGCCAATCTAAAGGGTGAAAATTACTAGTTGCACTTAGGAAAAGTAGAGGCTATAGAACTCTATTATTGACTAAGCTATAAATTTTTAATTCTTCCTAGCGGAAAGTTTATCTCAAAGAGCCTCCCTTAAAATGAGGTTCTAACACACACACATATACCACAACAAACAAGAAGGAAATATTTTTTTAGTTCCCATTTTTTGTGCATAGTCATGTGAAATTTCTAATTTCCATGTAGTGGTGGCTTCAAAACCATTGCATGACTATGGAAAAACATGGGCGATTATTCAATATTTGACAACAATTTTAAAATTATTACTATGAATATGAGACTACCATGCAACTACACAAATTTCCATTATGGTTTTGAGGCCATTGCTTAGTTAACATTGATGGTTTTGCCAAAGTAGGAAACTATTTTTTTGAAGGGTAGAAAAAAAAAACTTAATTGGTAGGAATTCATTTAAAGGATAAGGTACACATAAAATTGGTCCAACAAAATTAGCAGATTTTTTGAAAACTCATAACTACTTGTCATTTTTGCATCATAATGACACTTTGAGTGACATTTTTCCTCATTAAACTTGTAATGTTGACCCATATGTAGATTTGCAAAAATGGATACTTGTAGGTACCAAAGGTCAAAACAACATACGATAAATATTGATGCAGAGCCCTCCTTGTATCCTTCCAAACACTCCAAGATGTATGACACTGACCCCTCAAAACAACAATAGGATCCTATCAAGGCAAGGCTCTACAACATTAGTTCAACACCTCACAATCTTCAAGACTCATACTTACTCAAATTGGGTAATTAGCTCCAACATACACTTTGAAACCTCCAAGGGTTATCAACCATTACCACACCTATTTTGGGTCAAACATGACTCACCTAGACCAGATCAAACACTGGTTGTAAGGATTCAACACCATTCCCTATAGCACCTTCACAATTAGGCCTATTTTCTAGTAGCCCTTTGAAATGGGTGAAGGGACCTTAAGTCCAAACTTTTCCAAACACCCTAGCAAAAAAATTGGAGATTAAAATACCCTTTTGGGCCTTACACAATACCCCAAAAGGAAGGGTCAAGGTCTAGCAAACAAAGGTCTGAACCGATAGAAGGTTAAGTGTCCTAAAGGGCTAATTAGGTCTCCCTTTGTCAAGCATCTATGTCCAAATGAGAAACCCATACAATAAAAACCCCATGAGAATATGGGGATAAATAAACAAGCATGGATTCTAGGGTTACACACCTAGAATCATCACCATTTGCATTCAAGGGTAACTTTGTTGTTTAAGGACTAGGTAGCTACATAGAGATGTCTACCTAGGGTTGGTTCAAACACACACCTCCCTTGATCCTCCTAAAAAATGAATTTGGAATCTTAGAATACACTATCCATACTTTCATTTCACCCAATCCCATGAGTCTCAGATTGATAAATTGCAATTTATGGCCATGGAGGAGTAAAACCCTAGGTAAACCCTGGTTTTTTGGGCACCTACAATAAAATTAGAATAACAGGAGCAAAACACAGAATCTGAACCTCAAAAAAAAACCAAACCAAAGGTAACTCTCTATTCTAACCAATTCACATCATTGGTAATTTATCCCAATCTGTACAATGTTGTACTATGTACCAAAACTCCAGAATTGGAGGAAAAATTTAGAATTTCATTAGTTTGCAGTCATCAAATCTTTCCTTCATACAGTCTGTAGCATCCTAAAATTGTGACACTTGCAATTTTGACTGCACTTCGGTCTTCATGATGGCAACGTAACACGCAACCTGAATGGAGATCCCGAAACCTGATTATGACACTGAAAACTGCATTTTTTAAGCACCCTGGCCTGAACCTCCTTGCACCCTGCTGTCCCGGGAGGTGGGACCAGAGCGCCCAGTGCCCCGGTCCTTCAGGACTAGGGCGCCCAGTGCCCTGGTCCCCCAGGACCATGGCGCCCAGCGCCCTAGTCCCTGGGTCCTATTTTGGGCCCGGTCTCCTTTGGACTTCGGGTCTTTTTGTTTGCAAATTGGAAATTAACTTTCCTGGTCGGCCTAAGGTCAGGAAAATCAGTCTATCAGCCCTAAATGACAAGTATATAAACTACATTTTTCTCTCTCATTTGGCATGAAGAGGATATGTGTACAAAGCGTGGAAACTATACTCAAGCATTCAAGCATTCAAGCATTCCTTCAAGCAATTGATCATTTCAAGTCTCCATTCAAGGCTAAGTGTTGCATTCAAGTCAAGGATTCAACCATTGAAGAGGAGATCACATACTACATGCTACAACATACAACATACAACATCTATACCTTCGCACATAAGGATACAAACATCCTTAGAACAAGGTATTAGTACTTGTTTTACATACATTTACATTTACAGCACTTGCTCATTTCTTGGTTAATTCCAAAACCGGGGTTTGACCTAAAGGCAAACCCCTAATCCCTAACCCCCCAATCATCTTCACTTTTCTGTGTGTAGGTTGCAGGTACGCGGCTAAAATTGAAGATCTGGAATCCTTGTGCAGAGACGAACAGATCCCCCTTCGTTTAGCGGATTTTTCGGAGGACCGTGGCGGTCGGGTGCCATCGTCCCGGTGACTTTTGCTCAAATTTGTAGGACAGCGCCGTATCGACATTTCATTGCTAATTCCAGGTCCGCAGCTTCATACTGTATTCCTATCTCAGTTTATAAGCGAATCTTTGTCACTTTCTATGCATGCTTAGCTTAATTCTTCTATCAACATTCTTTACAAAAGAGGGTAGCCTTGCTGTCATAACCCTTGAAACTCATTTAGCATCCAATCTTGCATTGCGTGGGATTGGATCTTGTGGGTTTCAACCCCTCTTTTGAATGTAAAGTCTCTCCCCTAAGTGAAAACCATCAACCCTAGTGAACCTCCCTTCTCTCTCCTCGGAGTTGGAAGAGGGGAGGGCAACTAGGGTTCGATCGCGATTTTTCGCTTTACATTTTGGTGAACCCGACGTGAACATCCTTTCTGATTATTCATAATTAGATCTGAAAATTGATTCCTTGATTACATTTCCATGTTTGATCTTTTGCAAAATTTTAGAGGTTAATTGCATAAAAACCCTAAATTTTCTTTTTAGTAATTAAACTTGTGAAATGTTTAATTGTTAAATGCTTGTTTCAGATCTGCCCTTCTATTACAAATTGTCAATTCATGTCTGTGCTTTAATTTTGAAAATTAAGTGGTTAAGTGTCAAAACCCTAATTTTTGAAACCCTCTTGATTCAACCTTTGTCCGACAATTTCACTGATCAAAACATCTCCAAATCAGCTGTAACTTTGGATTCCAGCATAAAATCACAATATCTTTCATCCCTGAAAATTTGGAAAAAAGTTGCGAGGACCGTGTGCACTCCGAGCGCCATCCTCCCCGACATTTTTTCCGAAATTTCGGGAGCTAGATCTTACTGTATTTTTCTGCTAAAATCCAGAATTTTGGCTGATTTTATCAATTTTAACACCTTCAAAATTACAGTCAAAGTTGGTCTTGTGATTGCTTGGATTAAGGCTTCTAAACATTCAAAAATCATTGAAATTGAAATTTTGTATCAAAATTGTGTTCTTACTGTCCTAAATCTGAAAAGTGTGTTTGCATTCATTAAAAATTTCAATGCTTTATTCAAATTCTTGCAATTTGTGACTTTTGAAATTAAGTGCTTAATTACAACAACTTTAATTTCCGCTTCCAAAATTGAATTTTGCGTGATATTGAGTCAATTTTTAAATTTCAAAACTTGCATTGCTCTTAACATTCCCTTTAAAATCATAAAATTCAAAATTTCAGTTTCCCTCTCTTTTTCAAAAATCAAATTTTTGCATTTTTCGACAATCTTGGTAGGGTTCAATTTCGAGATTGCAACTTTAATTTGGCCTATCTACAGAACGTAAAATCACTCAATTTTTTCAGATTAGCTCTAAAATCATCATACCTTTCATCCCTGCAAATTTCGAAAAAAGTTGCAAGGACCGTGTTGCACTCCGAGCGCCACGGTCCCGGACATTTTTTCCGAAATTTCGGGAGACTGTCGTGATTGCATTTAACAGCTTAAATCCAGAAGATTGGCTGATTTTTCTGAAAATTGCTACCTCTAAATTCAAAATCTTCTCTCTCTTTCTAGTGCATGAGTTTTACAACAATAAGCCCTACTTCCACTATTCCCGTTAGACGGAGCCGTAGAATTAAGTCTTTCTAAGGTTTAACTACTGAGGAGATGGAACCTAATTTGAATAGCCTTTTTAACGAGGACATGGGTAATTCCTCTAATCCTCCTAATGATGAAGAAGCTCTCCATGAGGTTTCTGTAGAACAACTTTCGAAATTGGATAACCAATTTGACGATTTTCGACAATGGATGTCTCATGAATACCCTGATAGTCAAGCTCTTCCTTTAATTGAGGGTCTAAAACGTATGCTTCAAAGTGATAAGAATGGAATTGATATTTTGCATGGTATTGCACACATTGTGGATTCGAATGTGATGCCTATGAAGAGTTGTGCTGAAAATTTGGGTTATACACAACCTCCTACTCAAGTCAATCATTCTATTCCTTTGACGACTTCTATTGCTAGCATACCTACCTTTACATCAAACATAATGGCTACTTCTACACAAGACATTCCTCCTGTGATCACCAGTCATGGGGGCAATCCTTCTTCTTCAATCAACCCTCTTCCTTCATTCAATCCGACTTCTTCATTCATTCCTTCAATGAGTGTTCCTATTACATCTCCACAAATGAACATGATGCAAGGGGGCAATTCATTTAACCATTCCATCGCTCCTTGTAGTATTCCTCCTGTCCAATCATCTCCTATGACTGACTATCATAGGGTCCCACCACCTTACTCTCTACCTTCTTTCAATAACATAACACCTCCATCTCAATCTAACACATCTAATATGAATTCTTCGACTGAAGCGACCATTAACAATCTTGCACAAACTGTCTCTTCTTTACAGCAACAAATTGCCTCTATGAATCAATCTAAGTTTAGTGTGCCCACATTTGATGTTGCGAGCCCACTTTCTCTTGATATTGTTCGAGCTATCCCTCCTAAACATGTTGAAATCATGCATTTGGAGCTTTATAATGGTAAAGGTGATCCTCTAACACATGTTAAGACTTTTCAAACAATATGTACTGATTTTGCTTATGACCAAAGATTGCTTGCAAAACTATTTACTAGAACATTAAGAGACAAAGCCCTACAATGGTATTGCTCGTTACCTTCTTATTCTATTACTTCTTTCGAACAACTTGCAAATGCTTTCATTCAACAATTTCAAAACAATATAAGTCCTAAAATTACTTTGATTGATTTAATGCATTGTAAACAAGGTGTTAAAGAAAAAGTGACTAATTTCATTGGTAGATATAAGCATTTGTATGCTCAAATTTCTTTTCCAGTGCCTGACAATGATATTCAAAGAATCTTTATTTCTAATTTACAAAAAGATATTCGAGACAAACTTCTATTTTCTGAGTTTACTTCTTTCCAACAGTTGTGTGCAACTCTTCACAATTATCAACTGACTGTGAGTCAAATGGAACAATCACATCCTATGGCTCTGAGTGATAAGGGTGATAGTAGTCAACAACCATTTGGGAAGTTTAAACCGAACAGAGAGTCCATCAAATTCAATGAAAACATCATCAACAACAATGTGAATGCAACATCAGGTGTGTCTCCTATTTCTAAGTTTTTCAAGAGAGAAAGAAAGTTTACTCCTTTGAATGAATCATTGCATAGTATTATGAATAAGTTATTGGAACAAAATGTGCTTACTCTTCCTCCTATAAGGCAAATTGATCCTACAAAGATTACTTCACCTTATTTTGATAACAAAGCTTTTTGTCACTTTCATCGTCAGCCTGGGCATGATACTGAAAAATGTTTTTCTTTAAAGGGTAAAATTCAAGATTTGATTGATAATAACACTATTTCTGTTTCTGGAGTGAGTGATAAAGGAAATACATCTGTAGCTCCTCCTAACCAAAATCTTTAGATTTTCACTGATCCATTACCTTCTCATACCTCTAATACGATTCAGGCTAATGATTCCTCCCTCTCATCTGATGGTCTTGTGTCTATGACTCTGAATGTGATTAACTTTGTAGAGCAGCAAGAAAACCCTAAAGAACGTTCCATCACATTTGATTCCAGTGAAACCATTAGGGCACCTGATGGTCCTTTATACATAGTTGCAAAAGTCAAGAATACACCTTGTCGTGGAGTGCTTATTGATCCTTCGTGCATGATTAATGTTATTACTGAAGAATTTCTTTTTACTTTGCAATTGAATCAAGTGAAATATGACAAAACAGATGTGATTGTGAAATTATTTGATGCATTTTCTTCTCCTGCAATTGGTTCTATTACATTGCCTATTGAGGTCCATAACAAATCCCTTGATGTGAACTTTGCTATTATTCCTTCTTCCGAACAATTTCGTGTGAAGCTTGGCTATCCTTGGCTATCTTCCATGAAAGCTATTGCTTCTCCTATTCACAAGTGTTTGAAATTTCCCCATAATGGTGAAGTTGTTACTATCAATCATAGTCTCTTTAAACCAGCTGAAAGAACCTCTAGTGTTTCTATTGATTACTTTTGGCCTAAACAATTCCAATCGCTTCCTCCGCGAAGTGATCATCTTTTCAAATCTTATCAAAAGTGGAAAACAGATATGATCCTATCTCTAAGTGAACCTAGAACACCTAAACTTGATATTCCTATCATTCTTGAGAAGGAAGTTCTTCCTTTGAAAGATAAAACTAATGTCTTTCCTCAAGAAGATTCCCAACCCGTTCCCATGGATGTGATTATGTCTATGCCTAATAAACCTTCTAAGAGTAGACCTATACCTCCTCGTCATGATGGACTTGGTCTTCTCCCTAAACCAAATATTCCTCCTTTATATGGAGCAGTTCCTCCTCCTTCTTTCTATAGAGAGAAGAGACCTTCTTCTTCTCCTATTATCCAGCCTAAGAGACCACAACCTAAACACCCAAGTGATAGGGATGAGAGCATTCCTCCTCCTCAATCTTCGCAACTTCCTACTAAGACTAGACGAAATCGTTCTGCACGTGAACGCCGATGAAAGCATCGTCTTAGGGCTCAAGCAGCTGCTTCTCAAACTTTGCAATCTCCAAAAACACCTTCAACAAGCATTATTCCAATTTCTCCAAAATCTCCTAAACATAAGATGCATGATGGTCTTGATCCTGTGCGAGTTAAAGATCCTATTTTTATAAATCTTGATGATGATATGGATGAAAATGTTATTCATGATGCAAATGTTACTCCTCTTGCTTCTGATAGTGAATATGAATTTGTTGATGTTGATAACCATTTATCTAATGAATTTTCTAAAGCACTTATCCTAGCTCCTAGACAAGAAAAATGTGGCTTGGAACATGAACATAGCCCTTGTTTGGATCTTGTGATAGCTCCATTAGCTGTGTTGAATGTTCCTCCTCTAGCATGTTCCCTGCCTTCCCAAAACATTGATCAGCAAGATCGGGGGTTAGATGACATGCTAGACTAGTTACATTAGCATAGCAGATTCTCTCCCCCTCTCTTTTGTTACTTCTTCTATATGTTATTCTCATTCTTCTATTTGTTGTCCTTAGTGTTGTCTACTTGAGGATGATGCAAAGCATTGAGATCTCTCGATCTCTCTCATGTTGACTCAAAAGACACATGTGTTCCCTTCTTCTAGGTGACCTTCCTTAATTGGGGAATGAAGAACAATTATGCATACATACATATGATATATATAGATGACTTATCATACAACATACTGACCCCGAGGAAAGCGAAGTCACCTCGTGCTTTGTGTTTTGTGTCTATTATCCTTGGGCTTATCTCACACTTGGGGGCTAAATCCTTGTGATAACGTGCTCCTTTCCTTTCTCATTCTTATATGTATCACTACCTTAAAGCAATCACCCCCGGTGAGGCATGTGCGATCGCTTTAACATAGGGGGGCATACATCCCGTTCATATCTTTTCAAGATACTTGAAAATTTCTTGACAAATTTAACCTTGCCTTGAAAATTTTTGATATCTTTCTTGCATGACTCATAGTGAGGGAACCTTACTACTGATAGTCATGGTTCTCCCTCGTGATCTTCCGTTTTACTTTGTCAATCAAAGTCGTAAGATCCTTAGTCCACTGGGGGCTTGGTGTATCTTGCCTCCTTGACGTGGTGAAAGTCTTTCAATGTTTTTTCCTTGTACTTTACCGGAAGTATGAGCATACATACTCCCGCTAAAGTGGGGGCTAAATGTAGCATCCTAAAATTGTGACACTTGCAATTTCGACTGCATTTCGGTCTTCACGATGGCGACGCAACACACAACCTGAATGGAGACCCTGAAACCTGATTATGACACTGAAAACTGCATTTTTTAAGCACCCTGGCCTGAACCTCCTTGCACCCTGTTGTCCCGTGAGGTGGGACCAGAGCGCCCAGCACCCTGGTCCCTAGGTCCTATTTTGGGCCCGGTCTCCTTTGGACTTTGGGTCTTTTTGTTTGCAAATTGGAAATTAACTTTCCTGGTCGGCCTAAGGTCGGGAAAATCAGTCTATCAGCCCTAAATGACAAGTATATAAACTACGTTTTTCTCTCTCATTTGGCATGAAGAGGATATGTGTACAAAGCGTGGAAACTATACTCAAGCATTCAAGCATTCAAGCATTCCTTCAAGCAATTGATCATTTCAAGTCTCCATTCAAGGCTAAGTGTTGCATTCAAGTCAAGGATTCAACCATTGAAGAGGAGATCACATACTACATGCTACAACATACAACATACAACATCTATACCTTCGCACATAAGGATACAAACATCCTTAGAACAAGGTATTAGTACTTGTTTTACATACATTTACATTTACAGCACTTGCTCATTTCTTGGTTAATTCCAAAACCGGTGTTTGACCTAAAGGCAAACCCCTAATCCATAACCCCCCAATCGTCTTCGCTTTTCTGTGTGTAGGTTGCAGGTACGCGGCTGAAATTGAAGATCTGCAATCCTTGTGCAGAGACGAATAGATCCCCCTTCATTTCGCGGATTTTTCGGAGGACCGTGGCGGTCGGGCGCCATCGTCCCGGCGACTTTTGCTCAAATTTGCAGGACAATGCCGTATCGACATTTCACTGCTAATTCTAGGTCTGCAGCTTCATACTGTATTCCTATCTCAGTTTATAAGCGAATCTTTGTCACTTTCTATGCATGCTTAGCTTAATTCTTCTATCAACATTCTTTACAAAAGAGGGTAGCCTTGCTGTCATAACCCTTGAAACTCATTTAGCATCCAATCTTGCATTGCGTGGGATTGGATCTTGTGGGTTTCAACCCCTCTTTTGAATGTAAAGTCTCTCCCCTAAGTGAAAACCATCAACCCTAGTGAACCTCCCTTCTCTCTCCTCGGAGTTGGAAGAGGGGAGGGCAACTAGGGTTCAATCGCGATTTTCCGCTTTACACAGTCTAACCTTGGGAATTGGATCCACAAGGTGTATATACCACTCCAAAAATCCTCTCAATAGAAAACAAGAGGTTAGAGCCATTGGAGGAGTTCAAACAAAATAAAAATGCAAAAAGTGCATAAAAGTTGCTTATGACAACTTTTGCCAACTTTTGCCAAAGTTGTCAAAATGTCATATCTCACCTCCTAATGCCTTGGGTCAAGACAAAACCCTCCAAAAATACCCTATAAGAACTAAAACTACTAGGATAACTATGTCCTACACACTCTTGGTCACCTTTTGTCCAAAATTCCTAATTGGCTTATTAAGATGCCAAAATAGGAGTTTGGCTCACAAGATGGGGTATTTTATTACAAACACACAATGCATGATTGAAACACATGTAAAACATCCTAAAGACATGTTTGATGCCTTACCCTTCCTCCTCTAAGCCTGATTTATCATCTTGAAGGGGTGCTCCTGCACCATACTCCCCAAAAGAAGAAATCTCAAGCCCACTTGAGATGAGAGCCTGCAGGTCTGCACCATGGTCTTTGATCTGTTGTTCTGTCATCTAGACTGCTTTAGAATTAGTTTGTCCCTTCCAAGCCAACAAATACTCTATGTAAACTATGTTCCTTCTTCGCTTTGCAACCTTGGTGTCTAAAACCTTATGCAACTTTGGTGGTTCATATTTGGGAATCTCATTATCTACAATAACCTGAATTGTGTCTTCTCCTGCATCAACACTACATTTATAAAGAGTTAAGTCACATACATTAAAGATAGGTGACAAACCAAGATCAGGTGGAATTTGAAGTTCATAAGCATTTTGGCCACATTTTTTAAAGATTTGACAGGGTCCAATCTTTCTTTGCATAAGATTTGTATATTTTCCTTTTGGAAGTCTTTCCTTCTTCAAGTGAACCCACACCAAGTCTCCCACATCAAACTGGACATCCCTCTTCTTCTTGTTAGCATGAGCTTTATATCTTTCTTCAAATTGTTGAAGGTGAGTTTTAACTTAGTCATGGATCTCCTTTATGGTGGTAATAAAGGTTTCCCCATCAGCACTAATGATTTCTCCTTGAGATAGTTCTCTTAACTCCAAGACACCCCTTGGGTGGATGCCATATACAACCTGGAAGGGTGACTTACCAATACTTCTATTCATTTTATCATTATAGGAGAATTCTTCCTAAGACAATATGCTATCCCATCTCTCTCCATGTTGTCTAGTCAAACACCTTAGCAGATTTCCCAATGACCTATTTACAACTTCAGTTTGGTCATCATTTTGGGGATGGTAGGCTGAGGAGAAAGCTAGATTTGTACCAAGATTCTTTCAATTGGTCCTCCAAAAGTGTCCAGTAAACTTCACATCCCTATCAGAGACTATGGTCAAAGGCAAACCATGTATCCAGACAATATCCTTGAAGAACAAGTCTACAACATAAGAAGCATCACAAGTGGTTTTACATGGCAAGAAATGTGCCATTTTACTAAACATATCCACCACTACAAAACACTATCATATCCTTTCCTTGTCCTAGTAAATCCTAAAACAAAATCCATACTTATGCTTTCCCATGGTCTTGAAGGAATGGATAAAGGTTGATATAGGCCTGCATTTATGGAATTCCCCTTTTCCTTTTTGAATATCACACATCTCTACAAATATCTTGACATTTGTCTGCAGTTTGGGCCAAAAGTAGTTCCTCTTCACTAAATCTAGTGTCTTGTCAAGGCCAAAGTGATCTGCCATTGCTCCATAATGTTTCTCCCTGATTATATTTAATCTCATAGAGCATTTGGGTATGCATAACTATGCACCCTTAAACAACAATCCATTTTGAATCAAAAATTCAGAGTAATCAACATGAAACCGCTCATCAAATGAAGCACATACCTTATAGATCTCTCCAAAGCCTTCATCATCCTCATACATGGATTTTAAGGAGTCTATTCGCACACTCTCCAACTGGATTTGATTTGTAGTTAGGACTCTTCTGCTCAGAGCTTCTACCACCTTATTCTTGACCCCTTTCTTGTGCTTAAGAATGAAAGTGAAGGCTTGTAGGGTCTCTACCCACTTCATATGCCTATGATTCAACTTTTCTTGACTATTTATAAAGCTAAGGGCCTGATTGTCTATGAAGACTATGAATTATTTTGGCAGCAAGTAGTGTCTCCACTTCTTCAAGGATTGTACTAGAGCATATATCTCTAGGTCATAGGATGAATACCTTCTCTTTGCCTCATTTAACTTCTCATTGAAGAAGGCAATAGGCCTTCCCTCTTGACTGAGGACTACCCCAATAGCCACGTGGCTATCATCACACTCGACTTGGAAGATCTTGTTGAAATCAGGTAGGGCAAGGATCGGCTACTCTACAACTTTTCTCCTCAATGTTTCAAAGGAGTTATCTGCCTCTTCTATCCAACTGAACCTTCACTTTTGTCCTCCCTTTATGGTATCAAGCATAGGAGCACAAATATGGCTAAAGCCTCTTATAAACTTCCTATAGAATGTGGCTAAGCCATGGAAGCTTCTAATGTCATTCATTGTTCTAGGCGTAGGCCAAGACAATATGGCACTCACCTTTTCTTGATCCATTTTCAACTCACCATATGAGATTGCAAATCCCAAGTAAATGATCTCTTCCTGTATAAAGAAACACTTTTCAAAATTTATCATTAATCGCTCTTCATACAATCTTCTTAGGACCAGGTCTCCATGTTTTAGGTGTTCTTCTTTGGTTTGACTGAAAACTAGAATGTCATCTAGGTAGACTATGACAAATTTTCCTATGAAATCCCTCAAGACTTCATTCATTAACCTCATAAAGGTACTAGGTGCATTGGATAAGCCAAAGGGCATGACCTTCCACTCATACAACCCCTCATTTATTTTAAATGCAGTCTTCCACTCATCTCCCGGCCTAATCCTAATCTAATGATAGCCAGTCTTGAAGTCAACTTTTGTAAAATATCTAGTACCCCCCAAACAATCTAATAAATCTTCAATCCTAGGCATTGGAAATCTATACCTGATAGTAATTTTGTTGATAGCCCTTGAGTCAGCACAAATCCTCCAAGCACCTTCCTTTTTTGGTGCCAAGAGTGCAGGGACTGCACATGGGCTCAAACTTTTGTCAATCAGTCTAGACTCCAACAATTCTTCAATCTATTTTGCCATCTCAACATTTTGATCAGGTGTGAGCTTGCATGCTACTTTATTAGGTAAGGTGGATCTAGGTATAAGATATATGTAATGGTTTATATCCCTCATGGGAGGAAGTGACTTTGGCATGCCATCAGAGATGACACCCTTGTACTTTTTTAGTAGCTATTGCACTGTAGGGTCAACCAACCTCAATTTGTCTTCTTTCTTATCTTCAGACTTCTCCACCTTTGTCACTATTGGACTAGGAATAAGGGCATAACAAACAATGCCTTCATCTTCCATGTTCTTCATGAATTGCTTTCCTCCTAACATCAACACCTTGGCCTCCTTTAGTTTGGTTTCCTCTTCACTCTCCATCAAAGGTAACAACTCCATCACTTTACCATCTTTGGTGATGGAATATGTGTTCCTAGCATCATCATGTTGTGCCTTAAAATCAAATTTCCATGGTTTCCCAAATAGAAGATGGCAAGCATCCATCTTTGCAATGTCAAACTACAATCTATCCTTATAGTTTCTAATCTAGAACTCTACCCAAGCCTACTCTTCCACAACAGCTTGCTGACCTTGGGTGAGCTAGTTAGGTTCCGAAGACAACTGAGAGGGGGGGGGGGTGAAATTCAAACCAAAAACCACTTAACCAACCTTAATGCTTAATACTGGTAAACCAAAATTAATGCCAGTAGATAGTTTATCAGTTAATTGTAGTACTGGTAAGTATTAATGCATGAAATAGAAAGACAATAACATCCACAACACATAACACCAATATTTGTATGTGGAAACCCTGTAAGGGGAAAAACCACAGTGGGAAACCTTACCCATAATCAGATGCTACTACTGCAGATAGTATATGTATACAAATGGGGTATGCACATGTAGAAAGGCCAAGCGCCTAGAGCTCACTGCTCAAACACAAATAGGAGTCACACTGACTACAATTGGATGGTTAAATCCAATAATGATGTACTGCTCAAAATAAAATCTCCATATGTTGGATTCAGTACCGGTTCAATTCTGATATGTCTTCACAGAAACCTTCCTTCAACCTTCAAATGATGTCTATGTGTATAGCTCTGCTTATATTCGCATATACTGAATTACAATCCTTCTCACATTTGCACACTGATCTCACAAATGAGATCTTACATTTATACCATAACCTAAGACCAATTTTAGTAGGTCAGCTCTAAAAGATATTACAATAAAATCAATTTACAAGTAAAACAATAATCGATGCAATATTTGATTCAACATGTTGGCTTAATGCATTTACAACATTAATAAATCATCTCCATAGCGTGTTGTGCTGATCTGAAATAGATAAGCCTATCGGTGCTTATCCTGGGCCTATTTGCCTGTAACAACAAATATGCAAACATGAATATACCAATGAACAAATCTCCAAGACAAATTGTCCAAATGATGTCTTCGACATAACCAAGTATTTTCCATGTCATTCCAAATGCTAGTGAACAATATATCATGTCGTTGTACCAGATATCGGTGACTGTGCATAAGTCACTTGCTTGTCGGTGAACATTGCCAATTCTCCAAGTGCTAGAGTTGATAAGTGTTAATAGGTGTTGACATCAATGACAAAACCATATCAACATATCCAAAATACCAATAGAGCCATGAGACCTTGTAGGGGAAAGGGTGAGGTAGTCTCCTCAACTTTAGCTTCTCTACCATTTCTAGAGACACAAAGTTTTTAGTTGAACCGGAGTCTATTAGAACCTTGCATACCTTTCCACCCGCTTTGCAAGTGGTCTTGAATAGGGAATTTCTTTATGGGGGCTCTTTGTTAGCCATCTTCATGGTAGTTACTGCTCTTTTGATCATCAAAGCTTCACCTCTTTCAGGGTAGCCATAACTATCAGGGGTATTGACACTTTGGTATGTATTTGCACTTGCCACACTTTGGCAATCAGCTTCTAGAACCAAGTTACTTCTCCTTTCCCCATGGAACTAGTAGTTTGTTAGGACATCTGTTTGACATGTGTCCTTCTTGATTGCAATTATAACATCTGATTGGACCTCTACCTTGAGATCTTCCCCTAAATGGTAGTCTTCTTCCTTTGAAGTTACCTCTTTGATTGTATCCTCCATTGTTATTGGAACTACTCTCTCCTTTAGTGCCTTCTTGATTGGTTTCACCTTGGTTTCCAAAACCTTTACCTCTGAAAAAACTTCTTCCCCCTTTCTATTGTCATCCTCTTCCTCTATTATTTTTCTCTTGTCTCCTCTTGATCTTCTCTTCCACCTTGATGGCAAGTTGATGGTATTTACCAACGGTATCCGGGCTAAGGAGGTTTATTTCCTCTTGAATGTTGTACCTTAATCCATTTAGGTATCAAGCAACTTTTTCACTCTCTTCCTCCTTTGTCTTAGACTTCATACATATCCTTTGGAACTCTTCAATGTAAGAGTTCACATCCATCTCCTTCTGCTTGAGATTTTGTCCCCTCTTATGGAGTTGAATTTCATAATCTTTGGGTACATAGGTGTCCTTTATTAAGGAAACCATCCTCTTCCAAGAAATAACCTTGGGCTTGTTGTCCTTCTCTCTTTCCTCTTGGACAAAGTTCCACCAAGTTAGGATGGCTCCCTTCAACTTGGACTTAGCAACCTTCACCTTATGGTGTCTTGGAATATCTTCACATTCAAAGAAACTAGACAAGGAATGTATCCAATCTACCACAACATCTGGTTCCATCTTCCTAGTGAAGGTTGGAAAATGAATCTTTTACTCCATGGTTCTCCTCTCCATGGAATTGAGGTCATTAAGGAAGTGCCTCTAGTTAGGAAGAATCACCTCTTCCTCTAGCATAGGGATCTCATCTTCATCCCCTTCTTCACCACTACCAGTGCCTCCATCTTCCTTCCCATCTACTCTACCTCTCAACCTCTCTAGCTCACTCTGCATTCCCTTGCAAGCAATGGTCTGCTCTCTCACAATCTTTGCTAATTCCATGTTGGTGATCGATCCTCTAGGGACTTCTTCTTCTTGTCCCTATACCATTTCTCAAATCTCTATCTCCTTACCAAAGCCATTACTAGCTCTGATACCACTCAATGCATAGCCCTCCTTGTATCCTTCCAAACACTCCAAGATGTATGACACTGACCCCTCAAAACAACAATAGGATCCTATCAAGGCAAGGCTCTACAACATTAGTTCAACACCTCACAATCTTCAAGACTCATACTTACTCAAATTGGGTAATTTTCTCCAACATGCACTTTGAAGCCTCCAAGGGTTACCGACCATTACCACACCTATTTTGGGTCAAACATGACTCACCTAGACTAGATCAAACATTGGTTGTAAGGATTCAACACCATTCCCTATAACACCTTCACAATTAGGCCTATTTGCTAGTAGCCCTTTGAAACGGGTGAAGGAACCTTAAGTCCAAAATTTTCCAAACACCCTAGCAAACAAATCATAGATTCCAATACCCTTTTGGGCCTTACACAATTCCCCAAAAGGAAGGGTCAAGGTCTAACAAACAAAGGTCTGAACCAATAGAAGGTTAACTACCCTAAAGGGTTAATTAGGTCTCCCTTTATGAAGCATCTATGTCCAAATGAGAAACCCATACAATCACAACCCCATGAGCATGTGGGGAGCCATAAACCTCATGGATCCTAGGTTTACATGCCTGGAATCATCGCCATTTGTATTCAAGGGTAACTTTGTTTTTTAAGGACTAGGTAGCCACATAGAGATGTCTACCTAGGGTCGGTTTAAATACACACCTCCCTTGATCGTCCTGCAAAATTCTTTTGGAATCTTAGAATACATTGGCCATACTTGCATTTCACCCAATCCCATGAGTTTCAAATTGATAAATTGCAATTTATGGCCATGGAGGAGTAAAACCCTAGGTAAACCCTGGTTTTTCAGGCACCTACAGTAAAATTAGAATAACATGAGAAAAACACACGATCTGAACCTCAAAAAAAAACCAAATCAAATGTAACTCTGTATTCTAACCAATTCACATCATTGGGAATTTATCCCAATCCGTACAATGTCATACTATGTACCAAAACTCCAGAATTGCAGGAAAAATTCAGAATTTTATTAGTTTGTAGTCATCAAATCTTTCCTCCATATAGTCTAACCTTGGGAATTGGATCCACAAGGTGTATATAATAGTCCACAACTGCTCTCAACTAAAAACAAGAGGTTAGAGCTGTTGGAAGAGTTCAAACAAAACATAAATGCAAAAAGTGCATAAAAGTTGCTTATGACAACTTTTGACAAGTTTTGCCAAAGTTGTCAAAATGTCATCTCTCACCTCCTAATGCCTTGGGTCAAGACTAACCCCTCCTAAAACACCCTAGAAGCACTAAAACTACTAGGATAACTATGTCCTACACACTCTTGATCCCCTTTTGTCCAAAATTCCTAATTGGCCTATTAAGATGCCAAAATAGGAGTTTGGCTCACAAGATGGGGTCTTTTATTACAAACACACAATGCGTGATTGAAACACATAAAACATCCTAAAGACATGTTTGATGCCTTATCCTTCCTCCTCTGAGCCTAATTTATCATCTTGAAGGGGTGCTCCTACACCAAATACACATCAAGATAGAACATCTTGGGACTAATTAATGGGTCTAATGTCATCTTAATGTGGGGAATAATGAATTTCTAAGTTTTTCATAGTCTATGCAACACAAATTCAATTACAAAATCAAATTGCAATTGTTGAATGTGGTTTTTGTATGCTAGAAAGAGTGGAACCTACAAAATGAAGGTGAGCACATCAAGCATACCAATAAAACATTATATTAGAGGATTCAATAAGATCAAAACATGTTAATTAATCAAAACTCTAAAAGCATCTCATTGTTGTCTATCTCCAAGGATCCTTCAAATCAAGGTGGCTCTCAGCTTGGAAGAGAACTTGATCTCTAGGATGACTACCCAAAGAATGAGGGATAGTTTGATAAAAGACCAAACTTCTATGCAACTAAGATCTTAGTGAATGATTTTGATATGAAACTAGATAATGGTATGTTGCAAGAATGATGATATTGATATGAAGTTAAAAATTAGCATGAAAATGATATTAAGATGATATTAAGCTAGCATGGAAATGAGACTAACATGATATATTACTAATATGATATGCAAAACATGATAAATCTATGCTATGATGCTTCTAAAATTATCTAATTACTATTATCTAAGAGAGGATAAAATGCTTGATGAAATGAGACTATAACTTAGATGCATGAAGACTTGGATGATGATAATGAAGAAATGAGGCCTATTTATAGAAGATATGGGAAATTGGATGGTCAAGATTGAATAATCCTAACAAGGGTTAGGATTGAAGGATAATCAATCCATGTGAGACTTTCAGCCCAATCCCATGTTGACAAGTGTCACCATGAGGAGGCCTAAGAGGAGAGATAAGGATCATTAAATGCTTGATGGGACATGATGGTTACCCTAGGGGGTTGGGTTAGGGTTAGGTTAATGGATATTCCTTTTATCCAAGGGATAAATGAATGTGCAAGGGTTAAATGGTTACCTTAGTCAAAGCAATAATTGCTTTGAAGAGACCTATGAGTTAAAAGGATGGTTAAGTTAGAGGAAAGTCTCTAACCAAAGGTCAAAGGTGAGTTAACCATAAATGGTTATGTAAGAGCCTTTAATGGTTTGGAAGACTTTAGAGGTTATCCATTTGAAGACATAAAGCCTTTAATGGTTATTGAAGACTTTGGGGGTTTTTGAGGAGTGACCTTTTTCTTAAGGAATGTGCAAATGATTATGAGGGGGCTTAAGCTAAATTGGAAGTGATTAGAAAAATATAGAAGGGGTTTAGGCATGCAAGTGGATTTTGTAGGAGAATGCAAGTGGGAGGATTTTATTTGAAATAAAGTGATTTATT
Organism: Cryptomeria japonica; assembly: GCF_030272615.1. Lineage (NCBI taxonomy): Eukaryota > Viridiplantae > Streptophyta > Pinopsida > Cupressales > Cupressaceae > Cryptomeria > Cryptomeria japonica. Next base: position 643,397,956 of record NC_081413.1, read on the forward strand.
TCAAAAAGGTGGGTGACAACTTGCATTTGGCTAGATATTTAAATAAATTTGATTTATTTAAATGGAAGAGGATTTTTAATTAAATGTAAATCTAATTAAAGGGAAAAGGGGGAATTTAATTAAATAAAGGTGATTTATTTAATTTGAGGCTAGAATGTGGCTAAATGAATTAAATTAAATAAATTGAATAATTTATTTAATCAGATAGAGGAATGCGGGTGAATTAATTAAATATAATTTAATTAATAAAGGAATTGATTTAATGGATTAAATAAATATTAAATATTTATATAATTAGTTGGTCAGATTTATACATCTACCGTTTACATGAAAATATTATCCACAACTTTAAACTAACAAATTAAAATGTCTCTATTTTTTGTCTCATTTATCTTTCTATTATTAATTTAAATTATTAATTAATGTTAAATTTAGTTTTAATTGTAATTTGATTCTTAAAAAATTATCATCTAAGTCAATGATACAATTTATTTATTTTTCAATAATAATATATATCTATAATTTACAATATAATATAATATTTATGATCATAAATCATTTTGAAATATGAATTTTTTCGCTCTACAAGTAATACGACATGAAGATCTAGGGTTTACCCCAGCACAAGAGTCATCAAGTCTATGGAGGAGGGCATATGACCTCCTCCAGTCAAGTAAACAACCAATCCCTTATTTTGATATTTCTCTGTATTTAATGTTAGTTCATGTTTGGTGTAATTTTCTCTCAGTTCACGTGAGAGGGATTGTTAATGTGACCATATGGATGGCAATTTCGTTAATGAGGCATTTAATTTGAATAGCCATGCCATTAAACATGATGGTACACTTGTGAGTAGTGCCAAGTCTTTTAAATTTGTGCTAATAGAAATCCCAATCTCTAATCCTGATTCTACAAAATTTGATGCAAAAATTATTGCCCTATCTGAAGGTAATGGCGAATTGGGAGGAGTAGGAGGTAAGCAACTTACCCCTACTATTTCTAGGCTTAGTATTGTTTCTAATCCTGAAATGGTTCACGTTTTGAATAATGAAAAATATTGGTTAAAGAGTATTGTTTTGTTTCTCATGACTATGGATGTTGCTAAATACCCAACTCACGATTTTGTTGATGAATGGCTTAAAAATGTACGGGTTAAGAAACTAGGGTTTCAATTTTCTTTATGTAGAATGATTCAAAAGGGTTTGTTTATTATTTTTTTCAATGATACTAAATCTTAGTAAGAAACGGTTGAGAAGTAGTACTGGTCCATTGGGAGTTGTACGTTTAGAGCCCTCAAGTAGCCCTCAAGTATTGTTGAAACCCTTGGCGGGATTAATGCTTATTTTCTCTATAGACATGAGAGATATATTTGAAGGAATTTCCCTATTCTGAGGAAATGCAAGCCTCCTAGTAAAATGAATGGCACCTCAATTGGTGGTCATCCTGAGCAAGCTATTAGAGAGTCTTCCCTATCAGATCAAGCTTCATCCAATATGACATTCGATGATGTACAAGGGCCTATAATGGAGCAAAGTTATCCACTCTATGATGGAGATGGTACGGTTACCCTTGACAAATCCTTAAAAATTGGAAATTTTAATCCCAACCCCTCCCCCCACATTTATCTATCTCTAGATTGTTATCTCAGATAAGAGGTAACAAAAAGGATGTGTATGACCAATTCATTCACCCCAGGACTCACATGACAAGGAAAAACTCCCAACAACTTGCTCAAGAGGGACATTTAAGAAGGCCAGGGGCTGCATGATGTAGGTGACTCAATCCCCTAATGATCCCTCTCTTGTCGGTCCTTCCTCTATTCCAATGGATGATGGTTCTCAATCTCTACCGTTGGTGGCTAGTGTGACTGAAAAGGATAATTCTTCCCTTGTCAAATCTATTGTTAGGGGTATCAAAATTGAGACATACTAGTATGAAGCTAAGTGAGTTAGATAGTCTAGTTAACCCCAAAGAGAGAAACACCTCACTAAAGATTTCAAACAATTTCAGTATTCTTGTGAAGTCTCATATTGAGAAGCCCCAAGATAGTGATATTTACACTAGTTTCCCTCCCCTTGGGGAGAAGTAGGCTACCCCCTTTTCCCAACTTCTTAGTAGCATGACTCTTTCCAATGATATCCATAGTTCTAGACTTGGCAAGGATGAAGCCTTATTTGATATTATTATTGTTGATCCTCTTATTAGAAACAAGGCATCTAATGAGGTCCATAACCTGGCCATAGTACCGTATGATAAATCTAGAGTGGGTATTAGTGCTAACAACACTAAAAATCACCCATTAGAGTTAGACCTAGAAATCAGGTCAATATCTAGTGATTTGAGCACTAGAGAGGAGAACTTCTAGGTCAAGACAACATGAAGGAGTCTAAAAAAGAAGACTATGTTGTATTAATTCCTACTAGAAATGGTCAATTCACTAAGGTTAGCAGGAAGAGGGGGAGACCTAAAGGAAAACACTCTCCTCTGCCTAAGAAGAAAAATAATAACAAAGAACTTCCTAAATGTTTTGACAGATGTAAGGCTACTATGTACATCGCTATTGAATGTGTCTCATGGAATTGAATTGTATTTCATGGAATGTTAGGGGACTAGAATCCCCCAAACAAGAAATATCTGGTCAAGAGGTCCTTGAACCAACATAAGCACACTAATATTATGCTTCTTAAGGAAGTAAAAGCCACTAAATTCACACTAGATGTGAATCTTAGATGCATCTGGAAAGATGCACTCTATTTTTCTACCAAACATGACAAAGGAAAATGGGGAGCAATCATTCTTATAGGAGGAAAATGTGGTAATAAGGTCATTGATAATGGTTGTTCCCCATGAAACATGGTTGTGTGGGCTATAATTAACATCCAAGATAGTAAAGTTGGAGTGTACTCCCTTTATGCCTCTAATGAATATAGAGAAAGGATAAATCTTTGGAAGTGGCTATGTAAACTCTCAAATATCCCCTAGATATTTGGAGGGGACTTTAACATGATTGAGCATTAGGAGGATAATATAAGAGGTTTAGAATTAGAATTAAAGTGTGGTGAGAAACTCTACTAGACTAGGATGAAGGAAAAACTTAGACTGTTTGATCTTCTTGAAGGAAAGAAGAATAATTATGAGTCAATTTGGTACACTTGGTGCAACTTCCAACAAGGAACGAAGAGTATCTACTATAGGTTGAACAAATTTATGCTAATAAATATTTATTTCTTGTAAACAAGAGGATGATGGTTCCCCAGTTAGAGTATTCCCATCCACTCTATCATATCATCATCCTATCAAGGCTCATATTGCAATGAACAATAGTGTTGACCTTCCTACTAAGAGGGAGGAAAGATTTATCCTCAATACCAGCCTACTAAAGGACCAAGATGTTATGTGTGTAATCTACATGATTAGGAAAATAAATAAATGTGATTGACACACTCCCTTTGCCATTGATAAATAGAACAAGAATGTTAGTAGCTAGAGGTTCATGCTTCAAAGGGTGAGAGAAATATAGAATGAGACCTAGTTGAAAACCTTTTGGTCCTAGAGTCTCAAACCCAAATGGATCCACCAACCTTAAATTGTTTGAATTATTGACCCACACCAGATATTTACTAAGAGCATTTAGAATTGAAAAAATTAGGGAATCAAAGTGAGGGCTAGAATCAAATGGTTGCAATAGGGAGATAAGGGATATACATTCTTCTTTAATTTGTTGAGTTGGGAGGAGTTTAAGAAAAGGATAGATAGAATATGAGAAGAGGGTAGAGAGTTGGTCGACAAAGATGACATTAAAGAAGCACTCCTCCCATACTAGCAGAAGTTGTTCTCCTCTAAAGGGAACACCCCTAATAGTCATATTTCTAGAGATAAATGCAAAGCCCTTATCTCGAGGAATATTTCAAAGGGGGAGGATAATGCGCTCAAGAAACCAATTTCAATTGAGGAGATCATCAAGGCCATCAACACATTTAATAACAACAAGGCTCCTAGCCCTAATGGGTTACCTATTGAGTTCTACAAAGAAACTAAGGAATGGATAGGCATGGATTTACTTCAGGTATATGAAGAAGCACTAAATAGAGGCTCATTGGGAGCTAAAATCAATAAAGGAGTGATTAAACACTCCTCAAAGATGGGGACAAGTCCCTAATAAAAAATTGGAGGCTCATTACTCTATTAAATGTATCATATAAAATCCTAGCAAAAATTATTGCACTTATACTGGTGGATATCCCCAACTTTGTGAGTAATCCTCATATTGGTTTCATCAAGGGTAGATACATACTTAAAAATATCATTACCAGTTGGGAAGCCATGAATTGGGATAAATGCACCAACCAAAAAGTGGCTATGTTTTTAATTGACTTTGAGAAGGCATATGATTAGATAGAATGGAGTTTCATCATCATGATGTTGGAATCATTCAACTTCCCAAAGCAATTCTATCAGATAATTTAGATTCTACTTAAAGATGCCTCTACCTAGGTTGAGGTTAATGGATCCCATACTTAATCCCTTAATTTGGAGAGGTCTATGTAATGTGGAAAAATGGTGAATGATGAGATCAAGAGGAAAACTACCCTTTCCCTCCAAGGAGAGATGAGAGTTTCACTATTGATTACCCTTCAAACACTTTTAACCAAATTATATTTGGAAGAGGAGAGGATAATTCACTAGATTCAACCTTCAAAGATGAAGATTGAATTCTGAATGAAATGGGAATGATAAGTTTATCCCCTCTTCCTTATTTGAAATGGAAAGGAATTGATTTAATTATGTAGTGCAAAAGTGATAAAGAACTGATTATAACTTAAGATCAGAATATGGGATGAAGCTATGCACTTGGATCTAGTAGTAATATGTCAAGACAAAGTTGCCTAGTGAATTTGAGGAAAAGTTTCCCAGACCATGGCGGGAACGTAAACACTCCTCCAAAAAATCCACGAAATGAAAAGGATTTTTTCACCTCTATAAATGGAGCCCAAATCTGAAAGTACAGCTACGCACCTGCAATCTACACACAAAAAAGAGAGGAAAATGGGTTAGGATTGGAGGTTTGCCTTTAGGTCAAACTTCAATTTTGGAATTAACCAAGTAATGAAAGAAAGTACTTGCAAGTATTTGTAAATGAAAGACTAAATTGTAAATCACCTCAAGGGAGGTTGTGATAGCAATGTTGATAGAAATGCTTGTGTGAAATTAAATGTTGGAATCAGTCTCCTCTTCAATGGTTGAATCCTTGACTTGAATGCAACACCTAGCCTTGAAGGAAGACTTGAGAATGCTCAATGTTGTAAAAGAATGCTTGAATGCTATTGAATACTTGACCGCTTATGCAGCATGACCTTATCAAAATTCCACCTTATTGAATGTGAGGCCCTACCTCGACTCATCCTAGCATTTCAGTGATTTTCATGTTGAGACTATTATGGATGCTTTATTTTTATGCATTATGGATTTAGAACTTATATGATTCCATGATTTGGATAACATTGATGTATATTGATGCTTCATTTCTATGCATTATAGATATAGAACTCTATATGATTCTAGAATAGGATAACTTTGTGATGATGTATGTCATTATTGGATTTGCAGGACTTTACTATGATGATAGAAATAGGATGCATGTCTTATGTATGGATCAAAATTATGAGGATTATGATAATTACTTATGTGGATTTATTTTGATATAAGATATATTGATTTTCTTTAATGTCAATTGTATGCAGAGTGTTTGACGTGTATTCTTATTCATGTGTTTAATTTTATATAAGGTTATTTGGAATTTCTAATGTGTAATTGAGTTGTGCAGGAAAATTATCCATGTGACCATGGAAATATTATGGAGAACCAAACCTAGACCTATGTACGTTCATAAAACTAGGGGTTGTCTATTTGGAGAGACAACACCCCGTATGTATCGTATTTTATTTGTGAAAGTAAATGTTGCATGTGTTAAATTGAATTTATTGATTTATTTAAATCCAACAAGAGACAATTTCCATGTGTAATTTTGTAATGTATTTTATTGTGTCACTTGACACATGTGCTGATTAGTGTCACATTTTTTTGACTTGTCTCTTGGAGGGAGTTGTTTTAACCATAGCCTTTTCAAACATTTGAATGTGGTCCCAAATTTTCCTTGGGTAGAGAGACTTTGGAGTGGTCAACTCAGGTTTGACCCGAAAGTTAACTTCAGATGGGTTTCTAAGGGGTCAAATGGACTCCTAGAGGTAGTTTAAAAGTTTTTCCTAAAGTCCATAAGGTATACCTATAGGTTAGGAGTATTTTTAGGCATGCAACTACTCCCATGTGACTGTTTAGTCACCTCAAAAAGTGGGTTTCCAAAGGTGAGCGAAAATTCAATTTAGAAGGTGCCATCTAGGTTAGATAACCTTCATTTTTGATGTGAGATTCTTTTTCCCACTTTCTCTTACTTTTTCCTTTTTTAGTTTTAGTAACCTGTGAGAACTCTCACTGAGGTCTTTTTAGGCAAGGATTAGAGACTTTGTGGGTAATCACCCACTCTCCATGTTTTTGGAGATCATGCAATTTTGAAAAGAATAGTTTTTGGGATAGAAATTTGGCTAAGTGTAGAAGAAAGGATTGTGGAATTGGGTTGCTCATCCTCAAACTAGTTTTAGCAAACCTTTGGGCAGATTGAAGGTTGGATTCATCTTTTCCCTTTCATGTTGCATGTTTATGTTGGAAAGATTGTTTTCTTGTATTTTCCATTGTGAAATTATTATGTGACCTATCTATTATTTCTTTTATGCATTTTCTTGTGACTTGGGAGTAACCTAGGCCTTCTACTCTTGGGAGAGTAGGATGGCCTTGTGGGTGGAAGGAGTTTGACAGCCCTCAAGTGAGAGGCTCTCTTTATGAGAGTGATCTCAAGGGTTGTATAAGTGACCCTTGCTGCATAGCCTTGTGTATGCATTTGGGGGTCATAAGGAGAGAAAGTATGGCATGAATGCCTTGGGGGGGCATACGGAAGTGGGGTTAATGAACTTATGATATATCTTTGTTTGCCATGAGATGGCTTTGTGATCTACCATTCTTCTAGTCTCCTCAGGTTATTTGGTCCACTTCCACCTGTGTAAAAACATCACATTTTGTGATGAAGTGTAGCCTTGGTTGGGAAAGTGTTTGTTGTATGTTTTTCCCTTGCTTGTTGTGTTTGCCTGAGTGTAAACTATCTAGGGCTTGGTTCTCCAAGCTTGGTGGTGGCTTCTAGTAAGCCTAGGCTGGGAGGTGAGCTCTCCATAGTCATAGCCTTATGATTTATTTGCAGGTTGCTTGGAAAAAAAAAAGGGGAAAGAGACAAGCTAGGAGTTGTTGGTTTTTGCTTGATTTGCAGAAAGAGATTAAGGAATGGAATACCATATTTTATTTGCAGCAATGTAAAGGAAAAGCTATATGTTGTATTTATTTTGAAAAAGAAATGCATTCATTTTATTTAAAGTCCTCATTTAATAGAAATGAGAGACTAGTTGGGTATCTCACCCATTTGTAATGTTGACTATATTGTATTCTAAATATGCTTTAAAGAAATGCATTGTTCTATTAGGTTATTATTGCAAAAAAATTAAATGTTTATTTTGGATTAAGTTCCTATAGTTATGGAAATAAAATATGTTGTATTTATGTTATTTTTGAAAATAAAAGTTCATTTTATCTCTTTATGCATATTGAAATAATGGAAATGAGAGAAGTAATAAGCTTGCATGTTAGTAAGAGAAAAGTAAGCATTTTATTCCATTTACAAATTTTGGGTTAAATAGATTTAATTCGTCTATCTCTAAGGGTTATTTTAATTGATTTCTAGGCTAATGAAGTTGTTAAAATTCCTTAAATTCTGTCATTTTCCTTATTGCAGAAAATAAATCTAGACTTAATAGATTATCTCTAAAGTTAGCAACTAGATTTGTCAAAAGAAAAAGAAATACCCTATTTAAATCTATTAGTTTTGAAAACCTGCTTTATGTGATTTTAGGAAAAAAGAAATATAAACAGATTGTTTAAAGTAAATAAAAGAAATTTTGCCTCTATTTCCATCCTATCCATACTTTGTTAATTTTTGTACAATTTTAGAAAGCAAAGAAAATAAATTCATATTTAGTTAAATTTGAAACTAAATCTATCCCTGACTTTATCATATATATATGTGTGTGTGTGTGTGTGTGTGTGAATGTAACCCTGTATATATATATTTATATATATTAAAAACTAAAAATAAAAAATAAAAAATTTAACAATGCATTGGGTCGGCCGCCCATGCTGTGGGTGGGTCGGCTATGCTATGGGCGGCAACCCCCAACAGCGGCCGCAGCCGCACTGTGGGCCATATCCCATAACAGGGAAGGCTTCGGCCCTCCCCTGTGGGTGGTGCCCCTCAGCGGCGGTGATAGCCATGCTACAAGGCACGTCCCACAGCAGCGACCAAGGCTGCCACTGTGGGTCATGACCTGCAAGCACGGTTGCGGTCATCCCTATGAGGAGCCCTCGTGGGTTTCCCCACCGCCGCACCTGCACAATGAAAAAACTCGCGGCCTCCCTCCTCTGCCATGCAATTCAACCACCTCCTCCCCCCTGCACAAAAACATAAAACCCTAACCCAGATTGGGTTAGGGTAGTTTGAAGTTAAAAGGAATAAAAAAAATATATGTGTTCCTTGTTTTATAACTTTTAAAGTTTAGGGTTCGTCTGATATTTTTAATATATTTAAGAACAAAAATAAAAGGGGGGTGGAAACCCATTCAATCTTGAATAGGGTATTCCCCATTATTTCCTTTAAGTGTTAATGTTAGTTTTAATTGTAAAACCCTAATTCTTTATATATATATAGGTCCAATTTTAGATTAATTATTTTATTATGAATTTATATTTTATATATGTTTTATATAAACATATGGGTATGTAAATATTCGAATATGATGTTTAAATTTTAATTCATTTGAAGCCTTATATTTTAGGAAATTATAACGATTCCTTTTGTAAGATATTTGGCCATAGGGGATTAACTTTAGTCCACTTAAATTTAGGCTTGTCGAGATTAAACTTTATAGGGCAAATTTTATTATGGATTTATTTAGCCCTTTAGTCAAATTTTAGACACATTATAATTATTGTTAAAATAAATCATGGGATTTAAAAATCCAATTGCTAGAGGTAATTTAATTAATTCCTACAATAATTAAAAAGGTTAATTGAGATTAATAATATCTCTTGTCAATTAATTTAGGGGTTTTTTCTTAAATGAATTTATTATTTATTAATTGATGAGATAATAATAAATTCTTTGGAGAGTTAATTTTCCGCATGTAATTTAGATTATCCTACTTACTTAATATAGTTGTTTAAATTATCTTTAGTTGAAGAGGAATTCAAACGTAGTTAAGACAAGACTTGATACTATATAATTGTAGCAAATTTAGTTTTATTAGGACATGTTTTTAAAAAAAAAATTATTCTGTTTGTGCCCAAAAGTTTGGGCATGACATTTTGGTATCAGAGCAAGGTTTCCGACACTAGGAACCTTTCTCCATTACATTTTTCTTTAAATTATTAATTATTTTTTTCCAAAAAATTATTTATTTTATTCATTTTATTTTATTTTCTCATAAGGATTCCTCCGACTATGTGACAAGCTCGCAAGCGCGGGAGGGGTCCTAGGCGTGTACGCATGGCATGCAAAGAGGTCGATAGGGAGGAATTAGCTCCGGAAAGGAACCCAGAGGCTCCTCCTGAACGATCGTTTGACCCAAACCGAGACATCTTATTACCACTCCAAAACCTGATTGCTATAGTCTAGGATAGGCTTCCAGCAGGGGATCATCATGTTGAAAACCAAAACTTAGGGAGCCATAGATCGGCAGAAAGAGAACGGAGTAGGAGTCCACCTCCTAATCTCGTAGAGAGTCAGGGTGGGCATGAGCCTGAGTCTGTTCACCTACCAGGACCACCTCCAGTAGCAGAGCCAATGTATCATGAGAGATTACATTAGGATCCAGGGGATCTAATCAAAGAGGTTGTGCGCCTCCAGCCACCATCTTTTGGGGGATCTATCCACAGGGTAGAAGTTGAGGCTTGGCTTTTGAGCCTAGATAGGTGCTTTGCATTACGCTCCTACGAGAGAAATCTAAAGGAATATGTAGCAATCCTCCAGGGGTGGGTACAGTGGTTCTAGTAGGACAGGGGGACAACCTTTCTCTGGGCCTCAGGGCATCCAGTTTCAGGCACGCAGTGCTTGTTTCATGTGTGGAGCCATGGGGCACATGGCAAGAGAGTGTCCCCAGGGTCAGGTGGTAGGGAATCAGAGGATAGCAACATTAAAACCTACAGTTGGAGATATGGGCATGTCCCATAAAGCCTTCGCAGCGATTGACAACCGCCAGGCAGAGCACCAAGCCATAGTCATTGAGGCTACAGGTATGATCAGAGGTAGTAGTGTATCTATATTATTTGATTCAGGAGCTACTGACTCCTTTCTATCTCCCTTGGTTGTGAAGCATTGCAAGCTAGTGGCAACTAGACAAGGTGTTAGTTGGGAAGTGGAGTTAGCTTCAGGGGCTAGAGTGTCAGTGGAATTAGAGGTTAGGGCATGTCAGCTACAGATTGGCAATACCACCACCTTAGTGTTAGGTCCCTGAGACAACTGAGAGGGGGGGGGTGAATCAGTTGTCTAATAAATTCAAACCAAAAACTAATTAACCAACTTAATGCTTAATACCAGTAAGGATTAATGCATGAAACATAAACATAAAGTCATCCACAACACATGACACCAATATTTATACGTGGAAACCCTGTAAGGAAAAAAACCACGGTGGGAAACCTTACCCACAATCAGATGATACTACTGTAGATAGTAAGTGTACAAAAAGGGGTCTGCACATGCAGAAAGGCCAACAGCCTAGAGCTCACTGCTCAATCACAAATGGGAGTCACACTAACTACAGTTGGATGGTTAAATCCAATAAGAATGTACTGCACAAAATAGCATCTTCATATGTTGGATTCAGTACCGGTGTAATGCTGATATGCTTCTACAAAAACCTAACTTCACCTTCAAATGATGTCTTCGTGTATACCTCTACTTGATCTCGCATATACCTTCACTTAAATCTTTTTTCGCATTCCACTCTTGATCTTACAAATAAAATCTTACATTTATACCATACCCTAAGACCAATTTTAGTAGGTCGGCTCTACAAGATATTACAATAAGAACATTTTACAAATAATATAATATTCGATGCAATAACCAATTGAACATGTCAGCTTAATGTATTTACAACAATAATAAATCATCTCCATAGCATGCCATGCTGATCTGGAAAAGATAAACTTGTCGGTGTAACCCTAGATAACCTGGACCTATTTGCCGATAAAAGCAAATATGAAAATATGAATATACCAATGATTATTTCTTCAAAATAAAGTGTCCACATGATGTCTTCAACATTACCAAGTGTTTTCCATATCATTCCAAGTATCGGTGAACAATATATCCTGCCAGTGAACCATATACCAGTAACTATTGCATAGTTTACTGCTTGCCGGTGAATGTTGCTGGATCTCCAAAGTAGGTTTATTCAGTAGGTGTTGACATCAATGACAAAACCATACCAAAATACCAACAATCTCCCCCTTTGGCATTGATGGCAACACAAGATGTAAAAACCATCAAAGTGCCAAAACAGAAATACCAAATACAAAAACCAACAATCTCCATTTCTCCCCTTGGGAGTAACAATACCAATCTCTCATACCAGTTTCTCCTTAAATGTGTTTTTCAAAATCTCTCCCCTAAAATCTTTCACCAAAAGGATAATGTGTTTTTCCATAGATATCTCTCCCCCTTTGACATCAAATGCCAAAGTCACAAAAGGTCAAGTTCATACAAAATACCAACCAATTTAATATACCAACTACTCCCCCTGAGAAGTAGCTTCCTCATCAAATACCGGAATAAAAGATTTGTCCATTTAATTCTATCAGTTGATGACAATCATCAACTTTCTAAGTCTCTACCAGTGGTGGTATGACTCCAAGCTGATCTCTGAGATACTCAAAAGTCTCCTTAGGCAAAGGTTTTGTGAAAATATCTGCAAGTTGTTCTTTAGTATTCACATAAACCAATTTTATCTCTTTTTCTTCAACTTTTTCCTTTAGAAAATTTAGTTTGATAGAAACATGTTTTGTTTTAGAATGTAATACTGGATTTTTAGACATATCAATTGCTGCAGTGTTATCACAGTATATAGTAATAGGTTCCTTGCATTTTACCTTTATGTCTTTCAACATTTGCTTAAGACAAAGTACTTGTGTACAGTTTGTTGCTGCTGCAACATATTCTAATTCTGTTGTTGATAAAGATGTACAACTCTATTTCTTACTCAACCAAGAGATTAATCTCTTTCCAAGAAAGAATGCTCCTCCAGTGGTGCTTTTTCTATCATCCACATCTCCTGCCCAATTTGCATCTATGTATGCATATAGATCAAAATTTTCATCTTTAGGATACCATAATCCAACATTTGTTGTGCCTTGTAGGTACTGGAAAATCCTTTTCACTGCTAATTCATGATTTTCCCTAGGATTACTCTGAAATCTAGAAATAATACATACTGCATTCATAATATCAGGCCTGGTTTGTGTCAAATATAGTAAACCTCCTATCATAGATTTGTATCTAGTTGGATTAACAAGTGTAGATTCATCCCTTTGAGATAATTTGTCATTTATAGTCATAGGTGTGCTTACTGGTTTAGAGTTCTCCATCCCAAATTTCTTTAGTAGTTCTTTCAAGTACCTGGATTGACTCAAAAATATACCTTTATCAGTCTATGAAATCTGTAATCCTAAAAAGAATTTTATTTCTCCAATCATAGACATTTCAAATTCTTGCTGCATTTCAAGAGAAAATTCTTTACATAATCCATCTTCTCCTCCAAAGATTATATCATCAACAAATACTTCAATAATCAAGATGTCATCATTAGTTACTTTGTAATATAAATTGCTATCTACATTTCCTTTAGTAAAACCAATCTTTAAAAGATACTTATCCAATCTTGCATACCAAGCACTTGGGGCTTGTTTCAATCCATACAGAGCTTTTCTTAACCTGCAAACCATATCATTGTCATCTGTCAAATAAAATCTATCAGGTTGTTCAATATAAACTTCCTCTTCAAGATCTCCATTCAAAAATGCACATTTAATATCCATTTGATAAACTTTGTAATCCTTGTGAGCTGCAAAAGCCAAGAATAATCTGACTACCTCAATTATGGCTACCGGTGTAAAGGTTTCATTGTAATCAACTTCTTCTTTCTGAGAATATCCCTCACACACTAGTCTTTCTTTATTTCTAACAACCTTACCATCTTCATTAAGTTTGTTTCTAAATACCCATTTGGTTCCAATTACATTTTTATCTTTAGGCCGGGGAACTAATGTCCAAGTATTATTCTTCTCAATTTGTCCTAATTCTTCTTCCATAGCTTTAATCCAAAATTTATCTTCACATGCCTCATTGATAGATGATGGTTCAATTTGAGAAATAAGACATACCTCTTCATTTGCCAATCTTCTTCTTGTCATAACTCCTTTAAATTTGTTTCCAATTATCTGATCTTCAGAATGATTTAGTCTTACATACCGGGGTGTCTTAGTTTGTTGTTGTTCTTCAATTACTATGGAATCCTCTGATGATACCGGAGTAACTGGATCTTCATTCTGTACCGGTGGATTCAGTGTAGGTTCATTTGTCACAACTTTTGTTGTCGGTTCAGAGTCTATATACCTTGAAGTTCCTTTGAATTGTTCATCAATCTTTACATTTGTACTCTCAACAATTTTCTACAATCTTTTATTAAAACATCTATATGCCTTGCTCTTAGATGAATAACCAAGAAATATTCCTTCATCACTTCTAGGATCAAATTTGCCAATATACTCATCTCTTCTAATATAACATTTACTTCCAAAAATTCTGAAATACTTAAGAGTAGGAATATTACCAAACCATAGTTCATGAGGGGTCTTACCAGTTTCACCTTTGATATGAACTTTGTTGAATGTATAGATAGCACTGCTTACTGCCTCTCTCCAGTACACATGTGGTAGATTTGCTTATGATAACATACTTCTTTTTTTATCCAAGATAGTTCTATTTTTCCTTTCAACAACTCCATTCTGTTGTGGTGTCTGACGTGCTGATAACTGTCTTTTGATTCCATTCACTTCACAGAATGTATTAAAGTCCTTAGATGTGAATTCTTCTTCTTGATCTGATCTTAAACATTTGATTTTCTTACAGGTTTCATTCTCAACCATTGCTTTGAATAGTTTGAACTTCCCAAGTGCTTCTAATTTTTCTCTGAGAAAAGTAACCCAACACATTCTAGAACAATTATCAATAATTAGAATGAAATATCTATCACCTTGTAAGCTTTTAGTTCTGGCTGGACCACATAAATCAGTGTGAATTAAATCAAGAGCATTATTGGATTTTTTTGGAATACTTTTGAAACTATCTCTAACTTGTTTTCCAAATTGACATTCCTTACAAATTGTATTCTGAGGTTTCACAATTTTAGTTAGATCTCTAACTACCTTAGAAGTACTGATTTTTACCATGCAATCAAAATTTACATGACATAGTCTCTTATGCCATAACCAACTTTCATCTATATGTGCAATTAAGCATGCCTTTTCACTGTTATTCAAATGAAAGATATTACCTCTAGTTTGATTACCGGTTGCAATTTCCAAACCAGTTCTATTCATGATTTTGAATTTTCCATTTTTAAACTGTAACTGAAAACCCTTCTAAACTAATTGACCAACACTTAAAATATTATGTTTTAATCCTTCAACATAGTAGACATTGGCAGTCTTATGTTTACCATCAAGAGATATTGAACCCTTACCTTTGATTGAACAGGCTTTGTCATCTCCAAATCTTACTAAACCTCCATTGTATTCTTGAAAGTTCAAGAATTTACTTTTGTCTCCAGTCATATGATGTGAGCATCCTGAGTCAATAATCCATTCATCCTTTGATTCAACTTTAGCTGCTAGGGCTTGTTCTACCGGTTGAGCAATAGGTGTCAGTTGATCTTCTGTTATAGCAACAAAAACCCATCCATTGTCTATTGGATCCTCATCAGAATCATCAGTCACACCTTCATCAGCAATGTCACAATATTTATCTTTGTTTTTCTTAAATCTGTATCTCTGATATTCAGGATTAGGCATGTATGTTCTTCTAGCTTCTTCTCTTAGTCTAGCATGTCTATCAGGGCATCTTGAAAATGTATGACCAATCTTATTGTAGTTAAAACATTTAAAGGGTGCTTTACCTTCATACTTACTTCCAATTGGACCTTTTGGCATTTTCCTTGCAAATAGTGCTTCAAGTTCTTCAATCTCTTCATTCTCCTTTCTGGTTTCTTCAAGTTCTCTTGCATAAAAGGCTCTCTAGTCTGATTTGTCAAATGATGGAGCAGATGACGTTGATGCTTTAAAGGCCAAATCAGTCTTTATAGTAGCAATAGGACCAAATTCCTCAATTTCAAAAGCTGAAAGTTTTCCAATCAATGTATCCCTAGTTACTGATGTATTAGGCATTGTTCTTAACTCATTTATAGCAGTAACCTTCATTTTATATGCTAGTGGCAAACCTCTTAAGATTTTTGAAACAATTTCATCCTCACTCAAGGTTCCTCCACAACATTTGATACCCAAAACAATTTTATTTATTCTTTCCATAAAGCAGAAATCCTTTCATCTTCTTCCATTTTCAGATGTTCATACCCGACTCGAAAGCTTTCAAGTTTTGCAATTTTGACTGTGGAATCTCCTTCATTCAGTGATCCCAAATAGCTTTAGCAATAGACCTATCTGATAATCCCATGATTTGTTGATCTAATAATGCACTCAAAAGTGCTTCTCTTGCTTTGCAATCATTCTCTTCATCTTTGGCTAAGGTAGTTGGAGTAGTCTAACCAGCTACAGCAGTAGTGTAACCATTCTTATTAGTTGGTTCCATCAAGTTTAGGACTGTCCTTCCTAAAATAATTAGTAGACATTGGATCTCCTCAAGTTGTTAAACTTCTGCAAAAGAGGACTAAGCTCTAATACCAATTGTTAGGTCCTCAAGACAACTAAGAGGGGGGCATGAATCAGTTGTCTAATAAATTCAAACCAAAAACTAATTAACCAACTTAATCCTGAATACCAGTTGTATGTCAAAAATGTGGTATCAACCTGCAAGAGGAGAAAACAATTCAAACACACACATCAAACATTGCTTTAGAGGTTAGAAATCCAAACAAAGCAAGTTAAAAAGAATCTAAACTCTTTAATATCATTCCATGCTCCTCTATCTCCAAGGATCTTCAAGATTCAAGGTGGCTCTCAGCTTGGAAGAGCACTTGATTCTTTAAGATGACAACCTAAAGAATGAGATTAAAATGATTCTAAGATCTAAATGTAATGCAACCAAGATCCTAGTGATGATTTAGATATGAAACTAGATGATGATACGATGCAAGATATTGATATGAAGCTTGAACTAGTATGAAAATGATACTAAGATGAAGCTAACATGATATATCTAAGATTCTAATGCTATCAAAATGATCTGACATGCTATTCTATCAAAGAGAGATAATATGCTTAATATTATGAGACTATAAGTTTGATGCACAAAGACTTGATTTTGAAGAAGGAATGGGCTCTATTTATAGAGAAAACAGGGCAATGGATGGTCAAGATTGGATAATCTTAACAAAGGCCAAGATTGAAAGTTGGGAATCCATGTTTACATTTGGCACCAATGAAATGGTGACAAATGTCAACATAAGATTGGTTGAGAAAAGGGGTTGGAGACATTAAATGCCTGAGAAGACCTCATGGTTATCTAGAGGGTAAGGGTCAAGCTTAAGTTAAGATTACCCATTGGATTAAGAGTTAATCCAAGGATAAACTCTTGTGCAAATGATTAAGAGATAATCATGGTCAAAGCATTAAAGGCTTGATGAGACCCTTGGGTTGGATGAAGGTTAAGTTAGGCAAAAAGTCTCTAACCATGTAAGAGGGTTGAATTAACCATTAATGGTTTGGGAGACTTTGGAAAATTAAGTGGTTGAAGACTTGAAGCCTTTAATGGTTATCAAAGATTTTAAGGGTTTGAGAAGTGACTTCCCTTTGTTTAGGGATGTGACAAAGTTTAGAAGATGGGTTAGGCTAATTAGAAGTGATTAGAAGGGTCTAGAAGAAATTAGAAATAGGTTTAGGAAGGCAAGTGGGAGATGTAGGAAAATGCAAGTGGATGGAGGGATAATAGGATTTTAATTGAAATAAAGTTAATTTAATTCAATTTGGTTGCAACTTGCATTTGTAGGATTTTGCAAGTGGGGGGGTTTATAAATAAATTTAGATTTATTTAAATGCAAATGAGATTTTAATTAAATGTAGATTTAATTAAAATGGGAAAGGGGATAAATTAATATCTTTAATTAAATGTAAATTTAATTAAAATGGCTAGAGGGAGGGTATTTAGTTAAATGGCTTAGATAGAAAAAGGATATATTAATTAAATCTTAATTTAATTAATAGGAAGAATCAAGAATAATTAAATGAATAAAATTCACTTAATTCATTGTGCAACTTTTAGGTGTCTACATTTTGCCCCTCTTTGAGTTAACGTGTGATCACATGTTGATTCAAAGAAAATCTATTGGATATGATGTCAAAACTTGATCGATATGATGGTGTGGTTATGAAAATATTGATTTGATATGAAAAGTCGATATGATGCTATGGATATGAAAAATTGATTTGATATGAAAAGTCAATGTGATGCCCCAGATTTGATGAGCGATATTGATGATGCCCCAGATATGAAGAATTGTTTTGATATGAAAAGTTGATATGAGACTAATGTCGATATGAAATTGATATGAAATTGATGTCGATATTTGATATGATAATACCCCTCTTTGAGTTAACGTGTGATCACATGTTGATTCAAAGAAAATCTATTGGATATGATGTCAAAATTTGATCGATATGATGTTGTGGTTATGAAAATATTGATTTGATATGAAAAGTCGATATGATGTTGTGGATATGAAAAATTTATTTGATATGAAAAGTTGATATGATGCCCCAGATTTGATGAGCGATATTGATGATGCCCCAGATATGAAGAATTGTTTTGATATGAAAAGTTGATATGAGACTGATGTCAATATGAAATTGATATGAAATTGATGTCGATATTTGATATGATAATGCACCCTCGGGAGATCGTTCGTGCACACAAGGCATGAATGATCTCTCGAAAGAAGAAGAATGTTGTTTGAAAGATAGAAGAGTAGATAGTGATGGCATGCATGGGTTTGATAAGATTGATTGGATTGATTGGATTGAGATTAAGATTGATCAGATTAAGATCAAGTTTGGTTTCAGGTATGACACCTCCTGTATAAGACATGGATGATTGAGCATCTGGTTTCAGGAATGATACCACCTATATAAGATATGGATGATCGAGCATCTGGTTTCAGGAATGATACCGCCTGTATAAGATATGGATGATTGAGCGTCTGGTTTCAGGAATGATACTGCCTGTATAAGATATGGATGATCGAGTGTTTGGTTTCAGAAATGATACCACCTATATAAGACATGAATGATTGAGTGTCTGGTTTCAGGAATGATATATCCCGTATAAGACTGATCAAAACACCTGGTTTCAAGAACGATATATCCTGTATAAGAGCTGATCAAAACATCTGGTTTCAGGAACGATATATCCTGTATAAGAGCTGATCAAAACATCTGGTTTTAGGAACGATATATCATGTATAAGAGCTGATCAAAACATCTGGTTTCAGGAATGATATATCCTGTATAAGAGCTGATCAAAACATCTGGTTTCAGGAACGATATATCCTGTATAAGACATGATAGAAGATAGTTTGGAAGAATGATAGAAGATAGTTTGGAAGAATGATGAAGATAGTTTAGAAGAATGATAGAAGATAGTTTAGAAGAATGATGAAGATAGTTTAGAAGAATGATAGAAGATAGGTTGGAAGAATGATGAAGATAGTTTAGAAGAATGATAGAAGATATGAAAGTGAAGAAAGATTCCATGATGGTGCGATAGATATGCATGTGGGGGATGCAATGATGAATGATGAATGATATGGATTATGTTTCGATCTGAGATTTTATGAGGATGATTTGATGCTTAGATAATAATGCTCTTGATTTTGATTATGTTGTGAATGTATGATTGATGATAAGAAAAATGTGATGATGCATTGTTTTGATTTATGAGATGTGAGATGTATCTTGAAAATGAGATGTATGATAATGATAATGATGTGAAAATAAATGAAAGATTAAAATAATATGCAACTTAATGCAAGATTAAGATGATAATGATGTGCAACTAATGCAAAGCTTAATATGCATTCTCGTTCTCAATGTTGCCATCTATTGTGATCAAAGTGCCAGTGCTTCCTTTGTTTTGATCATCGAGCCTTGATTTGTTGAAAGTTGATACAAGCATCATGGTATAATTGAACCATAATGACCTGAGTATAGCTTACATGGATTTTGATATTGCAAGATGACACAAGCATCGAGGTATAATTGAACCAAGATGACCTGAGTGTTGCTTGCATAAACAGACAAGAGTTAACCTTTGTCTCATATAAATCCGAAATGTCCTCAGTGATATGCCACCTAATTGCTTCGTAGGACAAATTTGCATGGGAAAAGACTTCACTCACAGATAGAAGACAAATAAAACATCACATTCCTTCCTTGCTTCTCTAGTCGTAAGACATCCTTGAGTCACTTAGGAGATATGATAAGCAAAAATTAAAAACCATAAGTAAGCATGCATGCTATTTGGAATGTATTCTTGTCAATTAAAACATCTTGCAAATAGATTTTTGTTTAGTTGAAATCAGTTCAAGTCTATGATGTTTAGCCTTCTTGCATTGTCATTTGTCATTTGTTAGTTGTTTTGATCCTTGTTCTCTTGCTATGTTTTTGGTCTGATGTTGAAAATCTTGAAAGTGAAATGCCCCAAGCAAGGTCAGGAATTTGCCCCTTGTTGTTGATACTACTTTGATATGGATATGTACACTGATCACCAAGCCATGGTGGGATATTATTTGGATAATTAATTTAGATAAATCAAGGACAGTGACTACGCTAAGTATGTCCAGGATTGATAAGCATTTTGTGAATTTTTGTTGATGCCTCAGATGGGTGGATATGATATGTACAATATGATTTGTGAAACATGTATTTCCATCAATTGATAAAGATAAGGCTAACTAGAACAAAACCTAGTAGTCATATTGATTGATGTCATTGTTATGATTTGGTTGATGATTGATAAGAATGTCTGGTTTCAAAGAGTGAGTACCCCATATAAGACCGATCTGTCTGGTTTCGAGTGTACCTATCCTTGTATAAGACATGTTTGATGTTGATGTTGATAGATGGATTGATTATCAAGACTTGATGATAAGTTTGATTGCAAACTTTGAGAGTTTTCCTATTGTTGATCTGATTTGATGGATGGTCCATGTGTTCATGCTTTGATTTTTTTATTTTTTTTATTTTTAGTTTTTGGATATTTTGATTTTTTTTGATTTTTTGGATATTTTGGTTTTTTGAGTTTTTGGATATTTTGATTTTTTTGAGTTTTTGGATATTTTGTTTTTTTTTGAGTTTTTGGATTAGAAGAAAGATGTATTTGGTTGCCCCAATGTATATCAAGACAAGGAATGGATGAATGGATGACTGAACCATTGAGGTGGAAATAGATTTGTTGTCCATAGTTTTGATCAAGATCAAGGATGAAAAAGGGGATATGGATAGAGATAGGATATAGATAGCACTGGATGATGGAAGCAATGAATAGATAGGATAGATAGATATGAATTAGAGTGAAGCAAGATTGTAGAAAGAATCAGATGATAGAAGAAATGAATAGATAGGATAAGGGATATGGATTAGAGGACATGGGAGATATGGTAGGAAGAATAGAGTGGATGAACTTTGCCCCCAAGCATAGAGGTTTCCATTTGCAAAGAGGTGATATGTAATATTGTCACAACATTTAGCATCATCTGAATAAGTGTTCTTGAACTTTTCAAAGATAGAGACCCAACCCACACTTAGAACCTCTGGAAAATTCAACTGAACATTTCTAGCAACTAGGAAGCAGACTCAAAAGGGAAGAAGAATCCCAAACTGGATCAAGGTACTTAGTATTTGATTACCCATGTGTGTGCAAGTGAGTTCATTCTGGCTCATATGATCATTGTAATCTTTAGAATCCAGCATGGCTAGCTACATGAGTTACCTTAACTTCAAAAGCATCCTAGATAGAGCCTCGTTGCCAGTGAGCATTCATAGCCCCGACGAGGTTATCATTGTAATCTCACAAATATTGCTCCATTGCTAGCTAGGCATCCATAGCCCCGATGGAGTTACTTGTATGTTCCCATAGCCAATCATTTTGATATTGGATTTCATTGCATTTTCCTTTTCTTGATATTCACTTTCTTGCTCATATTTTTTATATTTCTCTTTTTCTCTTTATTTTTCTTGCATTGGCTTGTAAGTGATGAATCTTACATGGGTCTAATAATTACAGTGGCGCTGAAGCAAGATTTTAGATTTTTCACTAGCCATGTCTTCAATTTAAGAGATCACAATGATTTAGAGCAATCAATTAAGTGTATGAGATATAGTAATCAAAAGATGTCGGTACCAAGATACGATAAGTGGTTCTTTTCTGGATTGAGTGTGTATCCCAACCAAAAGAAAATGTTAAAGAGAAACAACCTTAGATTCTGAAGCATTTCATGAATAGATATCTAGGAAAAGGATTGAACATGAGATTCAAGCATGGGCAAGTATGTGACAAAATGACACAAATTCCTATTTCACAGATGAAGGATTTATGCAAAGGATTGAATGAAAGGGATGGAAGGATAGAAAAGAGGTGTTGGATAATAGATAGAATGTTTGAAGATTTGTGTGAGGATAGATAGAAATGTATTCAAGATGATTGTTGGTACTTGAGAAGTGATGAATAGATGGAGGAAAATTGAATTTTGGGACAGAAGGACCCAAAATAGATAGAGGAAATGATAGAAGAATAGTTTTGGAAAGATGTTTAGATAGAGGGTTGAAAGAATTTCAAAGATGTGCTCCGCGTTGATCTTTCTTATGGATCATTTGAGGTGATGGATTGGTGATGGAGGGAGGTAAGGACCCAAGATGGATGGAAGGGATGGAGAGTTTGATTGTGGAATGAAAGGACCTAAGATAGATTTAGAAGAAGAAGAGTTTGACTTTGGAATGAAAGGACCTAAGATAGATTTGGAGGATGAAGAGATTGACTTTGGAATGAAAGGACCTAAGATAGATTTGGAAGAGATTCCTTGATCTTTATCTTGACTTGGAGTAGGATCATTTGAGTTTGTGCTTTTCTCTTGATTTTGAATTAGAATAGTGGAGGAGATGGAAGGGATATCATGCTCTTGCTTAGGAGATGGATGTTGAATGGGACTTTTCTCTTGAGATGAAAGAGGGTCATCATGGATGGAATACCAAAATTTTAGGGGATCATCATAAGATTCTTGATAGGTGGGATCTTGATCAAAAATGGGATTAGATTGGAGAGCCATGATATCGTGATCTTGATTTATGCTAGGACTCATTTTCTTTGAATGGGTTTCCTTTTTCTTGGTTTGATGATGAATGGTCATACGAATGATAAAAGTTGATGTTTTTGATAGTTTGATGTAGAGAAATACTCCTATTGATAAGGGTCTTAGGACTAGGGTGTCTCTTCTTTAACTTAGTTTTTTTGATAAAGACGTGTTCATCTCAAAATATGAGGAGTGGTCATACACGAATGATCAATGTTTTCCTTCGATGTTTGGATTGAGATACTTCATTTAGAAACTTAAGTCTACTTTTATCAAATGAAGGTTTAGATGCCCCCTCACGACAAAGTGTGTCAAATGATATGGATAAAGTCTCCCGATATGGAAACTTGATTTGACAACTTAAGTTTTAAACTTGGTATGTTGTTTGTTTGATAGAATCCTTTAGATGATGGAACTTTTGATCAAGGTGATGATAATACCTGATTTTGATAGGATAAAGTCTTATCTCGAGCTAGTTTTGGATTTGACAACTTTTGTTCTAAGACTGACTTGTTTGATTTGGAAATGATTTCTCTGGTGTTTTGATTTGATTTCTTGTGATTGCGTTTGATATTGGACCTGAAAGGATTCTCGAGAAGTTTGATAAAATTTTCCAGAAAGGCTTATTTTGCTCTCTGGTTTTCTGAGTTTTGCCCATGTGTTAAGCTAGAGACTAGATGCGCTAAAAATAATTCTCAACGCGCTAGAGAAAAGACTCCATGCGCTACACTGCCCCCCGATACGCGCTAACTGGTTTATTTTTCTTTTGCCTTGGTTCAAAAAGGTCATGCACCAATATGGGTCACCAATGCACTAATTGTTAAACCCTATGTGCTAAAGTTTGGCTTCCACGCGCTAAGTTGATGCTTCAACGCGCTAAACTGTTTTCAAAATGTGCGACTTGAAACTGCTAGAATTGGATTTCTATAAAGCACTAATGTCAAGACTTAATGCGCTAAGGTGAAGGTCTAATACACTAAAAGATGGTCCCCATGCACTAAGAAGTTGCTCTCACGCGCTAAACTGCCCTAATATATTTTGACTTGGTTGTTTTTCTGTGATTTTCGAAATTTTTAACACTTGTGATTTTGATGGATGATTTCTTTTTGGATACTCAAGCTTACTAAGTCGAATAGATAAAATCTTGATTACTTGGTTTGGTATTCCCCTAATCTTGTTGGATGAAAGTCTTTCCTAAAGATAGTTGAAATGTTGATAACCATCTTAAAAGATGTTTTGTTGGATATGGAAATCTTCTCCACTTTATGATTTTTCCTTGTTTGAACTAACTTTTGAGTTTGATTGTTGGATACTTTGCAAGATATTTTAACATTTGTGACAAAAATACATAACACACATGAAGACAATGGTCATCCTAATGCTAAACATTGAGTGTATATTCTTTTGAGGATGTGTTCAAATCCTCGATGTTATCATTGGTTTGATTTACAACAAAAGACACATCAGATAGACTCTTTATTCAAAGGTCATTAACAATATCATAGCCCACTAGTCTCGATACTCGGTCAGCTTAAACAGCCTTGTCACCCCCTAGAGGGCACCCATTTTTTTGCCTTTTGCCAGAAATTAACTCAAAGTGAATTGCTTCACAATTGAGTAGTTATCTTGGGAGATATGTGGTGAGTAATCTTGGGGGCGGATTCTTCCCCACCCTTGCACTATGATATTGCCAATGTTTGGCAACTGACTCGGTTCAAAGTTTCTAATGCTAAGGTTCTTAATCAAGCTTCCTGTTTGATCGTCAATGATAAACTCCCTCAGGAGGCTTCCCAACCTTTAGAACAAAGGCTTTATGTATCGCAAGGATACTGGGGGAAGGCTAATCGCTGCACGCAACCGTTGAAAAGGACTTTCGTCACTTTTCACTTTTGATTATAGTGGGTTGGAACACTTGGCTTCAAAGTCATTTCCCACTTAGGTCATTCCCTTCACACCGGCCAAAGAATGGCTTTAAGAGTTTTTCAACCCCTCAGGAAGGCAGGCTTGCTAAAGGATGTAAATGATTGAAGTACAGAAAGCTTTAAGAGTGGTTTGGCTTTTTGGTCACCCAGTTATGGGGAGAGCATATACCTTCTGCTTTTGAGACAAGGCAATCAAGTTGTTCTTTTTAGCCTTCAAGACAATGATTTGCTAACTTCTATTTGGAGATGTTGCTCCAACAAGCATGATGTTCTTTTTAACCTTTCATAGCAAAATGTGTATTTCCAAAACTTTTGTAAAACAAGCCTAGTCAACAAAGTAAATCGTGATGTTTGGTCAACAAAATTAAAGTCGATAGGGGAAAACTTTCCCTCTTTGCCTTGCACAAAATGAAGATGAGGTTCTTTTACTTTGCAAAATGAAGTGAATCCTTTTAAACACCAAAGGATGGT
The DNA here is from genome assembly GCF_030272615.1 of Cryptomeria japonica. Lineage (NCBI taxonomy): Eukaryota > Viridiplantae > Streptophyta > Pinopsida > Cupressales > Cupressaceae > Cryptomeria > Cryptomeria japonica. The sequence continues at coordinate 643,423,133 of NC_081413.1, forward strand.
GAGCTTCTTTTTAAAACTTTTGCCAAAGTAAAGATTGTTGGTTCTTTTTACAGCTTCCAAAATGAAATGTTTTTCTTCTAATCTTGCAAGAAAGCAAATATGAAGTTTGTTGTTCTTTTTACCTTGCAATAAAGAAAAGATGAAGTTTTATTTTAAAACACCAAAAAGGAAGGCATGAAGTTCATTTTATGCATCCAAATGAAATGATGAGGTTTATTTTAACTTTTGTAAAAAGGAGAGTGAGTTCTTTTTAACCAACTTTTGTTGAAAGAAAGTAAAAAAAGAAACTTAAAACCTCTAAACTAACTCCTTCCCCTGCACAAAAAATATTAGAACCTGCACACAATCAGTGATCAAATGTTAGTGTGGGCTTATACAAGCCTAAATTATGATCTTGGTTACAAATTTTACAATCCTGATCCTGAAATGCCCTGAAATTTGACTAAGTCTGAAATTTGGAAGATCTTCCAAAAACTAGATTTTGCATTACAACTCCTAGAGGTCTGAAACCCCTCTCAAACATCCTGACAATATATATGGAATACAACTCCTAGAGGTCACTTATACTTAAATGTTATATTCCATATATATTATGTCTCCCACAAGCCTAATTTTTGACTCTGTCATAAATTTTTGCCTCTGTTAGATCTATGCGCTAAAGTATTGCACATATGCGCTAAGAAATGATGCGCTAAGAAAAAGCACCTACGTGCTATTATGCGCCCCCAATGCACTAATTTGTTTTCTCAATGCACTATTCTATTTTTCTCTCGTGTTAATACCTACAGAAAATTGTTAGAAATATGATGCACTAAGAAAAATACTTTACGCACCATAGAATAGACTGCATGTGCTAAACAGTGAGCCGGATGCGCTATCTAACAGACCCGACACGCCAAACTATTTTTCAGATGTGCTACTCTGTTTTTCTCCTGCATTAATACCTACAAGAAAATATTAGTGGAAGTCATGCGCTAAAGAAAGGACTTCACGCGCTAGAGTACAGACCACACGTGCTGAATAGTAAGCAGGATGCACTAGACTGTTAACTAGATGCGCTAGGGAATGTTTCCCACGCGCTGATTCCTATTTCCCACAAACTTGCAAAAGTGGTTAAATTCAAAAACTGATTTGATATATGGGGTCTAGCCCCACGGTGGGCGCCAGAAATGTATGTCAAAAATATGGTATCAACCTGCAAGAGGAGAAAACAATTCAAACACACACATGAAACATTGCATTAGAGGTTAGAAATCCAAACAAAGCAAGTTAAAAAGAATCTAAACTCTTTAATATCGTTCCATGCTCCTCTATCTCCAAGGATCTTCAAGATTCAAGGTGGCTCTCAGCTTGGAAGAGCACTTGATTCTTTAAGATGACAACCTAAAGAACGAGATTAAAATGATTCTAAGATCTAAATAGAATGCAACCAAGATCCTAGTGATGATTTAGATATGAAACTAGATGATGATAGGATGCAAGATATTGATATGAAGCTTGAACTAGTATGAAAATGATACTAAGATGAAGCTAACATGATATATCTAAGATTGTAATGCTATCAAAATGATCTGACATGCTATTCTATCAAAGAGAGATAATATGCTTAATATTATGAGACTATAAGTTTGATGCACAAAGACTTGATTTTGAAGAAGGAATGGGCTCTATTTATAGGGAAAACAGGGCAATGGATGGTCAAGATTGGATAATCTTAACAAGGGCCAAGATTGAAAGTTGGGAATCCATGTTTGCATTTGGCACCAATGAAATGATGACAAATATCAACATAAGGTTGGTTGAGAAAAGGGGTTGGAGACATTAAATGCCTGAGAAGACCTCATGGTTATCTAGAGGGTAAGGGTCAAGCTTAAGTTAAGATTACCCATTGGATTAAGAGTTAATCCAAGGATAAACTCTTGTGCAAATGATTAAGAGATAATCATGGTCAAAGCATTAAAGGCTTGATGAGACCCTTGGGTTGGATGAAGGTTAAGTTAGGCAAAAAGTCTAACCATGTAAGAGGGTTGAATTAACCATTAATGGTTTGGGAGACTTTGGAAAATTAAGTGGTTGAAGACTTGAAGCCTTTAATGGTTATCAAAGACTTTAAGGGTTTGAGAAGTGACTTCCCTTTGTTTAGGGATGTGACAAAGTTTAGAAGATGGGTTAGGCTAATTAGAAGCGATTAGAAGGGTCTAGAAGAAATTAGAAATAGGTTTAGGAAGGCAAGTGGGAGATGTAGGAAAATGCAAGTGGATGGAGGGATAATAGGATTTTAATTGAAATAAAGTTAATTTAATTCAATTTGGTTGCAACTTGCATTTGTAGGATTTTGCAAGTGGGGGGATTTATAAATAAATTTAGATTTATTTAAATGCAAATGAGATTTTAATTAAATGTAGATTTAATTAAAATGGGAAAGGGGATAAATTGATATCTTTAATTAAATGTAAATTTAATTAAAATGGCTAGAGGGAGGGTATTTAGTTAAATGGCTTAGATAGAAAAAGGATATATGAATTAAATCTTAATTTAATTAATAGGAAGAATTAAGAATAATTAAATGAATAAAATTCACTTAATTCATTGTGCAACTTTTAGGTGTCTACACCGGTAAACCAGTTAAGTATGCCGATAGACAGTGTTAATAGTAAATTGCTATACTGGTAAGGATTAATGCATGAAACATTAACATAAAGTCATCCACAACACATGACACCAATATTTGTACATGGAAACCTTGTAAGGGGAAAAACCACGATGGGAAACCTTACCCACAATCAGATGATACTACTGCAGATAGTAAGTGTACAAAAAGGGGTCTACACATGCAGAAAGGCCAACAACCTAGAGCTCACTGCTCAATCACAAATGGGAGTCACACTGACTACAGTTGGATGGTTAAATCCAATAAGAATGTACTGCACAAAATAGCATCTTCATATGCTAGATTCAGTACTGGTGTAATGCTGATATGCTTCTACAAAAACCTAACTTCACCTTCAAATGATGTCTTCGTGTATACCTCTACTTGATCTCGCATATACCTTCACTTAAATCTTTTTTTGCATTCCACTCTTGATCTTACAAATAAGATCTTACATTTATACCATACCCTAAGACCAATTTTAGTAGGTCAGCTCTACAAGATATTACAATAAGAACATTTTACAAATAATATAATATCCGATGCAGTAACCAATTGAACATGTCGGCTTAATGTATTTACAACAATAATAAATCATCTCCATAGCGTGCCATGCTGATTTGGAAAAGATAAACCTACTGGTGTAACCCTAGATAACCTGGACCTATTTGCCGGTAAAAGCAAATATGCAAATATGAATATACCAATGATTATTTCTTCAAAATAAAGTGTCCACATGATGTCTTCGACATTACCAAGTGTCTTCCATATCATTCCAGGTACCAGTAAACAATATATCCTGCTGGTGAACCATATACCAGTAATTGTTGCATAGTTTACTACTTGCCGGTGAATGTTGTTGAATCTCCAAAGTAGGTTTATTCAGTAGGTGTTGACATCAATGACAAAACCATACCAAAATACCAACACTTAGTAGACCTTAGAGTTACACCACTTGGATCATATGGCATCGTACTTGGCATGGATTGGCTTTATGCCCATAGAGCCAAGATGGATTGTTGCCTGAAAGAGATCAAGTGTGAGGATGATCATGGTTCGCTCATAGTAATCACCAAAATTCAGAGACCCGCGTCTCTTCGTATGATTTCTGCAATGTAGCTTAAGCAGAGCATGCGAAAGGGATGTCAGCTATTTGCATCACCATCAGTGATAGATAGGAAGAGGACAAAAAGGAAACATCGATTGACGACCATCCTATTCTTAAGGGATATTCAAATGTGTTTCCTTCAGAGCTACCTGGAATGCCACCCCGTAGAGAGATTGACTTTCATATAGACCTTGTACCAGGAATTGAGCCAGTTTCAAGAGCACCTTATAGGATGACGATAAATGAGCTTAATGAGCTCAAGATGTAGCTTGAGGAACTCCTAGAGAAGGGTCACATTAATCCTAGCATATCCCCTTGGGGTGCACCAGTCATCTTCGTGAAGAAGCAGGACAGCTCTCTTCGGTTATTCATGGATTATCATCAGTTGAACAAAGTAACCATCAAGAACCGATATCCCTTGCCCAGGATCGATGATTTATTCGACCAACTTTAGGGTGCCAAAGTATTTTCCAAAATTGATCTGAAGTTAGGATACCATCAATTGAGAATAGTGGAAAGCAATATCCACAAGACCACAATTTGCACCAGATATGGCCACAATGAGTTCACCATGCTTCCCTTCGGTCTTATGAATACTCCAGCTTTTTTCATGAGCCTCATGAATGGGGTATTCTGCACATTTCTTGACCATTTTGTGATTGTGCTCCTTCATGACATATTGATATATTCTTAGAATGAGGAGGAGCATGAGGAGCACCTGAGATAGGTCTCGCAGTGTTTGAGGGACAATCAGTTGTATGGCAGTTTGTTGAAGTGTGCTTTCTTTTGATCAGAGGTCAAGTACCTTGGGCACGTTATTTCTGGTGATGGGATCTTAGTTGACCCATCAAAGATCAGAGCTATTATGGATTGGCCAGTGCCAACCAGTGTGACTGAGGTCAGCAAGTTATTACCGATGCTTTGTTGAGGGTTTCTCTAGAGTTGCACATCCTATTACTTCTCTTCAGCGTAAAGGGAAGAAATTTGAGTGGATAGAGAAGTGCGAGAGGGCCTTTCAGGAACTCAAAGAGGCACTTACTAGCGCACCTATCCTTGTAGTGCCAGATCCCTCAACTGACTTCATGGTTTGCATAGATGCTTCCCTAGAGGGTTTAGGAGTAGTCCTTATGCAGGATGGTAGGGCTATAGCTTTTGAGTCTAGGAAACTTAAGACTCGTGAGCTTAACTACCCTACTCATGACCTTGCGCTTGCAGCAGTAGTGCATGCACTTGTGAGGTGGAGACACTTCCTTTTGGGTCATCATTTTGAGCTTCATTCAGACCATCAGAGCCTTCAGTACATATTCACTCAACCTAACCTTAATGCACGTCAGAGGAGATGGATGGAGTTCTTGTGTGAATATGATTTTGACATTCACTACATTAAAGGGAAAGAAAATGTAGTTGTAAATGCTTTGAGTAGGAGACGTCACGAGATATACACCATATCTATGGGCACGGATTTGAGACATCGTATATTGCAATAGTTGCTAGAGGATGGATGGTACTTAGAGGTTTGTTAGATGGTTCGATCTCAGGAAACTCTAGAAGGGAAATATGTGGATTATTCCTTAGAGTCGGATGGACTATTACACCATAGAGGGCACATCTGTGTACCTTCTTCTGGGGGATTGCGAGAGTTCATTGTCACAAAGGCTCATAGAGCTCCTTATGTAGCACATCCCAGAGTTAAGAAGATGCAAGCTGACTTGAGACAAGTATATCTTTGGCCAGGAATGTGGTAGCTCATTGCTGAGTTAGTAGCCCGATGCCTTGAGTGTCAGAGAGTCAAGGCAGAGCACCGCCATCCAGGTGGGTTGCTCCAGTTTCATGCTATATCAGAGTGGAAATGGGATACTATATCCATGGATTTCATCATTGGTCTCCCTATGTCATCTTGTTGCCATGATGCCATCTTGGTGATAGTTGACAAGTTGACCAAAGTGGCCCACTTTTCACCAGTTCGGACTACCTTCACAGCACTAGCAGTAGCACAGGTGTTCTTACGAGATATAGTCAGACTTCATGGTGTTCCACGCAAGATTATTTCTAACAGGGATTCCCTCTTCACTTCTTCTTTTTGGAAGGCATTACAGGCAGCTATGGGCACCAAGCTCAATTTCAGTACAGCCTATCATCCAGAAACGGATGGACAGACAGAGAGGGTTAACCAAGTGTTAGAGGATATGCTTCACATGTATGTCATGGATCATCAAACCAGATGGGAAGAGTACCTTCCCTTAATGGAGTTTGCCTATAACAGTGGGCATCACACTTTGTTGGGGATGCCACCCTATGAGGCATTATACGAAAGGCCTTGTAGGACACCATTGAGTTGGGACCACATAGAGGACAGAGTTGCTATTGGTCCTGAGATAGTTCAGGATATGGAGCAGTAGGTGGATTTGATTAGGCAGTGTCTTAGAGAGGCACGGGATAGACAGAAGAAGTATGCAGATGCGAAGAGGATAGATCGTAGCTACTTGGTTGGAGACAGAGTCTTCTTGAGAGTGCAACCACATAAGAGTCCAATCAATTATGGAAAGGGTTCTAAGCTCGTACCTCACTTTGTAGGACCATTTGAGATCCTTGAGAGGATAGGACCAGTTGCCTATCATTTAGCATTGCCACCTAGCCTGTCACGCATCCATGATATGTTTCATGTATCAGTTTTGAGGAAGTATATCTATGATGAGTCTCATATTTTAAATTAGGATGCCTTACAGGTGGAGTTAGACAGACAGCTAGCTTTGGAGCCCATTCACATTTTGGCAAGCCAGACATTGGCCCTTTGAGGTCGAGAGCTGGACCAGGTTAGGGTCCAGTGGGATTTCTATGATGAGGTTATGACTTCATGTGAGGACGCAGCACGTATGAGATCACAGTACCCCCATCTTTTTGATGAACTCCAGGAGGAAGTCCATGCCTAGAGGGGGAGGGTGTGAGGCCCTACCCTGACTCATCCTAGCATTTCAGTGATTTTCATGTTGAGACTATTATGGATGCTTTATTTTTATGCATTATGGATTTAGAACTTATATGATTCCATGATTTGGATAACATTGATGTACATTGATGCTTCATTTCTATGCATTATAGATATAGAACTCTATATGATTCTAGAATAGGATAACTTTGTGATGATGTATGTCATTATTGGATTTGCAGGACTTTACTATGATGATAGAAATAGGATGCATGTCTTATGTATGGATCAAAATTATGAGGATTATGATAATTACTTATGTGGATTTATTTTGATATAAGATATATTGATTTTGTTTAATTTCAATTTTATGCAGAGTGTTTGATGTGTATTCTTATTCATGTGTTTAATTTTATATGAGGTTGGAATTTCTAATGTGTAATTGAGTTGCGCAGGAAAATTATCCATGTGACCATGGAAATACTATGGAGAACCAAACCTAGACCTATGTACGTTCATAAAACCAGGGGTTGTCTATTTGGAGAGACAACACCCCTTATGTATCGTATTTTATTTGTGAAAGTAAATGTTGCATGTGTGTTAAATTGAATTTATTGATTTATTTAAATCCAACAAGAGACAATTTCCATGTGTAATTTTGTAATGTATTTTATTGTGTCACTTGACACATGTGCTGATTAGTGTCACATTTTTTTGACTTGTCTCTTGGAGGGAGTTGTTTTAACCATAGCCTTTTCAAACATTTGAATGTGGTCCCAAATTTTCCTTGGGTAGAGAGTCTTTGGAGTGGTCAACTCAGGTTTGACCCGAAAGTTAACTTCAGATGGGTTTCTAAGGGGTCAAATGGACTCCTAGAGGTAGCTTAAAGGTTTTTCCTAAAGTCCATAAGGTATACCTATGGGTTAGGAGTATTTTTAGACATGTGACTACTTCCATGTGACTGTTTAGTCACCTCAAAAAGTGGGTTTCCTAAGGTGAGCGAAAATTCAATTTAGAAGGTGCCATCTAGGTTAGATAACATTCCTTTTTGATATGAGATTCTTTTTCCCACTTTCTCTTACTTTTTCCTTTTTCAATTTTAGTAACCTGTGATAAATCTCATTGAGGTCTTTTTAGGCAAGGATTAGAGACTTTGTGGGTAATCACCCACTCTCCATGTTTTTGGAGATCATGCAATTTTGAAAAGAATAGTTTTTGGGATAGAAATTTGGCTAAGTGTAGAAGAAAGGATTGTGGAATTGGGTTGCTCATCCTCAAACTAGTACTAGCAAACCTTTGGGTAGATTGAAGGCTGGATTCATCTTCTCCCTTTCATGTTGCATGTTTATGTTGGAAAGATTGTTTGTATGTATAAGTTGTTTTCTTGTATTTTCCTTTGTGAAATTATTATGTGACCTATTTGTTATTTCTTTTATGCATTTTTTTGTGACTTGGGAGTAACCAAGGCCTTCTACTCTTGGGAGATTAGGATGGCCTTGTGGGTGGAAGGGGTTTGAAAGCCCTTGAGTGAGAGTCTCTCTTTATGAGAGTGATCTCAAGGGTTGTATATGTGACCCTTGTTGCATAGCCTTGTGTATGCATTTGGGGGTCATAAGGAGAGAAAGTATGGCATGAATGCCTTGGGGGGCATAAGGAAGTGGGGTTAATAAACTTATGATATATCTTTGTTTGCCATGAGATGGCTTTGTGATCTACCATTCTTCCAGTCTCCTCAGGGTATTTGGTCCACTTCCACCCGTGTAAAAACATCACATTTTGTGATGAAGTGTAGCCTTGGTTGGGAAAGTGTTTGTTGTATGTTTTTCCCTTGCTTGTTGTGTTTGCCTGAGTGTAACCTGTCTAGGGCTTGGTTCTCCAAGCTCGGCGGTGGCTTCTAGTAAGCCTAGGCTGGGAGGTGAGCTCTCCATGGTCATAGCCTTGTTATTTATTTGCAAGTTGCTTGGAAAAAAAAAGGCAAAAGAGACAAGCTAGAAGTTGCTAGTTTTTACTTGATTTGCAGAAAGAGATTAAGGAATGGAATACCATATTTTAGTTGCAGCGATGTAAAGGAAAAGCTATATGTTGTATTTATTTTGAAAAAGAAATGCATTCATTTTATTTAAAGTCCTTATTAAATAGAAATGAGAGACTAGCTAGGTATCTCACCCATTTGTGATGTTAACTATATTGTATTCTAAATATGCTTTAAAGAAATACATTGTTCTATTAAGTTATTATTGCAAAAAAATGAAATGTTTATTTTGGATTAAGTTCCTATAGTTATGGAAATAAAATATGTTGTATTCATGTTAGTTTTGAAAATAAAAGTTCATTTTATCTCTTTATACATTTTGAAATAATGGAAATGAGAGAATTAATAAGCTTGCATGTTAGTAAGAGAAAAGTAAGCATTTTATTCCATTTACAAATTTTGGGTTAAATAGATTTAATTCGTCTATCTCTAAGGGTTATTTTAATTGATTTCTAGGCTAATGAAGTTGTTGTTAAAATTCCTTAAATTCTGTCATTTTCCTTATTGCAGAAAATAAATCTAGACTTAATAGATTATCTCTAAAGTTAGCAACTAGATTTGTCAAAAGAAAAAGAAATACCCTATTTAAATCTGTTAGTTTTGAAAACCTGCTTTATGTGATTTTAGGAAAAAAGAAATATAAACAGATTGTTTAAAGTAAATAAAAGAAATTTTGCCTCTATTTCCATCCTGTCCATACTGCGGGCCGCGTCCCGCAGTAGCGGCCAAGGCCGCCACTGTGGGCCATGACCCGCAGGCACTGTTGCAGCCGTCCCTGCAGGGAGCCCCCGTGGGTTTCCTCACCTCTGCACCTGCACAATGAAAAAACTCACAGCCTCCCTCCTCTACCATGCAATTCTGCCACCTCCTCCCCCTGCACAAAAACATAAAACCCTAACCCAGATTGGGTTAGGGTAGTTTGAAGTTAAAAGGAATAAAAAAATATATATGTGTTCCTTGTTTTATAACTTTTAAAGTTTAGGGTTCATTTGATATTTTTAATATATTTAAGAACAAAAATAAAAGCGGGGGGGAAACCCATTCAATCTTGAATAGGGTATTCACCATTATTTCCTTTAAGTGTTAATGTTAGTTTTAATTGTAAAACCCTAATTCTTTATATATATATATATATAGGTCCAATTTTAGATTAATTATTTTATTATGAATTTATATTTTATATATATTTTATATAGACATATGGGTATGTAAATATTCGAATATGATGTTTAAATTTTAATTCATTTGAAGCCTTATATTTTAGGAAATTATAACGATTCATTTTGTAAGATATTTGGCCATAGGGGATTAACTTTAGTCCACTTAAATTTAGGCTTGTTGAGATTAAACTTTATAGGGCAAATTTTATTATGGATTTATTTAGCCCTTTAGTCAAATTTTAGACACATTATAATTATTGTTAAAATAAATCATGGGATTTAAAAATCCAATTGCTAGAGTTAATTTAATTAATTCCTACAATAATTAAAAAGGTTAATTGAGATTAATAATATCTCTTGTAAATTAATTTAGGGGTTTTTGCTTAAATGAATTTATTATTTATTAATTGATGAGATAATAACAAATTCTTTGGAGAGTTAATTTTCCGCATGTAATTTGGATTATCCCGCTTACTTAATATAGTTGTTTAAATTATCTTTAGTTGAAGAGGAATTCAAACGTAGTTAAGACAAGACTTGATACTGCATAATTTTAGCAAACTTAGTTTTATTAGGACATGTTTTAAAAAAAAAATTATTCCGTTTGTGCCCAAAAGTTTGGGCATAACATTGAACTTCAACTTATGCAAATGAGATGATGAATTCCCCTTAAATACATGTTAGTGGATTTAATTTTTGTCATAGGCCAACATCAAGGGATTTTCCCACCCAATGCACAACCAACAATGAAACCCTAGGAAGGGTCCTTCCCCAAAATAGGGCAAGGACAGGGGTGCCACGTCCCACCCAAGGGGGGATAGTGGCATCCCTTTCTCCAAGGCAGACTGTGGACAGGGTGATGCAGAGGCCAAGAAAGAAGTTGTTTCCGAGGGTTGAGCAATCTCCGGTCTCTGATCAGGCTAGAGGATTCGATCTCGCGTGTGTGAGGATCCTAATGCAGTCTAAAATTGCTAGGGTCACAATTTTATAACACTACAATCTATTAGGAAAGGATTCTCATTGGCTGCCCTATTTGTAATAGCATATAATGTTATCATCCATCTTCTTAGAGAATCTACTCACTCCCTAAGGGTCAAGGGCATCTCATTGCCTAACAAGGAAGACCTAATCAATATTCAGTTCACAAATGACATAGCCCTATTTTTGGAACTTGAAGAGGCAAACATGGATTCCTTGATGTTGAAGCTTAATATTTTTAGTGAATATTTAGGTACCAAGATATCATCAGCCAAATCCACCTTGCTAGGGTCGGATGATACCCCCATATGGCTCAATAAGTACAACTATCAATGTAGGGGGAGCTCTAAGCAAGTTAGGTATCTAGGCATTCCTTTTTTTGTCAACTCACGTCTGAAAGAGATGTGGTTATGGATCAAAGGGAAAATAGAAAACAAGTTGGTTAAATAGAATAAGCAATACCTCTCTATGGCTAGCAGAAAGAAGGTGTATTAGGATATTCTCTTTTCTTATAGTCTTTACTATGCCTCTGTTGGCAAGAGACATTATTTTGGTGATGTTAAATGCATGTAGATTACTTAGGGGTTGTCATTGATGGCAACTCAGTCTATTAATCTTATCTGGTACCTATAGATTTGATCTACTGGAAGTCATATTGACTTTAGGCATAAGTCCAATAGAGTGTGAACATAGTGTACAGATTCAGTGAGCACAACTCATTTCCAATGATGCAGTTTTGGTTGTGGTGATTGGGATAGTTGATTGGTTGTTTAAGGCATATCACCTTGTAATTATAGCTTCTAGTGTTGATTCTAGTGTATGATTCTTAATCTGGTATTAAGTGATTCCAAAATAACAGAGCTATTGTGTGGACAAGTTGGGTAATGTGTGTTGCAGAATTGTAGGGATGATTTCAGTGATTGGTGTTGAGTTCGAGGAGTTTTTTTCATGTGTGTGAAGCCTATGATCATATGTTTTAGGTCTTCTATATGAATTTATGATGGATTGACCCATAATGAGACTGCACATTTCATATTTTGCAGTTTTGTGAAGCCAACTTGTTGAAGATCTATTTTAGTGGTGCAGATATATAAGATTGAATTGGATGATTATTTTGAGTGATGATAGATGTGCGAAATCATTCTGGGAGCGATTGAGCATGGTTTCATGTACGCATCTTGAGTTTTGGTGATTCTGTATTTGGCAGCAGAGCAGAACAGAGCATTTTTTCAGATCAGTGACAACGGATCATTTTGAACTTGACCGGAACTGATTTTTGGCATTTGTAGATGTTGCATTCTAGTTCAGGACATTGTATTTGCCTCTTTATCTCATTTGTAGGATAGTGAGTCCTCTGAGGTTGCAGTCTTGTTTTGTAATTGAGTAGTGAGCTCTAGGCAATGTGCCTATATGCAAGTGCATTCCCCGTTTTGTAATATTGTTCTACTACTGGCCATAGTATAATAATATTGTGGGTTCAAATCCCACCATGGTTTTTCCCTTTTCGGATTTCTATGTAAAAATCTTGGTGTTATGGTTGCATGGTTAATTGTTTTATGTTTTTGCATCTTGATTTTTTTCTTGTGCATCCAGTGGTTTAAGAACCATCTTAATAAGTTAGCAAATAATAACACTGATTTACCACCCCCCCCCCCTCTCAATGTTCATTGATTCCAACAATTGGTATCATAGCTTTGTGCCTCGGAAGAAGCCTAACAGCTTGAGAAAGATCTAGAAGATTGAATCAATGGACTCTGGTTTGCAAAGACAACTTCGTGTGGCACTTAAAGATCTTGATGCAACAAGAAAAGAAGTTCCTTGAAAAGAAACCTGAATATAGATAAATACTTCATTGAGACATTGAAAGATCATTTGAGCACATCAAGAGAGAAGAGAAAGGAATTGATGGATAAGTTGAAGGAGAAAGAAGAACAAAGCATTGATAATCAAGCCCTACAAGACAAGATAGATGAATCTGAGAATCTTGCTAGGGAGAATGTAGTTTTGAAAAATGAGATGCAATCTATTGTATTGAAGCTGACAAAGGAGATTGAGGACCAGAAGAAGAATGAAGAAACCTTAACTCAGTCACTAAAGGAAAGATCTGATGAATGTTGCAGATTGACATATGAGAATGATCAGTTGAAGCTTGAATTGGTGCAAACAAAGAATGATGGACAAGAACTTGAAAGATAGATCATAATTCTAAGAGATGAGTTGACTACTGCTAATGAGTACAAAAAAAAATTCAAAGCTAGTTCAGCCCGGTTGGAAGAGATGCTAGAAAGTCAGAGACATGGGAAAGACATGTGAGGACTTGGATTTGAGAAAGGAGAATCTTTCGGTTCTGGTCAAAGCAATCATCACCAAGAGAATAAGAGATCTTCGCTAAGGTAGCCTAATGCTTGTAAGTTCAATGGTAAATGCTTTTTTTGCAATAAAGTTGGTCATATGGCAAGTCAATGCAGAAATAGGGTAATGAATAATGATCCTACCTTTACCGGTCAATGTTTCAAATGCAACAATTTTGGTCATAAGTCAAATGTGTGTAGAGAAATGGTAAACAATTTTCAGAATAAAAGATGTTATTCTTGTGGAATTTTTGGACATATATCTAATCAATGCAAGATGAGAGAAAATCCAAGGAACTTCAGGCCTATGCAAAGAAATGTTGTCTATTATGCATGCAACAAATCCGGTCACATTGCAAAATTTCACAGAAGTAAAAACATGAGTAACAATGGTCCGATTGAAAAGAACAATTCAGACTAAAAGAGAAAAGCTAAAGTGGAAGAGATCGGAGATTGACATAAGAAGATGTGGGTAAAGAAGGAAGATTCAAATGTGCAAAATGGCTCCACACTTGAATCCAATTTTGGAACCTCATCTAGTAACTAAGGCATTTTTGCCTTAGGGGGCAGATTATCATATAGATCCATAGAACCCCCTTGCAGAGATTTGTAACTAGTTCTAGAAGGTTGCAGAAGATCTATATTAGATGTCTAGATGTTATCTGGAAGAATTCATGGCGATTTGAGATTTCAGCGAGTGAATTGATGTAGAATAGTGTATCTGGAAGCTTTTAGGGTTATGCATTTATTGCAACTAAAAGTTAGGTTTTCAGAAGATAAAAAGACATTTCTCTATTCATTTCTCACATTATGAATGAAGAGAGAGTGTAGAGAAGCAAAGCGAAATCCGAGCTTGTAGCAATCCGACAAAGATTCTTGGCATCCGGTTGAGATTGGAAAGGTATTTACCTGCGTTCAAAGCTATCTATTCATACCTTAATTTTCATAATGGCATCATCTTTTGCTATTTCAACTCCTCTAGTTGTTGAAATCAATGAAAGGGAAATGCTCGTGTTTAAGAAACATTTGTTTAAGTTAGTTAAAGACAATTCAAATGGTGTGTTTTCCTCTGTACTGTATGAAGTGTTGCACAATAAAGACATTAGGGCATACATACATTGCAATATCGAAGAATTGGGTAATTTAGACGTGTTATCTCTTTATGCTAAGAAAATGGTAGATAATTTGGGGAATTTGAAATTAGATTTCAAAAATTTGGAAGAAAAGGGTTTCATTTAGTTCGTACACTTTCCGGTATTTTAGGAACCCGAATGGGTGAGGTATGTTCTAAGCCAAATCCATGATGAATTCCTATGGCTAGAAAAACCCTACAAAATCAAAAAGCGAGTTATTCAAGTAGTAACCTATCTGAATGCTACCGTTGAAGTCCCTGCACTCTGGAATGTGAAGAACACCACTATAATGGAGGTAATCGGTTCAAAACATGATAGTAGACCAATGAGAATAAGTGATATAGTGGAATTTGATGTAAGATTTTCTTCGATGGTTACTGGTTACAAGGTTTATCAATCAAGTAGACAAAATTCAGTATCTGGTACTGCAATTTATGCAACTTATCAGATGCTTAAAGAAAACAAGAAGTATGATTTGTGCACAGTGCTTCTAAATGAATTGATAAGCAACATAAAGAAGATAAAACAAGACAAGAAGCATGTATTTAATTATGGTTCTTTGATCATTTGTTTGGCAATATATTTCTTAAATGAGATCCCTGAAATTGAAAAGGTTCAATGGGCATATGAAAAACTGATGGCAGCTCAAATCAAAGAAGGTTTGCAGGATGTGGGTGATGTAGTTTCTCAAAAATCTGCCTTATGGGGTTACTTTGAGACTTTTCAAGAGCTGATGCAGGGCAGAGAAAGGATTCCAAAGGCCATTGTTGAGAAATATGAAAATACAATCTATTTCATGGTGGACAAGGACCAATGCCACATGGAAGCAGTTGAGCTTAGGATTGTTAGGATCCTACCGATGGGCTATGAGGTGGATGAAACCACTCTTGATACATATGCACAACACCTCCTTAGTAAGTCGATGGATGAGAAGGGGTAAAGATTTGATACTTTTAAAGAAAAGGACTTGAGTCTACACAAGCAATTTACTAAGTCTGGAAGAAAAAGAAAGGTAAGAAAGGAGGTTGAAGAACTTGCAGAGTAGATGGGCATAACTAGAGAAGCCATGCAAAGGGCCAAAGAGTAGAACATATACATGGTGAAGCAATAGGCTAAGCCAGTTCCCCCTCCTTTGAAGTAGGCCAAGGCTAAGCAAAGTAAGTTTGCACCCATCTTCGATGTGCAAAAGACAATCTCTACACCTAAGCCACAATCATTCTCTATCGGTGGAGTTGAAAAGAAGAAGAAGGAGAAGCCAGTGAGAAAGTATGTTGTTGTAGAAGAAGAAACAAAATCTAATGAAGAGATAAGAGAAGTGAAGAAGACAACCAATTATGCCTAAGTGGTGAGGAAGCCCCCATTTGGTGAAGCTCCACCTACAAAGAAAGTCAGAACACAAGGTGAGCCAACCAGAAGAATGAGAGTAGACAAGAAGCAAAAATCTGAACTAAATGAAGCTTTGAAATCTGGTAAGCCTCATGAAATCTACACTATTGTACCTCCTTTGACACCGAGTGAGTTGATTTATCAAATAGTCAAGGAAGGAAATTTGAAGAATGTTTCAATATATTACGATAATTGTGATGAGAATGAGCAAAGATCAATTGAAGAAGCTATAATAGAATATTTGAATACATATAGTAAAGTTTTGTTAGAGATATTATCTATAATTCCAAAGGAATTATTTGATATTTTGGATGCCCGGAGACATGCAACGAGTCTTGAAGATGAGAAATTGAAAGAATACACATTAGTTAATCTATGTTCCTTTATTTCAAAATATGAGACTCAAAGAAATTTGAAACTTGTACAAGAAAAGTTTAGGAGTAAACACAGGGTGATAATGTTTGGTAAATCTGCTGAAATTGCTAAGGAAACTAAGAGCATTTTGAAGAAGTTTTTGAAGGAGAATCAGTATTAGATCAATCCGGAGACAAATGATTCCCTACTAGAAGTGAAATCACAAAAGGACACATTTGTTCCTAATATTCATATACAGTCAGAAGTTCCCAATGATCAAAGGAATCAGTCATCTGAGTAGATTGATCTGGTTGAGCATGAAGTTGCAGATGACTCCACTAATAATCAAGTTGTTGGGGACTCCGTTGAAGCTATGCAAGATCCTCCGGTTATGGAAGTTCACTCATAATAAGAAACCAAGGAGATTGTAGATGAGAAGGGAGTAGATGAGAAAACTAAAGAAGAAGAAGTTGATGTAGCAAAGGATGATTCAGGTGCTAGTGCAGGTGCGGTGAAAGAGAAAGGAGAAGAGAAGATTAAAGAGGCACTGGTGACCATGGCAAGTGCCAGTGTACCTAATAAAGGGAAACAAATTGTTGCTGATGAAGATGACTTTTCCCATGGACTGATTTATTTGAGTACTCTTTCACCCATTAAAGCATTGAAGTTAGCCACCCTTGCCCAAATTAAAGGAAGTGAGGACTTACTAAAGTCTCAATCAGAAGACAAGGAGGTTATATCTTTGGCCAACAGTGTTTTAGAGAAAATTTTGCCTTCTTTTAAGTAGGATTCTGGTGACTTGTCCTCCAATAAGCTTAAGAACATGTTACATGCAATTGATTCTCATTTTGTGTCATTGGAGAAAGTAGCGGATATAAAAGTTTTGAACAAATTTAATGAAATGAGATTGCAAACCTTTTTGAAAGCAACTAAAGATGATAGGGCAGTTTTGCAATTTGTAGTAAAAAGTATTGATAATGCTTTAGATGAAGGTGGTAAGATCTATAAGTCATGTCTCATTTTGCCTAAATTTATAGTAGACATTGACAACAAAATAAGGGATTGTGAAGGGTAGTTGGTCGACATTTCACAATCTTTTGCCCCTCTTTCAGTTTTTGCCAACAGTCTTGAAGCTCAAATTATGAATCTAATAGACAAAATCAAGAGCTTGAGTGTAGAGAAGGAGTGGATGATAAGCAGAGTGGGTGAATTGAGGAGTCTGATCACTCCCTGGTTAGACACTTTGCTTGGTAGTCAGCAGAATGCAATGAGTGCTTTGGGTAAGATTGTCCCCTTAGACCTTAAGGGAATATAAATGCATGCATACATGTTTAGCGCCTTGATAAATGTTTTGGATTTCTTTTTGAGAGGATGGAATGAATATCCGAAATCCCTAGAGACAACCTAAGTTGATATTTTTAAATTCATGTAAATCACTGTATATATTCTTTTGTACATATGTTTTGGTAGATTCCTACCTTTTCCATTGATGCCAAAGGGGGAGAGAGTGCGGTGAAAAATAGTGCATATTTTTAGGGGGTGATAATTGTACAGGTTTCACAGTTTTTGGAGTTTGGAAGTTTTGGATTAAGTTCATTTTTCACAATGTTGTAAATCAATGCTAAAGGAGGAGATTGTTGGCAAGAGACATTGTTCCGATGATGTTAGATGCATGGATATTACTTAGGGGTTGTCATTGATGGCAACTTAGTCTAGTAATCCTATTCGGTACCTATAGATTTGATGTATCAAAAGTCATATTGACTTTAGGCATAAGTCCAACAAAGTGTGAACACATTGTACAGATTTAGTGAGCACAACTCATTTTCAATGATATAGTTTTGGTTGTGGTTATGGGGATAGTCGATTGGTTGTTTAAGGCAGATCACCTTGTAATTATAGCCTCTGGTGTCAATTCTAGTGCATGATTCTTGGTCCAGTATTCGGTGATTCTGAAAGAACA
The DNA here is from genome assembly GCF_030272615.1 of Cryptomeria japonica. NCBI lineage: Eukaryota > Viridiplantae > Streptophyta > Pinopsida > Cupressales > Cupressaceae > Cryptomeria > Cryptomeria japonica. Next base: position 643,441,174 of record NC_081413.1, read on the forward strand.
GAGCTATTGTGTGGACAAGTTGGGTAACGTGTGTTGTAGAATTGTAGGGATGATTTTGGTGATTGGTTTTGAGTTAGAGGAGTTTGTTTTGACGTGTGTGAAGCCTGTGATCATATGTTTTAGGTCCGGTATATGGATTTGTGATGGATTGAGCCATCATGATTGCACGTTTCATATTTTGCAGTTTTGTGAAACCAACTTGTTGAAGATCTATTTTGGTGGTGCAGATATATAAGATTGACTTAGATGATCATTTTGAGTGATGATACATGTGCAAAATAGTTTTGGGAGAGATTGAGTGCAATTTCAAGTGCGCATCTTGAGTTTTGGTGATCTGGTATTCGGCAGTAGATCAGAACAAAGCAATTTTTTAGATCAGTGACATCAGATCATTTTGAGCTTAACTGGAACTGATTCCTGGCATTTGTAGATGCTAGATTCTAGTTGAAACATTATATTTGCCTCTTTATCTCATTTGTAAGATAGTGAGTCCTCTAGGGTTGCAACCCTATTTTTTAATTGAGCAGTGAGCTCTAAGTAGGGTGCTTGAGTGCAAGTGCATTCCCCTTTTTGTAATATTGTTCTACTACTGACCATAGTATAATAATATTGTGGGTTTCAAATCCCACCATGGTTTTTCCCTTTCCGGGTTTCCACGTAAAAATCTTGGTGTTATGATTTCATGGTTAATTGTTTTATGTTTCCAGACATCTTGTTTTCTTTCTTGTGCATTCGGTGGTTTAAGAATCAACTTAATAAGTTTGCAAACAATGAAACACGGATTCACCCCCCCCCACCCCCCCCTCCCCACTCTCAGTGTTCATTAATTCCAATAGCCTCTATGTGGATGTTCAACAATTACCAGATCAATGATATTCCAAAAGTTATCAAGAAATTTTTATGGTTTGATGGTAAAGGTTATAGGAAATAAATAGAAATGGTGTTGCCTAAGCAAGAAGATGGGCAGATTAGGTCTCAAGGATCTTAAGATGCAAGGGATTTCCTTAGCTGCCAAATGGGTATTTCATGCTTTGGAGGGTAATGAACCATGGAAGGTCCTAATTAGAAATAACATCAGCCTTGTTGTTCCTAACAGGCCAAGACCTTGAAGTTGCTCCCCCTTAGTGATCTCATTGTTGGTAGTTTCACTATCTCCCTAGATGGTTCTAATATTTTCAAGGTGATATGGAAGGCATGGGAGTGTATTAGAAGCTTGATATCTCATAACCTAATCTTCAGTGATAATAATACCTTATGCAATGATAGATCCATGTGGTGGAATCTATCCCACAAAGGTAAGCCCCTTGCTCTTATCCAAGAATGCTCTGCTAAGAATTGGAATCTTAATGATATTTGTTGTTAATGATCAATGAATTTCTTAGAATGTTCTTAATCAAAAATACCATCTACCTTCATCCAACTAGAGAATATAATCTATTATGAGGGATATTTATCTTAGTCCGCAGCTTCCCAAGTAGTGTTCTATGGAGGAAGATAAGTTCATATTGTTCACATGGGTGGATGGTGCTTTGCTAAAGAACACCAAAGCCAAAAAGACTTATGATGATTTATGCTAAAATGTTGATTTGATTGCTCATATTAACTCTGTGTGGATTTTGAACTATAGTAATGATGATTGGCAGAAAGTTTTCACTTTTTTATGGGGCAGTAATATCAAGCCCCCCAAAAAAGGTTGTAAGTGGTTGTTTAATCTTCATAGGTTACCTATTAAAAATAAGCAACATGATACCGATGTTTGTAGTATTTTCACAACTGTTAAATCTACTATAATGCATATTTTATTTGAATATGTTGTGGCTAAAGAAATATGGAACAATTTTGGAATTAATTTCTTTAATAGATTATCTTATCATGATGTTGTTTTGGATTCATTAATGGCATTAAAAAAGATAGCAATTTATTTTGGTCTCTCTTATCATGCAAAATACTTTGGATTATTTGGTCCATTAGGAATGAAGAGAAGTTTCAAGGTAAGGGTAGGTTTCTTACTGAGTCTTTAAGAAGACTTATTGCTTACAATGTTGAATTGTAGGTCACCATTGTTATGAGGTTAGCAAAGAAGAATTTTGAAAGATTTATTAAGGATGGCACAACCAGAGTCTATTTAGTAGAATTGTCTCACACGTACATGTGGTCTAAATTCAAGATAAAAAATCACCATTTGTAAATGCATTGGAGGCCTTCATGAATGAACTTAATGAAGCTAAGAGAGTGGAAAGATAATAGTATGCTTATCAGGTAGATGTAGCTAGAACAATGCAATGGAACATGAACATCATATGGATGGAAGGGCCCCTAGGGTGGACAACATGGATTGAGGAGTAAGATGACGTTCACAATAGTCAAGCTACATATTTTATTAGTAGCCGCATGCAATATAAAATATATGGATCTCAATATTTACATTTAGTCTTAGTGTTTTGTATATGAATCATCAGATTGTATATGGATCACATTTATATGTGGTTCCTTTTGTATATGGGTCAATGTATATGGTCTTATATAAGGGTCAATGTATATGGATTTTTTGTACTTTGATAGTCTGATAGATATCTTGCTACCTCTTTGGCATAGATCGATAGAAACTATAATGGCTTAAGATGTTACTATAACTATTTTCCAATTATACTTAATATTTTTAAAAATTGTTATCATTAGTATTATATATTTGAAAAATCCAAATTTTATAATTTTAAATAATTTAATAATAAATGTAATTCAATTATATTTTTAATTAAACTAAATTACTTAACAAAACTATTATCTATGGATAATACTATTTTTTACAATTCTTTTTTTTTAATGGAAACAAGTCAGAATATGTAGATATCAGCATCTCTACTTTTATATAGCGAATTACAACAATTTGAGTAAGCATAGATCTAAACCATAAGTCGTCTTTGGCATAATTTTGAATAACAAAACAATACACACAATACAACTGTATTTTTATAGAAAGTTGTGTAAGATGTTTTACATCCCACGCAACATGAAATACAAATAATAATAATTACATATATTTTCATATTTTTCAATAAAAAATTCTAATTGTTAAAGATATAGTAAAATTTAAGAAAATATGAGAACAAATTGGTTTGAAAATTAAAAATAGTGAATAATTTGATTACAACTAAAAATAAATCAATTTATATAATATATGTAGAAAACAAAATATTATAATGTTTTAAAAACTATAGGTACGTTAGTAAAATAAATTGTATTTGTCAAAGGACTCATGAAGTTGAATGGCTTCAAATGAACCCACCATAATTTGGGTGCAAGACCTTTGACACCAAAAGAAGGGGGTTGAGAGTCCCCAACATTTGACACCAAAAGAAGGGGGTTGAGAGTCCCCAACATTTGACACCAAAAGAAAGGAGATGAGGTTATCGATCATATTATCACATGGCTTGAAATAAACCCATTAAAGATCAAGTCTCACTAAATGCAAGACCTCCAATACCAAAAGAAACAATGAGGTTGAGAGGGTGCCTCATACAACTTTTGTGGAATTGAAACTTCTTAATTCTTGACTCTCAATAGAAATGATATCAGTAGACACGTGTGCTCTCAATACTAACATATCACAAATATCAATTTGATAATAAATAGACCTCAAACAAACAAATTTTGTTAAAAGGTATCTATTACTTAAATAAAGTTACATTTTAAATACCTTTTATATTATGAAAGTATAAAATAGTCTCTTATACTATAAACTTGTGCACTCCATTTTAAATAACACCCATGTTCCAATAATCGTTCACTCCTTGCACACCCAATCCCCCAATTAAAAATTTTAAAGAAACAAAAAATAAAAATAAAAGTCCATTAATAAATTTTACATGTACCAACAATTGCCCATTTTAAAGCATTTTTGGACCATAATTGGTCCATTTGTGCACGACTATTGGAACATTTGTTCATAAGTATTGATAAGATTAAATGCATTGTTATTTGAGGCATCTTTAAGCAAGTATTAGACAACACTTTGAAATGTGTATTTTTTTACCCTTGCACGCATATAGATCCCACAACGTGCATCATTACTACCTAGAAACCAAAACAATATCTATAATCAGTAAAGTCACATGAAGAGACAACCAAACAAAATTGTCAAAATCTGATGTACCGATTAGGGTAAAAGACCCACTAGTTGAACACGTTCTAATTCTTGTGATAGAAGTTGTTGATTTAATACCCCCATACTTGCTGATTTAATGTCCAACTTTTGTATAACATTGCACCAATAGTTTTATGATAAGTACCAATAATTGAATGAAATATACCATTTGTTGTGAAAAGTAATCAATCATGTGATGCCACATCAACTGCACAAGTATTGGGGCTCTTTTGCACATCTATTGGTCTCACTTTTTTGGGGGGCTGTTTTGGACACCTTGGCAAAAAGCATGTTGATGTGGCATCATATTTGATGATGTGACCCTAAAACCTTAGTTATAAGTGGGGGACTTGCCAAGTAAGCTGCTGTAAAAAATTTGGAGTGATTTGAAATTCACGTAAGATTTTGAGAAGCGCAAAGTTAGGGTGCACAACTACTAGGTCCTCTCCCCTAGAATCTGCGGGTGCATGAAGTTATCTACAACACTCTGGTAATTTCTTAGTAACATTATTAAATCATAAAAGAATTCCATGAAAAAGTAGCCATATTGGGGAAAATAAAATAAAATAGAATAAAATCTCAGTCCACAAAGAATATAGAGGATATGGTTGGTACAAAGAAGTGAAAACAAAGAGCACGGAAAAGTGACAAGGACGTTGACAACACAGTGATGCGCCGTCCCACCTGTCGTGTCGGTGGAATATGGCATAGGCTGGCTGACGTCATTTCACGCGTTGTTTGAACTGCACGTGCAGCACACAACATAACGTGCTGCGGGACCCACGCAAGTGGAGAATATCAAGAATCCGCCGGTTTTTGGTATTTCGGCGCATGCATTTGGTCGGCGTTGTCGGTAGTAGCGGCCGCTTCTTCTTCGACAAACAGCCGCCGGCCAGATGCTACCTAATCATTACAGTATTACAAAATTTATAACAAGATTGACCGTTAAATATAGGCTTTAGGTATATAGCACATCCATTCAATTTATTTTTGAAAAAACATTAATATGATGAGATTATAAGTCCAAGGCGTTTCTTTATTTGAGATGAACAAGCTATCAGAAGACATCAACGTCTGTTTTTTGTTTTTGAGTATAGGCAAGACGATTGAACGGATCTCGTCTGTTCATCGTCTTTTACACATCTAGTCAAGCTGTCAATTTTATTTTGTTTTATGAAGAGAACCACAATTCACGTGTACAAAGCTAAATACGTTTGACAGTTTTTCTAATTACAATTGATTGCTTAGTTTATTTTGTCATTCTTATATATAGTTAAATGATTCAACATGCCGATAAGGTTAATAAGACCCATTACAATAAGAATGTTTTTTTTTTCAATTTCCAAAACGCCACGTGTCATGGACTAAAGATGCTCTAAGCATTTGGGAAAACTATTTCATAGGTTTTTTTCTAAATTTGATGTGGTTTTAGTCAATGATAATTATGCTCTCTATCATCGTGATGATGGATCACAGAGTGTGATCCGAAACGTTGATGCAAAAATTCTCACACAATCGAATCCAAAAACATACACCGTTAATGATAATTATGTTTTTCAGGATATGTTTAATTTTTTTTTTTTATTATTATTAATATTTGGTAGAGTAAATTGGATCTCACGTGGATAACATCTGAAACAAAAACTACACCAAAACTATAACATGCTTTCACATTAAAATGTGTTATTTTCCAAAAAAGTTAATGGTCCTATTGACTAGAAATAGACTTAGAATATTTCTATGTTTGTTTGAATTTATTTCGATTTTTTTCTTTCAATGTAATATTTAGTATTTAAATGGTATATATTTTTATTAGAGTTGGGTGTTTATCTTAGAGTTGTATTTGGATTTGAGTCAATATCTTAAGAAGTTATATTCTTTTCTTTTTTTTAATTCTTATGATTTTTAATTTAATTCAAGATTGCATTTGTAGTATTGATTTACTTTTTCAAAATTTAAGTCAATTATGAATTTTAGTTGATTCAAACTTGATTTGTTCTTATCCATTGATTTAACAATGAAAATTCAAATATGAATGTTAATGTGTTGTTTAAAATCCTACATGCCTAGGTTTTTTAGTTATCTAAGAATCACATTGCAAAAAATATTTACAATCATGCACCTACATTGCTACTTCAATTTATATAACCTACGTGTTATGCCCATTTTTTGGCAGCATGCAAAGGATCTTCATCTTTTCAGACTCCTTGTTCTATTTTTGCATTGACCGACCAGGTCGATCAATTCACTTAAGTTCACTGGCTGGAGGGTTTCTCTATTGTCCACGTGCCGGTTTTTGCATTCATTTCCACTGGTTGGCGGTTGTGTTTTTGGCTCCCGTGCCCCTGCGTATCTCTTTTGGCTCCTTTGTTCTGTCTCTCGAGCGACCGGGACTTATCTTTTTCCTCCTGCACCCCCACAGGGTCTATTTGCTTCAAGCATTCTACGTGGCGGGCCTGCAGGCTGTCAATTTTGCTCTCCCTGCGCCCTCGTGTGGTCTTCTAGCAGCTCCTTTCTTCATTGGCAGGCTCGTGGGCTATTGCTTTTTCTTTCCCCGTGCCCCCGCATATCTCTTTTGGCTCCTCCAGTGCTTGTGGTGGGTGAGTGGGAGACTTTTTTTCCACCCTGCTTCCCCACATGGTTCTTTGGCGATCCAATTTTTGTGCTACTGGCATGCAAGAAGCAATTTTTTCTTCGCCCGCTTCCCCATAGTCTCCTTTGGTAGTGCAATTGTTTCTATGCTAGTGAGTGGGGGACTTGTTTCTCTCCTCTCACTTCCCCATGGATCTCTTTCTGGATGCAGTTTTTGCGTCGTGGGCATGCAAGCAACATGAATGTGGTGAGGTGGAAGCGTGGGCCCAAGGTGCCACACCAGTCAACTGTGGTAGTCAAATCTTCATAATGGCCCGATCGGACGACTGTGTTTTAATCTTTAGTTGGGATTTTGAGTGTGCTTACATGGTGAGATCTCACGCGTCCATCCACATGCGAGATTTCTCAACCGATGTCTGACATTTGATTTCATGGTGACCGTTGGCATTTAATTGCCCTGCAGGGAGGTGGTTATCAACCCGATGGTCGAGGTCCTTATTTTGCTCAGTCAACACTCGATATCCAATCAAAATTCGATGCAACCACTAGGGTTTTTCACCATTACTCCATATTGGACTTCTGCGGGCTCATTTTGGATGTCACCCATGCCCATTTAATACATTTTGGAGACTTTCTTGCTTCTGTTGTGCTGCCATGATGCATCTGTCACAACGATGTCTTATCCTGCAACCCCTTTTGCCTAAATCAAATATGATGACCGTTTATAGAAGGTTATTGCATGCCATCGTATCAGCTTGTAGAAAACTATGTTTCTCTGCACTTGTAAAAATTTTCCTTGCCTCTACATGAATAAAGTTAGCTATCTTGCCTACTTTCAATTTGGATGACTTGTGTAATGTTTTATCCTTTTGTCTGATGTGTTTTAGTTTTTTTTCTAAGTATATGTGACCGTGTTAATCCCTCTTAGAGCTTCATATGTGGGCTAAGTGCAGCCCCTTTTGATTTTCATTAGAATTTTGACCTTCACTCATGCTTTAGGAAACTAATTGAGATAGAAAGTTGTGCATATTCTTGGTTGATTTTCATTGATGTCTTGTGCAATTATAGACAGGAAGATCATTTTAGTTTAGGTGCAAACCTTATTTTCCCTTCTTTCCTACATCCCCTCTTTCTCTCTTTTCCCCGGTCAGACCTTAGATTAGGATTTTTATGTGTTGGGTTGGTCCAACATCTACACTCAGATTGAAGAGGAAGTCGACCTTCTCCAGAGACTCAATCTCAACAACGCAAGGTCCCACACTTAGAGGTTGATTCAATGTTTCACAAGGTTGATGATCAATTCTGATCATTGCAGGGTGCAAACTTTTGTGACAACATTAACCAAGACCTAATTAGAACTATATGAGTTCATTTTAAGCCATTTTAAATATTTATAAGTCCTATTTTAGCCCTACAACAACAAAGGATTAGTTAATTTGGAAATTGAAAACCACTATGATAGGTGCACCAACAGAGGCATGAGGGGGTAGGTCTGGTCCACAAGAGCACAAATCTAGCCCACAAGGGTGTAGATCTAGCCCACAAGGGTGTAGATATAGCTCACAAGTGCACAAATATAGTTCTCAAGTGCACAAATATAGCTCACAAGTGTGCAAAAAATATGATCCAATCCTAAGAGTCCCCTTTCCTTCAAATGACTCAAAAACACTCAAAAGACACAAAATTAAGTATGTTCACGTTGGGTTCACCAAAAAATATTGCTAGGGAATCGGGCATAAGGTTCATGTTATCAATTATGCAACTACAAAACATAAACAACATGAAATTAACCCCTAATACAATCAATAAAGACATGGAAGATAAGACATTCAAAATAAATGCAAACTGCTATCACAAAAGTTTTCACCCTTGATGACCAACCTTGATCATGAACCTTGTGAAACATGGAAACAACCTCCCAAGTGTGGAACTTGAAAAAGTGAGGTTGTTACTCCAGAGAAGGTTGACTTCCTTATCAATTTGAGTGCAAATAGGACCTAATCTAATGATTTGGTGAGGGGAAAAGGGAGGAGGAGGAATGCATGAAAGGGAAAGAGGTTCACACCTAGATTGAAAGTATGATCTTCTCTGCCTATAACTGCACTAAACATCAATAAGAACCCCCAAAGGACACAATAGTTTCTACCTAAAAATCAGCTTTCAAAAGACGAGTGAAGGTTGGAATTCTAAAACAAATGGCAAGAGGAACATAGATAGTTCTCAGGTGCCATCCAAAGAAGGGTAAACACTATCACTTGTGCTTAAGAAAACAAGAAAGAGATGCATTCAAATAAAGAGGTAAAAGAAAATACACACATTTGTTCAAACTGAAACAAGGTAAGACAAGAAATTGTATTAATGTGAGGGAAGAAATCTTACAAATCACAGAGAACAAGTATTCTGAGATAGAAAAATAAAAGAAGATGTGTTACTACTTATCAAATTGCCATTAGTTTTTATATTCAAAGTCATACTATATACTCTAATTGGTTAACACTACCGAATCATGCAGTCGGTACACATAGAGAAGTCGGTATGCACAGTCTAGTTGGTTACAGAGGAAAGCAGTAATAGAACACAATATACACTGAGCTATCTACCAAGTATCTTTTTATGACTACCGAGCAGCAAAGATGACACACCGAGTTAATATACACCGAGTGAAACGTGTTACCAGATACATTGAACCTGGACATGCATATGAAAACGCGTTACAAGATCAAGGCACATCTAACCATTATTACATTGGAAATTGCACCAGAAGATTGTGTATGATTTTGATATCAATCTAACCAATGAAATATTTTGTATAGTTATTCATTCGAGGAATCTTGTTTGTAAGATCGAAGCAATGAATTAGATCACCATCTTAAGAGATCTATTTATACAGTATGAGTTAAGGGTATGTACATGTGTGTAAGAAGACTATTGCAGAGACACAGAGGTCACCAAGAAGGTTTTCAGAGAACAGTCAAAGAATAGAGTAAACAGAAGGGTTTATCGAGTTACTATATGGGTTACCGAGGTATGCTATAAGAAAGGTAATCTATTCTGAGCACATAGAATCTGCTATAACATTTCAGATGTAAAGTTGCAGATATTTGTAATGATTTTATTGTAATATTATGAAGTTGAAAGAGAAACCTTTAATAGGGTAAAAGACTCTAATCAAGTCTATAAATTGTAAAGCCTCTAGCAAGGTGCAACATTCAAAATAAATGTTGTAAAATCCTTTAGCAAGGTAGATCTAACAAATCTTGTTACTCCTGACAGGGTAAGCTATTAGAAATAGCTAAAATGTAGTTCTAACAGAGCACTCTTTATTATTGCAGTAGTGAAGTTGTGGGTGCCATCCCCACCGCAGTTTTTCTCTCTAACCAAGAGTTTTTGCGTAACCAAAATATATGTGTTATGGAGTGAATCATGTATGATTGTTATCTATTTGTTTTAACTTTATTTTATGTTACTGCACTATTCTGTTTATGCATAACAATAAAGTTATTATTGAAGAAAAGTTTTGGAGTACTGATTCACCCCTCCCCTCTCAGTACATTAGCTTTCCATATTGGGCCTAACAAGATGATCTTGAGAAAACTACAAAATTTGCCTTTATGGTTGAGGCATAACTAAAAACTGAACTAAGGGAAGAAAACCCTAACACACCTAGGGTTAGGTTACCAAATTTCCCAAGGAGAAGGATCAGATTGACAAGAAGGATTTGATGGTGTGCAATTACTCTCTACAAATGATCATCTCTGAAAGAGGCAAAAAAGTTTTGCAGGAGAAGACATCTTTGTGTGTAGGTGTATCATTGTGGCATGAAAGAGCAGAAGAGTCTTCAAAATAAATTAAAAGGGCATAGGTTGCATCTGAAAATGAGCCACAGGATCACCTTTGGAGTAATGGTGATGAAATTTGGCAACTAGATCAAAATTTGATTGGATTTGGGGCATCTATCGAGCATAAAAAAGACCTCGACCATTGGGTCAACAACCACCCCAGATAAAGAATTTAAAATTTAACGGTCCCTGCAAGTTTGAAATTCGATTGTTGATCTGATAGATTCATGTGAAGATGGACACACGAGATATCTCCATGAAAGCACCCACAAGTCCCAACAAAAGATTAAAACATCACTGTTTATTCGACCCTTTATGAAGATCTGATGGCTAACAAAGCGCCATGTATCGGGCGTGGTTCACTTTCCTCTTTCGTTGCTTCACAGGGGTTGAAAATTCAGTGCCCTATGTCTTCACAAAATGGTGAAATCCTTATGTAACTAGGCCCAACGGAGCTCCCTTATCACTATTTTGCTGAGGGGGGCCCACCATGGGCTGCTCTTGTGGTGAAACAACAAAACCTTTATGCTATATCACAACTATGTTTAACATATTCGCAAAATCACGGGATCAAGCGACAGTCAAACTTGACCGATGTGACCATGCAAAAAGGCATCTTCCTTTCTCATAGTAGGCCCATGGTGATGTGGCATGGAGGTCCCACCTCAGTCATATTTTGGCAAGATGACCTTCTTTCCATTTCATTGGTCGGGTCCCACCTTGGGAGGAGACTGCTGCGAAATGGTGACAACACTATTTGTTGTTATTGCCAAGCTCTTTGCGCTTTCACGGGGAGGACAAAATGATAAGTGCCCCGCTCCGTGAAACAACAAAATCCATTGAGCTTGCCGCTTGCTGGTAAAGGGGAAAAATAAAATCGACCTCGCATGATTGAAGACCCTCTAGCTGGTGGACATTTAAGTGATTTGATCGGTTGACTAGACCAACTTCAAAATAAAATTTTAGAGCCCGAGAGGAATTAAAAATGCTTAGGTCCCTTTTGAATAAATTCCCATCCACCAAAGCATAGGGGATGGGCTGCAACCTGAGATGTCTCCTCATGGTTCTATCAAAGTGAGGAGGATAGCTTCCATCTCTTAGGAAGGCAATCATATTCTCAAACCAATTAGTTTGCACATTTTCCTAATTTTCAATTTGTTCTTCTTCTTGTAGCAAGAGGGAGACCTCTGAATCTTTTCCAAAAGATGAATTGAACTATTCATAGAGTCCTCTTCCCTTCACTAACCTGGTAATCTTGATATCAAGGTCATACTCCATGGCCTTAGTGATCCATCCAACTCTCTTCTCACCTATGTACTTGTTGAGAAGAAAATCCTTCACACTGGCATGAGGAACTAGGAGTTGAATCTAGTTGTTTGAGAGCATATGCCTGAACATTTTTAGTGTTCTCACAACTGTGATGACCTGCTTCTCCACATAGCTATACTTGAGCTCATAGTCCTTTAGGCCTTCACTGAGAAAAGCTATGGGTTGCTTCAAACCCTCTTGGTTTACTTGCATTAGGACAACATATATACTTGCTTCTCCTCCCAAGGTGTAGAGGATGAAATACTTCTCATAATTTGGATTGACCAAGGTAGGAGCTTGAGCAATAGCTTGCTTGATATGATCAAAGCTCTCTTTTCCTTCTTTGGTCCATTTGAAGGGTAAATCCTGTTGAATATGAATATTTGAGCAACTAAGAGGGGGGGGAATGAATCAGTTGACAACAACTTTTTTATTTTAACTTTAATGCACAAATCCAGAATATTGAGCAAAAATAACAGAACTAGGAAACACATACAAAATTTAGATTAGACACAAGAGACACCATAATCTATGTGGAAAACCCAAGAGGGGAAAAACTACGGAGAATGATAATTCCCAATATATAAACACCAATTAAGGTAACATCGATTAAGGTGATTTTTACAAAGGGTGGCTCACTACCGGTGGGATCACTACTAAAGAAGAAAGAAAGACAAAGAAAATTCACCACAAGAAAAATACACAGTCTACATTATTGGAAATCCTTCTATTAAATGTCTCGCACAATCACTGGATTTCTTCAATCTCGCATATATTCAACACAAAAGCCATATATGAAATCATCAAATCAAATTTCTATATATACTATCTCTGAAAGTCATAATCCTCAATTTCAGCTGAGATAGGGATCTAAAATAGGTCTCCACTAAAAATTCTAGTGGTGGCAAGGCATGAAAAGTGAACCATATCACATTTTTTTTCCTTGAACATATCAACACGCTACATAAATCTCCAAGGTCGGACCTAAAACACATTCACATGTTGTACATCCTTAATATCCAGTCAAAGGCCTCGAGCTCCGAATCACGTCGGACCCAGAGATAATACATAAAATCATCTTCTGAGATACCAATCACATCTGGTGAAAATGGAAAACCTTCATGCACATGATATGCCTACTTTTTCTTGCCATACCATATCTGAACCTAATGGTTGACATCGATGACAATACATAATACAATGATAACAATCTCCCCTTTTGTCATTGATGATAATATTCAATAACAATAATCAACCATCTCTCTCTCATCTCTCCCCCTTTGATAGCAATGACAAAGGTGGTAAAAAACTCCCCTTGAGAAACTCACTCCTCCTCCTGAGAGGAAGCACATAAGCATCAATCCAGAAGAGAATGTTCATGTTGCTTGTTGGACCAATGCACACCTGGAATGCACATTAGTTGAAATTGGTAGGGGGTAATACCCCTAACTTCTATCAGAGATACTCAAAAGTATATTTGCATAATGCCTTTGAGAAAATATCTACAATATGCTCCTTTTTGGGCACATACTCAAGTCTACCCTCATTATCTAGAACTTTTTCTCTCAAGAAGTGATATCTGATAGATATATGCTTTGTTTTGGAATGCTATATTGGATTCTTGGAAATATTTATTTTACTAGTATTGTCACACATGATTGGAATGGGGTCATCAAACTTCACACCATTGTCCTTTAAAGTTTGATTCATCCATACAATCTGAGTGCAACAAGAAGATGTTGCAATGCACTCTACAAATTGCCATAGATAATGATATAAAATCTTGCTTTTTGCTTGACCAAGTGACTAACCGAGAGCCAAGAAAGAATGCTCCTCCACTTTTGATTTTTTTATCATCAACATTTCCGGCCCAATCTACATTTGTGTAAGCTGTGAGGTTGAAATATGAATTTTTGGGATACCGCAGTCCAAACATTTTTGTACCTTTATGATATCTAAAAATCCTTTTTATTGCCACACCATGTGATTCTTTCTGTTATTGCTGAAACCTTGCTACTAAACATACTACATACATGATATTTGGTCTAGTAGCGGTCAAATATAACAATCCTCCAATCATTGAATTGTACCAACTTGCATCTACCTTAGGTGATTTATCATCCTTAGTTAACTTGCATCTGGTAGTTATACGTGTACATACTGGCTTAGAACTCTCCAACCCAAAATTCTTCAATAGATATTTGACATACTTAGACTAAGAAATGAAAATTCCTTTATCATTCTAATTAACTTGCAATCTAAGAAAAAAATTCAACTCACCGATCATGGACATCTCAAATTCTTTCTGCATCTCAACAACAATTTTTTTGCTAATACCTTCATTTCCTCCAAAAATTATATCATCAACATATACTACCACAACCAAAATTTTACCTGATTCTGACTTGAAGTACAAGTTATTGTCCGTTGAGCCCTTTTGAAATCCTTGATCAGTTAGATACTTGTCTAATCTCTCATACCAAGCTCTAGGAGCTTGTTTTAGTCCGTATAGAGCCTTTTTTAATCTCCAAACAAGGTTTAGGTCATCCTTCAACTTGAATCCTTCTAGTTGTTCAATGTAAACTTCTTCTTTTAATTCTCCATTCAAAAATGTTGACTTCACATCCATCTAATAAACCTTGAAATCTTTGAATGTTGCAAATGCCAGGAACATCCAAATTACCTCCATTCTTGCAACTAGGGCATAAGTTTCATAAAAGTCAATGCCTTCAATCTGAGTGTAACCTTTGCAAACCAACCTTTCTTTATTCCTCACAACAATTCCATCTTCATCAAGTTTGTTCTGGAATACCCATTTAGTACTGATCACATTCTTATCTTTTGATTTGCTGACTAATCCCCATGTCTGTTTTTTCTCAATCTGATCTAGTTTCTCTTTCATTGCCTTCATCCAGTTTTGATCTTTACAGGCTTCCTCTACTATCTTTGGCTCAATCTTAGATAGTAAACACAACAAGACATGTTCTTGTATTGCTTTGCTTCTTGTGATAACTCCTTTGTTCTTGTCTCTAATGATCTGATCTTCTGAGTGATGCTTCTTGACATACCTAGGAGTCTTTGATGTAGATGCTAGATCATCTTGATCAGTATTTTCTTCACTCCTGGTTTCTTCCTTTCTTCCCTTTTTTTTGGACTCATTTGAGTCATATCCTGCTGCTATTTTTGACTCCTTTGAAGTATTCTCATCAACTTTTACACTTTCACTTTCAACAATCTTGTTCAACCTTTTGTTTAAACATTAATATGCCTTTCTCTTTGTTGAGTAACCCAAGAATATTCCTTCATCTACTCTGCTGTCAAACTTTCCAAGATTATCTTCATCTCTCCTAATAAAGCACTTGCTTCCAAAAACAATGAAATATTTCACTGTGGGAGTTCTGCCATACCATAGTTCATAGGATGTCTTACCATACTTCCTCCGATACAAAATTTTGTTGAGTGTGTATGCTACTGTATGAATTGATTATTTCCAATAGACTTCAGGTAACTCTACATCTTTTATCATGGTTATAGTTGCTTCTTGTATAGTTCATTTCATTCTTTCTAATACACCATTCTACTGAGGTTTCTAGAGAGAAGATAGCTATCTTTTGATGCCATTATTTTCACAAAAGTCACTGAACTCATCCGAGATGAATTCTCCTCCTCTATTAGACCTTAGACACTTGATCTTCCTACCAACTTTATTTTCAACTTTTGCCTTGAATATCTTAAACTTTTCTAATGTTTCATATTTTTTTCTGAGAAATGCAACCCAAGTCATTCTAGAATAATTATCAATCAGTAACATGAAATACTTCTCACTTTGCAGGATTCTTGTTCGGGTCGGACCACAAATATCTATGTGAACCAAATCTAGTAATTCAATGGACGAGTACTCCTTTCCTCAAAATGTGCTTATGGTCTTCTTTCCTCTTTGACTTTCCTTGCAGATGTTGTTCTTTGGTTTAGATAGTCTGGGGAAATCTCATACTGCACTTTTTGAATTGATTTGTATCAAGTTGTCAACATTGATATGAAACATCCTTTGGTGCCATAGACAAGTGTCATCTAGTTGTCATATCAAGCAATTCTTTGGAGCTCCTTCCAATTGGTACATATTTCCATTTTTCCTCCTTCCAGTTGCTATGAGCGTTTTGGAATCCTTTTGGATCTCACATCCATTGTCCTGAAAGACAACATTGTATCTGTTTTTGCACATCTGTCCAACACTTAAGAGATTATAATGTAAACCCTTCACATAATAGACATTGTCAATGTTATGCTTTCCATGAAAGGTAATTGAACCAATACCAACAATTTGTGTTGTCTAATAATCTCCAAATCTAACTGATCCTCCATCATACTTTTCAAGTTTTATGAACTTGATTTTTTCACTAGTCATATGATTTGAGCATCCACTATCAATCAACCATTCATTCTTATCTCTTCTAGCATGAAATGCATTAGCAATAGTCTTAGAGATATCATACTTAGGAACATCATTTTCTACCAAAAACAAACAATCACCATCCTCATAGTCTGATTCATCATCTAAAATGCCAACATCATCCTTAACATAATATGCCTTCTTATTGAAATTTCCCTTGTTTTCCTTAACTTTTATCTATTTCCCTTTTCTGGACATCTAGTTGTAATATGACCAATCTTACCACATCTAAAACATTATAAGGGTAGCATACCTTTGTATTTGTTGGTGCCTTTCTTCAACTTCCTTACAAAGTTTACTTCTATCTCATTCGAGATTTCTTCTTCATCTGGACTATCTTTAGATGCCTTGAATGCGGTTTCTGACTTGTCTTTATCCTTTCCAAATTTTCTTACTTCAAATGCAATTAGGGTACCAAACAATTTCTCTCTGGTGAGCTTATTTAGATCATAAGTTTCTTCAATTGCAGAGATCTTGTCACTGTAGCTCATCGGTAATGTCATTAGGATTTTGTCAATCACATCTTTATCACTTAAAGTGCCTCCAAGCTCTTTGATCTCATTTACTACTATATCAACTTTCTCAAAATAGCTCTCAATATCCTCTCCTTCTTCCACCCTTGGGTTTTCATATATTCTTTTAGCAACCAATCTCTTTATCAACTTGACTCTCTCATTTCCTTCATAGGTGTCTTTTAACTTTTTCCAGACTTTATAAGTAGAATTCAAATAGATAACCTTAGTCAATTCACTTTTTTTGATAATGCACGGAAAATAACATACCTTGCTTTTTCATTTTCTTCATAAGCTTGAATCTTATTTGGAGTATTAAGTCCATTCACTGGAGGAACATACTTAGTCTCCATAGCCTTCCAAGTATTGTAACCCTGAGAAACCAAGTAACCTCTCATCTTCACTTTCTAGAAATTGTAACCAGAATTTATGTGGAAAACCCAAGAGGGGGAAAACCAGTAATTCTCAAAATATAAACACTAGTTAAGGTGATTTTTACAAAAGGTGGCTCACTATCGGTGAGCTCATTGCCAAATTATAGATGGGCTCACTGTCTTGAAAGGCTCACTGCCAAAGAAGAAAGAAAGAAAAAGAAAATTTGATTTCACATCGTTCTTCCTTGAACATATCAAAATGCTACATACATCTCCAAGGCCAGACCTAAAATGCATCTGCATAATGTACATCCTCAATATCTAGTCAAAAGCCTCAAGTTCTGGATCACAGTGAACCCAAAGATAATATAGAAAACCATCTTCTGAGATACCAATCACATCCGGTGAAACCGGAAAAACTTCACGTGTGTGATATGCCTACTCCTTCTTTCCATACCATATCCGAACTTAATCTGGACCTAAAAGCTTGACATCAATGGCAACACATAATGCAATGCTAACAAATCCTTGTTTAGCATGGTTGTGAGAGGCTTTATCATAACTGTTGGCTAATGCACACTCCAATGAGAAATTATAGGTGATTGAAGGTATTGTCATTGATGGCAACCTTGCAATCATAGGATACCAGTAGGCACCGACACCGGAAGACTCCACACCAACATACAGATCACTGACATCGAAAAGGAAGATTACCAACACCATGGCTGATAGGAATTTTGTGTAATTATGTTTTGTAATTAATTGTAAAATATTTTTGTAAGCCGACATGGCGGATTTTAATATGAATCATATAAGTATGAGATCATTGTAGATCATTCAATAAGTGAAGTATGAAAAGAGGATAATAGACCTAATGTGTGAATTATTGGGATAAGGGTTTATGTATATTACAGAGCTTAAACTGATACTTAATCTGGCATAGTAGATGCAGATCTGAATCAGTACATGACATTGAATTTGTATAATCCAATTTTGTAAGTCAATGAGACTTCATTTTGTAACTGAGCAGTGAGCTCTAGGCACTTGGCATTCCTGCATGTGTAGGCCCCTATTGTAAATAGTAATATTCCCTTATTAGCTAGTAAGAAAATATTGTGGGTCACAAATCCCATTGAGGTTTTTCCCACACCAGGTTTCCTCATTAAAATATTGTGTTATGGTGTGTCTCTTATGTTGTGGTTGTTGTTCTTATTTGCTGCATTATTTCTGGTTTACTGGTACACAGTTTTGAAGTGCTTTTCATGTTATAATTCAAGTAAATTCTTATACCAATCAGATACTGATTCACACCCCCCTCTTAGTATCTTTGGGAGTCCTAACAATTGGTATCAGAGCTTGGTCTTCTATTTTCAAAAGCCTAATAGCTTGAGGAAGATCTTGACACCAGTAGAGATGGAAAACTTGAGAAAGCAATTGGAAACAACTCTTTCAGACTATGATGCAAAAAAGTGAAGAATATCAAACTTGAAGATAATCTGAAGGCTGCACATGATATTATTCAAGGACTTCAAGAAAAATTCACTTTTGCAAGGAATAAGAGAAGAGAACTTTGTGAAAAGATGCAAAATAATGAAGATGAAAAGGAAACTCTCAATGATCTGATAAACAAGTTGAGATAAGAAAACAGTACAATGAAGAATGAGATGCAAGATATGACTATGAGATTTTGTAAAGAAACTGAAAATCGGAAGAAGAATGAAGAGGACTTGGTTAGAAGACTAAATGATGCTAGAAATGAAAACACAAGACTTAGTCATGAAAATGATATGTTAAAGATAGACTTGATGCATACACAAAATGACACAAATGAACTCATGAGACAAAAAGGAATCTTGGAGAGTGAATTGGCCACTGCAAATCAACACAAGGAGAAATTCAAGAAAAGTTCAGAGGAACTTGATGACATGTTGAAAAATCAAAAACCTAATGGTGATACAAATGGCCTTGGCTTTGAAATTGGTGAAAGCTCTGGTACTGCAAACAATCATGATCATAGCAAATCGATAAGACAACCTAATGCTTACAAATTTAATGGGAAATGCTTTAACTATAACAAGTATGGTCATAGAGCAAATCAATGTAGATCTAGAAACTATCAGAACACTAATACACCCACTGGACAATGTTCGAAATGCAACAAATTTGGTCATAATTCAGAAAATTGCAGAATGAATGTAAGATGTTATGTTTATGGAAGATTTGGAAACTTATCTAATCAATGTAGAACACATAGTGGCATAGGATATGGGAAAGCTATTCAGAAAAATAATGTGACTTGTTATGCTTGTAACAAGATTGGACATATTGCTAAATTTTGTAGAAGTAAGGCATCACCGACAAATAACAAAGGACCCAGCTTGAAAGGTAAAGAAAAAGTTGAAGAGGTAAAGGAAGAATTCTCAAAACAATGGATTAGAAAGTCAGATCAGAATGTTGATGGGAATACTCCTCCACCGATAGAATAGAGTAACACTCCACCGATAGGAGACTCTTCATCTAACTGAAGAAAAATACTTTGTGGGTTTGGCAACAAATTGAAAAACATGCTAATATACCCTCAGTTGATGGTGAGAAGTTGAATTACTTCTTTACCGGCATATGAGTTAAGTTGTGACTTAACCGACAAGCATTAAATGTGGTAGTTGGAAAAAATAACTTTATAAAGTAAGTGTTTCGGCTCCTTTTTCATTCACTAACAAATCTTTGAGAGCGTGGAAATTCTGAGCAAGGGCATCCATAGCGAGAAGGAAGCAAGTCATTCAAACACACATACCTAAAGGAAGATTGAGTTATTTATAACCATGGCATCCTCCTCTATTCCTGAATTTATAGCAAACCCTACTGTGATTGAGGTTATCAAGCACCCTAGACACGTATTCAAACTTGTTCCCGAAATAGCGAAGAAAGATGATACCCTAGGTGCATTCTCTCAAATTCCTAAAGGAGTAGTATATGCTGAAGATCCTAGGATATACATACATTGTCATATAGAGGAATTAGTGTAATACCCTAAAAATGGTCATCTAAACCATGAGCCCCTAATCTCGACAACGTCACCAAAGTCCTAACCAAAGGCAATTAAATCAATCTTGAGCACACAATTAATTTTTTTATCATCAAATGTCACATGGAAAAATTAATCAACCAATATTAATTAAATATTTATTTAATTAATTAAATCATTCCAAGTAAATCATTTTAAACAATTATCTTATTTATTTTAATTAAATATCTTTTGCATATTTAATTAAATAAATCAATTTGCCATTAAATCATCAAAAAGAGGAATTAATTTAATTACATAAATCAATTTGCCACAAATCTTCAAAAAAGGAAACAAATCAAGAAAGAGGAATTGGAAATTATGAGCACAAATCTTTAAAAATGGAAATGAATCAAAAAAAGAATTAATTGACCAAAAAAGAATCAATTGGAGACAATCTTGAAAAACAAATTGATAAATAATCTCAAAGAAAGCAATTAAAACAATTAAATCTCAAAATTGAATGAAATAGAGAATAAATCAGTTTTTTCTTGATTTTATCTTAATTTTAGTTCAATTTCCTTTAAAATTGAGAAAAGCATCCAATCACATCAATTCACTTGGATTGTGTTTTCTCTTGGAAAATCTTGACCGCTCATCATCATCATTTGATCTTAGCCTTTGGTTTGTTTCTGAATTTTCTATAAATTCAGGCTCTCATCTCTCATTCAAAAAAAAATCCTGGAAAAATCTTGGAGAATGTATTGTTATTATGTTGTTTTTGCTCTAGGTTCATTAAGTTATTACATACATATTTAGATCATTTATCTCATTTATTGCTTAAATCTTGTTAGATTAATCTTGCAGCCATCTAGCTAATATCATGCTCATATAGATTAAATCCTTTGTCTTGGTGTAGTCTAGTCACTGGATTGCTTATGCAAATATGATAACAATCTTATACTCACATCTTTTAGAAGGAAATGGGTCGATTTGTTATGGTTTTCATATTCATATTTATATCTGTCTAACCATGCATGTAATGACTTAATTGAAGTGTTGTGCTTACAGATACAAGTCCACTTTTCACACACATTTCTGGCGCCCACCGTGGGGCAAAAAACTACTTTTTCAGCCTCAAAATCATTCTTTTTATCCTACAGATTTCGTCCATACAATCTCTGCGAAATTTTGTATGAGTAGTTGCACTGCATCGTATGACATTATATTGAAGCTTGTCATTTATCGTACGACATAATATTAAATCCTGTAATTTGTCATACGAATAAGCATATGGACTTGTACGACATACTGTTTCTGGTTATTTGATTTTATCCTTTGTCATCCTGTGCTAATTTCTGACTCGTACGATAAAAGTTTTTTGTCGTTTCATTTTATGAGAATTGTCGTATGATTTTATTTTTTGTTAGATTAAAAACAAGTTTCACTTTTCGGGGTTTTTCTTGAATTAAATTTGGATTATGCTGACACTAACCGTGAATTGTCTTTTGTCTGCCTGGTATTTTCATAGCCTGACTAGTTTCTTGTAAGACGCTTGTCAAAGAATTTATCAATCAAACATACGCTTGTCAAAGAATAAAAACAACATGACTATTGATGTGTTGTTTCTGCAGGTTGCCTAAAGAGAAATCAATCAAACATCATGTATGCTTTAATTTTTTAGGCACCTAACTTGCTATCTGAGTAATGAACAAATCTATCATTTGTGTTTTTTTGGAAAATTCCAAGAGGTAGGAGAATATGCTCTTGTCTTTCTAAGACAATTAGAAATCTAGACCCTTGAGGCTTTTTCTTTGTTTGAGATTTGTACATCTTTAGCAAGCCTGCCCTCCCGAGGGGTTGAAAAACTCTTAAAGTTGTTATGACCGGTGTGAGGGGAATGACCTAAGTGGGAATGGATAAACGCCAAGTACTCCAACCCACTATAAAATAAACGTGATTTGATGAAAATCAAGTCAACAACAGTGCTCAGAAATAGCTCTCCTCAGTACCTTTGGGTATATTGAACCTTGGTTTTCAAGGCTGGGAGACCTCTTAATTGAGTTTATGCCTCGACGCGCTGAACGGAACCCTTAATAGATCCAATTAAAATTAGAAGCTACTTGATTCACCTCCAAAAGGTTGATAATCTTTGTGCAAGAGAGATAGTAACTCTCCCAAGATACTTTCCATATCGTGCCCCCATTAGCATTTGGAGTCGGCTAATGCAGCATTGAGAATCCATTGTGTGAGACTCAGCGGTTGTATTCTGATTAGCTATTGGGTGTGTACCTAAGTCATCAAGCAAAGGTTTTCTTCTCTAAGCCAACTTCCATAGGGTTTGCATGCTTTTATTGGAGTTACTATTCATACTACGTGTTTTCTATGTTTTCATCCCTCAAACTAAAACTGGAATACTAAAACTGGAGGAAAAAAATCAAAAAACTCAGTGATCAAAACTCTGTCCATGTCACAAACTAGTCTATCCTAGTAAAAAATTAGTCCATCTCAGAATTGGTCATACTCAATTGTCATACCTAGCCATTGAAAAACTTAGAATTTTTGTCTCTGTCCTATTAATAGTCGTACGAGCCTGATCATTTGTCGTCCTGCACCATATTATGTGTCGTACGAGTCTACTAATTTGTTGCACGAAGCTAATCCGCTGTCATATGAAACCTAGTAGTCTATCATTTAAAGCTAAATCTCGTGTCGTACGAGACAAAACTGCACTGAATTCTTTATCATTCGTGACCTACCCATTTGTCGTACGGTACTAGGTAGCAACTCATATGAAACAAAATTGTTGCTGTCCTGAACTTGTTATACTGTCGTACGGTCTCAGAAATTCTATTGTACGAGTTTATGATTTTGCCAGTCCAGAACAATCAAACTTGTCCAAAACAATCTATAGCAAGCCTAAAACTGGTTATCATCCTCCTGAGCATAAACAACCTTGATAGTGTACCTCTGTCATTGCGTTGCATGATTTTGTTGGTCATCTTTAAGCTAGTTCAAACAAACATCTTATCAAACCTAAGTTAACTTAGATAACGTCTTACACAGGAAAGATCATTCCTGAAACTAGACCAGATCTTAGTTACTTCTCTCAAACACTACGTTAAACGAACTACTAGCTATAATTTGATCTTGACTTCTGCAACACATCTCGCTCTCGGTTCTGTCGGTTACAAATGCCTGTTCAAACCAGAAGCTCTCACAGCAAAAAAGACAAAGCAAAAGAGACACCCTTTTCATCAATCGACAATCCATTCTTCAAAGAAAACCCCTTTCAAAGTAAACCGTCCTCATCACAAACACCAGTTTACGATTTACCAATCTCCCACCATGTCTGGAGAAAGGCAAGAAAGAGAAGCTAGTAAATGAGATACTCACAACGATTTCAACAATCATACCACTGACAGAGATTCCTCATCAACTAAATCTGAGCTTCCTGAACCTCCTCAAGCCGAAGTACATAGATGTCAGAATGCTAAAGAATTCCGGAAAATGGTGAAGGTCATCATGGCTAGGGAAAAAGAAGACTATTTCCTAGAATTAGCAAAGCAAGGTGCCAAACTCCCTACTGGTTATAATGTGGAGGCCCTCATTGCTAAAGAGGAAGAGACACCATGGGGAAAAATAAGCAAACAACTGCAAGCATTACAAACTATGGTCACAAGAATAGAAGACAAAGATAAAATGCCAAAACAATATTCTCTGGACACAATATACCCATTCCTATTTGACAAAAACCTTTACATGTCTCCATTTCCTTCACGAGTTGAGATCCCAAAATTTGACAAATATGATGGTACCTTAGATCCTCAAGATCATGTTAGAGAGTTTTGTGCCGCTTGTATGGAGTTCATGCACAATCAAACATACCTCATGCACCTTTTCCCAAGGAGTTTAGGGGGTCAAGCCATGGAATGGTTCTCAAGTCTACCCAAAGGGATAAAAACATTTCAAGAACTAATCCAATTATTTTTGCAACAATACTCGTACAACATTCAACATCCTATGACTATGATAGATCTTGCAATACTAAACAAAAAATAGGGGAGCCTTTTCTCACTTTCCTCCAACGTTGGAGAAAGATGTTCTCTAGGTATCCACGACCTATCCCAGATTATGAGAAAATGGATATATTTGTCAATAACCTGGTCCCAAAACTGAAATATAGTATACAAATGCAAGTACACCCATCATTTAACAAAATGATAGATAATGCTATTCGGATGGAAGATGTGCTCATAAAGAAAAGGGATATCTCACTTTGGAAGGAAACACAACAAGGTTCTAGCTCTAAAGAAAATAGTAAATACTAGAAATATGGCAAAGATATCAACAAGAACATTGTTAATGATGGAGTGGTAGATACTGTCCAAGCAAAAACAAAATCCACAATATTTAACTTGGCTAGTGGCACGCAAGCACTCAAGGCAACTGAAACTACAACAGAGAATCCCCCAAAGAAAACAAGAGAATGGTTTAAAGAAAAACCTTTTTCTTTTAAAGCCTAACTGTGATTTTACTCCTCTGGATGAATCATATGAATCGACTTTTAAAAATTTATTGGCAAATAATCTGATAACATTGTCAGACAATTCTAGACCATATGACCTAGAAATTAGACCCAAATGGTGGAGAGAAAACAAATACTGCGACTACCATCAAAATAAGGGACATAACATAAACAACTGCATGAAACTTCAACATGAAATCCAAGATCTCATTGACGCAGGAAAGATCATTGTTGGAAATCACGTGACTAATGCTAATGATAAAGCCTTTAAAGATCCCTTACCCACTTATGAACAAGGAGATTCCTCAAAATCCAAGGGAGGAGCTAGAGTCAATTATACCTACACTAACAATGATAATGTGATCAACATGATTCAATCTACTCACACTGAATATTGCAATGTGATCATAGTCCAGGATCACCAAAGTCAAGCACAAACTGCTAATGCCATGACTCGCGCTCAAAGGAAGATTACTCTCCCAGGAGCTAGTTCCTCAACTTTTGATCAAAAAACATAAAATCTACCAAATAGACAAATAGACAAAATCATTGCTAAATCAAAACAACTGGCTTCATCATCTTCTCCTAGTTATAGTATTGTCAAACAATTGAAGACAACCAATGCTCAAATATCCATTTTGGAACTACTTAAGATCTCTTCTGCTCATAGAGAGGTCCTGGACAAGGCTCTACTTACCACCAATGTCCCTAAAGATTTAGACGTAGATCGGTTTCAATCTATGATGGGTCACCTGACCTCACCTCATTACCTCACTTTCTCTGAAGAAGATGATAACTCACTGAGTCACCCACATAACCAACCATTACACATTGAAGCCATGATCCATAAACACCACGTTAAATGTGTTTTGATAGATGAGGCACTGGGTTGAATATTTGTACCTACAATCTATTGACACAGCTGGGATTTTCTGAAAATGTTATTGATCCAACAAAGAAGATAACAATGAAGGCTTATGATGAAGAAGAAAGAACTTCTAAGGGTCTGGTACTATTACCAATCAGAGTAGGACCTGTGGAAAGAGATGTCATTTTTCAAGTCCTGGATCTTCATCTTTCATACAACATCTTATTGGGTAGGTCATGGATTCATGAAATGAAAGCAGTACCATCTACATATCATCAATGCTTGAAATTTCCTTATAACGAAGTTGAAGTCATTATTCCTACCGATACAAGCTATACCTACAATGCATTAACGCAGAGTACTGATGCTTTTGTTCCTCATAATAGAGCAGCTTCTGCAGTTGGAAGTTCAAAATCTTTGCTAAAAGATTTGGAAAAGAAATTGAAAATCACAAACACTAGCATAGATGGATACAAGATAGAGCCTATACTCTCACTAATGTCTTTTCCTCCATCACCAAGATATCCGAGAAAACCATCAGAGGTTATGAAGCCACAAATTTCAACTCCAAAAGTCATTTATGATGGTCTCTTTATACAGTCCTCTACTTCTCTTACAAGTAAAATAGAAGAGGATGATGTCCTCAAATCACTTTTCAAAGAAGATAGTGCACACAAAGAAATACGACATTGTGAGATTTCCCCGACACAATATGGTCCAGGCTATAAGATGCTTCAATGCATGGGATATTCAGGTAATGGTTCTCTAGGCAAGCGCCAACAAGGTATTGTTGAACCCATTCAGTTACAAACTAAGTCTGTCAATGATAAAGTTGGACTGGGATATGATCCAAGAAAGCAATCAGATCAGAAGCACACGTCCCATCATCAACGTAAGTGGAAGAAAAAGGTACTACCTTTAACAACACAAGAAATTAATACTCACCAAACTCAGGAAGAGTGTGACGATTAACAAAAAGAATTGCCCACCCAGAGAGAGGAAACAAATGGTAATCAAATTCCAGTTATATCAGCTATAATACCATTGGAAGTAGAAGTCCTAGAGGATATGAGAGACAAATTATATAGAATCAGAGATTTGTTTGCACCACTAAAAATTCCAGTCACATATACTGGAAAACAACAAGTAGATGATTCAGAAACTGATTCAAATGAGTATGAATAAGGTCCAGACCACATCTCGGATACATCTACTATAGAAAACCTTGAAGAATCCAGTGATATCACATATGACGCACAAGAGCTGATATGCCTAAGAATGCAAAAGGAAATAGAATAAATCAGACTAAAAAGATAAGAAGACTATGAACAATAGTTGGAGAAAGATCGGACACAAGCAATTCCTTCACCTACCAACCCTCCTAATGAGATAGGACAAATCAGGTACGAAACTACAAAAGAAGAACTAGAAGCTACACAAATAGAACCAGTCATCAGTCTAGAGGAAGCTAAATGGAACAGACGATAGGGATTAACAGAACCATCAAGGTTATGTCCACAAGTGTGTCAAATACAAACAATCAATGAACCAAATCATGAAGGAACTTGCAGCATCAAAGATGTGGGTGTTGATACTATATATACCTTTACTAAGCCACTTGAAGATGAGTCAGCAACTTCATCCTATGACTCTGATGACTCAGACATGAGCTCTATTTATAACAACAACTATTCAACAATGCATTATGACTACTCTGTCATGAATGATGAGATATTGTCTGCTGATCCTGTTACTGTTATACCACGCTATGTAGTCCAGTCTGAAGTAGGTGATGATGCTAGAAGTAGGTCAGTTGGGTTAGGTCCAATAAATACTAACATGAATTTTGATAATCATGTCGTAACTCTTCCTGGTCTCAAGACACATACACATGGTAGTCTTTTGGAACTCAACTGGTGGGTCTGAAGCCGTGATGATAGTACCATGAACTCCCTTGAGCCTATTCCAACTATAATACCCTAAAAATGGTCATCTAAACCATGGGCCCCTAATCTCGACAACGTCACCAAGGTCCTAACCAAAGGCAATTAAATCAATCTTGAGCACACAATTAATTCTTTAATCATCAAATGTCACATGGCAAATTAATCAACCAATATTAATTAAATATTTATTTAATTAATTAAATCATTCCAAGTAAATCATTTTAAACAATTATCTTATTTATTTTATTAAATATCCTAGCATATTTAATTAAATAAATCAGTTTTCAATTAAATCATCAAAAAGAGGAATTAATTTAATCAAATAAAGCAATTACCACAAATCTTCAAAAAAGGAAACAAATCAAGAAAGAGGATTTGGAAATTATGAGCACAAATCTTCAAAAATGGAAATAAATCAAAAAAGGAATTAATTTACCAAAAAAGAATCGATTGGAGACAATCTTGATAAACAAATTGATAAATAATCTCAAAGAAAGCAATTAAAACAATTAAATCTCAAAATTGAATGAAATAGAGAATAAATCATTTTTTTCTGATTTTATCTTAATTCAATTTCCTTTAAAATTAAGAAAAGCATCCAATCACATCAATTCACTTGGATTGTGCTTCCTCTTGGAAAATCTTGAGTTCAGAGAACAGAAGCGGCATTACATGATAGCAAAAGATTCAGTGACAGTCTGAATTTTGTATTGGCAGATCTTTTCTAGATTGTAACCCACTGGTTACAAGGATCTAGGCAAGAACCACACTCCACTAACAATGAATGACAACATTTGTCATTGATGTCAAAGGGGGAGTAGTGGAGATGAAAAAAATGATCAGAAGAAAGAGATCATTAGCTCAGGGGGAGCACACAGTTTTGGTAAGACATTTTTTTTGGATTTTTCTCATTAGGGTTGCCATCAATGCCAAAGGGGAAGATTGTTGGCAAATGCACACTCCAATGAGAAATTGTAGGTGATTGAAGGTATTGTCATTGATGACAACCTTGAAATCATATAATATTGGTAGGCACCGATACCAACAGACTCCACACAGACATACAGATCACTGACACCGAAAAGGAAGATTACCGGCACCATGGCCGACATGAATTTTGTGTAATTATATTTTGTAATTAATTGTAAAATATTTTTGTAAGCCAACATGGTGGATTTTAATATGACTCATATAAGTATGAGATCATTGTAGATCATTTAGTAAGCAAAGTATGAAAATAGGATAGCAGACCTAATGTGCGAATTATTGTAATAAGGGTTTATGTATATTGCAGAGCTTAAACTGGTACTGAATCTGGCATAGTAGATGCTGATCTAAAGTAGTACATGACATTGGATTTTTATAATCCAATTTTGTAAGTCAGTGAGCTCTAGGCACTTGGCCTTCCTGCATGTGCAGGCCCCTATTGTAAATAGTAATATTCCCTTATTGTCCAATAAGAGAATATTGTGGGTCACAAATCCCACCGAGGTTTTTCTTACACTAGGTTTCCTTGTTAAAATATTGTGTTATGGTGTGTCTCTTATGTTGTGGTTGTTGTTCTTATTTTCTACATTATTTTTGGTTTACTGGTACACAGTTTTGAAGTGCTTTTCATGTTATAATTCAAGTAAATTCTTATACCGGTTAGATACTGATTCACCCCCCCCCCCCCTCTCAGTATATTTGGGAATCCTAACAATAACAACCAGGTTTGGGATAAACCTTGTTACAAAGTTAATCCTTCCAAGGAAGCTTTGAAGTCCTTTCTTGTGATTTGGGAGTGGAAGAGATACAATGGCTTCCACTCTCTCTAGATCTATGACCAGACCATCTTTGGATACAATGTGTCCTAATAGTTTGCCCCGATCAGTGGCAAATATACACTTGTTGGGGTTCAAGGAAACACCATATTTTGTGCACTTTTTGAATACCTACTCAAGATGGGAAAAATGGTCTTTTGCATGCTTGGAGTATATAGTGATATCATCAAGATATACAAGTACAAATTCTGCTAATACTCCCTTAAAGACCATATCCATGGCTCTTTGAAAAGTGGCACTTGCATTTTTTAGTCCAAAAGATATTTTACAATAGGAATAAGTGCCCCATTTAGTAGTAAATGCAATCTTAAATTGGTCTGATTCTTGGACTAAGATCTGATTATACCCTGAGTATCCATCCAAGAATGAAAATATTTCTAAGCCACTAGCTTTGGCTAAAATTTGTTCCATAGAAGGGAGGGGGTAATGGTCCTTGAGGGAGGCTCTGTTGAGATCCCTAAAGTCTACACACAATCTAATTTCCCCATTCATCTTCCTAACTGGAACAAGATTAGCTACCCAAGAAGAATGCTTGAGTGGAAAAATAATGTTAGATTCTATAAGCTTGGATAGCTCCTTTCTCATCAAAGGCTCAATTTTGGGGTTTATAGGTCTTTGCTTTTGTCTAAAAGTCTTAGCATTAGGATCAAGCTCTATGGTATGATGAGCTAAGTTAGGGTCAAACCCCTTTATATCCTCATATATAAAAGCAAAAACATCACCATATTCTTGACAAAGATTGACAAAAATACTTTTATGTATTTGGGAACACACCTTTCCCAGATTAAGAGCTTTTCCTTCCACCATGTATATTGATTTGTAGTCTCCTTTCCTTGCAGCCAGATTCATTGCTCTACCTTTTATTTGATCATTAGAGTTGAAGATCCCTTCCAAGGTAATCAATCCCTTGGGTAGCTTTTTTGAGCTCTATTGCATAATTTGATCTCCATACTAGTCTTGCAACATGCTTTTCTTCTTGTGTGAGAACTTTGCTTCATCTTGTAGGAATCTCACAATCTGTTGATTGGAATCAAAGATCTACCAATTCACTTGGTTATCAAGCACTACAAGTCTCACCATAAGTTTGATTTGATGTTCTTTCTCCACTGCAACATCAGATGGAATGTCATGCTAATCATCCACTACTACTAACCTATCAGTATGCTTGTTTTGATTTCTAGGGATACTAGAAATATTGAAGGCTTCAAATCCTTCAATTAGATCCCATGCTCTATGCTTGTAGGACTTGAGAAGGTTGTTCTTCATGATGCTTTAAACTCTAATCTTATTTACAACCAACTCACTATATCCATACACCTTTAAGGATTTTATCCCTCTTCTTTGTGTCATTTGGAGACAAAAAATTAGAGCTTCATACTTAGCTACATTGTTAGTGCAAAAAACATAAAGTCTAAATGAAAAGTAATACTTCTCCCCTCTTGGAGAAATAAG
Organism: Cryptomeria japonica; assembly: GCF_030272615.1. NCBI lineage: Eukaryota > Viridiplantae > Streptophyta > Pinopsida > Cupressales > Cupressaceae > Cryptomeria > Cryptomeria japonica. The sequence goes on from NC_081413.1 coordinate 643,472,014, forward strand.
TACACCGACCCCTGCACCATGTTGTTCTTTGAGCCATCAAAGAACATATCCCACAACCCATGCATGTCATTTCTTTCTTTGGATAGATTGGGCATAGGGGCATCCTCTTCATGGATACAATATGCACCTAGCCCAGTATCTTCAATCTCATCAATGAGATCAAACTGAAATGCATTTGCCCACTCATCAAGTAGGCAATCAGGAACCTCCTCTAATTGAGTTGTAGGCTCTCTTTTTGAAATTTCTTTCTCCTCATGGAGAGTACAATTCATGTTGATAGGACTTGGGGTATAGGGATCAATATGATCCTTGGGAATAGACTCAACCCTAATGGTCACTTTGGTGCCATATCTTGTCCTAAACAACATGTGAGACCAATTAGAATATAGGTAGCCACCTACCTTAGTAGTGAATTCCCTAGATAAGAAAATAGCAAAGTGAGTAGGGAAGTTCAATCATTGAGATGTCTTGCAATACACTGCAACCCGGGCAAACATGCAAGATTGGATTTAAATCCTTAATGAGCCCCATAGTCTGAACTGATGTACCCTATAGTTGCACAACCCCTCTTTTTATAGGCTCATACTTGATACCTAGATGGTCAGCTACTCCCTTAGGCATAACTAAACTACTAGCCCCACTATCTATCATACAATTATGAAATTTTTTATCTCCTATGATTAATGACAGATAAAAGGGGGAGGCTTGTTGGCAACAATGCAACAAACTGAGGTAGGGGGGGGGTGAATCAGTTTGGACAAAAACTTACTGCAACTTAAACCACAAAATAGATTTGATAATTATTAGTTAAAGAATAAAACAACACCACATCAATGACACACATAACACCAAGATTTTTGACATGGAAAACCTAGTTAAGGGAAAAACCACGGTGGGAACCTATCCACAATAAGATAATACCCTATTAGGAGTAAATGTGAATATTACAATGGGAAATGCACATACATTTAGGCACACTGCCTAGAACTCACTGCTCAAATACGAAACCCAGAAAGGCTAGAACCTTAAGGGAAGGCTGATTGCCTTACAGGAAGTCTCACTGACTTACAAAAGCATTCAAAAAATAATCCAAATTACATGAACTATGAAAATAGCATCTCGTTAAGCACACGGTCTTCTTTGCAACACTTCTCTTCTCCTTCACACTTCCAAAAGATCAAATCACTTGTTTGCAAATACAACTTGATCACACACTTGCAGATACAACATAGACACTCGCAGACATACATCTTACATGATTATTACATTTATTTATATAAACCCTCAACCTCAATTTCAAGGCCGGCTAAACCCTCAATACAAGTTACAAAATAATAGCCTCACATGCTATAATAATACATGAGGACCAAAACAATGTCGACTAAGATATAGTGTGGACCCAAATCAATACCGTAAACATGCAACACCTCCAACAATTATGCCTCGATCATTCACAACACTCTACAATCACCAAGAATGTTTCATAACATGAAGAACGCCACTAAACAAGGAAAATATTCAATAACATGCATAATAATAATGCGGACCACCAATACACATAGAACACAATCTAGAGATATTCACAAGAAATGTGAACTGCACCACAACAACCACAACAACTTGGATTACAAGAATCATCATCATCTCTCTAGTAGAGCTCAAGAATACCAACATAACTGACTGTCAACCTGAAATATTTGCTTGTGGATTTCCAAATCATGACCCAATCGAATCGAGGACACACATCTATGTCCAGAATACATCCCACATATCCACAACTAAAGATATAGCAATTCTGGAGCAATATAGAGCACAAACCAGAATACCTAGTAACATGAACAATTGCATAACATTCTCAATAACAGATATCATAACTTGATCAAATCATCACACAAACCTCTACAAATGAGAATGAACCATCTACAAACAACACATGAGAAACCCTTTAAACTGCATCAGCTCATTTGCAATAAACAGGCTAAACCAACTCATTCCATCAAACTACAATATTGGAATACATAGAAGAATATGTTAACAAAACTTTCCAACAATCTCTTCATCAACAATCTCCACATATGTTGACATCAATTACAACATATCAACCAATATCCAATAATACCCCCCTTTAGAATTGATGGCAACATATGAATGTGAAAAACAATCAATGCGAAGAAAGAAATCAACTCTCAACAATCTCCCTCAAAATCACAAGGATCAACTTCCCCTATGACAAACAATTCAAATCTCAAAACCCTTTGACATCAATGAAAAAGACTCAGAAGTCACAATTTGCTCCCCTTGAATTAGCTTCACAAATTTGAACATTTGAACCACCAACATTGACTACTCTCCTTGAGTAGTAGCCACACTCATCAATCTGGAGCATAAAATATCTTTGTGAAGTTTACTAGACTAATAAAAATACATGCACCTTATTTCTCATAAAGAGGGGCAATCACCCCTAACTTCCCTCTGAGATACTCAAAAGTATCTTTAGGCAAAGGATTCATAAAGATTTCTACTATATGTTCCTTTGTAGATACATACTCCAATCTAAATTCTTTCTCATTCACCTTCTCTCTCAAGAAATGAAACTTGATTGATATATGCTTTGTTTTGGAATGCAACACCAGATTCTTTGAGATATCAATAGCACTTGAATTATCACAATATATAGCAATAGGCTCATCATAATAACTCCTGTATCTTTCAACATCTACTTCATCTAAATTACCTAAGTACAATTGCTAGTAGCAATAGTGTATTCAGCTTCTGCAATACATAAATAGATAACAATCTGCTTCTTACTTGCCCAAGAGACCAACTTCTTACCCAAAAAGAATGCACCGCCTGTAGTACTCTTCTAGTCATCAACATCACCTACCCAATCAACATCTATAAAAGAACTTAAAGGAAAGTCATAATTCTTAGAATACCATAAACCAAAATCAACTGTTCCTTTCAAATATCTAAATATCCTTTTTATAGAAGTAACATGAGATTCCTTAGGATCAGCCTGAAATATAGCAACATGACACACGTCATTCATTATATCAGGTCTAGTTTGAGTCAAATACAAAAATCCACCAATCATAGATCTATATTTGGTCTGATTAGCTTTCAAAGAGTCACCATATTTTGTCAACTTACATCCGGTCACCATAGGTGTACCAACAGGTTTAGAGTCTTCAAGACCAAATTTCTTCAACAATTCCTTCACACACTTAGACTGAGATATGAAAATACTTTTGTCCAATTGAGTAATTTGCAATCCTAGAAAGAACTTCATTTCACCAATCATAGACATCTCAAATTCATTTTGCATCTCTTTAGAAAATTTCTTACATAGGCAATCATTTCCTCCAAAGATAATGTCATTAACAAAAACTTCAACAATCAAGATATTATTTTGATGAATCTTGAAATAAAAATTACTATTAGTAGTACCTTTATTGAATCCAAGCTTCATCAAATACTTATCCAATCTAGCATATCAAGCTCTAGGGGCTTGCCTCAATCCTTACAATTCTTTCTTCAACTGACAAACCATGTCCTTTTCATTTGTCAGCTGAAATCCATCGAGTTTCTCAATGTAGACTTTTTCCAATTCACCATTAAGAAAGGGATGATTTGACATCCATCTGATAAACCTTGAAATATTTGTGAGCAGCATATGCAAGGAATAATATAATAGCTTCAATTCTATCCATCGAAGCAAAAGTCTCCTCATAGCCAATTCCTTTCAACAGTGAATAACTTTTACAAACAAGTTTAGCTTTGTTTCGAACAACTTCACCCTGCTCATTCAACTTATTGTGGAATACCCATTTAGTTCCAATTACATTTTTATCCGTAGGTCTAGGAACAAGAATCCATGTATTATTTTTCTCAATCTGATTCAATTCTTCTTCCACAACTTTAATCCAATCTTCATCTTTGCATGCTTCATCAAAATTCTTAAGTTCAATCTTACAAAGGAAACAAATTTCTTCTACAAGTCTTCTTCTTGTCATCACACCTTTATTCTTATCACCAATAATCTGATTTTTGAATGATTCAACCTTACATACTTGGGGAGTTTTAGGATTTTCTTGCATTTAAGGGTCTTGAACTCTTTCTTCTGCATTAACATGTACACCTTCATTCTGAGGCTTCTTCAGAGCAGTCTAAACTTGACTTTGGATCAACACTTACTTTCCTTTATCTGAACTAGCATCTTGATCATCAGAATCATATCCACAAGATCTAATCTATCTCACATTACTCTCATCAACCTTCACATTAGCAACTTCAACCATGTTTCTCAATCTTTTATTATAACACCATTAGGCCTTTCTTTTAGTAGAATAACCAAGAAGGATTCCTTCATTACATATATCATCAAATTTTCCAAGATCTTCATCTCTTTTGATATAGAATTTACTACCAAAAATTCTAAAATATCTAATAGTAGGAGCATGACCAAACCATAATGCTTAAGGAGTCTTACCAATATCACCTTTGACATTTACCTGGTTAAGAGTGTATACAACAATACTCATAGCTTCTCTCCAAAATACATGCGGAACATTTCCTTCAATTATCGTGGTTCTAGCAACTTTTTGAATTGTTCTATTCTTTCTCTGCACAACACCATTCTGCCATGGTGTCCTAGGATTAGATAACTGTATTTTAACTCTATGCTCTTCACAATATGCATTAAACTCACTGAAAGTGAATTCTCTACCGCTGTCAAAATTCAAACATTTTAGCTTCAATCCAGTCCCAGTTTCAACTCTAGCCTTGAAAATCTTGAACTTCTCCAATGCTTTTGACTTCTCCCTTAATGGTGCAATCACCTGTTAGGAGATACCTCAAAGAGATCAATCTGGGTTTGTCATCAAGAGTAAACACAATGGAAACACAAGGATATGATGGAGGCAATGCAGAATTGAATAAATTATATCATGAAAACTGTTTACAATCAACTACTAGCAATTGGGCTACAAAAACTGGCTCACTGGCTTGCTAGAACATGCTTAATCACATAACAGGTCACAATCGGGACCTCAAATATTCAGATCTATCTTCTATACTCTATCTTAATTGATTTGCATTCTAATGCTCAATTACAATTATTTATATGATCCAAGGGGATCTGGTTGGCCCAAAAGGGATAAAATGCCAAAGAACAAGACCTAACATGTAAAAACAAGAAGGTTGGCCTCCGCCAAAGAAATTCCTTCAAAAAATCCAAGGATAAAGTTTAGATCAAAGGAAAGGTCAGCCACACACCAAGAAACATTAGAATCAATGCTCAGGGCTCCACAAGCTATGAAAGGGATCCGATAGATCTCGGTAGATTACAACCAAGAAAATGGTACCAAAAAACTGTCTTAGAAATTGATAGTGATAACTTGAAAAATTATCCAAATGCTCCACGATTTGGGAATAAGGTAGATGATAAAGTCTTGAAGAAAAATCCAACTCCTTGAGATCTGGTGAGCCAATGCCAGAAAATGCAAAATAGAAAGGAAATATTTTTGGTTGATGCAATATTTCCATGAACTAGGGATTCTCCTACATCACTTAAGAAGGTAACCCACATCATCCTTGAATAATCATCAATCAGTAGCATCAAATACTTGTCACCCTACAAGATTCTTACTCTAGAAGGATCACATAGATCAATATGCACAAGATCCAACAGTCCATTAGAATTATACTATTTTCTCTTATAAGTAACTCTTGTCTGCTTCCCTAATTGAAATTCCTTACATACTAGATTATAAGGCTTTATTAACTTCGGTAGATCTCTCACTGCTTGAGTAGAACTTATCTTAACCAAGAAATCAAAATTTACATGACACATCCTTTTATGCCATAATTAACTTTCATCAATTTGAGCAATCAAACAATTTTTAACACCAAAATTCAAGTGAAAGATACTACCTTTAGTCTTTGTACCTAGTGCAATCTCAGTTTCAGAGCTACTCAAGATCTTACACTTTCCATTCTTGAATTGCAAGTTATATCCCTTATCAACCATCTGACCAACACTCAAAAGATTATGCTTTAAACCTTCAACATACAACACATCATCAATATTATGCTTACTATCAAGAGAAATAGAACCTCTACCACATATTACACAAGCTTTGTTATCACCAAATCTTACTATACCACCATCACACTTTTCAAAGTTTATAGATTTACTCTTGTCACTTGTCATGTGATGAGAGAAACCACTATCAATTACCCATTCATTGTTCTCCTCAATTTAAGCAGCTAGAGCTTTCTCCTCATTAATGCAGCTTGTAAAATAATATCCTCAGATGTTATAACAATACATGCGGACCAAAACAATGTCAGCTAACACGTAGTCTGAACCCAAATCAATACCATAAACATGAAAGACCTCCAACAATTATACCTCGATCATCGGCAACACGCTACAATCACCAAGAATGTTTCATAACACAAAGAACACCACCAAACAAGGAAAATATTCAATAACGCACACAATAATCAATGTGGACCACTAATACGCATAGAACATGATATAGAGATATTAACAAGAAATGTGAATTGCACCACAACAACCGCAACAACTCAAATTACAAGAATCATCATCATCTCTCTATCGAAGCTCAATAATACAAAAATAACTGACTATCAACCTGAAATATTTTCTTGTGGATTTCCAAATCATGAACCAATCGAACCAAGGACACATATCTATGTCCATAACACATCCCACACATCCACAACTAAAGATATAGCAATTCTAGAGTAATACAAAGCATAGACTAGAATGTCGAATAACATGAACAATTGCATAACATCCTCAATACCAGATCTTATAAATCGATCAAATCATCATGCAGACCTCTGCAAATGGGAATGAACCATCTGCAGAAAAACATACCAATTTTTTTAAAAACTACATCAAGTCATCTACAATACATAGGCCAAACCAATTCATTCCATCAAACTACAATACTGGAATACATAGAAGAATATGTTAACAAAACTTCCCAACAATCTCCACATATGTTGACATCAATGACAACATATCAACCAATATCCATCAAGGCTTACTAATTTTCTTTTGATTTTTTGCTTCCAAAGGCTGCACCAAGCTTGTAGGAGTGGAAGAGCTTCCACCTTTGCTTGGAACTTATGCAATGTTTATCTCCTTTAGGACCTCTTGAAGTAGGTCCCTCTGAGATGAGATAGAAAGGGCATCCCATATGAAAACATTAAGGCTAGTCCTTTTCATTTGTTCTACTATGTTGAAAGGAACAACAACCTTAGTAGAAGCTTTTGTAGTAACAATATCAAGCTTTGATATTATAGGAACCTTTGACTGCTCCCTTTGTGTGACCTTTTGAGTCAAATCCTACTCTTTATTTGGAGTAGCCACCTTATCAAGAGTCTTTGGCATTGGAGATTTCATGGCGGCTTGTGTAGCTTGGATTTATATGGTGGAAGTAACACTAGGGTCTATGGCACTTTTATTGGATCTTGTATTGCTAGCCATAGTGTCCCCACTTGTCTGGTTTATCCCACAAAAATTAATCTCCTCCCAATTCATGAAAGATGAATCTCCTTGTGGGTGATTAGAGAAATCACCAAATTTTTGTTTCCTAGATGTTTGATAAAAATCACCATTCTGACATGAGGTCTGATTATATGGTTGATTTCACTAATTACACCATTATTGCTCTTGAGAAAGGTTTTTTTGCATTGGCACTAAAGATTTTGAGGTACTTGCAATTAGTAAATTCAAGCTATTCAAGGGCCTTGCATTACTCCATTATTTGTTTCTTTGAAAGTTAGACCTCTACTACTGATAGCTCTGATTTGATGATTGGTAGAGCTTGTTGGTCTGCGACAACTATCTCTTGATTCATTCGCAAATCCGTGCATTAGTTGGTTCATCTTCTGGTCCATTTTATCCATTGAGGCCTACATCAAGGTCTGCAACTCCCTAATCTCTGAAGATAATGGAGTTGGTGTAGATGTGAGAAAATGGCATGTAGATGTCATTGGTATAGATGCCAATGTAGGCTGTTGGGTAGGAGCCTCTAGGAACAAGGGCATTGAAGGCCTAGGAGATAATTTCCCTACTTGTATTATATAATTCTCTACCCTGATGGTGATATCATTAGCTCCTGGAAGATCATCTCCTCCCATTGATTGAATCATTGCAACTATGTCATTATTCAAAGCCCTAAGAAAATATAAGAAAGCATGATTTGAAGAGGGCTTCACTAGTGATGGAATTCTATCCCATGTCTTTTGGAATATATAATTGAAATCACCCATGAACTCATGGGGTGGTCTCTTGATGGTAGTTAGCCACCCCACAAGTGACAAATGGTCACTTTTATCTTCAAAGTGTTTGCATAATTTTTCTCCCAATTCATCCCAATTGTGAATGGAGTTAGAGGGTAGAGCCCTATACCATTGTAGGGCCTTTCCCTTAAATGATGAATCTAGGAGCCTCACTGCAACATTGTCATCTATGACATCAAAAACCATGTAGATGCTTGCAATATCTTGAATGTGCTCATTTGGAGTGACAAAGGTTTTCCCATTAAAGAGTGATATAGCCTTTAGGGATGCAACTTATATGTCATTCTTTTGGGCTAAAACTAAAGGGTTTTCACCATTAAAGTTGACAAATGTATGTTCTCTTGGCATTACCATAGAAAATATAGGTGTATTGATATGGATGGAAAGACCCCTAGGCTGAGAAAGTCTGATAATAGGAGGGGTAGAATGAGACCTTAGGGGTATACATGCCTCTGTTTGGGTTCCCCTAATAGGTGACAAGAAATGTCTACCCTTTCCTCTCCTATAATTTGAATAAGAGAGCTGAATGAATTAAAATTTACCTCTAGATGATGATCTAGTGTGTGTTCTTGGCATGAAAGTAGAAATTGGTTACCACCAAGAGTTTGAATTCTATCCTTAGAGTTGCCAAGTGCTTGATTAACAGCCTCCAAAGGCTGAATTTCTAAGAGAAGCACTCGATGCTTAGCAAAGCATTGAAATGTGTGTCCCATCAAGCATGCCAAAAAAATTTGTCATAAAAATTTGCACCCTTGATGACCAACCTTGATCATCAACCTTTTGAAACATGGAAACAACCTCCCAAGTGTGGGACTTGAAAAACTAAGGTTGTGTCTATTGGGCATTTGGTGGAATTGATTATGTGTTGCATTGATGTTTTATCATTGCTGTCAACACTAGCTATTTGGATGCTTTACTGGCACCCTTCTGGTCCTGGTAGTTTGAGTGATTTTTGATTAACTTGGATCCAACATGATCTGATAGGCTCCGGTATAGTCTGATGATGGAATCGGCTTGTTCATGATACTTATACTCATATTTGGTCAGTTGGTTTTGATCTGGTGATCAGATGCTATCCTGCTTGCTTAGAAGATTGGTTTCTGGTTTAGGAGAGGGTTTCACCGGTAGATTTTTGATGGATATCTTTGATAAATTGTATAAGTGGTGTTGGTGCAGCTTCTGGTGGAGTTTTAGGATGTTGTTGGTGATCATGTTTGAGAATTGGTAGTTGGAGATCATTTCTATAGGATGTGGACCTATATTGGGTCCCAGTTGATCTAGGTTATGGACCGACTTTAATGTAACATGTGGATAGGACCTATCTATGTATTTCCAGAATGTGTTGTGTTGATATTATTTGTTTGGTCTAAGGCCAACATAGTTTGTAATTATGTAATCGGTTTGTTATCTGATGGCTGACCTGATTGGTTATGGTCTAGGGTTTTGTATAAATAGATGAAAGATCTCATTATTGATCATCATGGTTATATGTAAGAGGTCATGGTCAAGGAATGTAATGTGAGAGTAATGTAATATCATTCAGCCAAAGGAGTTGGTCAATCATTGAAGATTGAATTGGGTTTATGTAAGAGGATTTAGTCCTCCAGTATTGAGATTAACCGAAACTATACTCAGGCATATGAGATGCTATCTTTTGCAGTTCAACACTTCTTTGGATTGTAGTTTGGATTTATATGTAGTCAGTGAGGCTCCTTTTGTGATGAGCAGTGTGCTCTAGGCTGTTAGCCTTCCTGCAAGTGCAAGCCCCTCAATTGTAATTCACATACTTACTGCAGAAGTATTATCTGACTATGGGTAGGATTCCCACTGTGGTTTTTTCCTTTACCAGGTTTTCCACATACAAATCTTGGTGTTATGTGGATAGCTTTTACTTTGTGATTATTGTTTATGCTTAATTGGTTTATCTGCTATTTCAATATTAATGTTTTGGGTTCCGGTATTAAAGTTTAAATTTCTAATGGTTCTTGTAATCTAAGACAATTGATTCACCCCCCCTCTCAGTTGTCTTCTGGTTATTTGAATTGTCTAACAATTGGTATCAAAGCTTTGGTCCTCTCTACAAAAAGATTAACCATTTGAGGAAGATCCTATGGTGACTAATAGTTCAATTTCATCCAGTTCTTTTGGATCTATCTTTCAAAGGGATATTCTGAGGCTTGATGGAACAAATTACACAATATGGAAGATTCAGATGGAGACTCATTTGAGATGTCTTGGTAAGAAGATTTGGGAGATCACACAGAATGGTGTCACACCCTATAATACAAGATCTAACAATTCTCCTTTGACAAAATTGGACAAGGAGCTTGAGAATTATTGTAGAGAAAGATAATCCCTCTTATGTGCACTTTTTGATCAACAAATAATGGGATTAACAGGCAAATCATCTGGAAAGTCTATATGGGATAAGCTGGAGGCTCTTAATGAAGGTGACCACATAATGAAGATTGATAAACTTGATGGTTACCTGGTGAGATATGAACACCTGAAGATGGAAGAAGATGAAAGGATTACTGCATCCATGGAAAGGGTAAATGAGATTGTTATGGGAGCAATGTTGTGGTGGAACTCTGAGTGAAGATGAAATTTGTTTCTAAAGTCCTAAGAGCCCTACCACCAACTTACAAAATGAAGGCTACTGCTATTAATGAGTTGAGAACAATGGCTAATACATTTATCAATCGAGATACTTTGGTTGGGAAACTATCTACTTTTGAGCTTGAGGAATTTGGACCTTCTGGATCTGTGAAGACTGAACCTGCTTTTCATGCATCTACATCTACAACCGGTGAGCAAGACTGAAAAGCTTTATATGCAAAGGAATTGGAAGATATGAGAGAAGATGACGAGTTTGAGAAAATTGAAGCACTATTTTCTAGAAGAGTACCTAAAGGACCGATAGGAAGTAAGTATGAAGGAAAAACACCTTTTAAATGTTTTGCATATAATAAGATTGGTCATTTTGCATCTAGATGTCCTAAAAGGAATTCAAGATTTGAAGAATGAGTTAGAAGATCATTTAAGCCTAACCCTGGATATCAAAACAAATATAAATACAAGAAAAACAAAGACAAATCATTCTACATAGTGGATGAGGAAGGCATTACTGATTTAGATGATGAACTGACAAAGACTTTGCTAGTGGATCCAACAATGGGAAGGAATGGGTATTCCTGGCTATCAAGGAAGATGATCCAACACTGGAAGAGAATGTACCTGAAGAGAAGGCACTTGTTGCTAAAATTGAAGACAAGGATGAATGGGTAGTTGATAGTGGTTGTTCACATCATATGACTTGAGATAAAGGGAAGTTTTTGTCTTTGCAAGAATTTGATGGTGGTCTAGTTAGATTTGGAGATGACAAGGCATGTATTATAAAAGGAAAAGGAACTATATCATTGGATGGTAAGAAAAATACTGACAATGTTTATCATGTTGAAGGTTTGAGGCATAATCTTTTGAGTGTAGGAAAATTGGTAGATAAGGGATTTCAATTACAGTTCAAAGATGGAAAATGCAAAATCATTAGCAAATCTGGCTTGGAGATTACAACTGGTACACAAACAAAAGGTAATATATTTCACTTAAACTCTGCTGAAAAGACATGTTTGATTACACAGATTGATGAGAGTTGGATATGGCATAAAAGGTCATGTCATGTGAGTTTTGATTGCATTGTGAAGATCAGATCAACTAAGGTAGTTAGGGATATACCTAAGATTATGAAGATCTATAATCCGGTATGTAAAGAATGTCAAATGGGTAAAAAAGTTAGAACCTATTTTAGGAGTATACAAGATAAATTGAATGATGTTCTTGATCTTATTCATATTGATTTGTGTGGCTCTGCTAGAGTTAAAAGTTTTCATGGTGATAGATATTTGATTCTAATCATTGATGATTATTCTAGAATGATGTGCGTTACTTTTATGAGAGAAAAATCTAAAGCATTTGAAAAGTTTAAAATCTTTAAGGATAAAGTGGAAATTGAGACAGGATTGAAGATTAAATGCTTGAGATCAGATCATGGTGGGGAATTCATATTTGGTGAGTTTAATAACTTTTGTGACAATCATGGTATAAGGAGACAATTTTTTGCTCCTCAGACACCTCAAGAAAATGGATTTGTGGAAAGGAAGAACAAAACTATCTTGGATGCTGCTAGAACAATGATGATGGAAGCTAATCTACCTCAGTGAGTACAACAGTTTATACATTCAATAAAGTGCATATGAAAGGAAAAACTGGTAAGATACCTTATAAATTATGGTTTGGAAATACACCTACTACCTTGTTAGGAAGTATTGCTCCCAGTATGAGGTCAATCTGATGACTAATATCTCTGATAGGTGGCAGGGAATCAAGTATATCTTCTGCAACCACTCCTTTGTACTGGTCTAGCAGTTCCCTGACCTCCTTAGGTCCTACCTCACTCACACCCTTCTTCCTTTCTTCCTTGGGATTCATAATCAAATCACAACCTACTCCACCTTCCTCCTTTAGTGTATCAAGGAATTCTTTTTTCCCTACCATCATCACACTAGATCCTACATGCACTAGATCCCCTTCTACACTGACTATATCCTAAAGGTTACAACATCCTTTTGGAAAGAGTAAGCATTGTTTTCTCCATTATGATGAGCCTTTCTATCAAACTACCATGGTCTGCCAAGAAAGAGATGGCAAGCATCCATTTGAAGGATGTCACACAAAATTTTATCCTTATACCCCCCAATACTGAACTCTACCCATGCTTGTTCATTGATGAGTATGTGTTGCCCTTTGTTCAACCAACTAACCCTATATGGACAACTATGGGGTATTCTTTCCAAGTTCAACTTGTTTAATACTTCCAAAGATACAATGTTATCAGTAGACCCTAAATCTATGGAAACTTTACATACCTTACCTTGAACCTTGCAGTTGACTCTAAACAAAAACTTTCTTAGGGGTGGCTCAGTCTTCATTGGTTCCTTTAATAGTGTCCTCTTGATCATCAGGTTTTCTCCCATCTCAGATCTTAAATTCACTTCAGGAGATGTCACACTCCTTACATCTTCTTGAGTCAACATGGTTGTCCTCTCACCACCATGAGAAGTTGAGGCCTTCTCTAGACACTTTTAGGTCGGGTGCCCCATCTAATTGTAGTTATAGAATCTCATACTGGAGAACTTGGATCCTCTCCCCAATCCATTTGTCCCACCTCTTCCATTAGGTTTTCTCCCACAGTAGCCTCCTTTGCTACTTGAGTCCCCAAATTGCTCTCCTTGGCTAGACTCACCACTAGACCTTTGGTTAGGACTTCTTCCTCCAAACTTCCTCCGCCTCTAAAACTTCTCCCTCCTTTACCTCTATTACTCTGCTCACTTATTCTCTTTAGTTTCTCTTTTGCCCTTAGGGCCAATTGAAAACACTTGTTCACTGTCTCTAGTGCCAAGATGTTGATCTCATCTTGGATGTTCGTCCTTAGGTTGTTCAAGTACCTGGCCACTTTCTCTGACTCCTCTTCTTGTCTCTTTGATCTAAGACTAAGTTTATGAAACTCCTCCGTATATGCATTCACATCAAGGTCACTCTATTTGAGGTTTTGCAATTTTCTATACATCCGCACTTCATAGTCAATGGGCATTAATTGTGCCTTGACTTTAACCTTCATCCTTTCCTAAGAGGTTATCATAATTTTTCCCTCAACTCTCTCCCCTTGTACATAGTTCCACCATGTAAGAGAAGACCCCTTCAACCTTTCTTTCACCAACTTAACCCTCTTATCTTCAGGGATTTCTTTGTACTCAAAATGATTGGTCAATGCCTCAATCCATTCTATCACCTCTTCTACTTCCATACTTCCACTATATATAGGCAACACATCAATGGTGTCCCTATTGACTGACCTCAAGGCATCTACAAACTCCCTCTAATCTGTAGGTATCTCCTCTACCCACTTAGAGGATTCTCCATCTTCTTTATCCCCTTCTTCATTAGTTTCACTTCCATCTTCCTTATCCTTAGTCTTTTTCAATTCTTCAAGATTGGACTCAAGCATCTCTTCAATCAACTTCTTCACCGCATCTTGTGACATACTCTTAGGAGGCATTATGTTAGCCCCTCTTTCAATCTCATCTACTGACATACACTAAGACCACACCACCAAAGTGATCTTCAAAATCCTTCTCTGATACCAATATGATGAGGAGGCAATAGACCGAAAGGAGGGTGACCCTGAACTAGCTAACCTCTAAGGCTCACAGACTCAACCGGTAATCCTTGTTTCCAAAGATCCTTACACAACACCAAGTCAAGCAATGGTTCAAAGACACCAAATAACACCTTGGAAAACCCCAAGGCTCCACTATGTCCAGTTACAGACACTAACACTTCTCTAGTTCTTGTGTGGCTACACACACCCATGCATACACGAATGGGCTACTACTAGGCTTTAGGGTTTGAATGGACCACTTGACCAATTCAATACAATGACTCTTGGAGGGGTGTTCTCACAACACCTTAACATAAATTTAACAGGGTTTCATGTTTTAGATCCACCAGAACATCAATTTTTACTCACTTGCCTGCAAACTGAACCAGTTGCTATTAGGCCTCCATTTGAAGGAATTGGGTGATAACTTTTGACACCATGAGTATCTAGACAAACAAATTATGTTTTTAGATACCCTTTTGGGATTTCTAAACAATATCTTAGTTTTTGGTACCAGATCAACTTGCAAATATTCCAACTAGTGCTGCACTAACAGACCTAATAGGGCTTTTAAACCTATTTGATTGAACGCCTTGCACCAAATGGTTTGGTTCTCCTAATGGGTGACCATCACTGACCATAAAATTTTATCTAAACCTCCAAAGTACTCTTCTACCACATTAAAACCCTTTCGCAGTTCCCAACCTCTCAATTCTCACGCACTGCACTCATCAAACCGGTCAGTCACATAGAGATGCCACACCTAGGGTTAATTCTCCATTGTCTTCACCTTGTTGTATCCTCTTAATGGATTTTTGTACTAACATATGACACAATGGCCTATCATCTCCTATAATGATATAGTGTTCAGCTAAGGATTGATAGGCCAAAACCCATTATTACAGTCAAACCCTAGGGGTTTAAGGGTTTTAGGCTACCCAGTAGAGATTTACTTGTAGAATGGGGCAATGATCTCTTAAAGACTTAAAACTTAAACAAAAAAAAGGTAAAAAAATCTAGTTACAAGATCTATGCCATGAGCATTCTTACCAATCCACCTTCAGTATGCAATGAACAAAAATTAGACTGTTTTTATGAGTTTCTAATAGTTCTTGATGCTTCCATTTCTTTCCAAATCAACCAATATTAACCAACATACATTCTTTGGTGTTTGGGGCCTTTAAAGGTGTTTTCCAAATGACCACAACCTCCTCCAACTATTTTTCAAACCAAACTGATTGTTGAAGAATCATAACTTACAAAACGTGCAAAATTGTCAAGGCAACAAATTGACAATATGACAACTTTTGCATAATTTGAAAAACTTAGACTCTAGACTGTCATAGTCCCCAAAATGATTACATTTGATTCTAAAACATAAAAAATGAATAAAATAGACTTGTGGTCACTTGATCCCTCAATTTAGACCATTGTGACCCTTATTGACTCAATTTGCTCTACCAGACCCTAGATGACAATTTGACCGAAACATGGACAAACTTGTCGCACTCCTACGACATTGAATTACAAAAAGGACCCATAGGGTCTTATTACATTTTTTCTAACTAATAGAAAATCATCTTGTTCCCAACTCATGCCTTCATAGGTAGGTGCTCTTGCACCACTCTCCCTCTCCCTCTCTCTCTCTCCCCCTCTCTTCCTTTCTCCCCTCTCCCTCCCTCCCTTTTCCACCCCCTCTCTCTCTCTCTCTCTCTCTCTTTCCCTCTCCCCCTCTCCCTCTCCCTCTCCCCCTCTCCCTGCCTCTCTCCCTCTCCCTCCCTCCCTTTTCCTTCACATTTTCTTTACTACAAAAAGAGCATATGGGGTACTGAGAGTAATACCCTAAAAATGGTCATTTAAACCATGGGCCCCTAATCTCGACAACATCACCAAGGTCCTAACCAAAGGCAATTAAATCAATCTTGAGCACATTATTAATTCTTTAATCATCAAATATCACATGGCAAATCAATTACTGAATATTAATTAAATATTTGTTTAATTAATCGAATCATTTCCAAGAATATCATTTTTGATCAATTATCCTATTTTAATTTATTAAATATCCTTGCATATTTAATTAATTAATAAATTTGCCATTTAATCATGTAAAAATAATTAATTTATTACAAAAGAAGAATTAATCACAAAGCAAGAGTTGAATTGAAAATTAAATAAAAGAATTGAATTGAGAGAGAAATCAAACTTGAGATATTATTTCTTTTTCTAAATTTAGAACTTGAAATCAAAAAAGCAATTTAATTGAATTATTGAATTATTCTCTAGAATTGGAACTCAAAGCTTTTCAAAAAAAGAAGTTCAGTTGCATTGAAAAGACTCTTTTCTTGAATAAATAAAAGAATTATCTATTTTTATCATAAATGTATGGAATTAATTTATTTTTATTTCCAGTGTAACTTGGACTTCTAATTTGAATGCATTTCAATTAAACTATAATTGGAATCTATCTCAAGGTTAACTAAACCCGATTTCTCAATTATTTTCAATTAATCTTAAATTGAGCTTTTCTCTTGCAATTCTCTATAAATTCAGCCTTCAGCTCTCATTCCAATTTACCCCAGATATTTTTGAGAACACACTCGGAAATTATTATCACGCTAATTTCGCTATGGAGTCATTGAAGATTATTGTGCTTTTTAGATTATTTGCATCCATTTTACTCATCTAATATTTCTTGAATCCATTATTGCTTGAATTGATTATTTTCTTGAATTATTCCTCCATCTTGCATCTATATAGTTAATATCATATAGATTAAATCCTTCGTCTTGGTGTAGTCTAGTCACTGGTATTGCTTATAACAATTTGAGAGCAATCTTAGACTCACATCTTTTAGAAGGCAATTTGTCACTTTGTTATGGTTTTTAAATTATTGATTATTGATTATTAACCATACATATAATGACTTAATTGAAGTGTTGTGCTTACAACTACATACTCTTTTTCACACACACATTTCTGGCGACCATAGTGGGATTAGAAGACTACATTTTTTGGCCTCTAAGACTTACTACTTTGTTTTTTGTTATTTTCTAGATTTCAGATTTTTTGATTTTTCATCCGTACATCTCGTACAACAATTCCCACAGGATTAAACGACAAACTTCAGGTGTCGTACAAACAAGAATCCTATCTCGTATGAGTTGGGATCCTATATCGTACGAGTTTTCATACTATCGTACGACTCTGTATTTTCTGGTTAAAAGGCAAATTTCATGATTTTTGTTGATTATTCTGACGACTGACCTTGACTATTTATCTGTCTATCTAAGAATTGTTCATAGCCTAATTAGTTTTTTGTAGGATGCTTGTCACACAAAGACAATATGACTACTAATTCATTATCTTTGTAGGTTTCCTAAGGAGAATTGACTAAACATCGTGTATTCTTTAAATTCATTTTTAGGAACCTAACTTGCTATCTGGTTAAAGAACAAATCTGTATTTTGTGTTTTTTTAGAAGATTCTGAGAGGTAGGAGAGTATGCTCTTGTCTTTTTCTAGACAATCAAAAATCTAGACCCTTGAGGCTTTTTCTTTGTTTGAGATTTGTACATCTTTAGTAGGCCTGCCCTCCCGAGGGGTTGAAAAATCTTAAAGCCGTTATGGCCGGTGTGAGGGGAACAACCTAAGTGGGAACGACTAAATGCCAAGGACTCCAACCCACTATAAAATAAATGTGATTTGATAAAAATCAAGTCAACGACAGTGCTCGGGAATAGCTCTCCTCCATACCTTTGGGTATATTAGACATTGGTTTTCAAGGCTGGGAGACCTCTTAATTGAGTTTATACTTTGACGCACTGAACAAATCCCTGACTAGTTCCAATTAAAATTAGAAGATACTCGGTTCACCTCTGAAAGGGAGATAATATTTGTGCAAAAGAGATAGTAACTCTCGCAAGATACTTGTCATTTTGTGCCCCCATTAGCATTTGGAGTCAGATAATATGGCATTGAGAATCCATTGCATGAGACTCAACAGCCATATTTTGATTAGCTATTGGGTGTGTACTTCAGTCTACAAGCAAAGGTTTTATTTCCTCACCAAATTCCTTAGGGTTTGCATGCTGTGATTGGAGTCACAATACATACTACTTATTTTCTATGTTTTCATCCCTGAAACAAAAACTAAAATACCAAAATTGGAGAAGACGAGAAACAACTCAGTGATTTGAAACTTTGTCAGTGTCAGAAACTAGTCCATCTTAAGTCGAAATTCTGTCTATGTCAGAAACTAGTCCATCCTAAGTCGAAACTCTGTCTGTGTCAGAAACTAGTCCATCTTAAGTCAAAACTCTGTCCATGTCAGAAACTAGTCCATCCTAAGTCGAAACTCTCTCCATGTCAGAAACTAGTTCATCCTAAGTCAAAACTTTGTCCATGTCAGAAACTAGTTTAGCCTAAGTCGGAATTCTATCCAAAACTAGTTTATCCTGGTCAAAAATCAGTCCATCTCAGAATTGGTCATAGTCAGTTATCATACTCAGCAATAAAAAAACTTAGATTTTCTAAGCTCTGTCCTATGAGTAGTCGTATGAGTCTAACAATTTATCATGCTTCACTGGATTCTATGTCGTACGAGTCTTTTGATTTGTCATCCTAGACCTGATCCTATATCGTACAAGTCTTTTTAATCTGTCGTTTGGCTCTGTATCTTGTGTTGTGCACAACATAACTGCTCTGAGTATTTTGTCATCTTGCACATACCCATCTATCATACGGTATGAGGCCACAACTCATACGAAACATAATTGTTTTTGTCCTATAACTGATAAGTTGTCGTCTGGTTCATAAAATCCTGTCGTATGAGTCTCTGGTTTTGTCGGAATAGAATAGTCAAACTTGCCTAAAAACACTCTATAGCGAACATAATACTGGTTATCAATTTTCCTAAGCATAAATAGATCAAGACATCGTACCTCTTCCATTTGCGTTGCATGATTTGGTCGATCACCTTTCAGCTAGTTCAATCAACTACCTATCAAATTTTATTCACTTAGATAACGTCTTATACAGGATAGATCATTCCTGAAACCAGACTGAATCTTACGCTACTCTTAAAATCAACTTAGATAAACATCTTATACAAGATAGATTTGATAACTCAATGATGAAAGAATAGTACCAAACTGGTACTGAGAGGGGGGTGAATCAGTGCAGGCAAAATACTATCCAAAACCGGTTTGTTAGCAAATACTCCAAGTGACTGACAAGCAGTGACTCTGGTTAAAATAGAGTGCAACTGGTAGGACCTATAACAACTAAAACAATCATAAACCGGTTACTCACTAAGATTTCCTTTTAGCTCAATACTATAGTACCATTACACCCTCATGCATGAATAGGTAAACTATCATCAGATCTTCACAATAGTTAGTTCAATATATTTTATAGACAAGCATAAAACACAGAACCATCATATGCTCAACAAGTAATAACAAAGCATCACAAGATAAAAGCATCACACATGACACACATATTTTTCACGTGGAAACCCAACTGGGAAAAACCACGGTGGGGATGATTACCCACAAGCTGCTTTTTGAACTCTTTAGAAGTCTGCTCTATTAGGAGCCTTGTCCGGTTAAAGACATTACAATAGGTTCTGCTAAGAACCGATCTTGTTAGGGATCACCCGGTTAAGGGATGGCTATATTACCCAGTTAAGGGTTAAACCCAGTTAGGGTTACCTTGTTAGAGGATTTCAAGAACTCAATAGCTAAAGGATCTCTAGAGCTCTATAGCTTCCCAGAACTCAATAACTTCAAGTTACCCTGTTAAGGGATTTGTATCAAGTCGGTTAAGGCTACCCTGTTAAGCGATTTCACAACTATTGAAGTGGTTAAAGATCAACAAGAATTACAATGATCTAGTAACAACACTCAATGCTAATGTAGATCCATTTTGGCTCATCTCCACCTTCTGCACATTCACTTTGCAGGTATCTCTTCTCTCCTTTGGTCTGGTAAGAATTACGTATTACTTTCCTTGGATACATACATACAACTTTTGCCAACAACCTTAGAAAGAGACACAACATCGACCTTATAGGAAATAGACAGGTCGGTAGCAAAAATCCTAAACCCTAAACTTGTTAGGTTAAGCAATGCAAATGGTTCAATCCTGACCGTTGAATCATATTGCATTAAATGCAACACTCTTGAATTGATCTCAAGACATTCTCCATCATCCATTATCCATCGATTTCATGGTAGCTGATAACCCATCACGCGTTATCACCGTTTGACAAACTTTGCACTTTCCCAAGGTAGATAGGGATAGTCTTCTTCATGCAAGATCCTTCACATGCACAGGGCTTATGTGGCAACATGATCTATTCTCCATTATACTACTAACTCATCACACAAAGATCACCGATTGAGTTACACAAGCTTGAGGTACTCCAACCGGAAATCCTAAAGTGGAAACTACCTACCAATCGGTAGTCATACAATGATTCCATGTGCCGGTTCCCATAACTGCATGCCGGTTCATCTTAACATGCTGGTTCATCTTGAACAAATATACTGCTTCACTTTGGCATATATACCAGTTCATATATATATGCCGGTTCTCTCTTCTCACATGTCACATGTGCCGGTTCACATCATGTCACATATTGACATCAATGACAACATACAATATCATTATGTCTTCTTACCGGTTCACATAATGCTAACAATCTCCCCCTTTGGTATTGATGGCAATATACAAAGATATCTCTTCGCTTCACATCTTCTCCCCCTTTGACAACAATGCCAAAGTGGAGGCACAAGCATCCCTGTTCCATTATGCTGCTCCCCCTGAGGAGTAGCACCCTTCAACACATCAATCAACAACAAATTTGACTATGCAATACCTGACTGATGTGGAACAAATACTTTTAGTTCACCTCTTGAAGGGGTAGTACCCCCAATTCACCTCTTAAATGCACAAATGTAGTCTTTGGGAGAGGCTTGGTGAATATGTCTGCTAACTGCTCCTTACTAGAAACATGTTCCAGTGCAATCTCTTTATTCTGAACCTTTTCCCTCAAGAAATGATACTTAAGCTCAAAATGCTTGGTTCTAGAATGTAAAACCAGATTCTTTGAAATATTGATAGCACTTGTGTTATCACAGAATATACTTACCAGTTTAGATACAGGGATTTTGAAGCCATTTAAAACATGCTTCATCTAGATTGTCTGAGTTTAGTTCATGAAGGTTGTAACATACTCTACTTCCACTGTAGATTGAGAGATACAACTCTTCTTTTTACTCATCCATGAGACCAGTCTACCATCGAGAAAGAATGCACCATCGGTTGTGCTTTTCCGGTCATCTACATTACTTGCCCAATCAGCATCTGTGAATACTTTCAGATTGAAATCATTGTTGTATGGGTACCATAATCCATAGTCAACTATTCCCTTCAGATACCTAAGAATCCGCTTGACTACAAACAAGTGGGATTCTCTTGGACTTTTCTAGAACCTTGCAGTAATGCCAACTGCATGTGCAATATCCGGTCTACTATGCACTACATAATGCAACTTACCAATCATTGATTGGTATTCTTTCTCATCAACTAGTGTGGAATCATCCTCTTTTGACAATTTGCAACCTATCAGCATCGGTGTACCAACCGGTTTGCTATCTTCCATGCCAAAGGTCTTCAATACCTCTTTGACATATTTGGATTGAGTGATAAAGATTCCATCTTTCATCTGCTGGATCTGCAATCCAATGAAGAACTTAATCTCCCCTATGAGTGACATCTCAAACTGTTTCTTAATCTTATCAGCAAACTCATGACTCATCTTGTCATCTCCACCAAAGATAATGTCATCAACAAAAACCTCACAGATCAAGATTTGATCTCCTTCAGACTTCAATCAGATATTACTATCTTCACTTGTTCTCTCAAATCCAATCATCACAAGATGGGAATGTAGACGTTCATACTATGCTGTGGGTGCCTGGTTTAGACCATATAAGGCTTTATGTAGCCTGCACACCATATCGTTGACTTCAGATAGGGAAAACCCATTTGGTTTCTCTATATACACCTCCTCTTCAAGTACACCATTTAGGAATGCAAATTTTACATCCATTTGATATACCTTGAATCCTTTAAAAGCGACATATGCAAGAAGCATACGAACTCCTTCCAATTTGGCTACAGGAGCAAAGGTTTCTCCATAGTCTTCTCCTTCTTCTTGAGCATATCCTTTGCACACCAATCTGGCTTTATTCCTAATCACTGTGCCATCCTCATTCAGCTTGTTTCTGAACACCCATTTGGTGCCAATGACATTTTTATGCTCCAGTCTGGGTACCAAGGACCATGTACCATTTTTCTCTATCTGGTCAAGTTCCTCTTCCATTGCATTGATCCAGTCTTCATCTTTATGAGCCTCTTTGAATGATTTAGGCTCAAATTCAAAGATCATACACGAGTTTTCTCTGATCTTTCTTCTTGTAAGGATTCCTGCATCCTTATCTCCTATGATCTGCTTAGGATCATGATTCAGCTTGACATACCAAGGAATGGTCTTGACTGGTTCTTCTTGCTTTTCCTCTTCATCCTCATCTTCATCAGTATCAGCATTCATCGGTTCAGAAACACTGTTACTGGTACTTGGTTGACTAACAACCAGTTCCCAAAAGGTTGCAACAAGTTCATTTGCAGCTTGCTCACTACCAGGTTCCTTAGTTTTCTTAGAGGATTCATCAACTCTTACATTGATACTTTCCATAATTCTCTAAGTCCTATTGTTGTAGCACTTGAGAGCTTTACTCTTGGTGGAATATCTTAGGAATATTCCCTCATCACATTTAGCTTCAAATTTGCCCTGATGTTCACTCCTCTTGATGTAACATTTGCTACCAAATACCCTAAAGTAGCTAACAACAGGTGTCTTACCGGTCCAATACTCATAAGGAGTTTTGTCCTTACCTTTCTTGATGAGTACCCAGTTCATTGTGTAGACTGCAGTGCTCATCGCTTCTCTCCAAAAGGTGTGAGCTACCTTCCCTTGAATCAACATGGTTCTAGTTGCTTCAACCACAGTCCGGTTATTCCTCTTTGCTAGGCCATTCTACTATGCAGTCTAGGGGGTAGACAGTTGTCTCTTGATGCCAAATTCTTCACAATACTTGTTGAATTCACTAGAAGTGAATTCCCCTCCTTGATCAGTTCTGAGACATTTGATCCTTTTACCACTTTCCTTCTCCACTAATGCTCTGAAAGATTTGAATTTCACAAAGGCTTCAGACTTGTCTTTCAAGAATGTGACCCACATCATTCTTGAGCAATCATTAGTGAGAATCATGAAGGACCTATCACCCTGCACACTTCTAGTTTTCATAGGACCACACAAATCAGTATGCACAAGATCAAGCAAGTTGTCAGTAGTGAGAGATTTACCTTTAAAGGTTGAGGAAGATATTTTCCCCAATTGACACTCTCTACACAAGGTATTATCCGATTTGCTTAGCACCGACAACCCTCTAACTACCTTGATCTTACTAGCCTTCACAATGTTATCAAAGTTTACATGGAAGAGTCTCCTATGCCATATCCAGCTATCATAAAACTTAGCCATAAGACATGTGCTTATATTTGAGTTCAAATGAAATAGGTTACCTTTGGTCTGCATGCTGGTGGCCACCAATTCACCCTCTTTTTGTTTGATTCTGCAAACTCCATTCTTGAATTTCAAAGTGAGGCCACTGTCATTCAGCTGGGCAACACTTAGAAGGTTGTGTCTGAGACCATCAACCCAGTACACATTGTCAACACTACTCTTTCCATTCAGAGAGATGGACCCTCTGCCTTAGACCATGCATGGTGCATCATTGCCAAAGTGAACCACACCACCATCATACTCCTCCAAGGATAGAAACTTGCTCCAGTCACCAGTCATATGGTGAGAACAGCCATTGTCAATGATCCACTCATTGAAATTATCAAACCGGGAGACAAGAGCCTTCTTGTCTACCACATCTTCCTTTACATCAACAAACACAATGTCTTCATTGTCTTCATCTTCTGATTCCTCATCTATGACACCATCATCAACTGCTACAAAATAGTTTCTCCAGTTTCCTCCTTTGAATTTCCTGAACCTTTATGCTTTGTCCTTGTTATCGCCATTAGGACAGTTTATAGCAATATGTCCTATCCTGTTACAAGAAAAGCATTTGAAAGGTAGGTTACCTTTGTATTTACCGGTTCCTTTAGGAAGCTTTCTGGCAAGGAGAGCTTCAAATGCCATCAGAATCTCCTCATCAATCATTTCTCTGCTTTGTCTAGGTTCATCACTAGTGCTAGCTTCTTTTCCTTTTCTGCATGGTATAGCAAAAGCTTTAAATGTTGATTCAGTCTTTTGAACACTACCATCAAAACTATTTAGCTCATAGGCTGTCAACTTGGCTATGATGGAGTCCAAGGATACCTTAGTCTTGTCTATTGATCTCAACTTCTAAATAGCAGCAACCCTTACTGCATAGATCGGCAACAGGGATCTTAGGACTTTGCTTACCACAGTGGAATCTTCTATTTTACCACCTGCACTCTTGATTTCTCCAACAACTATTTTGATTCTTATTCCATACTGCTGAATGGTCTCACCTTCAACCATCTACATATCTTCAAACTTCCCTCTCAGGCTTTCTTCCTTAGCTTATTTTACATGTTCATCACCATCATAGATATTTTCAAGAGAATCCCATACCTCTTTGGGATTTACCTTGTCCTGAACATCAATAAACTCAATGTCAAATAGACTACTAATAAGGGCTTGCATGAGTTGCCCATTTTCTTGTATCTCTCTCTTTTGGTCATCGGTGAGAGTACCGGTAGGGACAACATAGACATTCTCAACATAACTCCAGTGTTGAGCACCCATGCTTCTGATGAATATCTTCATCCTATCTTTCCATATACCAAAATTTTCCCTATTAAACTTTGGACCTTCCCTCTTCATCATTTGGTTGGGATCTTTACCTCAAGTAGTTAAGCTTACAACATAGAGGACCTAGAGTGCTCTGATACCAATTGATAACTCAATGATGAACAAATAGTACCAAACCGGTACTAAGAGGGGGGGTGAATCAGTGCAGGCAAAATACTATCCAAAACCGGTTTGTCAGCAAATACTCCAAGTGACTGACAAGCAGTAACTCTGGTTAAAACAGAGTGCAACCGGTAGGACCCAAAACAACTAAAACAATCATAAACCGGTTACTCAATAAGCTTTCCTCTTAGCTCAATAATATAGTACCATTACACCCTCATGCATGAATAGGTAAACTATCATCAGATCTTCACAATAGTTAGTTCAATATGTTTTATAGACAGACATAAAACACAGAACCATCATATGCTCAACAATTAATAACAAAGCATCACAAGATAAAAGCATCACACATGACACACATATTTTTCACGTGGAAACCCAACTGGGAAAAACCATGGTGGGGATGAATACCCACAAGCTGCTTTTTGAATTGTCTAGAAGTCTTCTTTGTTAGGAGCCTTGTTCAGTTAAAGACATTACAATAGGTTTTGCTAAGAACCGATCCTGTTAGGGATCACCCAGTTAAGGGATGGCTATAATACCTGGTTAAGGGTTAAACCCAGTTAGGGTTACCTTGTTAGAGGATTTCAAGAACTCAATAGCTAAAGGATCTCTAGAGCTCTATAGCTTCCCAGAACTCAATAACTTCAAGTTACCCTGTTAAATGATTTGTATCAAGCCGGTTAAGGCTACCCTGTTAAGGGATTTCACAACTATTGAAGTGGTTAAAGATCAATAGGGATTACAATGATCTGGTAACAACACTCAATGCTAATGTAGATCCATTTTGGCTCATCTCCACCTTCTACACATTCACTTTGCAGGTATCTCTTCTCTCCTTTGGTCTGGCAAGAATTACATATTACTTTCCTTGGATACATACATACAAATTTTGCCAACAACCTTAGAAAGAGACACAACATCAACCTTATAGGAAACAAATAGGTTGGTAGTAAAAACCCTAAACCCTAAACCTGTTAGGTTAAGCAACTCAAACTGTTCAATCCTGACCGTTGAATCATACTGCATTAAATGCAACACTCTTGAATAGATCTCAAGACATTCTCCATCATCCATTATCCACTGATTTCATGGTGGCTGATAACCCGTCTTAGAAAGAGACACAACATCAACCTTATAGGAAACAAATAGGTTGGTAGTAAAAACCCTAAACCCTGAACCTGTTAGGTTAAGCAACTCAAACTATTCAATCCTGACCGTTGAATCATACTGCATTAAATGCAACACTCTTGAATAGATCTCAAGACATTCTCCATCATCCATTATCCACTGATTTCATGGTGGCTGATAACCCATCACGCGTTATCACCATTTGACAAACTTCGTACATTCCCAAGGTAGATAGGGATAGTCTTCTTCATGCAAGATCCTTCACATGCACAGGGCTTACATGGCAACATGATTTGTTCTTTGTTATACTGCTAACTCATCACACAAAGATCACCAATTGAGTTACATAGGCTTGAGGTACTCCAACCAAAAATCCTAAAGTGGAAACTGCCTACCAACTAGTAGTCATACAATGCTTCCATGTGCCGGTTCCCATAACTGCATGCTAGTTCATCTTGACATGCCAGTTCATCTTGAACAAATATACCGCTTCACTTTGGCATATATATCGGTTCATATATATATGCCGGTTCTCTCTTCTCACATGTCACATGTGCTAGTTCACATCATGTCACATATTGACATAAATGACAACATACAATATCATTATGTCTTCATACCAGTTCACATAATACCAACAAGATCATTCCTGAAACTAGACCGAATCTCAGTTGTTTCTTCCAAACAATACTTTAAACAAAACAACTAGCTCTGAAATTGATCTTGACCTCTGCATCACAAACAACTTTAGGTCACACTAATCCATAAAAATATCTATTCAAACTAGGATTTCTCATAAGAAAGAATCCAAAGACAAAGAACAACCCTTCACATATCAAGATAATCCATTCTACGTGAAGGATCCACTCACTGACATACCATTGTCATCATGTGGACTAGATTTTGATGAGCCTAAATCTCCACTATGCATGGGACGAAACACAATGATGAAACAAGGATGATAATAACATTCCCAGAAATGATGATGATTCCTCATCATCAAGTGAGATTGACGAAGACACTGAACCTCCAAAAAAAGAAATCCTTGGCTGTCAAAAGGACAAAGACTTTAGAAAAATAATGAAAGCTATCATGACCTGAGAGAAGGAAGATTATTTCTTAGAACTAGCAAAACAAGGTGCCAAACTTCCTACTGGATATGATGTTCAGACACTCATTACTAAAAAGGAAGACTCACCTATACTCATGGTACACAAACAATTACTAGTCTTACAGATGGAAGTCACACAACTAAAGAATAAGGACAAGTCCCCAAAATAATATTCTCTGGAAACAATATGTCCCTTTCTATTTGGCAAGAATCTATACATGCCTCCATTTCCTTCACGAGTGGAGATCCCAAAATTTGACAAATATGATGGTACCTCAGACCCTTAAGATCATGTTAGGGAATTTTGTGCTACCTGTATGGAGTTCATGCATGATCAAACATACCTCATGCGCCTCTTCCCAAGGAGTTTAGGGGGTCAAGCAATGGAATGGTTCTCAAGTCTACCCAAAGGAATAAAAATGTTTGAAGAACTAATCCAACTATTCTTACAATAATATTCATACAACATTCGACATCCTGTGACTATGATCGATCTTTGTAATACTCAATAGAAAATAGGGGAACCTCTTCTTACTTTCCTCCAATGATGGAGAAATATATTCTCTAGGTATCTATGACCTATCCCAGACTCTGAGAAAATGGATATATTTGTCAATAACTTAGTCCCCGAACTGAAATATAGTATACAAATGCAAGTACACCCATCATTTCACAAAATGGTAGATAATGTCATTCGAATGGAAGATGTGCTCATAAAGAAGGGGGATATCACACCTTGGAAAGAAACATAGCCAAGACCTAGCTCTAAAAAGAAGAACAAGTATTGGAAATTTGGCAAAGACAACAACAAGAATGTTGTTAACGATGGAGTAGTAGACACTATTAAAACCAAATCAAAGCCCACAATATTCAACTTGGCTAGTGGTACACAAGCACTTAAAGCTGCTGAGGCTGCAATAGAAAATCCACCAAAGAAAGCAAAGGAATGGTTCAAAGAAAAGCCTTGGCTTTCCAAACCTAAGCACGATTTTACTCCTCTCAAAGAATCATATGAATCCGCTTTCAAAACTCTGTTGAAAAACAACTTGATAACACTACCAGATAACTCCAGACCATATGATCCAGATGTCAAACCAAGATGGTGGAGAGAAAATGAATATCGTGACTTCCATTAGAATAAAGGTCATAACATAAATAATTGCATGAAGCTAAAACATGAGATTCAAGATCTCATAGATGCTGGTAAAGTTGTTGTTGGGAATCACCCGACCAATGCTGATCATACAACATTTAAAGACCCTTTGCCTGTTTACGAACAAGGTGATTCTTCAAAGACCAAAGGAGGTGCCAAGGTAAATTATAGTTATGTCAGTCAGGACAATGTTATCAACATGATTGAGCCTTCCCACTCAGAATATTGCAATGTGATTATAGTCCAAGATAAATCAAATGAATCACAATATGCAAGATCTCTCACCCATTCTTAAAAGAAATTCACCCTCCAAGGAGATAGTTCTTCCGATCTGGCTCAGGCAACATCAAACCCACTAGCATTACCAAACAAACAAAAATAATCAACCTTGGACAAATTTAAAAGGTTAACCTCATCATCATCTTCTGGATACAATGTTGTTGAACAATTAAAAAGGACAAATGCTCAAATCTCAATCTTTGAATTGCTAAAACTCTCATCTGCTCACAAAGAAATCCTAGACAATGCCTTGCTCACTACCAACATTCCAAAAGATTTAGACATTGATCGGTTTCAGTCTATGGTGGGTCATCTTACTTCACCTCACTATTTGACCTTCTCTAAAGAAGATGACAACTCACTAAGTCATCCACATAACCAGCCATTACATATTGAAGCCATGATCCAGAAACACAGAGTCAAATGTGTTTTGATAGATGGAGGCGCAAGGTTGAATATCTGTACTTATAGTCTGCTTACACAACTAGGATTCTCTAAAAATGTCATTGATCTCGGCAAGAAAATAACAATAAAAGCCTATGATAAAAAAGAAAGGACTTCTAAAATTCTGGTGTCATTACCAATCAGAGTGGGACTGGTAGAGAAAGATGTCCTTTTCTAGGTACTTGATATTCCATTGTCATATAATATATTATAGGGAAGGCGATGGATTCATGAAATGAATGCAATACTGTCAACATACCATCAATGCTTAAAATTCCCCTATAACGGAGCTGAAGTCAGTATTCTTGCTGATACAAATGTCATTTGTAATGCATTGACAAAAGGTGTAGATACTTTTGTGCCTCATTATAGGGAAACCTCTCCAAATGAAGATCCAGAAACACTAATGTAAGACTTAGAAAAGAGATTGAAGATTACAAATACCAGCATGGATGGCTACAAGATAGTGTTAGGATTCCCATAGATACTGAGAGGGGGGGGGGGGTGAATCAGTATCTAACCGGTAATTAGAATTTCTTAACTTAAAACATGTAAAGCAAATTAAAACTGTGTACCGGTAAGCAGAAAATAATGCAATAAATAGAGATAAAAGAAACCACATGAAAGACACACCATAACACAATATTTTAACGAGGAAACCCGGTGTAGGAAAAACCTCGGTGGGATTTGTGACCCATAATATTCACTTACTAGCCAATAAGAGAATATTACTGCTACAAGAGGGGCTTGCACATGCAGGAAGGCCAAGTGCCTAGAGCTCATTACTCAAAATAGAAGTCTTACTGACTTACAAAATGGATTATATAAATCCAGTGTCTTGTACTGCTTTAGAATAGCATCTATAATGCCAGATCTAGTATCGGTTTCTGCTCTGCTTCTTACATAAACCCTTAACTTATAGTTGCATAATAGGTCTGCCTTATTTCACCTTATTACATTCCATGTCTCACTCACAAATGATCTCTTATATATATGAGTCATTTTACAATGTTTCCAAGTCAGCTTATAAAGATTTTACAATAATAAACAAAATATATTATAACAAAAATCCTGTCGGCTTCTGTGTCGGTATGCTTCCTTTCCCTACTGGTGTCGATGGTCTGAGTGCCGGTGTAGAGTCTGATCTTGTTGGTACCAGTGGAATGTCTTGCTGGTGTCATAGGATTGTAAGGTTGCCATCAATGACAAAACCTTCAATCACCTACAATGTCTCTTTGGAGTGTGCATATGCCAACAATCTCCCCCTTTAGCATTGATGGCAACACTCATGAGAAAATCCAAAAGTGTACCCAAAATTTGTAATCCAAATTTTTTTTCCAAAAATGTGTATCAAAATATATGAGCTCCCCCTGAGTAGGTGAGTCCTTTGCTTGATTATTTTCTCATACCACTACTCCCCCTTTGGCATCAATGACAAAGGTTGTCAAGGTGTCAATAGAGTTTTAGTTTTCTCTCTCAACCTTGTAACTGGGTGGTTACAATTTGAAAAATATCTACCAAAACCAAATTTATGCTTTCCATAAACTTCTTGTTGTCTTATATTGCTGCCTTTGTTCTTTGAACTGTACCGGTGAGGTGCTGCATATGCTCTGCCGGTGTTTTTTGTCCTTGTATTAATACCTCAGATATTTTCTTCCTTAAGGATGCTAGATAGTCCAGGCTTGGACTTAGTCTTAGTCTCAGATTCTTAGCCTTGTTTATTATTGTCTCCTTTTCTCTTTCTAGCTTAAGTAGCTCTTCTTCAAAACATGTTATCTTTTGCTCAAAAATTGATAATGTATCAGGTGAGTTAACAAAACTATCAACAAGTTTATTTATTTCATCCTGTACCTTGCTCATTTTCTTATCTATGTCAACTGTTAGAAAGTTTGTCTTGCACACGTCTTTGTATAGAGTTTTAAATTCCTTCAATGAGTTGCATAGTTCCGGTAGAAGTGTGTCAAATTCCCTAGTACACTTCCTTATTTGGTCCTCAAAGAATTTCTATTTTTCTTTTTCTAACTTCTCTTTGAATGCCTTTTCTTGTAATTGCTCAACTGTCACTGTGTTGTCAGTAATGTACTTGGACAAAGTGTCAAGTTGGCTCAAAGAATCCTTATTATCTATGTTACAATTTGGAGCTATCATTTTCAAAATTAGGATTGTGTCATCTATAGCTTTATAGGCTTGTGAACTGTAATCTGTTATTTTCTTAATAGAGTCCAAAAGAACTTCACTTACATTTGTTGATTTGTAACCTATTGAGGAGGAACCAACATTCTGAATTCCACCTGTGGAGGAAGTAACCATTAGTGACCTCTGGTAGGTCAGTCTGTGTTTCCATTTCTTTAAGCAAAGGTTTATGTTTCTCTCCTGTTGTTGGTGGCACTATATCCACATGAACCTGTTCTTGTTCCGGAGCCTGTTGCTCTATTTGTTGATCTGTTTTAGTCTCTGTTTGAGTCTCTTCCTATTGACCTGTGCTATCATCTACCGATTTCTCTGTGTCATCAGTATTGTCAGTTACTGGTGGCTCACTAGCCATGTCAGTCTTACTGGTTGAGTCCTTGTCTACCACAATTTTGAAATTTTGAGTATCAACATCTACTGTGTATAGTACTTCTGAATTAGGATTTGTATCCTCTATATCCATACTCTCATCTGCCGGTTGATCTTTAGTTGTTGTTACCGGTGGAGTAATTAGAGGCGGTGGGGATATGTTATCTTTTACTTTGATGCTAGGAGGTCCACCAACCTTTCCTTTACCCTTATCTTTTTCCTTTTGATAGACTTTGATAGGCTTGGGGTTCCTGTACTCTTCCTTCTTTTCCTTCTCCACAAGGAATATATCCCATGCATTTTCTGTATCTCCTATTACCTCTTTCACTCTTCTTGCCATGAGTGCAATATGCTGGTGTGTAGTAGAGAATACTGACTAGTTGGCTTCTGCAATTAAGTCATCTATCTCCTTAGGTGAGTTTACTGGGTAAACAACAAGTAATTTTTCAACTTTTATCTTTTTATCAAGCTCTACAACAACTTGTCTCCTTGCTTCCAGTCTCTTACATAGATCACTTGGTAGTTCATCTACAACTTCCATTAAGAATTTCTTATACATATCCAAGTGTAAGATAACACTGTTTTTAACTTATTCTTTATCATCTGCTGATAGTGTATCATATAATTTTTTTATGTTCTTGAGCTTTCCTTCCTCTATGATTTCATTTAGCAATTCATCAATTGGGGCAATGTTTTGTTGAGTCCTTTTCTTCTTGGGTGTTAGTTTCTTCTTTGTGGTTGTCTTCTTTACCAGAGACCTTACTGCCTGTTGTTTTTGTCTAGTCCTTCTAGGTGAGGGTGTGGATGCTGGTGATGGATCCCTTTCCTTACAACTCTTTTAAATGTTGTTGGCATATCATTCTCTGAAGAAGTTGCTACCGGTGATAGGTGAGTTTCAGGCTGTAATGTTACTAACTCATCCTCAGTGATACCAGTTTGTTTCAGTACATCTTCTTTGATAGCTTTTGCCTACCTTGATCCTCTTCTCGCAATTGCCTCAACCTTCTTTACTCTCTTCTTAGATTGAATTTGGCTTTCAATGGTCTTAGCACTACCGAATACCTCTTCCTTGGGTTCCTTAGGTGCTTCCAGAAGGGCTTTTGCATAAGTTTCAATGATGTGATCATTGGTCTCATAGCCCATTTCAGTAACCCAAATCATTCTTGGGATAACTGCTTCCATCCAGATCTCATCCTTTTTAATTACAAAGCATATATCATCCTTATATTTGTTAACAATTTCCTATGACAGTTTGGTTCTTTTGTTCATTCTGGCCTTTAGTGCTTGAAAGTACTCATTGATGTTCTTTTCCTTGTTTTCACCCATGTTGTTGAATAGGTCTGATAACTGTTTCCCTATCGGTATGTCAAATCCAAGGCTCTTGTTGCCTATACCAAGAACCTGTTTGGTTATGTGTAGCATTAAGCATACGAGTAAGTTACCAAATCTAAAAGTCCATTTCTTATCCTTCTTGATTTTCCCTAAATTGTCAATCAACTCATCCTTTAGCCATTCACATACATCAATTTTCACATTGTCATTAACCATGTCATAAACACTCTTTATGCATAAACTTGATACTAAGTTAAGTCTGTTTGCATGAGTTGCTTTGTAACCTAGAATCATGCTAATGAATCTTACATTTGTATCAGTTACATTATTATACCTCAATGATCTTTTGTCAGATGTTGCACTGGTTAGGTTTGTTACCAGGTCATTTGAGACATTCTTTGTTTTGTCTGGTCTGCTACCGGTGGAGGGTAACCCTATTATAGCTTTCACAACTTCCTTTGTGATTTTGTGAACTGAATCAAGCCAAAAGAATGCACCATGCACTCTACTCAATACTATCCTAATAACATCCTTAGGAAAGTCCGGAATGCTAAGGATCTCAGTGAATCCTAGGGTTTCAAATATTTTATGTTCAGGTTTAATATTTCCAAAATTATCACATATAACAGTTTTGTACATTTTTTTGATTTCTTCATCTCCTAGTTCTTCTATGTGGCAATGAATGTACATTCTGGGCTCTTTTGCAAAAACAACTCCTTTGGGAATTTGGGAGAATGCACCAACATTGTCATCCTTTTTAGCTATCTCGGGAACTAGCTAGAACACGGGCCTAGGGCGTTTGATTACCTCGACTATAGTAGGGTTTACTATGAATTCAGGTGCAGAAGAAGATGCCATGATTATAAATACCTTTATCTACCTTTGGAAGGATTGAATGCTGAAATCCTTTGCTTCTTCACTCGAAATGCCTTAGCTCTAGAGATTTTGCGCTCTTCGAATGTTTGAATGCTCAGTGAAGTGAAATGGAGCCAAAACCATTGATTTATAATGTCAATTCACCAACTACCACATTTAATGCATGCCAGTTAAGTAATCACTTAACTTTGCTTGCTGGTATAGAAATAATTTCTACCTTTACCATCAACCGAGGGAATAATATCATATGTCTCATTTGATTGTCAAACCCTCAAGGAAACTTTCTTCAATTTGATGATGAGCTTCATGCTGATGGAGTAATACTCTGTTCTACCGGTGGAGGAGTATTTCCAACATTATTTAGGTCTGACTTTCTAATCCATTGTTTTGAGAATTGTTGCTTAACCTCATCAACTTTTTCTTTTCCTTTCCAACTAGAACTTTTGTTGTCTACCGATGATCCTTTACTTCTGCAGAATTTAGTAATATGCTCAATTTTGTTACATGCATAACAAGTCACATTATTCTTCTAAATAGCTTTCCCATAACCTATGCCGGTTTATGTTCTACATTGATTAGATAGGTGTCCAAATATTCCACAAACATAACATCTCACATTCCTTTTGCAATTTTTCAGAGTTATGACCAATTTTGTTGCATTTTGAACATTGACCGGTGGATGTGTTGGTATTGTGATAACTTCCAGATCTACATTGATTTTCTCTATGACCATACTTATTACAGTTAAATCATTTTCCATTAAATTTGTAAGCAGCAGGTTGTCTTACCAATTTGTTGTGATTCTGAGTGTTTGCAATACCAGAGCTTTCTCCAACTTCAAAGCCAATTCCACAAGTGTCACCTTTAGGTTTTTGTTTCTTCAGTAAGTCACCAAGTTCTTCTGAGCTTTTCTTGAATTTTTCTTTATGTTGATTTGCAATATCTAGTTCTCTTTCTAAGATCTCTTTTTGTCTCATTAGTTCATTGGAGTCATTCTGTGTATGCATTAGATCTGTCTTCAACAAATCATTTTCATAGCTAAGTCTGGTGTTCTCGCTTGTTGCATCACTTAGTCTTCTAGTCAAATCTTCTTCATTCTTCTTTCTATCTTCAATTTGTTTATAAAATCTCATAGTCATATCCTGCATCTCATTCCTTGTTGTCATGTTCTCTTGTTTTAGCTTGCTTATCTTCTCATTAAGAGTTTCTTTTTCATCATCCTCAATTTGCATCTTTTCACAGAGTTCTCTTCTCTTGTTTCTTGCAATGGTAAGATTTTATTGAAGTGCTTGAATAATTTCCTGGGATGCCTTTAGATCATCTTCAAGTTTGATATTCTTCAATTTTTCTGTATCAAAGTCTGAGAGAGATGCTTCCAATTGCTTTATCAAGTTTTCCATGTCTACCAGTGTCAAGATCTTCCTCAAGCTGTTAGCCTTCTGAAAATAGAGGACCAGGCTCTGATACCAATTATTAGGATTCCCACAGATACTGAGAGGGGGGGGTGAATCAATATCTAACCAGTAATTAGAATTTCTTAACTTAAAACATGTAAAGCAAATTAAAACTGTGTACCGATAAGCAAAAAAAAATGCAATAAATAGAGATAAAAGCAACCACATGAAAGATACACCATAACACAATATTTTAACGAGGAAACCCGATGTGGGAAAAACCTCAGTGGGATTTGTGACCCACAATATTCACTTACTGGCCAATAAGAGAATATTACTGCTACAAGAGGGGCTTGCACATGCAAGAAGGCCAAGTGCCTAGAGCTCACTACTCAAAATAGAAGTCTCACTAACTTACAAAATGGATTAAATAAATCCAGTGTCTTGTACTACTTCATTATAACATCTATAATGCCAGATCTAGTATCGGTTTTTTCTCTACTTCTTACATAAACCCTTAACCTATAATTGCATAATAGGTCTGCCTTATTTCACCTTATTACATTCCATGTCTCACTCACAAATGATCTCTTATATATATGAGTCATTTTACAGTGTTGCCAAGTCATCTTATAAAGATTTTACAATAATAAACAAAATATATTATAATAAAAATCCCGTTGGCCTCTGTGCTGGTATGCTTCCTTTCCCTGCTGGTGCTGGTGGTCTGAGTGCCCGTGTAGAGTCTGATCTTGCTGGTGCCAGTGGAATGTCTTGCCGGTGTCATAGGATTGTAAGGTTGCCATCAATGACAAAACCTTCAATCACCTACATTGTCTCATTGGAGTATGCATATGCCAACAAATAGAATAGGTACTTTCATTAGTTTCTCTCCCTCCATCACAAAACAGTTGGGCAAGCCATCAAAAGCTATGACAACACAAAATTCAACTCCGAATACCATATATGATGGTCTCTTTGTATAGTCTTCTA
Source organism: Cryptomeria japonica (assembly GCF_030272615.1). NCBI lineage: Eukaryota > Viridiplantae > Streptophyta > Pinopsida > Cupressales > Cupressaceae > Cryptomeria > Cryptomeria japonica. Next base: position 643,508,931 of record NC_081413.1, read on the forward strand.
CCTCCTTGGCAGATGAAATAGAAGAGGATGTTGTTCTTAACTGGCTCTTTAAGGAGGATAGTCAAAATGAGGAGGTATGACATTGTGAGATTTATTCAAACCAATATGGTCCTTGATACAAAATTATTCAATGCATGGGGTACTTAGGTACTGGTGCTCTGGGTAAACAAAAGGAAGGTATTATTGAACCAATTCAACTACAAACCAAGTCCACAAATGATAAGGCTAGACTGGGATACAATCTGAAAAAGACATCAGACCAAAAACATGTTTCTAAGTCTAAGTGCCCAAAAAGGATATTGCCTTCAACATTACATGAAGCAGATACTAAACAAACAAAAGAAGAGTGTAGAAAAGAGAAAGAGGAATCAACAGTCAAGAAAGAAGAAATATTTATTGCTCAGGCTTCGATGGTATGAACTACAATAATACAGGAAGTTGAGGTCCTTGAGGATATAAGAGATGAAGTAGTAAGAATCAGAGAATTGTTTGCACCATTAAAAGTTCTAGTCACATATACTGGCCAGCAGAAAGTAGACGATTCAGAGTCTGATTCAAATGAGTATGAATGGGGTTCTGACTATCTTTCAGATACACCCACTATAGGAACTTTAGAAGAATCTAGCGATGTCATAGATGATACTCAAGAGATGATGCACATAAAACTAGAGCAAGAAATACATGAAATTAGACAAAGGAGACAAGAAAATTATGAACAAGGATTGAAAGAAGGGAGATTACGAGAAAGCTTCTCATCTATGTGCCCTTATCCTAAAATAGAATAAATCATATATAGCACTACACAAGAAGAGTTGGAAGCTACAGAACAAGAGCCAGTTATTAGTCCAGAAGAAGTTGAATGGAGTAAAAGACAACAAATCACAGAAACATCAAGATCATGTCAATAGGTGTGTCAGATACAAATGACAAATGAACCACAACATGAAGAAACTTGCAACATTAAAGATGTTGGTATTGATACTATAAATATTCTTACTAAGTCACTTGAAGAAGGCTCAGATTCTTCATCCGATGACTCTAATGACCCTGATGACAGTCTTATTCAGGACAATATCTACTCAGCCTGAAATTATGAATCATCTGATACAAACAATGAAAATTTGTCTACCGGTCTTATTGCTGTTAAACCATGATATGAAGTCCAGTCTGGCATAGTGAATGATGTTACACGTATATCTATCGGATTAGATCAATTAAATATTAATGCGAACTTTAATAATCATGATCTAATTCTTCCTAGTCTCAAGACACTTACGCAATGTATCATTCTGGAACTTGACTTTTTGATCCACAATTGTGATAAAAATACTGTGAACGCTCTTGAACCTATCCAAAATTTATCCTTAGTACATCTCGAGTTGATTGACTGCACGTTACAAAACCAGCCCATGGGTATACCTACATTTGCCAATGACTATATGTTAGCCTATTATCTCAATGCACTTGAACCCATAGACTCTTCCACCTAAGAACAGAGTGAAAATATGACTGAAGTGGCTATCAAGTATCTTAGTCACAAATATAAGAAAAATAAATATAAAAGATCTGATGGCAAAAACCACAGTGTGGCGGTGTTAAAATCTAAAAAAGAGAAAATAAAGGACATACCTAAAGGTGAAAACCTCTTTGAGGTGCCTAAGGTGAGATACTTGATATACTACCAAGTCATTTCCAGGAAAGATCCTCCATATTGATCGAGCCAACTCACCCAGTGAACATTGGGAGTCAAGAGACACCACACACTATTCATGTAGCTCAATCACTATCAGTAGAAGAATTGAAGGAGTTCACTCAGCTATTCTTAGAAAAGAAAATAAACTTTGCATGGACATAATCTGATATGCTATGCTTGGATCCTGATCTCATTATGTACCATCTTTGAATTACACCAGGAGTAAAACCAGTTAAGCAAAAAATCCGTAAGATGCACCCACATGTAGCACTATTAGTCAAGGTTGAACTAGAAAACCTGCTCAAAGTTGGATTCATTAGAGCTATAGATTATGCCAAATGGATTTCACACATAGTACCCATGTCAAAGGAAGACAAGTCTATCAGAGTTTGCATTGACTTCAAAGATCTTAACAAAGCGTGTTCGAAGGATGACTTTCCATTGCCAAACATTGATATGATAGTCAACATAACTTCTGGATACGAGATGTACTCACTAATGGATAGATTTTCTAGCTATAATCAAATCAAAATAGCTCCCGTAGATCAAGAAAAGACAACTTTCACCTATGCATGGGGAACCTTTTGCTGGAACGTCATGCCATTTGGGCTAAAGAATGTAGGAGTGACCTATCAAAGAGCATTTACAACCATTTTTCATGATATGATGCATAAGAATATGGAAGATTATGTTGATGACACCTTAGTGAAGACTATGAAGAGATCAATGCATATTCAAGAGTTAGGTCCTATACTCGACAGAATGGAAAAGTTCAAACTCCGACAAAATCCAAAGAAGTGTGCATTCAGAGTGACATCTGGTAAAATACTTGGCTATATCATTTCAAAGAAGGGAATCGAGGTTGATCTTAAGAAGTTCCAAGCTATAATGGAAATGCCACCTCCAAAGAACATCAGTCAAATGAGAAGTTTACAGGGACATCTCCAATTCATGAGATGATTCAATTCTTAGCTAGCAGACAAAGCTCAACCTTTCACAAAGGTATTGAGGAAAGGAATAATATACAATTGGGATTAGCAGTGTGAACAACATCTTCAACAGATAGAAGAGTACCTATCGAATCAATCGATATTGATGCCACTGATTTAGGGTAAACCACTAATTTTATATATATCAACAACTGATTCATCACTGGGGGCACTTCTCTCAAAATAGGATGACAACAAAAAGGAATGTGCTATCTATTACATCAATAGGACATTGGTGTCTTATGAAATGAACTACAGTATAATAGAAAAAGAATGCTTGGCATTAGTCTTTGCATCACAAAAATCAAGGCACTACATGCTAGAACATTCAGTCAAGCTAGTGGCCAAAATCGATCCACTCAAGTATCTTCTTAAGAAGGCAACACTTATAGGAAGATTGGCAAAATGGGTAATGACCCTTATAGAGTGACATTGAATATGTGGAATGCAAAGCCATAAAAGGACAAGTAATTTCTAATCAACTTGCTAACACTCCACTTGAGGACACTCAACCGCTTCATATAGAGTTTCCAGATGAATCTATAATGCACCTTACTCAACAACCCTGGAAGATGTTCTTCGATGGTTCCTTTACTAAAAATGGTTCAGGTGATAGCATATTATTCATTACTCCTTAGAAATATTCAATCCCAAAGTCTTATAAGATTATATTCCCTTGTACAAACAACATTACAGAATATGAAGCTTTGGTGAATGGGATAAAACTGGCTATTGAATGGAAGGTTGCAGAATTGTATATCTATGGAGATTCTCAGTTGGTGGTTAATCAAATCAATGATACATATCAGACTTGGGATGAGAAATTGATGCCTTACAAGATGATGGTTGATGATCTTAAGAAGTATTTTGCTTTTGTATCATTCCAACAGATTCCTAGATCAACAAATAGAACAACAGATGCTATGGCTACCTTGGCATCTATACCTGAGCTACAGGAGTCCAATTTTCGCTTTGATTTCCTAATGGAAGAGTTATATTACCCCACTTATGATTCTCCTGAGACCCAAATAGTCTGTTCTATTGTTGGACATGACTCATCCTAATACAACCGCATCTATTGCTATCTATGCGACCAAATTATCCTTGGAAATCTTACCCGAAATGAGAAAAGAAACCTAACTCAAAATGCTTCATGGTATGTTATCATTGTCAATGATTTATTTAGACGAGGTTTGGATGGTACATTACTTAGGTGTCTAGAAACTGAAGAATCTAAACGTGTGTTATTGGAAGTTCATGAAGGTATTTGTGGATCTCATTCAAATGGTCTTATTTTAGCTCAAAAACTATTACAGCCTGGCTACTACTGGCCAGACATGGAAAAAGATGCCATAAAATTTGCTAAGACTTGTGAGAAATGTTAGCTTCATGGAAATATCATACATGCCCTGGCAAAGGATCTTATACCCTTCATTACACATTGGCCTTTTCAATAATGGGCCTTTGATCTCATTGGTCAAATATATCTAGCTTCATCTAACGGGCATAAATTCATCATAACTGCCACTGAGTATTTCACCAAGTGGGTAGAGGTGATTCCGCTCATCAAAGAAACCGGTAAACAAGTCACCTTGTGCGTCGTAAATTATATCATCTACAGGTATGGGATACCTTCATCAATTGTGATTGATAATGGAGGATAGTTTAAGAATGAAGATCTAGATGAGCTTTGTGATAAATTCAAAACAAAGCAACACTGGTCATTGGTATATTACCCTCAAGGCAATGGACAAGTTGAGGCATCTAACAAAAACCTATTGACTATCTTGCACATAACAGTGAACAAATCCGAGAAGGATTGGCATCTACAACTCAATCCTGCACTATAGGCTTACAGAACAAGTATCAGAACACCTATTGGGGCTACACCTTTCTCTTTGGTGTATGGGTCCGAAGCAGTACTACCTATTGAAGTAGAAATACCATCTCTAAGAGTTTCTTTGCAAGGTCTTGTTACTGATGAAGATCATAGAATATCTAGATTGTAAGAGCTTGAATTGCTGGATGAGCACCAGCAAGTGGTGTTTGATCATCTCAGAGTGTATCAGAAGAGAATGTCCAGAGGATATAACAAGAAAGTTTGACAAAGAGAATTTCAGGTTGGTGACCTAGTTCTGAGAGAAAATCCAAAAAATCAACAATTTCACGACAATAAAGGGAAGTTTGAACCCAACTGGTTGGGTCCTTACATTGTTACTACAGCATACGGCTCTGGTGCCTATCAACTCTCAAATTCGGAAGGAGAACAGCTTCGTGAACCGATTAACACCATCCACTTGAAGAAATTATTTGCTTAGCATTCTCTATGCCATCAACTTGTACAACTAAAAAGGTCGTGAAAAAAATAAAAAATAAAAATGGAAAAATCATAAAATACAAAAAAAAAAGAGAAAAAAAGAAAAAAGAAAAAAATATAAAGAGAGAAAATGCTCTAGTGAAAACCTGGTAAATAGGAACCTTGGTAAAAAAATAAATGAATCTTTTCCAAGCAGGTGAAAACCTGGCAAACATGTGCCTCTTGGACTCAAGCGCTCCATCTATCAATGCAACGTTGGCGTTTCCCGCTTTCATGCATCTTTTGCTTTTTCTTGTACATATTTTTTAGTCACTTTTGTGACACCCTGGTTCATTGGAACCATCATGACTTGAAACTACTCAACATCCTATTCTTAGGTTACTCGACAGAGCATATTACATATCCTAAGCAGTGCCAACCAAATCATCTTTCCATCAGTGAATCCCGGTTGTCCACTCTGAGTCAGTCACCTGTCTCCTAACTACCAAAGAGTTTTTTATCACTGAGTAAACAAGCAAAACAACATAATGGAAAACAATCACTAAACAGTTTGAGCTATGACTGAAAATTTTCTTTGCGTGCTGTCTTTTATATTGGTTTTCGATTATTATCCCTCTAAGTAACTCGAGGAAGTCTATTGTGACTAAGAGGAGCAAGGATTAGGGGCATAATATTTTCTTTGTTTTCTACTTGTAGGAATGATCCCAATGATCTGGAAACATATAAATTAGCTGGGTGTTTGTGATAAGAGCCTTCACAACAAGGTGAAATCACCTCACATACCTCGACTCTGCTTATTTGTATGCTACAGGGAGGTCCATATCATTTTTTTGTTTGTTTTGAGGGAATTTCTTTATGATGCAATTCTGTCCCTATGAAATCTGTCCAAGGATATGAACGAAAAAAGGGTCATTGCGGACAAGATAATAAATATTGCACATTTGAGAAAGAAAGGAACTATAACTTGTGTGTTGTGTTCATTATGCTTAGTGATGAATATTAAGTATTTTAAATCCAGTGACTAGGTTTAGGTTGCATTTTGCACATCATTTTGCATATCATTTTGCATTTTTGTGAATTTAGAGTGATTTTGGTATGGTAATAAGCTCTTTATCTTTTGAATGAGAGCTAAAAGCATCATCATTTCTTATGCTAAGTGGTCTATTTATCATCATTTCTTCATTCAAGTACTTGTGTTTTGAGATGTTTAGCTGCATACATAACATTTAATATAGCTTCATATATTTCATTATTACTCATTGCATTCATCTTATTACATAGAAAATGAAATATTGCATTTCACATTACTCATACTCATTCATTTATTTGCATATGAAAAGAAATAAAAATAGACATCTATAATCATTTGCATTACATACATTCATATTGAAGAGAAATGCATACATATAGAATAAAGCATATAAAAGACATCTCATAAGCGAATCAACACATGTATGATGAAGTCAAATCAGATCTCATATATATATCATGTAAGTATAAGAGTATAAAATGATTTTGAATGACATATACAAACTCCCATTGGAGCAAGAATCATATGGGTTACAAAAAATGGGCGTGTCTAAAAAAAATATTCGAGCTACAAAAAGAAATAATCTAGCTAGCACCCTCTCCCTCATCGCCTGGTGGTGGAGGAGGAGCCTAATGCCCGGGATCCTAACGAGGTGCCCGAGCTCCCTCTGATCATGCCATATACTGCAAGTAGGGTATGTTATCACTGTTTTAAAATTGGGTTCTTCTTTTCCCATAATTGGCTATGGTACCTTGAAATTTTTTGAATAGGGTGTAATCCCAAGTGCTTCAGCTTTGTTCTAAATCTTGGGGGTTTAAGGGTTTTTGATTTTTTAGATCTCATCTTTTTGTGTTAAACCCTCTGGTTTCTAATCTTCCGTTACTTTATTCACTTAAGTTATGGGTCGCGGGGTCGTAGGAAGTATCCCCCCTTGTTTTTTGGCCTAGGCGGCTACGTTGATTATTTGAAAATTTTACGCCTTGTATGCGTTCCTTCTAAAGTGTCGAGCCTAGTAAATGCCGATCAATTTAAGAGACGATCCGATGGTCGGTGCTATTTCGCAAGGGTAAGATGCTCACCCTTTAGGCCTGCGAAATAACGAGAATGAACAAGGGCCGTCCATGTGTCATGACGGAGGAAGTAAAGGGTGTAGCTGTCAAAGGTGGTTGGAGCCCCGTGGCTTTCTTCTGGCGTATTAAAAGGTAGCACGTGGCACAAGTCACCACAGTCAGCGGGTTAGGATTAAAGGTTCAAAGTGGGCCCCAGAGATGAGTCGGGTCATAGGTGGAGATGACCTGGCAGGTACAGCTGTTAACAATTTATTGAGACCTCGTGGCTCCTTTTAGCAAATGACAGAGTGACAAGTCAGCTCTGAAAGTGACAAGGCGCCAGGTGTCTATGACGTGTCAGCGGGCCCACATTTTATGAGAGCCTTTTCAGGAGATTAAATACCAATCAACTTAAAAGATGATCCAACGGCCCGCGCTATTTCGCAAGGGTAAAGTGCTCACTCCTTATGCCCGTGAAATAGCGAGAATGAACAAGAACCGTCCACGTGTCATGATGACACGCGGTCTAAAAGGAAAATGTGGGTCCCTATGGTTCCCTTCTGGCAAATAAGAAAATGACAAATCAGCTCCGCGAGTGATAAGGATGCCATGTGTTCATGATGAGTCTATGGGCCCACCATCCCTGAGAGCCTTTTCAAAAGATTAAATGCCGAACAACTACGGAGATGATCCGACAGTCGGCGCTATTTCACAAGGGTAAAATGCTCACCGTTTAGGCCCGCGAAATAGCAAGAGCTAATGTGAACCGTCCATGTGTCATGATGATTACGTGAGAGATAGACCTGTTGAGATGAAAGCGGGGCCCCTCATGGTTTCTTTTTGGCGAATAACAGAGTGACAAATCAGTGCCGTAGGTGACTGGATGCCAGGTGTTAGTGACGAGTCAGTGGGCCCACCATTCCTGAGAACCTTTTTAAAAGGATTAATTAGTGATCAACTTGAGGGATGATCCAATGGCCCGCGCTATTTCGCAAGGGTAAAATGCTCACTCTTTAAGCCCGTGAAATAGCGAGAGTTCATGAGAGCCGTCCACGTGCCATGATGATGACATGGTCAAAAAAGAAAATGTGGGCCCATCACAGTATAAAGTGAGACACACGGTCAGTATCAAGTGGAACGCAAAGGGATTTTTAAGGCCAATGGTTGGGTGCTGCGTGGTATTATGTAGCCAATAGAAAAGAGAGACCCAGACTAAAGACAAAGCCGTCAATAACGAAAAGGTAACAGTGAGACACTTGCAGGAAGGTTGCGACCTGTTGGAGCTAAAATATGAATTTTCGTATGAATTCGATTTTCAAGGGACAGCCGAAGCATGCAGAATCAATGTTATAGTTAAGGCCCAGAGTACAAGTATTTTATTTCCTAACAACCAAGTGAAGATATCTTTTAAAAGATTTTGCAGAAGAGCAACGCAGAGTTATCTTTTTCAAATACAGAGTAGGTGGTTCAGTTGCAGAGCAAAATTCCTTCAAACAAGCATCAGGGTCTTTCATGTTTTGTAGCATTTCTTGTGTGGTGTTTTAAATAAGAATCATTCTCGTGTTGCAGGATTGTTTAAGAGTGTATTCATTTTCTTGCATTTTCAAATGGCTCCTAAAAGGGAATTTTCTGGCAAGGTTGATTATTTAGAAAGAAGTGTATGTGATGATCTTTTAGAACAGTTGACATTGTTAACTAACCGGGCATCAAAGGCCAAAGAGTTAGTGCCCAGGGCTCCCCGTCTGAAGATAGGAGAAGGATTGTATGACAAAGGTAATTGGTTGAGAGACCCACAGGTTGGACTATCCAGGTTGGGGGTGTTTAGAGTCAGATTTGGAATGAGGAATTCTCCTGCTCCTCAAAACAGTATCTGGGAACTAGATGTTGGGAAATTAGTAGTCCCAGGGGTATTCATGGATACAGACTTGCTAACCCAAATGGCATTGAAATATGATTCAGTCACAAGATGCATCTGGGATGTAAATGGGAAAACCCTTGTGGAAATCAATGCAGAAGAATTAAGAACAGCATTTGGGCTCAATGAGTTCACAAACTTCCTGGAACCCATAAATTTCACACAATTAGCCCAAGTGTACAGTGCACAGAGGAGTCATCTTAGGAATGGGCCTCTTAAAGAAATTTTTCTGAAAATAGGAGGGTTAGCAGTTGTAGGGCCCAACACACAAGAGCCTTTTTCATTAAGTATGTTTACCTTGAGGGCTAAAGGAATGTATTGGGCACTTTGCCAAGTTCTAGGAGAGGATGCTGAAGCAAATATGCCAAATCATTACTTGCTAATGATTGTTCAGATTTTGAATCCTTCTCTTGCTATCACATTTGATTATGCTTCTTACATTGCCGATGCCATCCATAGAGGGTTGATAGGAATAAAAAATGGAAAGGTGGATAGACCTTTCGAATGGTATTCACTCTTAATGTACCTTTTTCTCTTCAAAGGTGGTGATTATTTCGCCAGTGGACTGGACCTGGTTAAATAGAAGGAAGGAGAGAAAATGCCAGTACAATTATGCAGTACTGTGTTGTCATGGGACAGAGAGGATGCTAGTTTCCTAAAGTTCGATAAATATTTTGCATCTAAAATAAGGACTCTCCTTTGCTCTGATAACCCAAGAGTCCCCAAGGTTCTTCTGGAATTCCTAAGGCCAAAAGAATTCACAGAGAACATCAAAATTGTTCATAACTGGGGCGACATGTACTTATATCCAGTCTCCATGATTTTCAAAGTTTTTGGTTTCAGGGGTACTCCATTTTTGTTACCTTACCAGGTCCCTCTCAAAGTGGGAATAGATGAGATCCTTAGACAAATTGGTGGCCTACAAGAGGCAGAGTTAACAAGCAGAGGTAAAGGGACCATTTTCCGTGCAGCTACCATAGCCCACTAATTCGTAATTACAAAGGGAGGCTGGAATTGCTTTGAAGATTTCCTCAAACCCTACCATTTATCCACTACAGTGTCCAGATGTGCTGATCCAAAGGACTTCTTCAATGGTGTGTTCAGGAAGAAGGTAGCATGCAGAGGTACGCCTCATCAATTTCAATTTCCTGAAGACCTCATCAGAAATGAATTTGATTTAGATGAGCAGGAATTGAGGAAAGAAAAGTGGGTGGCTTACAAGAAAGCCTTGGATTTTGTGCATCAATTTGATGCTAGCTATGACCCATTGTCTAGCTTCTTCCCATTGGAAGAAAAAATAAAATTTTTGATTGTTTTCTTTGAAGATGTGATGCAAACACTGAAGGAGAAGAGGGAAGCTGTGATTAAGAGTAACCCTGAAAAGGCTAGAATGATCTTGAGCAAGTCAGCTTCCACCAAAGCAATCCCTCCTGGTGACTACACCCTGCATAAGAAATCAGGTTATAGTGTGCTGGTGCCTACAACAGGGGAGCCCTCTTCATCCAAAGGAAAGAGGAAAGTACAAGATGTCATTGACATCCAAGATAGCCCAAAAAAGAAAAGGGTGGGGAAGGAAGTGCAATCAGATACACCCTTGTATTCCCCATCCCAATCCCCCATCCACATAGGAGATGAACAAGCAGCAGCTGCACACCTCTTGCAGTTGGGCAGCTTGAGGGAAATTGCATACTCTTATGATGAAGTGGAAGAAGGGATGCCAGAAGAGCCCATTGAAGCTGAAATGGACATTACCTCAACTGAACTTAAAGGCCAGGAGTGGGATCCTGAGATAAAAAAGGCAAGTAGTGCCTTTTTAGCTGATGACAACTTTGGCACATCTGAAGCATTCATGCAATTCATTTGGAAGCAGCATATAGATAGATATAATGCTAGATGTGAGACAAGAAAGGTAGAGCAGCCCAATAAAGATCCAGCCTTAGTGGAGGAAGAAATAAAACAGGAGATGATGGAAGAATTCAAAACCATCACTCCTGAACAAGGAAGAGATCTAGTAGCACAAGCTGGAGTGCTCATCTTGCCAGAATGGAATATTGTTCATGTTCTGGTGCTGGATGTAGTAAGAAAAGAAACTAAACCCATGGAAGGGGTTACATTCAGTAAGGATAATGCTGCACTAGTTATGTGGTCCCTTAAGAGAAATGAGGGAAAAAAGGGAAAAGACACTCCAGGGTCAAGTCACCTTGGTGGATTGATGGTAAAAAGAGTGCAGAGTACAGGGGTAGTAGAGGCTGCTAGCACTGTACTAGAAACTACAAAATTCAGTGTTGTAGTGGCTGAGAAGGAAGCCAAAGAAAAGGAGGCCCTCCAAATTATGTTGGAAACAGTTTTGAAGGCCTATAACAGTGCCAAGGAGGAGGTAAGAGGTAAAGATAGCATCATTGCCAAATTGCAGAGGCAGCTGATGGGACAACACCAACAAGGTGAGTCTTCAACATTGATGATTTCCTCTTCTCCTGCAAGACCTCTGCCTACTAGCCCCATTATTGAACTTCCACCATCTCCTGCACCTTCCAGCTCCCAAATGGTTGAGATTACTCCCCAAGAACTAGAGAACCTGAAGCAAGCTCAGGCCTTTTATGCGGGGAAATATAAGGAGAAAGTAAAGGCCACAATCTTCAGTTTTGCAGATATGATAAATGCCTCACTGCTTTACAACAGTGTGGAAAAAGTCATGGAGATATGGAATGAATTGAGGAGAGATAAGGCCATTTTGACACCCATTTTTGACAGATGGAGGCCTAGGGAGCAAGATCTAGAGTTCATGTGTGTATCCTGTGATGAAGCAAGGGCCAATCCAATTATCAAATCTACCTCTGATGTCGCTAAAGTTTTAATGCAATTGGCAGTAGATGTAGATAATGTGGATAAAAAGGTCAATCTATGCAAGAAGGAGTACACTGATCAGGTTTTTGAGTTGCTCCTAGGAATTTTTGCCAATCCGGATCAGCTAAAGGGTAAGCAAATATGGCTCAAAGAGATAGAAGTCAAATTGTCAGCAAGGGTCAAGGGAATCATTGATCTTGATGATACCTCTTTCTTTGTTATAACAATACAAGAAATAGAAAAAATTAAATCACATTATGGTTTTCTTAATTCAGAAGTCAACAAACTGAGAAATTCTTGGAAAAGGTTGACTAAAATTAAAAATGATGTGATTAGTTTTTCATGGCCGACAGAAGAGACATATAATGAGTGGGGAGTTAAATATTCCACCCATGATCCAGAGTAGTTGGAGAGCGCCCCTGAAAAGCCAGAAGAGGTTGCAACCGAACAACCTGTTGAATAGACTACAGAGGCTGAAAAGAGTGCATAACTGTTTTTACGTAAAAATTGTAACCTCTTCAATTTTTGAAATAATTGTAACAAACTCTCCTAGAGAAGTCTGAAGCTTTGTGCATCCATATTGTTATAAATGGATACCAGGACTAAAGGAAAAGGGATCACAAAAATTTTCTAAGAAAACGCTGCAGAAATTTATCTGAGCTTTTCCAAAGTTTAATGGAGAATCAGAATTTCTTGTAACATCTCTTCAAATGAATATCAATATACAGGCCATCGGTTTTGAGTAAAGCTTTGTGTTGTCTTCAAGTTTGTTCACAAATTTATTTACTGTTTTCATTCTGAATAATCCAGAATTTTTCTGTTTGAATGGAATTGCAAAGCAATTTCAATATAAGTGTTTGTTAGCTTTTCTCTTTAGGAGGGAAATTAAATACGCGGGATCACTCATACCAGTAAATTCGTTGGAAGGAACTTTGAATTTTGAGGACCATAGCTTAGTTTGAAATGATTGAATTCTTGTATGTGTCAGGCATATGCAAGGATTAGTGGAAACCAAGTTGATGGGAAGCATAAAGATATATTGTTTCAGGAGTTTTATTTGAGTTTAGGTGACTTTGTAACCTTGGATAAAGCACTGGTATTAATCGAAGTTGTTTATTGCATGCTTTGTTGATCAAAATACTGAAGTTAAGTATCGTTCCATTCTTTTCTTTCAGTTGATTTCAAGGTGAACAAATCCACTGGTTTTTTGGACTAGTTTGCTATGGGTTTATTGTTTAAAAGTGTGAAGTTAGTTCACAAAGGTATACCCACCTGGGCTCCAAAGAAGCCCAAATTGTAGAAGGTTTAATCAAACCTTGTCATATGTTGTCTCTGAGATTTCCTTACCTTTGATGTCTCCTCTGCACCCAGTTTAAATCATATTACTCTAAGGACATTGAAGGGAATCAGATTTTGAGGACAACAAAAGTGGCGACTCTGCTGGGGAGAGTTATAACAAAGATATAAACACAGATTTGTGTCGAGACTTGTGGAGAATATTGTTGTGTGTTTGTGGGTAAGATTTCTTGTTTTCATTTTTCCCATATTTTTGTGGGTAGCGACTCTGTTACTTTTGAACCAGTCCTTGTGAGATACAAATTTTCTAAAAGAAAGACAAACGAGATGCAATGAAATGAGAACACAAGATCATTCATGAAGAAACATCCTCGTGAAACCTTGCACGAAGGTCTACCAGAATAGTCACGAAGAGGCCAGAAGAGATCTGTGATGCATGAGCCATCAAATGCTACGTGGGTGCAAAAAAACAATAATACTGGTAAGATACCTGATCGACCTGTCTATGCAAAGTCAAATTCATCTTCCAGAGATTCAGAGCATGATATTTTAGGTTTCCATTTAGGATTGTTTGGAAATATTGATGATGCACCTATTTTGAATCGAGATCTATCTCATGTTAGTGTTTCTACAAAAGATAGAACCAGTTCAAATGCAATTAGGCACTCTGTTCCCAGGACAATAGATGGGAACATTAGCTTAATTGACATAGATCAAATTAATGCATCAGACTCTGAAGAAAACTACCCTGATGAGGATAAAATGTCTCAAGAGATTGAAAATTTAAACAAAAAAGTCCATCATTTAATTTCCCTAAGAGCCCAAAAGGAGGCAAATAAGGAAAAGGAAGTTAAAGCCAAATTTATGGAGAGAGATAGGCTCCTTAGATAGATAGTTGATCTTGAAGTGCTTGCTAAAGAAAAAGAAAAAAGTGATGAGGAAGGCCCAGTGATTAGGGAGATCCTAATCCTTAAGATTAGACCAGCTTCTAAGTCAGTAGCCCAGCCAATTAAGGAAGTATCTGATAACTTCCAGCTTCCTAAAGTCAATTTAGACAAAGGAAAACAGATATGGGTAGATGATGAAGTAGAATCTAAAACTACTGAAGGGATTTCTCATAGGATCCTAGCACATGAGAGAGAGATGGAAAGGATGAGAAAGGAAAAGGAAGACCTCCAAATGGAATTGGAAAAGGCTGAGTTAGAAGCAGCAAATCAGGAAGTGAAAAGAAAGATTAATTACTTAAAAGCTCCCCCTATTACATTCCCATCGGAAGATCTTAGCAAGCCTAATCCCCAACACATCTCTTTTCCTCAGGTCAATACTCAACCTGCAGTACATGCTAATATTGCCTCAGTAAGCCAAATACCCCCAAATAAATAGTACACCCAAACATCTCAATCTCCAATCCCAAAAGCTAAAATGATCATGGGAAATAATAGTACTATTTCCCCTTTTCAAAGAAGGCCAATTAATCTAGAACAATATAGGCAATTGTTTTTTGATGGGATCCCAGGGTATCCAAATCATGTTCCCACTGAGCCATAAGTTTGCTGGGAACAATGCAGTCAGTGCTGAGGAACATCTGAAATCTTTTGGGGATTTGATAAATGATTATGAGATAGCAGATGAAGATGTTATTATGAAATTGTTTGTTCAATCCCTAGTTGATGATGCAAGAGATTGGTACAGAGGTCTTCCAGTAGCTAGCATAGGTTCATGGGAAGATTTCAAAAATTGTTTTCAAGAACAGTACGGTGATAAGACTAATGTGAGTTTCATGCTGAATGAGTTCAATAACATTAGAAAATCTGAAAATGAAATAGTCATTGATTTCAATGCTAGATTCCAGAAAGCTATGCACAGATTGTATCAGGTAATGAGGCTAGATGACAATATGTGTCTTAATACATACTATAATCCATTTGATTCCAAAATGGCTTATATCTTGAGAGATAAAAATCCTCATAACTTGAGGGATGCCTTTAGAATTGCCATAAATGTAGAAAGTAATAGAAAAGCGTCTGGAAAATTAGGAAGAAGGACAGATGGCAGATTATGACATGAAACCAAACAGCAACCTAACAAAGTTGCTAAAGAGGAGGATAAAATAGAAAAACTGGTTACTGCTATGAAAGATTTGACTGCTAAGGTCAACAAAAATGATAAGCCCCATTATAACTGGCAAGATAGACCTCCTAAATTACATGATATGTCATACAATACAAATTGGAAGGATGGTAAACCTCAAGTTGAGAAGCCTAAAATTGCCCAAAGCCAAGACACACCAGATCCTTTAAAAGGGAAAACTGTTAATAATATAGAAAATACTCCTTGGTGTATTGCTTGTGATGGACCACATTCTCCTCATCAATGTGTAGTAGCTCAAGCTCTGGAAGAATCTATGAGGCTAGAAGCAGAGCCTAACATTAATATGTATGAAACCATCATAGAAAGTGATGAGGAATCTATGCAAAGTGAATACAGTGATGTGCTAGATAATGAAAAGTTAGTGCAAGGACAGTTAGTCTTAGGTTGGCATCCTACATTGAATGTGGTAACAATTGAAGATGAAGAAGTTCATCCTAGGAGGCCTAGTGAGGAAGAAGTTAAAAGTCTCACTAAGGCTACAATCGCCAAAGCAAAACATAACTACAATCTAAGAAGCACCAAGAGAGACACTGATCAAGGTGAACCAGGTTCTATGTTTGTAAAAGAAGTCACAAAGAAAGGGGCATCAAGCAGTGTTACTGCTATTCTTAAAGCCAGTCAAGAAAAAGAGGAACAAGTTAAAGACTTACTTAAAGACATAGATGCCAAAAATGTTGGTGATGTACAAAAGGCAGAGGTAGTGAAAAAGGCCAGTCAATTCAAAGCAGAAAAGGTTAAGGTTAATACTGAAAAATTTAATAATTCTACGTTTGATATGGCCCAAGCTTTAACTCAAATGAAAGTCATTGTTCCATTAATAGAATTACTAAAGATTAAAGAACATAAGGATGCAGCTTTGTCTTTATTCTCTAGTATATCTTATAGTGACTCAGTATTACCCACTGGTTCGGATAAAGTTGGAAAGGATCAAGAGTTCCAAACCCCAGAGGTATATGTTGGAACCACTATCACTCAGGAGCCTAAGGTAGATCCCTTCTATGTTACTTTGCTAGTCAATAACCGGTTGATTAAAAACTGCATGATAGATTCAGGAGCAGCTGCTAATGTAATGCCCTATGGTGTTATGAAAGAATTAGGGTTATCAGTAACTACTGTGTATGGGAAATGTTATGCCATGGATAACAGAGAAGTGCCTGTGATAGGTACAATGAAAGGTGTAGAAGTAAAAATAGCTGCATTTCCTGAAGCCACTTATAAAATGGATATTATTGTTACTGATGCTAAACCCCACTATGGTATGTTACTTTCTAGGCAGTGGGCAACAGCAGTGGGGGGAAATGTTCAACTGGACTTGTCTTATGCTACTATTCCTATTGATGGCAATCAGGTCAAACTATACAGGGAGCCACGAACTCCTAAGGTAATAGACAATGTGGACCCTAGTATGCTTAATTGTATGATTGATGTGGATTTAGATAACTTCAGACTTCAACCAATATCACCTCAATTGAAGAACACTGACCCAATTGAAGTCGAGCTACAAGCACAGCAGTATGGGTTGTGGCAGATGTATTTTGATGGAGCTTGCTCTAAAGAAGGATCTGGAGCAGGGGTTCTTTTTGTGTCCCCATCAGGTATAACTTTTAAATACTCATTCTTATTGGCATTCCAGTGCACAAATAATACTGCAGAGTATGAAGCCCTATTACTAGGACTTGAGGTAGCAAAAAAGCATAGAATCCAACTGTTAAAAGTAATGGGGGTGTCATGCCCAAAATTTAAGGCAAAAATGGAAATTTTTTTTTTTTTAAAAGATACTAATTTAAATAACAAGTTCACTCTTGCGACAAACGTTAAAGAAATTTTCATTATTAAACTTGAGCTAATTCCGAAATGAACTAAGCATCGATTAATCGTTAATTTTAATTGCGGAAAACCTACTAGTTAAATTCTATCTCCAAGAGATACTTAGTCAATAGTCTTATTAAATTATTTAAACTAAAGGAAATAGGAAGGATATTTAATTTATCCTCCAATATGACTATATAGTCTTTTCAAATCTTTTCTTTAAATTCCTCTTCATAATTTATCCCAACCTTAAAATCAGGATTATATAAATATATATACATATATACATATTTGTTTATGCATATATTTATATATTTATAATTTAATTACTTATTTAAAATACTCAAAAAAAATTCATATATATATATATATATATTTGGCTAAAATGACAATATTTTAATTCAAAATTTAAAACCCATTATAATTTCCTAAATATTATTTCATAATGTTGCCCAACCCTAATTAGGGTTCTAATTTTCTTATATAAACATTTCCTAAACCAATTAACATATTTATTTTTTTTTATTTAAAAACTAAACTGCCCTAGCCCCTTTTCGGGCTAGGGTTTAATCCCATTTTTTAACAGTCTTTCTTTTTGGCTGGGCCGAAGCCCTAGGCGGCCATGATAAAAAAAAATGATTTTGCAGGTCTCGGAGGAGGAAGGCAGGCCTGGCCGCGCGCGCGCCACTGTGTGAGCGCACAGTGGGCGCCGCGGCACCACTGTGTGCCCACACAGTGGGCGCCGTTGGCGGCTCCACTGTGTGGCCACACAGTGGCGGCCGTGGCCGTCCACTGTGTGCCCACAGAGTGGAAGCCGTGAGCGGCTCCACTGTGTGTGCACACAGTGGGCGCCGCGGTCGTCCACTGTGCGTACCACAGTGGAGTCCGCGGGGACCCAAAGTTAAATTTTTAAAAATTTTTTTTAAAAAAAATAATATATATATATATACACACATAACTTTTACATTCAAAGATAAATGATGAAATTTAATTCAATATAAAATTTATATATATTTTTTTTAAAAGAGAATTTTACAAGCAAAATTTTAAACTAATATAATAAAAGAAAAGAAAACATTAAGTTTAATCAAATATATATATATATATATATATATATATATATATATATATATATATATATATATATAAAACAAGCTTTTAAATCAATGTTAACAAAAATACAATTTAATGTACATTACAAAGATACATTATACTTTTTTTTTTTTGGAAATAAAGATATTCATTTATATTTTTTTTTTAAATAGAATATTCACATAAAACAACTTTTTTTTTTTTCCACTTAAAATACTTAAAAGCTTTCTGCTTAAATAAACTTCTAGTTTGTCTCAATTAAAATAGGTGAAATCTAAATGAAAACAATTCTTTTATTTCTTTCCAAAATACATAAAGCTTTGCATGCTACACAAATTAACTTTTCTTTCAAATAAACCAGAAGTAGGAATATCAAGCTTTTCTTTTTTTTTAAAACATTTCCAAATATTCTACCAATTTACAAAATGTTTTCTCTGAATAGTCACAACAATAAAACTTCAAGTCTACTTTCACAAAATACAACTTGCTTCTCTTTTCTATGAATGAGGCATATTTCTATAACAACTTTAAACAAACATCTGCAACTGATTTTCAAGTATCTTCAATAACAACCTTTTGTATCTCTTTCATGGTTCCTATTCTCTTTCCTCTGAATTTTCCTGCATAATAAAAAAAACACAAATATGACCACGGAGTGCTCACCTCCCAGCCTAGGCTAACTGGTGGCCACCCCCGAGCTCGGAGAACCAATTCCTAGACGGGTAACAAACAGGCAAACACATAGAAAGCAAAGCATACAGATATTCCAGACACATTCCCAACCTGGCTTTCATAGCACCACACTCTGGTGATGAACATTTTCAATGGGTGGTAGTGGACCAAATACCCTGAGGAGAACTGCAAGTATGAAATAAAAAAGAAGCCACCTCATGGCACAATAAAAATATCAAGAATCTCAACCCCTTAATCCTTATGCCCCCCCAAGGCATTCTAGCCTTATAACCCTCCTTATGACCCTTATTGCACAAATAGGCCATGCAGCAAGGGTCACACAAAGATCCCTTGTGATCGCTCTCAAAAGAGAGTCTCTCACTCGAGGGCTGTCACTGCTACCACCCTCAAGATCCTCTTCTCTCCCAAGAGTAAGAGATCTTGAGAATACTCCCAAAACACATCAATTCAAAAAAACAAAACACCAAAAGAATTTCTCACATAAACTTTCAAGAATACAGATTTCTTATTCAACAACTTTCAGACATAACCAATAAAAGACATTAAAAGTAAAAATTGAAACCAACCTTAATCTGCCCAAAGGTTATAATGATATCTGAAGAAGAGCTGCCCAATCCACAAATCTTTTTCCTTCTACCCTTATTCAAATTTCTCTATTCCATAACATTATTTTTTTCTTCTAAATTTTCTTGTGTCTCCAAAAATGGAGAGTGGGTGATTACCCTGCTATTCCCAAAAATCTTCCTTAAGAAGTTCACTCTCTGAGTTCTCACAAGATTCTAAAAAAAATCAACAAAAAGAAGGAAGAAAGCAAAAATGCAAAAAGACTTTCCTTCCAAGAGGGAAAATCTTGATTTGATTTCACTTCAATTTTCAATTTTCGCTCAACTCAAAAAAACCAATTTTTAAAGCATTAAAAAGGTCATTATAAAGTAGAAACTTGTCTAAAATTACCCCTAACCCCTAGGTATACCTTATGGGCTTCAGGAAACCCTAATAAACTACCCCTAGGTGTTCATTTAACCCATTTTAAACCCCTCTGAATTTTATTTTCGGGTCAAACATAAGTTGACCACTCCAAATATTATATTCCCAAAGTATTTATGACAACACATTAGTTTATTTAAGAAACTATTATTAAACACTTTCCCTCCAAGAGACAAAATAATTAAATTTAAATACACACGTGTCAAGTGACACAATTAAAACACTTTTACAAAAATAAAACATGAAGTTGTCTCTTGAGGTTTTTTTTTTACACATTAAAATTTAATTAACACTTAACACTCATGCAGCATATACAGTTACGAATAAAATACAACACAAACGGGGTGTTGTCTCTCCAAATAGACAAACCCTGGCTTTACGAACATACATAAGTCTAGGTTTGATTCTCCGTAATTTTCCATGGTCACATGGTAAATTTCCTGCGCATCTCAATTTACACATTAGTACTTCCAAATATCCAAATATAATATAATTCAATACTATAACAATGCACATCATCAGTAGCATACAATTTTCATCTGCATAGATCAAATACAACTTTTACCAAGCAATTTCACATAAGCAAATTTTCATCCCAATTCACATAAACTAAACATACATCATAGTTCTACATTCAGAATAAAGTCCTGCAAATTCAATAACGACATCTATCATTGCAATATCATTCTATCTAATAATCATGTAGTGTTCTATCTCATAAAGCATGTAAGTAAATCATCAGATCATAGCAATGTTATACAAGTCCTGAAATCATGTAAATTCTAAGTCTCAAAATGCATCAAAATAAAGTATCCATAATAGTCTAAAATATAAAATCCACTGAATGTCAGACTGAGTCGAGGTGAGGCCTCACAGGGGGATTCAAAGTTGGTTGTCTCTCAGGTGAGATCTAAATATGCATCCAAGAATGATAAATTGAAGTAATATAAGCATGCTGTTTGGGATGTTATTGAATATTTTGATGCATTTTCTATCAATTGGATAGAGCGAACAAAAAATATTATGGCAGATTTCCTAGCTAATGTTGCTTTAAAAAATGATGATGCAACGCTAATTGGTATTTCCACTGTGGAAATAAAATCTAGGCCGGCCATCCCTGATAATGTATATAATTGGCAAGTTTTTGCTGATGATGAAGATATTCTTAGGTTCATCCAATGTGTTGATGATTATGATGGACAAAAGATTGATTGCAATGCATTGGTGGAAGTGGTGGATGACAGAGAAACAGTGTTTGGAAATGATATTGTCCAGTTGGAAACCAATGAGATACCTAAAGGGTTGGTAGAGCTAGAAAGTATGTTTAGTTATAATGATAGTCATTTACACCAGCAATCTACCACCAAGTTAGAAGAGTTGGAGGAGGTGAACCTGGGGACAAAATCATTCCCCAAGTTGGTATATATTGGAAAGAAATTACCCCCTCATGTTAGGACTAACCTTATCAATTTATTGAAAAGGTATAAGCATGTTTTTGCTTGGTCTTATGAAGACCTAAAGGCGTATAGACAAGATCTTTTTCAGCATGAAGTTCCCTTACTTCCAGATGCTAAGCCTTTCAGACAGAAATAGAGACCTATCAACCCCTTATTGGAAACTAAAATGCAATAAGAGTTGACTAAATTGAGAGAAGGGGGGATTATCAAACCGATAAAACATTCTTCATGGGTCTCTAATCTGGTCCCAGTAAGAAAGAAGAATGAAGACATTAGATTGTGTGTTGATTTTAGGAATCTTAATGTTGCTTCTTTAAAAGATAATTATTCATCCCCAAATATGGAAGCAATGCTACAAAGAGTGACAGGATGTGATCTTTTATCCATGATGGATGGTTTCTCAGGATACAATCAAGTGCTAGTAAAGGAGTCTGAACAGTTTAAAACAACTTTCACTACTCCATGGGGAACCTATGTATATGTGAGAATACCGTTTGGATTAAAAAATACAGGAGCTACATTTCAGAGAGCTATGGATGTAGCTTTTAAGGAATTCATAAATATCATTATGGTGGTTTACCAAGATGATCTAACCTGCTTCTCAAAGAAGGCTGATGATCATTGTGGACATCTAGAGAAGGTGTTCGATAAAGCCTTGGAATTTGGTGTATCACTGAATCCCAAGAAATGTCATTTTGGGGTCACTGAAGGAAAGTTATTGGGACACATAGTTTCCAAGGAAGGGATAAGAATAGACCCTCAGAGAATTGAAGCAATCAACAGAGTGTCTAAACCTAAAAATGTGAAAGGAATCTAGTCTTTTTTAGGCAAAGTGAATTTTGTCAGGAGATTCATTGCAAACTTTGCTGAGATAGTGAAGCCTATTGTCAAGTTGCCCAAGAAGGACGCAAAGTTTCATTGGGATCAAGAAGCTTCAAAAGATTTTGATGAGATTAAGAAGGCAATCCAGGAAGCACCAGTGTTGAAATCCCCGGATTATGGTAAGCCTTTTTCTCTATTTTCTTTTGCCTCATATCATACGGTGGTTGCAGTATTATTACAAAAGGACAATGAAGGATATGAACATCCCATAGCTTTCTATAGTAAATCTTTGCAAGCGGCAGAACTAAAATATGAAACCATGGAGAAACAAGCTTATGCCTTAGTCAAAGCTGTTAAAGCTTTTAGGCCATATTTGGTAAATGCAAACATCATTGCTTATGTTCCACATGCTGCAGTTAAAGATATTTTGTCTCAGTCTGAGGTTATTGGGAAGAGATGTAGATGGATCAATAGAATTCAGGAGTTCAATTTGGAGATAGAGATCACTAAATTGGTGAGAGGGTTAGGTTTGGCTAAGCTCATGACTGAGTCAAATCTCATGAATGTAGAAGTACACAATGTTGAGGTTAGAGATACTTTGGTTACTAGTATTGAGAGATAACCGTGGTACACAGAGATAATCCAAATGTTGAAAGGTAACATACTACCAGAAGAAATGACACACAATGAGAAGAGAACTTTGAAGCTCAAGTCCCAAAAGTATGTGCTCATTCAGGGTGATCTTTTCTGGAGAAAAAGAGATGGAGAGTTACTAATGTGTTTGGATGAATTTCAAGCTAAACAGGTGATGATTGAAATGCATGATGGAGTATGTGGAGGTCACTATTCTGCTAAGACCACTGCTGGTAAGATAATATGGGCTGGGTATTATTGGGCTACCTTATTTAAAGATACCCATGCATATGTTCGAAGATGTGATCCATGTCAAAGATTTTCTTCTAAGCTCAAGTATGAAGGAGCCTTACCCCTAAATCCAGTCTCTGTAGAAGCTCCTTTTGTCCAATGGGGCATTGATTTTATTGGAGAAATTGTTGAGAAGTTAGGAAGAGGTCATGGATGGATTATAGTGGCCACTAATTATTTTACCAAATGGATAGAAGCTATTCCTACAAGAAAGGCTACTAGTAAAATTGTCATTGATTTCCTGATGGATAATATTGTGACTAGATTTGGAGCACCTGCAAAATTGGTAATGGATAATGCTATGTGTTTCAGATCAGAAGAATCTGTAGGTTTTTGCAATAGTCATGGTATACTCATGTCATACTCATCACCTTATCACCCTCAAGGGAATGGACAAGCAGAATCTAGCAACAAAAGCCTGTTAAATTTCATCAAGAAAATTTTAAAAGAAAACAAGAGATCCTGGGATCAAAAGTTGAAGTTAGCTCTATGGGCAGATAGAATAACAGTTAAAAAATCCATTGGAATGTCACCTTTTGAGTTGGTTTATGGTACCCAAGCCAGATTACCGATAAATAACCTTCTTCCAGTGTATAAGTTTTTGCAGGATAAAGACATGGAAATATATGAACCAATGGAAAACAGAATGATCCAAATTGTAGAAATGGAGGAGTTTAGGTCTTCTGCCCATAAGAAAAATTAGAAGATCTAGTTGCATTCAAAGTATCTTTTTGATAAGAGGACATCATTAAGGAAGTTTCAAATTAATGACATAGTTCTTCAGTGGAATGCAAAAGGACAGGATAAAGGAAAACATAAAAAATTTGAATCATTATGGATTGGCCCTTTTGTGGTTTGTGACTTGAATGGTAAGGATTCATATTTTTTGAAGAATATGAATGATGAAATGTAGGAATTTCCAGTGCATGGACAATTCCCTAAGCATTATTTCTCTTAATGTCCATGCACGGTAGGTCCTTTGTTTGTATATATTTTGTTTTCTTTCCTGTTTTCCTGGTTTCGATCTGTGTTTTGGTCTGTTTCTCCAGATTTTTCTCAGTTTTCTTGTGTTGATCTCACAATCAACCATCCCAAGTCAGAGCCGCTATTATCACTGTTTTAAAATTGGGTTCTTCTTTTCCCATAATTGGCTATGGTACCTTGAAATTTTTCGAATAGGGTGTAATCCCAAGTGCTTCAGCTTTGTTCTAAATCTTGGGGGTTTAAGGGTTTTTGATTTTTTAGATCTCATCTTTTTGTGTTAAACCCTCTGGTTTCTAATCTTTCGTTACTTTATTCACTTAAGTTATGGGTCGCGGGGTCATAGGAAGTGTCCCCCCTTGTTTTTTGGCCTAGGCGGCCACGTTGATTATTTGAAAATTTTACGCCTTGTATGCATTCCTTCTAAAGTGTCAGGCCCAGTAAATGCCGATCAATTTAAGAGATGATCCGACGGTCGGTGCTATTTCGCAAGGGTAAGATGCTCACCCTTTAGGCCCGCGAAATAGCGAGAATGAATGAGGGCCGTCCATGTGTCATGACAGAGAAAGTAAAGGGTGTAGCTGTCAAAGGTGGTTGGAGCCCCGTGGTTTTCTTCTGGCATATTAAAAGGTAGCACATGGCACAAGTCACTACAGTCAGTGGGTCAGGATTAAAGGTTCAAAGTGGGCCCCAGAGATGAGTCCGGTCGCAGGTGGAGATGACCTAGTAGGTACAGTTGTTAACAATTTATTGAGACCTCGTGGCTCCTTTTAGCAAATGACAGAGTGACAAGTCAGCTCCGAAAGTGACAAGGCGCCAGGTGTCTATGATGTGTCAGCGGACCCACATTTTATGAGAGCCTTTTCAGGAGATTAAATGCCGATCAACATAAAAGATGATCCAACGGCCCATGCTATTTCGCAAGGATAAAGTGCTCACTCCTTATGCCCGCGAAATAGCGAGAATGAACAAGAACCGTCCACGTGTCATGATGACACGCAGTCTAAAAGGAAAATGTGGGTCCCTATGGTTCCCTTCTGGCAAATAAGAAAATGACAAATTAGCTCCGCGAGTGATAAGGATGCCATGTGTTCATGATGAGTCCGCGGGCCCACCATCCCTGAGAGCCTTTTCAAAAGATTAAATGCCGATCAACTAAGGAGATGATCCAATGGTCAGCGCTATTTCGCAAGGGTAAAATGCTCACCTTTTAGGCCCGCGAAATAGCGAGAGTTAATGTGAACCATCCACGTGCCATGATGATGACGTGAGAGATAGACCTGTTGAGACTAAAGTGGGGCCCCTCATGGTTTCTTTTTGGTGAATAACAGAGCGACAAATCAGTGCTGCAGGTGACTGGATGCCAGGTGTTAGTGACGAGTCAGTGGGCCCACCATTCCTGAGAACCTTTTTAAAAGGATTAATTAGTGATCAACTTGAGGGATGATCCAATGGCCCGTGCTATTTCGCAAGGGTAAAATGCTCACTCTTTAAGCCCACAAAATAGCGAGAGTTCACGAGAGCCGTCCATGTGCCATGATGATGACATGGTCAAAAAAGAAAATGTGGGCCCGTCACAGTATAAAGTGAGACACACGGTCAGTATCAAGTGGAATGCAAAAGGATTTTTAAGGCCAATGGTTGGGTGCCACGTGGTATTATGTAGCCAATAGAAAAGCGGGACCCAAACTAAAGACAAAGCCGTCAATAACGAAAAGGTAACAGTGAGACACTTGCAGGAAGGTTGCGACCCGTTGGAGCTAAAATATGAATTCCCGTATGAATTCAATTTTGAAGGGACGGCCGAAGCATGCGGAATCAATGTTATAGTTAAGGCCCAGAGTACAAGTATTTTATTTCCTAACAACCAAGTGAAGATATCTTTTAAAATATTTTGCAGAAGAGCAACACAGAGTTATCTTTTTCAAATACAGAGCAGGCGGTTCAGTTGCAGAGCAAAATTCCTTCAAACAAGCATCAGGTTCTTTCATGTTTTGTAGCAATTCTTGTGTGGTGTTTTAAATAAGAATCATTCTCGTGTTGCAGGATTGTTTAAGAGTGTATTCATTTTCTTGCATTTTCAAATGGCTCCTAAAAGGGAATTTTCTGGCAAGGTTGATTATTTAGAAAGAAGTGTATGTGATGATTTTTTAGAACAGTTGACGTTGTCAACTAACCAGGCATCAAAGGCCAAAGAGTTAGTGCCCAGGGCTCCCCGTCTGAAGATAGGAGAAGGATTGTATGACAAAGGTAATTGGTTGAGAGACCCACAGGTTGGACTGTCCAGGTTGGGGGTGTTTAGAGTCGGATTTGGAATGAGGAATTCTCCTGCTCCTCAAAACAGTATCTGGGAACTAGATGTTGGGAAATTAGTAGTCCCAGGGGTATTCATGGATACAGACTTGCTAACCCAAATGGCATTGAACTATGATTCAGTCACAAGATGCATCTGGGATGTAAATGGGAAAACCCTTGTGGAAATCAATGCAGAAGAATTAAGAACAACATTTGGGCTCAATGAGTTCACAAACTTCCTGGAACCCATAAATTTCACACAATTAGCCCAAGTGTACAGTGCACAGAGGAGTCATCTTAGGAATGGGCCTCTTAAAGAACTTTTTCTGAAAATAGGAGGGATAGCAGTTGTAGGGCCCAACACACAAGATCCTTTTTCATTGAGTATGTTTACCTTGAGGGCTACAGGAATGTATTGGGCACTTTGCCAAGTTCTAGGAGAGGATGCTGAAGCAAATATGCCAAATCATTACTTGCTAATGATTGTTCAGATTTTGAATCCTTCTCTTGCTATAACATTTGATTATGCTTCTTACATTGCCGATGCTATCCATGGAGGGTTGATAGGAATAAAAAATGGAAAGGTGGATAGACCTTTCAGATGGTATTCACTCTTAATGCACCTTTTTCTCTTCAAAGGTGGTGATTATTTTGCTAGTGGACTGGACCTGGTTAAAGAGAAGGAAGGAGAGAAAATGCTAGTACAATTATGGAGTACTGTGTTGTCATGGGACAGAAAGGATGCTAGTTTCCTAAAGTTTGATGAATATTTTGCATCTAAAATAAGGACTCTCCTTTGCTATGATAACCCAAGAGTCCCCAAGGTTCTTCTGGAATTCCTAAGGCCAAAAGAATTCGCAGAGAACATCAAAATTGTTCATAACTGGGGCGACATGTACTTATATCCAGTCTCCATGGTTTTCAAAGTTTTTGGTTTCAGGGGTACTCCATTTTTGTTACCTTACCAGGTCCCTCTCAAAGTGGGAATAGCTGAGATCCTTAGACAAATTGGTGGCCTACAAGAGGCAGAGTTAACAGGCAGAAGTAAAGGGACCATTTTCCCTGCAGCTACCATAGCCCACCAATTCATAATTACAAAGGGAGGCTGGAATTGCTTTGAAGATTTCCTCAAACCCTACCATTTATCCACTGCAGTGTCGAGATGTGCTGATCCAGAGGACTTCTTCAATGGTGTGTTCAGGAAGAAGGTAGCATGCAGAGGTAGGCCTCATCAATTCCAATTTCCTGAACACCTCATCAGAAATGAATTTGATTTAGATGAGCAGAAATTGAGGAAAGAAAAGTGGGTGGCTTACAAGAAAGCCTTGGATTTTGTGCATCAATTTGATGCTAGCTATGACCCATTGTCTAGCTTCTTCCCATTGGAAGAAAAAATAAAATTTTTGATTATTTGCTTTGAAGATGTGATGCAAACACTGAAGGAGAAGAGGGAGGCTGTGATTAAGAGTAACCTTGAAAAGGCTAGAATCATCTTGAGCAAGTCAGCTTCCACCAAAGCAATCCCTCCTGGTGACTACACCCTGCATAAGAAATCAGGTTACAGTGTGCTGGTGCCTACAACAGGGGAGCCCTCTTCATCCAAAGGAAAGAGGACAGTACAAGATGTCATTGACATCCAAGATAGCCCAAAAAAGCAAAGGGTGGGGAAGGAAGTGCAATTAGATACACCCTTGTATTCCCCATCCCAATCCCCCATCCACATAGGGGATGAACAAGCAGTAGCTGCACACCTCTTGCAGTTGGGCAGCTTGGGGGAAATTGCATACACTTATGATGAAGTGGAAGAAGGGATGCCAGAAGAGCCCATTGAAGCTGAAATGGACATTACCTCAACTGAACTTAAAGGCCAAGAGTGGGATCCTGAGATAAAAAATGGAAGTAGTGCCTTTTTAGCTGATGACAACTTTGTCACATCTGAAGCATTCATGCAATTCATTTGGAAGCAGCATATAGATAGATATAATGCTAGATGTGAGACAAGAAAGGCAGAGCAGCCCAACAAAGATCCAGCCTCAGTGGAGGAAGAAATAAAACAGGAGATGATGGAAGAATTCAAAACCATCACTCCTGAACAAGGAAGAGATCTAGTAGCACAAGCTGGAGTGCTCATCTTGCCAGAATGGAATATTGCTGATGCTCTGGTGCTGGATGCAGTAAGAAAAGAAACTAAACCCATGGAAGGGGTTACATTCAGTAAGGATAATGCTGCACTAGTTATGTGGTCCCTTAAGAGAAATGAGGGCAAAAAGGGCAAAGACACTCCAAGGTCAAGTCACCTTGCTGGATTGATGGTAAAAAGAGTGCAGAGTACAGGGGTAGTAGAGGCTGCTAGCACTGTGCTAGAAACTGTAAAATTCAGTGTTGCAGTGGCTGAGAAGGAAGCCAAAGAAAAGGAGGCCCTCCAAATTAAGTTGGAAATAGTTTTGAAGGCCTATAACAGTGCCAAGGAGGAGGTAAGAGGTAAAGATAGCATCATTGCCAAATTGCAGAGCCAGCTGATGGGACAACACCAACAAGGTGAGTCTTCAACATTGATGATTTCCTCTTCTCCTGCAAGACCTCTGCCTACTAGCCCCATTATTGAACTTCCACCATCTCCTGCACCTTCCAGCTCCCAAATGGTTGAGATTACTCCCCAAGAACTAGAGAACCTGAAGCAGGCTCAGGCCTTTTATGCGGGGAAATATAAGGAGAAGGTAAAGGCCACAATCTCTAGTTTTGTAGATACGATAAATGCCTCACTACTTTACAACAGTGTGGGAAAAGTCATGGAGATATGGAATGAACTGAGGAGAGATAAGGCCATTTTGACACCCATTTTTGACAGATGGAGGCCTAGGGAGCAAGATCTACAGTTCATGTGTGTATCTTGTGATGAAGCAAGGGCCAATCCAATTATCAAATCTACCTCTGATGTTGCTAAAGTTTTAATGCAATTGGCAGCAGATGTAAATAATGTGGATAGAAAGGTCAATCTATGCAAGAAGGAATACACTAATCAGGTTTTTGAGTTGCTCCCAGGAATTTTTGCCAATCCGGATCAGCTAAAGGGTAAGCAAATATGGCTCAAAGAGATAGAAGTCAAATTGTTAGCAAGGGTCAAGGGAATCATTGATCTTGATGATACCTCTTTCTTTTTTATAACAATACAGGAAATAGAAAATATTAAATCACATTATGGTTTTCTTAATTCAGAAGTCAACAAACTGAGAAATTCTTGGAAAAGGTTCACTAAAATTAAAAATGATGTGATTAGTTTTTCATGGCCGATAGAAGAGACATATAATGAGTGGGGAGTTAAATATTCCACCCATGATCCAGAGCAGTTGGAGAGCACCCCTGAATAGCCAGAAGAGGTTGCAACCGAACAACCTGTTGAACAGACTGCAGAGGCTGAAAAGAGTGCATAACTGTTTTTACATAAAAATTGTAACCTCTTCAATTTTTGAAATAATTGTAACAAACTCTCCTCGAGAAGTCCAAAGCTTTGTGCATCCATATTGTTATAAATGGATACCAGGACTAGAGGAAAATGGATCACAAAAATTTTGTAAGAAAACGCTGCAGAAATTTATCTGAGCTTTTCCAAAGTTTAATGGAGAATCAGAATTTCTTGTAACATCTCTTCAAATGAATATCAATATACAGGCCATCGATTTTGAGTAAAGCTTTGTGTTGTCTTCAAGTTTGTTCACAAATTTATTTACTATTTTCATTCTGAATAATCCAAGATTTTTCTATTTGAATGGAATTGCAAAGCAATTTCAGTATAAGTGTTTGTTAGCTTTTCTCTTTAGGAGGGAAATTAAATACGCGGGATCACTCATACCAATAAATTCGTTGGAAGGAACTTTGAATTTTGAGGACCATAGCTTAGTTTGAAATGATTGAATTCTTGTATGTGTTAGGCATATGCAAGGATTAGTGGAAACCAAGCTGATGGGAAGCATAAAGATATATTGCTTCAGGAGTTTTATTTGAGTTTAGGTGACTCTGTAACCTTGGATAAAGCACTGGTATTAATCGAAGTTGTTTATTGCATGCTTTGTTGATCAAAATGCTGAAGTTAAGTATTGTTCCATTCTTTGCTTTCAGTTGATTTCAAGGTGAACAAATCCACTGGTTTTCTGGACTGGTTTGCTGTGGGTTTATTGTTTAAAAGTGTGAAGTTAGTTCACAAAGGTATACCCACCTGGGCTCCAAAGAAGGCCGAAGTGTAGAAGGTTTAATCAAACCTTGTCATATGTTGTCTCTGAGATTTCCTTATCTTTGATGTCTCCTCTACACCCAGTTTAAATCATATTACTCTAAGGACATTGAAGGGAATCAGATTTTGAGGACAACAGGGTATCACCTGCTGCGCAACAAGAACTGTGACACTATATGCTGCCACATAGCAGGCTGCCCTAATACTCTGGAGAAGGACCTCTTGTCAGAAAGCCTCTATCCTTGCTATCGACTCTCCCCTCAATGATGCGATCTGATGATCACGCTCGACCCCCACCTCAGCAAGATACTGGTCTCACTCTGCCAACTGAGTCTGAGCCACTATCAACTATGACTATAGCTCTCCAAGATGTGCTCTCATCGACTGCCCTACGTCAGTCCCCTGCTCTCTCATAGGCTCTCCACCCCCATCTCCACCTATAGCTCCACCGTGCTCATTCCACCACTACCAGACCTATCTCGGAGCTGTTCGCTCCTCCTTAGTCCCACCCAATCTCACTCCTACATGCCGTAGGGATCCACCCTCACCCCTCTGCTGTCCAGCATCAGATGGCACCTTGCTGCTGCTAGCACCAGGATCACCACCACTCTACCATGGAGCCTCAACTCTCTATGCCTGTTCCTACCTATGGCCCTGTCCTTGTCCCTATGACAGTGCGGGGGCATCATCCTCAACATCCTCAATATGAGAAGCCTACTCTATTGGATCTGAGAATCGAGGGAATGGATGTTGTTGAAACCAATCTCTATATTGGTGCAATACCCTTGCATCTGCCACATCATCCATATAATCCCACCTTAGGCGATGTAAACCAGTTAGCTCCTCCATCGCCAAAGTATAAGACAACCATGGAGACCATCCTTGTCTCTCCTCATCTGCATAATGTGCATACGCTTAAACTCTTGCGAGATCCCCTAAGGCGGGCCATACTGCCTCATCACTTGAGAAATAATGAATCTCTCCATAACAGTTTATGATCTCTCGATGAGAGGGTGCGTAATAAAAAGGTCCCCATGAACCATTCACCATTCATCCCACAGCTCTAAGCCTCTGTACAGTCTCCATACAATGGCTATCAGGTCATCTAGCTGCCCTCTCCAAAAATCTGTCTTGCCCAGATGGGGCTGCGTAATGTATCTGGCATACCTATATATAATCGGATGCCTAGGCTTTGTACTGTCATCTACTATGGGCCAACAAATAGGAAGGTTCTCCCAAGCCCACACCTGCAAAATATATACACCAGTGGCCATGCTCCGCCCATCTCTATACACGATCTCATGCATCTCTCGATACATGTGGGCCAATAAACATGAACCCCAACCAAGTCTCTGAGGGGTCTCTATCAATCTCTCTAGCATCCGACCCCATCTACACTGGAAACCCTGCTGCCCTCTGTCTGGCATCTAGAAAACAACCTATGAACCTTGCTAGAACACATGCCAAAGGAAACTCCTTGTTGTACCTACTCATCAATATGTCCAAACTAATGGAACGAGTCAAAATGTCAGGAACACTGAAGACATGCCTCACTTCCTGTAATTTTGGAAGGTGCCTTGAATCATAATCCACCTTATCCCTAGCAAAAGGGATACAAAGGATCCTATATATATATCCTCAGGAGTGATAGTCAAC
Source organism: Cryptomeria japonica (assembly GCF_030272615.1). NCBI lineage: Eukaryota > Viridiplantae > Streptophyta > Pinopsida > Cupressales > Cupressaceae > Cryptomeria > Cryptomeria japonica. Next base: position 643,541,159 of record NC_081413.1, read on the forward strand.
TCCCCCACCGACAGATGAAATGTGTTATGCTCTGAATGGAAACGTTCTACCAATGTCATGAGCATTCCGTGGTTCACACTAATATCAGGTAATCTCAATAGATGAGTCAAGCCGCACAAGTCAATATGAGCTTGCTCAACCTTAGATAAATATCGAACTAATACCATAGTAGGAGGCTAAATGCATCTAAACAACACAGGAGGTAATCAAACCTACAAAAACCCAACAACGAAGCATCAAAAAACATTCCAAATGAGCCTACAAGAGAAGTAAAACATCATGCAAATCCAACTAAGTCAAATGCAAAATCAAAATTTCATGTTTAGACCTTCAAAAATGCTCACTATCTCTTGAACGATAAAACATAGAGAAGCGGAGTCTCGTACAAGTCAAGAATAGCTATCGCATGATAAAATAATCCCAAATGATAAATTATTGGACTCTGCACGACAAAATGGTCTTTTTACAGACCTATCATACAATACAAGGGTGCGTCCCGAATGATAATTCTAATGACCCTAAATAACAAAAGAAATTTTAATAGTTACTCATATGAGATAGAATCTTGTCTCGCATGATAAAACGTGAAACCCGAACCCACAGATGCGAAAAACTTGAAAAATGAACAAAAAAATTCAAAATTGAAAACATAAAGAGGCTTAAGATCGATCACTTACCGTTGGCTCATAGTTTCGAGGTCGATTATGTCTTCTCTAGCGCTCGAATTGACGCTAACGAGTAGGGACCACCATTTTCTTCGCATAAGGCTTTTTGAATTTTCAAATTTGGAGGGTTAAAATGATTTGAAAAAACCTAATTTTTCAACTTCCTCCGATGGACATGAAAATTGTACCCTTAGCTAGTTTGACCGTTCTGATTCCATTTTCGAGATTGAAATCAAAATTCGAGATCATTTTGCTAGTCAATTTCACAATTTGGACCAATTAGTGCTCTTTTCATCAAAATTCTCATTTTTCTTCTAATTGTGCTCAAATTTCAATGTTGAATCTTAATTCAATTTCAATTCTACACATCAACATTACGATCAACTCTACGCTCAATTTCACCAATCAATGCAGAATTTTTCAAATATTCCTCAGAATCAATTTGTGCTCAAATAACTTATTTTTGCCACACAATTGCCTATAATCATCAATCCCTCGATATTTTTTGATTTCGCTCCCAAGGGGGCATACTCACGACCTTATGACCTCACATCTCATATGTCGAGAACTTTTTTTTCAAATCTTCATAAAAAATTGAGCAAAATCTTCTAAAGAAAATCAATCAAGAGGCATGTCAGCTTCATCGCTTCACATCAAGTTGAGATCTCTCGATCATCTGCATTGAATCAATTGCTAGGGGCATATCAGTTTCATCGCTTCAAATCAAGCTGATATTTGTCTTTCATTTGAATTAATCTTTTAACGTTAATTAGTTTCATCGCTTCAAATCAAACTGATTATTCATTTAAACTCAATCAAAAGTTTAAAGAGTATCTTTGATCACACTCAATCTAAGCAGGTGTTCAGTATTCATTTCTTGATCAAGCAGGACATTTTATCTTCATTCATCGTGTCTTGATCAATCAAGTTCAAGATCGATTTTTATCATCACTCACTGTGTCTAGATCAATCAAGTTCTAGATTAGTAAGATCCACTTCTTGATCAATCAAGTTCAAGTTTGGTATCTTTGTTTTCTATCGTTCCTTAGTTCAATCAAGTTTGGGATCGGTATCACTTTAATCAGACTTCATTCAACTTTTTTGCTTCGAATCAAGCTAAACACCTTGCTCTTCATCTAGTTCGTGATCATTCAAGTTCAGAACTGGCATCTTCTAGACATCACACATTCTTTGAACCAACATGCTGCTCGCACATTAATTCAAAGAGGGGCAAATGTAATACCCTAAAAATGGTCATTTAAACCATGGGCCCCTAATCTTGACAACATCACCAAGGTCCTAACCAAAGACAATTAAATCAATCTTGAGCACATTATTAATTCTTTAAGCATCAAATATCACATTGAAAAAAAATTACTCAATATTAATTAAATATTTATTTAATCAATCGAATCATTTCCACGAATATCATTTTTGATCAATTATCCTATTTTAATTTATTAAATATCCTTGCATATTCAATTAATTAATAAATTTGCCATTTAATCATGTAAAAAGAATTAATTTATTACAAAAGAAGAATTAATCACAAAGCAAGAGTTGAATTGAAAATTAAATAAAAGAATTGAATTGAGAGAGAAATCAAACTTGAGATATTATTTCTTTTTCTAAATTTAGAACTTGAAATCAAAAAATCAATTTAATTGAATTATTGAATTATTCTCTAAAATTGGAACTAAAAGCTTTTCAGAAAAAAGAAGTTCAGTTGCATTGAAAAGACTCTTTTCTTGAATAAATAAAAGAATTATCTATTTTTATCATAAATGCATGGAATTAATTTATTATTATTTCCAATGCAACTTGGACTTCTAATTTGAATGCATTTCAATTAAACTATAATTGGAATCTATCTCAAGGTTAACTAAACCTGATTTCTCAATTATTTTCAATTAATCCTAAATTGAGCTTTTCTCTTGCAATTCTCTATAAATTCAATCTTCAACTCTCATTCTGATTTACCCTAGAGATTTTTGAGAACACTCTTGGAAATTATTAACAAGCTAATTTCACTCTGGAGTCATTGAAGATTATTGTGCTTTTTATATTATTTGCATCCATTTTGCTCATCCATTATTGCTTGAATTGATTATTTGCTTGAATTATTCATCCATCTTGCATCCATATAGTTAATATCATATAGATTAAATCCTTCATCTTGGTGTAGTCTAGTCATTGGTATTGCTTATAACAATCTGAGAGCAATCTTATACTCGCATATTTTAGAAGGCAATTAGTCGCTTTGTTATAGTTTTTTACTTATTGATTATTAACCATGCATATAATGACTTAATTGAAGTGTTGTGCTTGCAGCTACAGACCCTTTTTCACACACAGAGTGGGACTAATAGTTCACTGGTCCGCTAAACATATTTAAGGCCTAACAACACGTATGGGGTATTTATACATTTAAAGCACGTACGAGGTACCAAAAATATTAACATTGGTCTACAAACATTTATGGGCCTAACAATACGTACGGGGTTCTAAAAAGACTGCGTACGCGGTACTAGGACATACACTTTTAGTTTCCCAACCACCTCAATGACTTCAAAAGAAGTCTTTGAGGTTATTGAAGGCCCCACTGCAACTGTGTCTGGGCTTCCATGACTGTTTTTTTATTTTTGTATGATTTCAAATGATTGAATTATTGTTCATATTAGTTTTGTCAATGTTATTGTGATTTTTTAATAGTTTTGATTCAAAAAAATAATGATAAGATGCATATTTATGGTTATTTGATTGTTTATGAACTTTTGTTTACATATATATGTAACATGATTCTATTTAGGACAACTAATATCAACCATGGGAAAGAACAAGCGAGGAACAATGAAACAACAAGAGGCTAAAAAGGAAAGACAAAGGTAGCGTATGAAGAAATTACATGACATAAGGACAATGGGACAAGAAGCTATGTCATTCTCAACATCTCAATTCAATTTACCAAACTAACATAATGCACCTAATGCAATTCAAGAAGAGACATTTGATTTATCGTATGAACCTAATGCAATTGAAGAAGAGACCGCATTGAATAATCAATTAAATGATGAACATACACATGCTCTACTTGATGAATTGAATGTACACAATGCACGCAATGCACCGATCTTAACACCTCCTAGAATCATTCATAGAAAACCAAAGTATCTAATTGACATTGATGAGAATATATTGAAGCCAATGCCCGATAATTGAATGAATGAACTTGTAGGAGAATGGTTAAAAGAATATGGAAAAACTAATTTGAAAACTTAAATCAAACTGCAAGATGTCAATTAATCATTCAAATGATTAAAAATTTTAATTTTAGAGAGACAATGAAAACAATAGCGAAAGAACTATTGTGAGAAATCTATTTGATGCATATCAAGCTATTGGTTCAAAATCATGAACTAAAGATTCTAATGTTACTCGACATGTCATTACATCAACCATAACGAGAAAGAAAATAAAAAAAGATTGTTTGATAAGCAAAAAAAGTAAGCCATTAAACGTTAGTAGAACAACATTAAGTAAAGCATTACAGAGGCGAAAAAAAATAGATGAACCTAACAATAATTCTCTTTGGGAATTCTTGGGTAGACTACCACGCCCAAGGTTGTTTTTGATGCACTAAGAACATTAATTGAAATTTTTTGGCATGACAACATAAGAGTTTGTCCCAACCAAAGAGATGTTGTTAGAGGGTGAATCAGGTCTACAAATTGTGAGCCACATGCCAAACACTATTTGGATATGACTGAAACAAAATTTTATGAAAGATTACTTTAAAAGATTCCTCAAATAAGAATTTCTCAAAGATTTTTTGAAATGACAAAACCTTTTTATATTAAGACTAATCATGTACGCACCACGTGTTGTTGTAGGATGCATATTGAATTTTCCACGCACTATGATATTTTTCATCATATTTGTTCTACTTTGCACACTAACGATGTTTTGTAGGAATGCAATATACAAGCACCTCCTAAGTCGGCAAGAGAATTTATTTCAAGTGTGCTATGTAATAGACATGATGGTTGCATTTATTATAAGATTCCTTGTTTGGAAGGTTCTTGTGCTATATGTGGTGCTTTGAAATGTTTACCAAGATGTGTACATTTGGAGAGCACACATGAAATTGGTATGAAACTAGTTTCTTTTGGAAAATACAAGATAGTCACATATGGAGTTAAAGATGGAAAAGATTTGAAGAGATGTGAGTTAGTGAAAAATGATATATGTGTAGCTGAATTTATAAAAATGTTTCAAGAGAAACTAGTTTATGAGTACATAATGCATACACATAGAGCTCGATGGTTAGATGATCAATTCAAGTTATGTAAGGACACATTTCCTCTTGTCACCATTGTCTCTATCATTGATTTTTCTGCAAATTATACACTACAACCTCAAAATGAATTGCAATCTATATATTATCATTCTACACAAGTTTCTATTTTTTGCACGCATAACAGTCATTCATGCAAATGATAGCATAGAGGAGGATAGAAAGGTTGTAAGATAGTATCACTTCTACATAAGTTATGATCATACTCATTCATCAAAGTTTTTACAAGGATGCTTTAAAGTTTTCTATGATAATTTAAAGGAAAGAAACATACAATACAACTGACACTTAATATGGCTAGATAATTGCACCACACAATTCAAGAATGCAAGGATGTTTTATTGGTTGACAAGGATGCATATGACAAATGGTGTACAACAATTTTGTAATTTCACTGAGGATGGACATGGTAAGGGAGAGTATGATGGTGCAGGAGCATGTGTAAAAAGAGCCCTAGCTAGGGAACAATTGAAGTACGAAGGTGGTGTTGAGTTGATAGATACAGAAACAATTGTGTGATGGTGTAACTCTACGATGGGTCCAGGTAATCCAGGTACATCAATGGTTCGTAGATATTTTTGGTTGATCATTGAATCTAACATTAAAAACTATCTAGATTGTTGTACAGTTGCAGGATCAAGTGACATGCACTCATTTATGAGTTCAAATGAAAGTTCACTAGTAATTTATACGAGATAGATGGTATGTTTTTTCTCTTCATGCATGTATTTTTTATGTGAAGAATGTGAATCACAAGAGTGGGTTGACAAATGGTCTTGTAGACCATTGGTTCCCATTGATACATATCAAATTCCCAAAGCACTACAATTGAGTCAGATGGAGACATCAGTAGATTTTGACCATGTATCCGACCTAGTGGATCTAGGTGATTTTTTGAATTAATTTTTTTGCAAGTATTCTTTTTGGTTCATTTTGTTGTACATCACACTTTATAAAATTCAGGTCATGTGTACGCAGTTGTTGCATAAGAGAACAATGAAGAAGGAACATATTCCTTTTTGTGTCATTGTGTTGAGCCTATAAGAAAATTTACAACCACAATCATTGATGGAGAGGGTATTGAGTACCCAATAGGGTCTGTTGTTATGACAGGAACATGGCTTAGGAGATACCCTATCAATAATTCTAATGTTTGGTTGTTTGAGGACTTTGAAACACACAGACATACTCTTCATTTCTCTAACCTTGTTGTTGCAACAAATATTCATTTGATGAAGTATCATGGTAGACCTTATAACAAGATTTTATGGAAAGTTCATGAATCTGACCATGAGGCAATACTTGACAGAATACGAGTTAGAGCCGATCCTAAAGGCTCACTTGATCGATTCTACGGTTCAGAGTAGAATGGTTTTGACAATTTTGTATATATCATTGGCGAATTGTTCTATATTTGTTTTTTGTATATATAAATGCCCATGAGCTGATTTGTACATGTTTAGGGGCATAATTTTGTATATTTAAATGGCCATGAGCTGATTTGTACATATTTAGATGCCAAATTTTATATATTAAAATGGCGATGAGATGAATCGCACATATTTAAATGCCAAATTTTGTATAAAAGCCCATGAGATGATTTGTAACACATTTTTTTGTATATTTAAATAGCCAAGAGCTGATTTGTCCATATTTAGAGGCAAATTTTTGAATAATATGTGACAATGTTTTGTGACTATGTTTTGTGAATATGTTTTGTGAAAATGTTTTGTGACTATTTTTTGTGACTATTTTTTGTGACTATGTTTTTTGACTATGTTTTGAGTTTATGTGATGTGATAAGGTCAATTATTTGAGTCATTATTGGGTCATGGGAGTCATAGATTGAGTCTAGATACAATTTGAACAAAAAATGTCATTATTGTCAAAAAAGTTGTCAAGCAACTTCTACATCATGTCGGTAGGGTATGGCTCTCGATGTTTTGGTGCTTTGGGAGGCACAACAGGAGAATGCCTAGCATAAACCTGCCCACCTAGATGTTCTCATGATGTTGGTTTGTGCCCATGATGAACGAGATCAAATCTAACCTATCTTGCAACTTTGCATTGCATGCCACTGACATTTTTTGCAGTAGGTGAAAAAATACTACCATTTGAAAATGGTTTTAAGTCGTCAAAAACCAAGATAGATCATTGTAGAGGAGCCTAACGTGACGCTATAGGTTCAAACATATCAATCATATGTATCTTGGATTGGGAGAAATAGTCTGTCAAAGTTTGACAGTTTTTTGGACTCAGGGCACTTGAGAGATCGCGCTAGTAGGGTATGGCTCTCGACGTTCTGACGCTTTGGGAGGAATGATAGGAGAATTCCTAGCATAAAATTTCCCACCTAGACATGCTCATGATTTTGGTTTGTTCCCATGATGAACGAGATCAAATCTAGCCTATCTTGCAACTTTGCATTGCATGCCACTAATAGTTTTTGCAGCAGGTGAAAAAATGCTACCATTTGAAAATGGCTCTAAGTTGTCACAAACCAAGATAGGTCATTGTAGAGGAGCCTCACATGATACTACAGGTTCAAATGGATTGATCATATGTATTATGGATTGGGAGAAACAATCTATCAAATTTTGATAATTTTTGGACTCAGGGCACTTGAGAGATTGCGTCAGTAGGGTATGGCTCTCAATGTTTCGGTGCTTTGGGAGGCACAAAATGAGAATGAATAGCATAAAACTATCCACCCAGACGTGCTCATGACATTGGTTTGTGCATATGACAAATGGAATCAATTCTAGCCTATCTTGCAACTTTGACAACTTTGACAACAACTAAGCAACTTTGACAACAACTAAGCAACTTTGACAACAAATAAGCAAATTTTACATCTTTTATCCAAATGAGCCCAAACTTTGACAACTTTGACAACTTTGACAACAACTAAGCAACTTTGACAATAATTGAGCAACTTTTACATCTTTTATCCAAATGACCCCAAACTTTCACAAATAGCTTCAAATGATCATTAATGGTCCCAAATAACCTTATTTAGATAAAACAATTGTAAAACAAGATGAGAACCAAAATACGACCATTGCAAGCATGAGGGTGCTCTCGCACCACACACATTGACAAATATAAATGAAAGGAAACAAAATCATCCATTGATCATTACCATGGATCAAATTTGACAATTACCATTGAATTTCATTTTCATTGAAACAAAGGGTTTTGTAGGGTTAATTCAACACTTTAGAAAGTTTATCAAATCATATTCAATGATTGCAATGTTGTATATCATAGATTTTTGTTGTTTATATTCATATTGTTGATTACATAGGAAAATATTTATTTAACTTTATAAAAGGGAAGCCACCAAATACAATGAATACACAATAATGAACTCAATACAAGGAGTTTTGTAGGGTTAATTCAACATTTTAGAAAGTTTATCAAATCATATTCCACGATTGCAATGTTTTATATCATAGTTTTTTGTTGTTTATATTCATATTGTTGAATACATAAGAAAACATTCATTTAAATTTATAAAAGGGCAGCCACCAAATACAACGAATACACAATAATGAACTCAATACACATTTATTGGATCAAATATCAACATTTATATATATCAAAAAAGCCATGTATGCCAAGTCAATACAAGTATTACAAAAATGTGGCATATGTCATGTCCAAAATGACACACAATAAAAATGTAGAATATATCTAAATGTATTGGTCATTCAATAACCACAACTAACACTATATGATCCTATACATGTGGTGGATTATCAAAATTGAGCCTCTTCGATGCAATAAGCGGCTCTATAGATGACTACAAAACCACAATTCAAAAGCCAAGTTAGAATCCTTTTATAGAAATTAGTTCACAATTATCAACATAACAATGCATTTAACTATAATTTCCTTGCAATTGAAATGTAGCTTACCTCATCGGCTAATCTTAGATCTAATGTCTTCGCTCTCTTCTCCTTGTCACTCTTAGAATTTTTCTCATACACAAACTTCAAAGGCTCCAAGCTATGGCTGAACCACGAAGGTACTAACATATATACATCAAAACATTGAAAATCTATAATATAGAGAACAAAAGTGTACTGAAGCTTGTGATGTTTCTCCAATAGATCGACAAGGGATCACCATTGATGGAGCAGCTACCGCTATTACCTGTATGAAAAATGATCAAAGATTAAATACAATTAATACAATGATAAGTATTGTAGGTTAAAAAAAATTAATGTAATATATCAAACAAAGGTGTACCAGAGCTTGAGATGCTTCTCTAGTACATGGAGTAGGGCTCATCATTGATGAAGCAACTATGAATATTTCGTGTATGAAAAAATGATAAGATTATAATTTATCAGAAGTTCATATGTATACATGCATCTAATCATCAAATCAAGAAAATAAAGTAGAGATACATACCTCCACCCTCTCTTGATCCTTGGGTGTATCAGGTGTATTCAACATATCTACATAGCTCAATGGCCACTGTACATATAAAAAAGACAAAAAGCACTAATCAATCTACAAATCCCAACTAATACAATTTCAACCTTTTCAAACAATTTTACAACTAAAAATGTGTTCAATCACCTTCTTCCTACATTTTGGTGTCCTTGAGGATTTCTTTTGTTGAGGACGAGGCCTAGATAGTGAGGGGGTACCCTAAAAAAAAATTAACATGAGATATTAGTAAAGATAATATTAAACATAATTTAACAAATATAAAATGAAATGACTTGCATATTCCATCAAAGAATACATAAAATAAGGCGTACAAAATATGATACCGTATAGCCTTGTAGGCCAAAATTGATCGCTGAGAGCATGAAATCATCAATATGGGACATTTGGTCCCCTGACAATGCCTACAAACAAAAAATTGTCAAGCATTAAAGATATTTAGTATATCTTGTAAGTATTTTGAATTCAAAGTGTACTATTCTATTTAAAAACATTACAAAATTTATAGCTCAAGCATCAAAGTTGTCGTTGCAGTAACTGCAAGAGGAATATCAGATACCGCTGCTACATCCTGAAATGCATATTATTTGTATAAATTTAAATTGATCTATAAATGAAAATTCATTTGCAATTACAAATTTTAAGTGACTGATAAATAAAATGTTATGAATTCAAATCAACACACCTGTGTGTGCAACTAAGTGCCAAACAACATGTCCATCAACTCATTCGCTAGTGCCACATCCTTAGTCATGTGGGTTTGACATCTACTCTTGCAAATCATGCACGCATGGGATGTGGATCCGTCTGTAGTGGCTATTGGTATTGTGTTGTCATTGATGTCAACCGGTATAGGATAACTACCAATATGAGAGATGTTTGTACAATACTGTCATGGAGAAGTACAGGATGAGATATTTTTGATATCACCTTGTGTTGTAGAACACTGGTAAGGTAAAGAAGAGAATTTCATTTACATAAATGACCACTGGGGTCACTGGTACACAAGTTAGTGTCTGACTTGTGTGGATGAAATGGTAAGGTTACTGGTACTGGAACAATGTATCACTAGTAAGGAGAGTATGTCAATTGATAAGTGAAGTGTTGACAATGGGTAGGATGCTTGGATGTTGTTTGTGATGAAGAGGGAAAATGTTACCTAATTCACATCAACACCAGAGGAGAGGAATGAATAGGTCACCGATATGGTGTGTGGTTGCAGAACAACAAGACTCCCATCGGATGAAGATGCAGTCACCATGTGAAGAGATGACTGACAGTGAATGTGCCCACACCAGATCACATGTGCCTGGTTGAAGACATGTTGCACAAATAGGGAAGCCACATGAGTGCATTGCAGGATGTACATGTCATAGGTGTCACTCCATCGATAAGTGGAGCTTATCTCATTTTATGCATAATGTGTATTATAGTTTTGTGAGATAAGGAAGAAGAGGTAAAGGAAAGTGTTTTAAGGCTCACAACGGATCTACCAGTGAATTGAATGGATGCCTTGAGTGCATGAAATCAGGGTTATACACTGGACTGAAGGAGAAGGCATGTTGGGATGCCAGTGTAGCTAAAGTATGTTAGGTTTATCTCTTTGAAAAACTAGTTGAGATATGGTCTGAGCTGATCAGGGAGAAGGCAAGGCTAGGCAGATGCAGTCAGAGGAGAATGGTTGGATTGAAGATGGAGTCTAGTGAAGGTTGATGACATTATATCATTAAGAGCATTTACCAGTATGTATGTCCACTGGTATTATGGACATGGTATAGATGCATAAGTCTTTCCATCTGATGAAGATAAGCATGCTTTGGATAGACATGTCTGATGACTGGTTAAGGAGTTCCACCGGAAGTTCAACATAGAGAAAACATGAGGAGTTAACCGGTAGAGTGTGAGATACCAGCAGGGTTAGTAAACCGAGAGGAAAGAAGAACCAGTTGAGTGTTTGGTCAGTGATACCTGAATTGACACACCAATCCAAGATGGAAGTTGGTCGACATGGATGCCATGTGGAGTCAAGGTGGTAGACTTTCATGCAATGGTAGATAGAGTGTGCATCAATGAGGTAGTTGTAGAGTTGGTCGACATTAATGGTAGATCCTGTAAACCAAGGGATGTGTTGTAGAGGTTTGGGACTTAAGGAGATTGAGGGAGATGAAGGAAACTACAACACCAATCTTGGTTTTTGATGAAGAGATCGAACGATAGGGTAAAAATAAGATTGCCAAAGATAGAAGGTGTGATCAAGAAGGCATGACAATGGCAGTGATGAGAAAATAGTAGTCAATAAATTAGGTAACAATTGTTATAATCTGGTTTTCCCATCAAAAGCCTTGAGGTTGATGAGGAAACCCTAACCACCTGAGATTTGAATTGGCTTTTTTCAGGAAAACTAGATTATAAATAAGGAAGCCAAAATCATTGAAGGTTGTTGCTGAAGAGAATAAGATAGGACTCATGCGAAGTGATTGAGTGCTGCATGAGAGAGCTAGATCAGTTAGAGAGAAAATAGTTAAGGATAGCAGTGATTGAGGGAGTGAAGGTTAAATTGGTGATAGGGTTTAACAGAGGGTTAATCGATATTATTTGAGCAATTGATATAACAGCTAGAGTGTTGTTGAAGAGAATAAGATAGGACTCCTGCGAAGTGATCGAGTGCTACATGTGAGGGTAGATCATTCAAGTGCTCATCAAGGAGATAGAGAAGAGACTAAGTGTGAGGGAGAACCAGGTTGAAGAGTTCAATCGGTAGAAGTATAGAACCAACAGTGCTTATACCGACAGAGAAGAAGAAAAGGTAACTGTAGAGAACACAGACATAGAACCGACTGAGTGTACTACTGGTGGAGAGTAGCATAGAAATTGAAGGAAGTGAGAACCAACAGAGAGAGAGGTGAACCATTAAAGAAGCAACAATTGAGAGAGAAGTGTACCAGTGTAGTAGAGAAGGTGTCTCATCAGTAGAGTGAGGTGTATAAGATGGTTATAAGATTTACTTGTAACAAAATGATTAATTTTGTATTTGAAGTTATCATTGTGATCATTGAGTTGTAGCTTAGTGCAGGGGTTGTAGCTCCTTTGGGTTATAGACCATAAACAAGTTATGTGCTAGTGCTCCTTGGGTTGGTGCCCTAAATTAGGCATTGTAGCTCCTTGGGTTGTAGCCCTAAACATTGTAACAAATTTCATTGTGAGGCTAGACTGGAGCAGTAGACTCTAGCAACATTGCTTATCGAGGTTTTTCTCATCTTGGGTTTTCCTCGTACATATCAGTGTTATGTGATGTTTCTGTGTGTGAATACATTTGTGTTTAGTCTCCTCACTAACTGGTAAGTCTACATTCAACTAGATCTGTTAATCGCTTTACTTTCATAGGGATAGTTAAAGGGAAAAATTTAAGAACCACTAATTCACCCCCCTCTCAGTGGTGCATTGTGTCTAACAGTGGCCTCATCATCCATCCCTGTCCACATCCTTGAGCAAGTGGCACACAAATGTTGAATGGGCTCACTAGTGCCACCTATAGCAACTAATGGCTCATCATTTGATACAAGAGGGTGTGCTAAATATGTCCCATGTTGGATGATCACATCTTTCAATGTTTTGGTCACCTGAAGAGTCTATAGCTCCATCAACTCTTTCAGGTCTACTACGACAGTCAAATGCACCTTGGGTTTGGGTTCTCGGGGGTGATGACTCTCTTGGGTTAATCGTGTTAGGAACCGGGAAGGACAACTAAGAGGGGGGGGGGGGGTGAATCAGTTGTCAATAAATTACAACTCAAAACAAATTAATCCAACTTGAAACTTAGTGCTCGTAAAATAGATTAACAGTTATATTAATATTGATATAACTTAATGCATGAAACAAAAAGAGAAACAACATCCACAACACATGACACAAATATTTTGACATGGAAACCCTGTAAGGGGAAAAACCACAGTGGGAAACCTTACCCACAATCAGATGATACTACTACAAATAGTAAGTGAATACAAATGGGGTCTGCACATGAAGAAAGGATAACCACCTAGAGCTCACTGCTCAATCACAAAATATGAGTCACATTTACTACAATTGGATGGTTAAATCCAATAAAAATGTACTGCTTCAATATAGCATCTGCAATGATGGATTCAGTACTAGTTTAAGCTCTGACCATGAGTGCCAAATACCTTCATAACCTTTCCTTCAAACTTTAAATAATATCTGTGTGATTCGCACAAGGATCTTCTCTTTACAATGATCTTAAATATTCACACACACTCATCATATGATCTTTAATAAGATCTTACAATTATTTATATAAAACCTAAGACCTATACATGAGGTCAGATCACTAAAGATATTACAATTAAATCAATTACAAAATAAGTCTTGATGTGATACAATATGTCGGCTCAATACATTTACACATTATCCAATCAATAAACCATTTCCAAAACATGTCATGATGATCTAGAATAGATATCATGTACCGGTACATAACCTAGACTTATCTGTCAGTTAAGGAAAATATGTGAACCCGATTAGACCAATAAGAAAAACACCAAATCCAAACATCCAATCCATGTCCTCGACATAACCAAATGATCTCCGGATGATAACAAGTCATCATCACTGTCGGTGAGCCATATATCCTATCGGTGAAGATATACTGGTGATTGTGCATAAGCCAATATCCATGTTGGGACCACAATGTGTCGGTTCAACAATAAACCAATATAACTAGAGTGCCAAATCAATAATGTAGACCTCCAAGAAGATAAGTGTTGACATCAATGAAAAAACTAGTTCAACACATGACAAAGTCATCCATAATACCAACAATCTCCCCCTTTGGCATTGAAGGCAACACTGGATGGAAAAACATCTAAATGCCAAAAATAAAATGCCAAAAACCAACAATCTCCCAAAATAGATCAATACAAAGTTATGTACCAAAAATAGAAACCATATAACCAAAATACATCTCTACCTAAAAAATAATGTTTTTCCATAGATATCTCTCCCCCTTTGACATCAAATGCCAAAGCAGTTAAGAATCAAAACATATCATACAACTAACTACTCCCCTTGAGAAGTAGCTCTCCTTCATCAAAGTCATAAAAAAAAATTTCTGTGAGCCCTTGCCGATTTGATGCCAATCTTCATCATTCAAGTCTCTGTCGGTGGGGAAATTACCCCAAGCTTCTCTCTGAGATATTCAAATGTTTCCTTAGGCAAAGGCTTTGTAAAGATATCTACAATTTTCTCTTTAGTATTCACATAAACCAATCTCACTTCATTTGCTTCAATATTCTCTTTTAGAAAATTATACTTAATAGGGACATGCTTTGTTTTAGAGTAAAATACCAGATTCTTTGATATATCAATTACTGCTGAATTATCACAATGAATAATTATCGGTTCTTTGCATTTTACCTTGATATCCTTCAACATTTGTTTCATCCATAATACCTGAGTGCAATTAGTTGTTGCTGCAACATATTCTGCTTCTACTATAGATAATGATGTACAAGTCTGCTTCTTGCTGATCCATGAAATTAATCTTCTGCCAAGAAAGAATGCACCGCTAGTGGTACTCTTTCTGTCATCTACATCTCCTGCCCAATTAGCATTTGTATATGCACATACCTCAAACATTTCATCCTTAGGATACCATAAACCAAGATTTGTTGTGCCTTGTAGGTATTAGAAAATCCTTATTACTGTTGATTCATGATTTTCTTTAGGATTGCTTTGAAATCTTGAAACAATACACATTTCATTCATTATATCAGGTTTGGTTTGTGTCAAATACAATAATCCTCCAATCATAGATATGTACCTTATCAGATTTATAGGAGATGAATCATCTTTTAATGTCAATTTATCTATTGTAGTCATAGGAGTGTTTACCGGTTTGGATTTTTCCATACCAAATTTCTTCAAAAGTTCCTTCAAGTATTTTGTTTGACATATGCATATACCTTTATTTGTTTCATAAATATGCAAACCTAAAAAATGTTTTATCTCTCCAATCATAGACATTTCAAATTCTTTTTGCATCTTGTTAGGAAAGTCTTTACATAACTCTTCTTCACCGCCAAAAATGATATCATCCAAAAATAATTCAATAACCAATATTTCATCATTGGTAACTTTGTAATACAAATTACTGTCAGCATTACCTTTTGTGTATCCAAGCTTTAAAATATATTTATCCAATCTAGCATACCAAGCTCTAGGAGCTTGCTTCAATCTATATAAAGCTTTCCTTAACCTGCAAACCATATCATTATCATTTGTTAATGAAAATCCATCACGTTGTTCAATGTAAACTTCCTCTTCAAGATCTCCATTTAAAAATACACATTTTACATCCATCTGATACACTTTATAGTTCTTGTGAGTTGTAAATGCAAGAAATAGTCTAACTACTTCAATTCTCGCTACCAGTGCAAAGGTTTCATTATAATCAATTCCTTCTTTCTGTGAATAACCTTTACAAACTAATATTGCCTTGTTTTTTATTACTTCACCATCTTCATTAAGTTTATTTCTATATACCCATTTAGTTCCAATTATATTTTTGTCTTTAGGCTGGGGAACTAATGTCCAAGTATTATTCTTTTCAATTTGTTCTAATTCTTCTTCCATTGCTTTTATCCAATATTTATCTTGACATGCTTCAATAATTGATGCTGGTTCAACTTGAGAAATTAAACATATCTCTTCATTTTGCAATCTTCCTCTTTTCATAACACCTTGATTTTTATTTCCGATTATCTGATTTTCTAAATGATTCAATCTTACATACCTGGGTTTATTCTAATTTCCAATTACAGGCTGATGTTCTTCAGTCATAGTTGAGTTTTTAGATGATTCCGGTGTGATTGGTTCTTCATTCTATACCAGTACAATCTATGCCAGTTCATTTATAATCATTTCTATTGTTGGTTTGACAAATCTTGATTCTCCTCTAAAAATGTTCATCTATCTTCACATTAGTACTCTCAATGATTTTCTGCAATCTTTTATTATTAAATCTATATTCCTTTCTTCTAGTTGAATAACCAAGAAATATTCCTTCATCACTTCTAGGATCAAATTTTCCAACAGACTCATCTCTCCTAATATAACACATGCAGAATATGACTTATGTACCTACATGCAAAAACAACTCATGGATAATTTGAAGTCCATCAAAGAGGACAAGACACTGAGGTTTAAGTTTGGTCAACTACTTGAAGGTTTGCTTTTCTATTTTCAAGGGTATTTTCCAGGAGACGGTGATGTTTAATGGTCAATTGACCTACCGGTTTAGAGACAAATAAAGGAGAGTTTGCAAGCAATGGGATCTGCTTATCCGGAGACTCTGAACAGTTATTTTGATGAGTTCATACTAAAGATGAACCAGAGAATGAGAATATCAGAAAATCTGGTTAAAAAATATGAAGGTGATATTTGTTTCACAATCAAAGAGGATCATTCCATAATGGAAGCGGTTGAGCCTAGACAAGATGAAGTTGAGCCTATAGGCTATGAAGTGGTGAATGATATACTTACTAGGTATGCCTCTACCCTACTTGATTCACCACTGGATCCAAAGAAGAAGAGGACTGATACTTACACAAAGAGGATCAAATCTATTGAAGTACCGAAGAAAAAGAAGAGGAAAGTTGTGCCATCGGCATCTGCACCGGTTACATGTGCTACCAGTCCTAAAGTGACCAAGAGGTCACTAGCCAAAAAGAAACTGGAGGCCATTCCGCCAAAGGTATTTGAAAGGAAGAGAAAAACCAGAAATAACACACCGGATTCAGAAGACACTAGACTGGAGGTAGAAATGATGAAGACAAGGCAACCAAGTAAGAAGACAAAGACAACTGGTAATGTACCTACAACCTCTGCACTGGTAAATATATATGTTGCTTCTTATTCGCCAATGACTCATTTTCAAAGGATTATGAAGAATGTTCAAAAGAAAGTTCTTAATGATCTAAAAGACTATTTTGATGATCTTAGTGATAGCAAAATGGAAGAAGTAGAGCTAAAGGTCATTAAATATTTGTGTGATAATGATCGGTCTCCGATTGACAATAAACCTGTTGTTCCTAATTCTTTGTATAATTATTTGGATAATAAATGGCGCATTGTCATTGAAAAGAAGTAAGAAATTAGGGAAGAAATTTTTGCCCAATATTTTCCTGATGTCTCTAATTCATAATTGTTTGAGATTATTAATCGGTACAAAGGCATCTTTTTCATGCAAAAAAGAAGACTTCAGCTACTCAGAGGCAAAACCTCTGGAGTGGAAAAAGACACCCATCTACAGGTTAAAGTAGCTGTCAAAATGCAGAGTGTATTCAAAGAAAATCGGAAGGCTAAGCAAGAGCTGGACCTACCTACATCCAAACCGGATGAAGTTTTCAATAGTCAGGGTGAAAGAATAGTAGAACAAAATGACCCCATTGATGTTGATGCACTAGATGTTGAGGACACCACTCCAGAGAAGGATAAAGCTGAAGAGGAGAGAATGGAGAAAGAAAAAGTTGAGAAAGACGAAAAAGAGAATCAAGAGAAAGAGAAACAAGAAAAAGAGAAACAAGAAAAAGAGAAACAGGAAAAAGAGAAATAGGAGAAAGAGAAACAAGAGAATGAGAAACAAGACAAAGAAAGAGCAAAGCAAGAAAAAGAAGAAAAGGAGAGAGTGGAGAAAGAAAAAGAAGACAAGGAGAGAGTAGAGAAATAAAAAGAAGACAAATAGAGAACGGAATAGGAAAAAGAAGAGAAGAAGAGAGCACAGGAGAAGGAAGAAGAGAAGAAGGAAGAAGAGAGGAAGAAGAGAAGAAGAGAAGAAGAAAGTGGAGAGGGATAAAGAGGAGAAAGAAAAGGCCGACAAGGAGGCCAAGGAAAAAGAAGAGCAGGAGAAGAGGCAACAAGAGGAGAAAAAAACAAAGGAAGGAGGACAAACTCCTAAGGCAACTGATGATCAAACCAAATGGGTTGATTCCACTAGTCACAGTGATTAAACTCTTGCCTATCTTACCCAATCAGTAGATGAAAATGAACTACTAAGGAGTATTCAACTAACTGAGGATAGATTGGAAGAATTGAGGAAAAAGAAAGAATAGGATGTCATTCAATTTGTAGTTGACACTCTTTCCAATCTAATCCCCTGTACCAACCTCCCCAGTACCGATTCCTCATTGGCCAAGCTAAAACTATTATGCACAGTAGTGGATGATCAAGTTCAATCACTTGAAGATGTTGCACAGGCCACTGCAAAGAAAAACCATGAAAAGGCATTCAAAGTTGCACTGGTGAAACAATTTAATGAAGATGGAGACAAGCTAATCCAATAGAGGGATGATATTAGTCTAGCAATGGCTAAAGGACAAATGCTTTTGAGCAAGATATTCCAGCCCAATCTATTCTATGATGATGCTTTGAAGAAGAAAGGTTAACTCCAATTGAAGTTAAAGCAGTATATAGGAAACTTCAAATTGCCATATGATTCCTTCACAGTGTATGGACAGATTGTTCACACTCACTAGTAGCAGATTGCAAAGATTGAAGCGGAGATCTACAAGTGGAATTTAGATCTGTAGGAGCTCTAGTTGCTTTTATTACCCAAGTTATAGGTTCTTTAGAAGTGTTTTCTAAACATGGAGGCTATTATTGTTACATAGGAAACCATCAATGCCATGGAGGAGTTAGCTTTCTAGATGAAGACTCAGAGTGAAATTGCTGCCTCACTCTTAGATACCTGGTCAACAAACATGAAGGATTTCCTGAAAAACTTTAAATCTATTTTTGAAAAGTTTTACTCTTTATTGTTATAAACATATACTTTGTTTCTATGTTATGCAATATGATTTTGGTAACTCAGGGGAGTGATAAACCCACTATGTTTTGTATTACTTTGTCATTATTGGCAAAAGGGGGAGCAGTATTCATGAAAATTTTATGGGGAGTAGCATTGAATTTATAAATTCTTGTAATTTTGGCAAAGGGAGTAGTGTATATTTTTAGGGGGAGTAAATTTTGATTATGGCATCATTTTTGTTTTGTAAGCACTTAGGTGTCAAATTTTCCTAAGTGTTGCCATTAATGCCAAAGGGGAAGATTATTGGTATTTTGATGATGTTTAGTTGTGATTGTGATTGATGGACACACACTTATTTTATGTATGAGTTATTCTCAAACGGTAATATGTATTGTATTGATCACACTGGTATTATATGTCATTGAATGTATAGTCTTTGTTTATAGAAGACTATCGATGTTTTGTAGAAGATGCTTACTGGTCAAAGCATGACCAAATACCTCAAGTGGAATGAGGACCCCTAGTGGCAGTTAATCTTTTGATCAAAACACTATGTTCTAGTTTACCAGTCTTTTTTAATCAATAATCGGTATACTATGTTAAACCAGTTAAATTGTAGAGTGTAATGAGTTATCATCCACCGACACTTTGGTGGTTCTTCTGTGTCATGTTACCAAATGTGTCTAGATGCTTTGAACCTAGGAAATTGTAATCCAATCTCATTGGACTGACATGAAATCAATTTCCTATTTAAGGACATCATGTCTAGGGTTTTTATGTGTGTGTGTGTGTATATTGAAGAGACAAGTTGTTATAGAAGCATCATGCAATAGAGATTGAACATGCAAAGGATAGAAGACTGAAGTAATGTTGCAAAGCATTAACAGAAAACAATCAAGGATCTAATCAAGCATCCTTTCCTACTTTCTAGATCATTCACTTATTGATTACTAATCTCTTCGACAAGTCTGAATCCCTTAACTGGGTAGGCACAATCAAGCCTTTTGTAAATCCTCTAATAAGGTGGTTCACAGTTGTGGATCTGAAATCATTTAATAGGGTAGTCTTTAATAGGACTTATCCCTTATCAGAGATCTAGATTCCTAACAAGATCTATTCTGGTGAAGAACATTGTAAGGCCTTAACTGGTCTGACCTTAACCGGTTTGGTTACTATTCTATAGATAGTTGACTTGTAAGTTTTACTTACCATGGTTTTTCCCATTTGGGTTTCCATGTCAAAATATCTTGTGTTTTGGTGATTGTGATTCTGTGGGTGAATGCTTTATTTTCTATTTGACTTATTAGTGTTTTAATATGTTTGTTGTTTAAACTATTATACTGATCTGCAGTAAAATTGCTTAAGAGTTTGGTTAAGTTTTTATGCATACTAATTCACCCCCCCCTCTTAGTATTCATCACCAACTAGTTTACAGTCATTCATATCGAAAGTCTTGAAAACCTCTTTCACATACTGTTGGCAAATACACACTCCAATGAGAAATTTTAGGTGATTTAAGGTATTGTCATTGATGGTAACCTTACAATCATATGACACTTGCACCGATAGACACTACACCGACATACAGATCACCGACACCAAAAGGAAGATTACCGACACCCTAGCCATCAGGAATTTTGTGTATATATACTTTTGTAATTAATTGTAAAATCTTTTGTAAGCCGACTTGGTGGATTGTAACATGACTCATATAAGTATGAGATCATTATAGATCATTTATGAGAGTGAGATATGAAAAGATAATAGCATACCTAATATGTGAATTATTGGGATAAGGGTTTATGTATATTGCAGAGCTTAAACCGGTACTAAATCTGGCATAGTAGATGCTGATCTGAAGCAGTACAAGACATTGGATTTGTATAATCCAATTTTGTAAGTCAGTGTGACTTCTTTGTAATTGAGTAGTGAGCTCTAAGCACTTGGCCTTCCTACATGTGCAGGCCCCTATTGTAAACAGTAATCTTCTCTTATTGACCAGTAAGTGAATATTATGGGTCACAAATCCCACCAAGGTTTTTCCCACACCGAGTTTCCTCATTAAAATATTGTGTTATGGTGTGTTTCTTATGTTGTGGTTATTGTTATTCTATACTGCATTATTTTTAGTTTATCGGTACACAGTTTTGAAGTACTTTTCATGTTATAATTCAAGTAAATTCTTTTATCGGTTAGATACTGATTCACCCCCCCCCTCTTAGTATCTTTGGGAATCCTAACAATTGGTATCAGAGCCTAGTCCTCTATTTTCAAAAGCCTAACAACTTGAGGAAGATCTTGACATCGGTAGAGATGGAAAACTTAAGAAAGCAATTGGAAACAACTCTTTCAGACTATCATGTAGAAAAAGTAAAGAATATCAAACTTGAGGATGATCTGAAGGCTGCACAGGATATTATTCAAGGACTTCAAGAAAATTTCACTATAGAAAGGAACAAAAGAATAGAACTTTATGAAAAGATGCAAAAAGATGAAGATGAAAAGGAAACTCTTAATGATCTGGTAAACAAGCTGATACAAGATAACAGTACAATGAAGAATGAGATGCAAGACATGACTATGAGATTTTGTAAAGAAATTGAATATAGAAAGAAGAATGAAGATGATTTGGTTAGAAGACTAAATGATGTTGGAAATGAAAACACAAGACTTAGTCATGAGAATGATATGTTGAAGACAGATTTGATGCATACACAAAATAACATAAATAAATTTATGAGACAGAAAGGAATCTTGGAGAGTGAATTAGTTGCTACAAATCAACACAAGGAGAAATTCAAGAAAAGTTCAGAAGAACTTGTTGACATGCTGAAGAATCAGAAACCTAATGGTGATACAAATGGCTTTGGTTTTGAAATTGGTGAAAGTTTCGGTACTGCAAACAATCATGATCATAGTAAACTAGTAAGACAACCTAATGCTTATAAATTCAATGGGAAATGCTTTAACTGTAACAAGTATGGTCATAGAGAAAATCTGTGTAGATCTAGAAATTATCAAAACACTAATACACCCATTGGTCAATGTTCTAAATGCAACAAAGTTGGTCATAGTTCAGAAAATTGCAGAATGAATGTAAGATGTTATGTTTGTGGAAGATTTGGACACTTATCTAATCAATACAGAACACATACCAACATAGGATATGGGAAAGCTATTCAGAAAAACAATGTGACTTGTTATCCTTGCAACAAAATTGGACATGTTGCAAAATTTTGTAGAAGCAAGACTTCACCGGCAAATAACAAAGGTCCTAGTTTGAAAGGTAAAGAAAAGGTTGAAGAGGTAAAGCAAGAATTCTCAAAGCAATGGATCAGAATGTTGATGGGAATACTCCTCCACTAGAAGAATAGAGTATCACTCCACTGGCAGAAGACTCTTCATCTAACTAAAGGAAAGTCCTTTGGGGGTTTAGCAACAAACTGAAAAACATGCTAATATACCCTCGGTTGATGGTGAGAAGTTGAATTCTTCTTTACTAGAAAATAAGTTAAGTTGTGACTTAACCGACAAGCATTAAATGTGGTAGTTGGAGAAAATAACATTATAAAGCATGTGTTTTGGCTCCTTTTTCATTCACCAAGCATTAAAATCTTCGAGAGCTCAAAAATTCCCAAGCGAAGGCATCCTTAGCGAAGAAATGAAGCAGTTCATCCAAGCACTCATCCCTAAGGCAAATTGAGGTATTTATAACTATGGCTTCCTCATCCACTCCTAAAGTTATTGCAAACCCTACTGTGATTGAAGTTATCAAGCACCCTAGACCCGTATTTAAGCTTTTTCCTGAAATAGCAAAGAAAGATGATACTATAGGTGCATTTTCAAAAATACCTAAGGGAGTAGTATATGTTGAAGACCCTAGGATATACATACATTTTCATATAGAAGAATTAGGAGATGATGAAATCATGAATATGTATCAGACTGTGATGTGTAATGAATCTATAAATATCAAATCGGAACATAAGATAGTGGAAACCCTAGGTTTTACTGAAATCCTTAGTGTCCTGGATTTTCCCAAGGATATTATAAGGATTGTGCTTAGCAGAGTTCATGGGGAATTCTTTTGGTTGGATTCAATCCATAAGATCACCAAAGAAATAGTAAAGGTAGTAACAAGGTTACCTTCCACCGGTAGTAGGCCTGGTAGAACTAAAAAGGTCTCTAGTGACACAATAATGGACCTAACTGGTGCAACGTTTGACAAAAGGTCTCTAAGGGTAAATGATGTGAAGGATATCAATGTTAGATTTGTCAATATGATTTTAGGCTAAAAGGTTACACATGCAAATAGGTTAAACTCAGTATCAAGCCTATGTATCAAAAGTGCATATGATATGGTTAACAATAATGCTAGAATAGATGTGTGTGAATGGCTCAAAGATGAATTGAATGACAATCTAAAGAAGATAACGGGAGATAAGAAAGGAACCTTTAGATTTGGAAATTTGCTTGTATATTTAATGTTGTACATTACTAAACAAGTATCCGGTATTGGTAGGAGAGATTTTGGTTTTGACATACCGATAGGAAAGCAACTTTTGGACACATTAAACAACATGGGAGATAACAAGGAGGAAAACATAAATGAACATTTTTAGGTACTAAAAGATCGAATGAAGACTAGAAAAATATTGTCACAGGCAATTGTGGATAAATATCAAAAGGAAATATGTTTTGTAATTAAGAAAGATGAAATTTGGATGGAGGTAGTTGTCCCTAGGACTATCTGGGTAACTGAAATGGGCTATGAAACAGATGATAACATCATAGAAACTTATTGAAAATCCCTCCTTGAAGCACCAAAGGAACCCACTGAGAAATTTTTTGGAAATTCAGAAACAATTGAAAGTGGAATTCAATCAAGGAAAAGGGTTAAGAAAGTTGAACAAATAGTGAAGATGGGAACCAAATAGCCAAAGGAAATTAAGGAAGATGTTTGAAATAAACTGGTATCAAGGAAAGTGAGTTGGAAGGACTTCAACCGAAAGCTCATCATTCACCGGTTGGAACTTCTTCTAAGAGTGATATACCAGCGGTATTCAAAAGGGTAGAAAGGAAAAGAAAACCCTCATTGGCACCCTCACCTACACCCAGGAGAACAAGACAAAAGCAATAGGCAGTAAGGCCTCCAGTAAAGAAGTTGACTCCTAAGAAGAAAAAGGTAAAACAAGACATTGCTCCACTAGATAAGCTCCTTAGTGAAATAACAGAGGATGGAAAGTTGAAAAACATTAGCAAATTATATAATATACTTTCTGCGGATGACAAAGAGAGCATAGAAAATAGTGTAATTTTACACTTGGATATTTACAAGAAATTTTTGATGGAAATTGTTGATGAGATACCCACTGATCTCTACAGACGACTTGAAGCTAGAAGGGTAGCTATTGTTGAGCTAGACAAGAAAATAAAAAAATGAGGAATTACTTGCAGTTCACCCAGTGAACTCACCTAAAGAAATTGATCAATTAATCAGTGAGGCCAACCAGACTGTATTTTCAACCGGTCACTGACATGTAGCACTGATGGCAGGGAGAATGAATAAAATTTCAGAAGAAACTGCTGACCAATGGGACATATTCTTTGTTGAAAAAGAAAAACAAGAAGAACTTAAAAAACCCAAGACAATAAAAGTATATCAAAAGGATAGGGATAAGGGGAAAGGTAAGGTAGGTGGACCTCCTAACCTAAAAATAATAGACAACTTACCCCCACCTCTTTCTAATACTCCACCGACACAGACTGCTAATAATCAACCTACTACTGAGAGTATGGAGACTCCTCTAGAGGATACAAATCTTGAGTTTGAAATTTTCTATACCATGAATATTGATACACAAGAGATGAATATTGTGGTAGATAAAGAAACCACTGAGGATAAGAAGAAAGATGTGGCTACTGAGCCACTAGCTGTAGATGTGGAAATCAATGTTAGCACATAATCAGAGAAACCAGCAGAGGACTCTACTTAGAAACAATAAGAAAAATCATAAATCAACAGTGTAGAGGAAAATACACCGAAACCGAAAGTACATTCAGAGACTACATTTGAGAAAACGGCAGTTGAGAGCGTAGAGAAATCCTTTGAGGAACCAAAATAGAAACAGGTTGATGTACAGGTTCAAACTGAGACAGTGCCACCGGCAAAAACTGAAAAACCAAAACCTTTGCAAATAGAAATACATACCCAAAAAAATCCTCCTGAGAGAGAGGAAAGAAATGTTATTACTAAAACCAACAACATGGAACTTGTAAAAATAGTTGGACAGACATATGATACTTCTATAACAGAATTCCGGCCTACAAATGTGACAAAGGTCTTACTGGACTCAATAAAGAAAATCACAGAGTGTAATGCACAAGCCTATAAGGCTATTGATGATACAATTCACATTCTTAAATTGATAGCACCCAAGTGCATTGTGGATAATAAAGATTATTTAGGTCAACTAGACACATTGTCTAAGTTCATCACCGACAACATTTTGACAGTTGATAAAATAAATGAGGACACATTTAAGGAAAAAAATAATAAAGAGAAAGAGAAATTCTTTGATGAAACAATAAAGTGTTAGGTCCCGGAGGCAATTGAGAGAGGGGGTGAATTAGTTGACCAATTTAATTTAAACCAAAACCACTTAATCAAATTACTACTTAATATCGATGAAACAGTCTGTTATACCGATGGACAAATTTAATAGATAAATGTAATACCGGTAAACATTAATGCATGAAACTAAAAGACAAAGTCATCCACAACACATAACACCAATATTTGTATGTGGAAACCCTGCAAGGGGAAAAACCACGGTGGGAAACCTTACCCACAGTCAGATGATACTATTGCAAATAGTAAGTGTACATAAATGGGGTCTGCACATGCAGAAAGGCCAAGTGCCTAGAGCTCACTACTCAATCACAAATGGGATTCACACTGACTAGACTTGGATGGTTAAATCCAATAATAATGTACTACACAATATAGCATCTTCATATGCTAGATTTAGTACCGTTGTAGTTCTGATATGCATTCACAAAAACCTAGCTTCACCTTCAAATGATATCTTCATGTATAGCTCTGCTTAATCTTGCATATACCTTCACACAATTCTTTTTTGCATTCCACACTTGATCTTACAAATAAGATCTTACATTTATACCATACCCTAAGACCAATTTTAGTAGGTCGGCTCTACAAGATATTACGATAAAATAATTTTACAAACAATACAATATCCGATGCAATAACTAATTGAACATGTCGGCTTAATGCATTTACAACAATAATTAATCATCTCCATGGCGTGCCATGCTGATCTGGAAAAGATAAACCTGTCGGTGTAACCCTGGACCTATTTGCCAATAATAGCAAATATGCAAGTATGAATATACCAATAAACAATTCTACAAGATAAGATGTCTAAACAATGTCTTCGATATTACCAGGTGTTTTCCATGCTATTCCAAGTGCCGGTGACCATTATTTCCCACTGGTGTACCATATATCGGTGGCTGTGCAAAAGTCACTTGCTTGCTGGTGAATGTTGCTGGATCTCCAAAGTGCTAGAGTTTTAGTAGGTGTTGACATCAATGACAAAACCATACCAAAATACCAACATAAAGAAGTGCATGGGACACATTGGCACTCTTTTACCGGCACTAAACAAAACAATAATGGAGTTTAAGGAACTCTACAGAGATACATGCAAGACAAATATTCTGACAACAGATATAGACAAGGAAATAAGTAAGGTATAAAAGGAGATCGACAATATAGCTGATAACCTCATCGATTCATCTGAATCATTATTAGTTACAGAGTAGAAGATATACAGTCTAGAAGAAAAACTTGAGAAATTTGAAAAAGAGAAAGATAAAATAAAAGGGAAGGCAAAAGACCTTAAATACAAACTCAACCCCAAATTGGACTATCTCATCTCTTTGAGAAAAGAGATCTCCAAGGCACTTGTTCAAGGACCAAAGACACTAGAGGAACAAATGCATCACCTCACCAGTACTATTCAAAAGATAGAGGCTACACTGAAAGATAGTGAAAACTTCACTGAGAGTCTAAATTTGGTAATAGCTAAACTCTTTCAGATTGTAACCCATCGGATACAAGGATCCAGGCAGGAAACACACTCCACTAACACCGAATGACAACCTTTGCCATTGATATCAAAGGGGGAGTATTGAAATGAGAAAAAATGATCATAACAGGACATCATCAGCTCAGGGGGAGCATACATTTTTGACAACACAATTTTGGTAAGATATTTTGGGAGATTCTTTTGGACATCATTTTGGACACTTTTTGATTTTTCTCATGAGTGTTGCCATCAATGCCAAAGGGGGAGATTGTTGGAAAATATACACTCCAATGAGAAATTGTAGGTGATTTAAGGTATTGTTATTGATGGAAACCTTACAATCATATGACACCAGCACCGATAGGCTCTACACCAGCATACAGATCACCAACACCAAAAGGAAGATTATCGACACCATGGCCGACAAGAATTTTGTGTATATATACTTTTGTAACTAATTGTAAAATCTTTTGTAATCTGACTTGGCAGATTGTAACATGACTAATATAAGTATGAGATCATCATAGATCATTTATGAGAGCGAGATATGAAAAGATAGTAGCAGACCTAATATGCGAATTATTGGGATAAGGGTTTATGTATATTGTAGAACTTAAACCGGTACTGAATCTGGCATAGTAGATGTTGATCTGAAGTAGTACAAGACATTGGATTTGTATAATCCAATTTTGTTAGTAAGTGTGACTTCTTTGTAACTGAGTAGTGAGCTCTAGGCACTTGGCCTTCTTGCATGTGCAGGCCCCTATTGTAAACAGTAATATTCCCTTATTAGCCAGTAAGCGAATATTGTGGGTCACAAATCCCACCGAGGTTTTTCCCACATCGGGTTTCCTCATTAAAATATTATGTTATGGTGTGTCTCTTATGTTGTGGTTATTGTTCTTCTTTACTGCATTATTTTTAGTTTATCGAAACACAGTTTTGAAGTGCTTTTTGTTGGCATTTTTGTGGTTTATGCTGTGATTGTCATTGATGGACACACACTTGTATTGAGACCCCCTTTATATGTATAAGCTTATGCTCAACCAGTATTTGTTCCAACCGGTATGTTGTATACTAGTCTCTAGACTAGTGGCGATTTTGCAGAATGTGTTTCCTGGTCTGAAGCGGCATGTCGATCCCAAGTTGTTCGCAGATCACAAGTGGTACGAGGGAGCAAAGTGGCACAACACATTCTTACCAAGCTTCATTTTTGTCAAACCAGCAACCGGTATTTTGTATGAACTAGTAATACTCTGTGATGAGTTACCAACCGACATTTTGTGATGAGTTACCAATCCACCGATTGTTTGACGGTGCCGACACATTGACGGTGATTCCCTTGTCATGTTACTAAGTATGTCTAGGTTCATTGAACCTAGGAAATTGTAAAGAAATCCTATTGGACCGACATGAAATTAGATTCCTTTAAAAGGACATCATGTCTAAGGTTTTAGGGGTTTTGCAAAAAGGGTTAATGTTAAGCTAGGGTTTAAGGTGGATGTTGAGTTGTTGTAAGAGTGATCTTATCTTAGAAGATCAAGTTGTAACTGAGAGAGAGATAAAGAAGATTGAAGTAATGCTGGAATGCACTAGTTGTGAGCAATACTGGATCTAACCAAGCAGTTTCCAAGCAGTTTGTGCCATGAGATAGATCAAACACTTGTTGATTACTCACATCTTTGACAAGTCTGTAGCCCCTAACCGGGTAGGCCTCAAAGCCTTTGTAAAATCCTCTAACAAGGTGGTTCACACATGTGAATCTAAAATCATCTAACAAGGTAGTCTTTAATCGGACTTATCTCCTAACAGAGATTGAGATTCCTAACAGGATCTGTTCTAGTGAAGAACATTGTAAGACCTTAACAGGTCTTGTTTCTATTATGTAGATAGTGACTTGTGAGTTCCATCTCATCGTGGCTTTTCCCAGTTAGGTTTCCACATCAAATATCTTGTGTTATGGTTGTATTACTTTTGTGGGTGAATGTTTTATTCGCATTTTGGTTTGCATGTGTGGTAACTGGTTTGACTGTTAGACTACTTTACTGGTTTATCTTTAGACTATGGAAGTGTTTTAGTGCAAAGATTTTTGCAATACTAATTCAATCCCCCCTCTTAGTATTCATCACTTTTCATGTTATAATTCAAGTAAATTCTTTTATCGATTAGATACTGATTCAACCCCCCCTCTTAGTATCTTTGGGAATCCTAACACATACTTGGATTGAGTAATGAAAATACCATTCTTCATTTGTTGTATCTACAAGCCTATGAAATTTTTTATTTCCCTTACTAATGACATCTCAAACTCATTCTTTATTTCATCTCCAAAACAATTACTCATGTCATCAACAAATACTTCATTGACTAGTATTTCATCTCCTTCAGACTTGAGATAAATGTTGATGTCATCACTGGTCCTAAGAAAGCCTATCTTCATCAGATGAGTATGAAGTCATTCATACCATGCTCTGGGTGCCTGCTTTAATCCATACAAAGCTTTATGCAATTTTCATACCATGTCTTCCTTATCTGTCAATGCATAATCATCAGGATGCTCTATTTAAACCTCTTCTTCCAATATCCCATTCAAAAATGCAAACTTAACATCCATCTGGTATACCTTGAACTTCTTATGAGCTGCAAATGCAAGTAATGTTCTAACACCTTCCAGTCTTGCTACTGGTGCAAAAGTTTCTCCATAATCTTCTCCTTCTTGTGCATAACCTTTGCATACTGATCTTGCCTTGTTGCAAACTACAACACTATCTTCATTTAACTTGTTTCTGAACACCCATTTAGTACCTATAACATTCTTGTTTACCGGTCAGGGTACCAGGGTCCAAGTGTTGTTCTTCTCAATTTGATCCAATTCCTCCTCCATATCTTTAACCCAATGATCATCGCCAAATGCCTCCTTAGCACTTCTAGGTTCAAAGGTGGAGATCATGCAATAGTTCTCTCTTATTCTCCTTCTAGTTAGTACTCCAGCATCCTTATCCCCAATAATCTATTTAGGGTTGTGATTTAGTCTCACATACCTAGGAATAACATGATCATTCTCTTCAAGTTCAGCTTCTTCATTATCATATTCTTTTGAATTTATTTGTTCTGATTGAACAAGTACATTAGGATTTGCCATACTAGTTTCTAATTTAACAGTTACAAGTTCCAAGAGAAAAATGCAAGGATCTTCATCCTTTTTCTCAGAATTGGTTCCTTCTAAAACTTCAGGACATTCATCTACACGAATATCAACACTCTCAACATCTCTCTATGTCTGGTTGTTGAAGCATTTATAGGCCTTACTCTTGGTGGAATAGTCAAGAAATATGCCTTCATCACTCTTAGCTTCAAACTTGCTTATGTAATCACCTCTTTTGATAAAAAATTTGCTTCCAAATATCTTAAAACAGCTAACATCAGGTGATCTCCCATACCAGTATTCATAAGGGGACTTGTCCTTACCTCTTTTCACCAGAACTTGATTCATTGTGTAGACCGATGTACTTACAAATTCTTCCCAAAATGTTTTTACTACACCTCCTTGTATCAACATAGTCCTAGCAACTTCAACCACTGATCAGTTCTTCTCTTTGCTATACCATTCTGTTGTGGTGTCCTTGGTGCAGAAAGATGCCGCTTGATACTATTCTCATCACAATACTTAGTGAATTCCATAGAAGTAAATTCACCGCCTTGATTTGTTCTCAGACATTTTATCTTTTTGCCACTCTCTTTCTCAGTTAAGGCCCTAAATGCCTTGAATTTACCAAAAGCTTCATTCTTATCCTTCAAGAATGTGACCCACATTATCCTTGAACAATCATCAGTGAAGATCATGAAATATTTGTCACCTTGAATGCTTCTTGTTCTTATTGGTCCACATAGATCTGTATGAACCAAATCTAACAAGTGCTCTGCTGAGAAGGACTTGCTCTTTAAAGTTTAAGAAGTCATCTTTCCTAACTGACATTCTTTACAAAGAGCATTAACCAGTTTGTCTAGCTGAGGTAGACCTCTTATTGTCTTAGACTTTCTTACTTTAACAATATTGTTAAATTTTATATGACAAAATCTCCTATGTCAAATCCATCTATCATCTATTTTTGAAATCAAACTATTGCTAACTTTAGGATTAAGATGAAATAGATTACCTCTGGTCTGTTTCCTAGTTGCAATCAATTCACCTTTGTTGTCAAAGATTTTGCACATACCATTTCTAAACTCCAGTGGGTATCCTCTGTCCTTAAGTTTTTCCACACTCAAAATATTGTTCTTTAGGCTTTCAACCCAATAGACATCGTCAACACTGCTTTTCCTAGTAAGAGAAACAACTCCCTTATCTTTAACCATACAGGGTGAGTCATTGCCAAATTTGACAACACCGCCATCAAATTCCTTCAGGGAAAGAAATTTGCTCCGATCACCGGTCATGTGATATGAACAACCACTATTGATGATCCAATCATTAGATTTATCCATCCTGGATACTAGTGCCTTCTAATCTGACATTTCTTCCTTAATAGCTACAAACATAATATCTTCACTAGCATCATCATCATATTCTTCATTAGTAATACCATTGTCAATAGCTACAAGACAATCTCTCTTGCCTTTACCCTTTTACTTCTTAAATTTTTCTTTCTTGTATTCATTTTAACCATATGACCAATCTTGTTGCATGCAAAATATTTTAAAGGTAGCTTACCTCTATATTTACTAGTGCTTCTAGGCATTCGTTTTGCCAACAATGCTTCAAGTTGTTGGTATTTTGGTATGGTTTTTTCATTGATGTCAACACCTACTAAACCTTATCAACTTTGGCACTTTAGAGAATCAACAACATTCACCGGCAAGCAAATGACTCATGCACAGTCACTGGTATCTGGTACACTGACATGATATAATGATCACCGACACTTGGAATGGCATGGAAAACACTTGGTTATGTCGAAGACATCGTTTGGACACTTTGTCTTGGAGATTTGTTTATTGGCATATTCATATTAGCATATTTGATGTTACTGGCAAATTGGTTTATGCTATACACCGATAGGATTATCTTTTCCAAATCAACACGACACACTATGGAGATATTTTATTATTGTTGTAAATGCATCAAGCCGACATGTTGTATCGGTTATTACATTGGATATTGTTTTAATTGTAAATTGATTTTATTGTAATATCCTTTAGAGCTGACCTACTAAAATTGGTCCTAGGTTATGATATAAATATTAGATCTTATTTGTAAGATCGAATATGGAATGCGAAGAAGAATTGTGTGAAGGTATATGTGAGAATAAGCAGAGCTATACACATAGACATCATTTGAAGGTGAAGCAAGATTTTTGTGAAAGCATATCAGAACTACACTGGTATTGAATCAAGCATATGAAGATGCTATTTTGAGCAATACATCCTTATTGGATTTAACCATCCAATTGTAGTCAATGTGACTCCTATTTTGTGTTTGAGCAGTGAGCTCTAGGCGCTTGGCCTTTCTGCATGTGCAGACCCCATTTGTATACACTTACTATCTGCAATAGTATCATCTGATTGTGGGTAAGGTTTCCCACTATGGTTTTTCCCCTTACAGGGTTTCCACGTACAAATATTGGTGTTATGTGTTGTGGATGACTTTGTCTTTTTGTTTCATGCATTAATCTTTACCGGTATTGCAATTAACTGATAAAATTGTCAACCCATATAAAGACTGGTTTACTGGTATTTAGCATTAAGTTGTTTTTGGTTTGAATTTATTAGACAACCGATTCACTCCCCCCTCTCAGTTGTCTCTGAGACCTAACACAAGTTCCACTAAGTTGTCTTTATCATTAGCATCTCTGCTTGATCTATATTCATAGCTATGGATGATATCTCTACTTCTTCTCACAGATGGATTAGAGAAAGAAGCTCTGAATGCAGATTCTGATTTCTTTACACTACCATCATATCCATTTAATTCAAAGGCAGTAAGTATTCCAATAATAGAGTCAAGAGTTATCTTTGTCTTGTTAATGGATTTCAGCTCCTGAATAGCTGCAACTTGGATAGCATAGACTGGTAGTAGGGTTCTCAATACCTTACTAATTATTGTGGCATCTTCCACTTTCCCTCCTACACTCTTTATTTCACCAACTATCTCTTTAATCCTTTGACCATACTGCTGGATATTCTCACCTTTAGACATTCTCATGTCATCGAACTTTCCTCTTAGACTCTCCTCTTTGGAAATCTTAACATGTAGATCACCGCTATTAATCTCTTCAAGTTTTTTTCATACTTCATTTGCAGTTTCAAGACCATGAGCATCTACATATTCAACATCAAATAGGGAACTGATAATAGCCTCTAATGCCTGGTGATTTTCTTGTTGTTCTTTCTTTTGATCATCAGCCAGGATTTTAGTAGGTGTAATATACTTAGTTCCTATATGATCTCAATACTGACTACCAAGACCCTTAATGCAAATCTTCATTATGTCACTCCATATTATATAGTTATCTTTGTTGAACTTCAGACCTTTTTTCTTCATCATGATCTATAAGATCTTTTCCTCAAGTTGTTAGGAATTTAGATTAAAGAGGACCTGAGATGCTCTGATACCAATTGATGGTATGATGAAAGAATAAGTATCTGGTAGAATACTGAGAGGGGGGGGGGGGTGAATCAGTATACTGAAAAACTGATACAAAGTTCCCAAACTCAAATTCAATCACACAAAGTAAACATATCTTAGTCAAGATCAATATTCATAAGAATACTTGACATGAACCGGTTTGACTATTATGACAACTTAACAGTAAACAAATTTAATCTTGTAAATATCAACAATGCTTAATCATATCTCAATATATTCATCTCTCAATGCTTCTAGTTATCATGCCTTATCACAAGTTAATCAAATCAACAAATAAGATCATAACCACAAAAATAGTCACCACTTGACACAAATGTTTATACATGGAAAACCCCAATAGGTAAAAACCACGGTGAGATGAGACTCACAAGGATAGCTACTTGAACTCTTCTGAAGTTTGCCTTGTTAGGAGCCAAGCCTGTTAAAGATTTACAATAAGTCCTGTTAAGAACTAATTCTAGTTAGGAATCACCCGGTTAAGGGATTTACAAATATGCCATGATGAAAAGTACAATACCCTATTAGGAGTAACCTCACTAGAGGATTTAAGAATCCAAGCTAATGGACCACCTTGTTAGAGAATTTAATGAGTAACCAAGCTTGTTAGAGCTTACCCAGTTAAGGGATTTCACTTCTATTGTAATTGTTAGAAAACAACAGGTTTTCTTGATCTGTCTAAATAGCACTACATTTGCTTGATCAGATCCTTTTAAGCTTCAATCTGCCTTCACTCAAAGTGCAGATCCATTCACTAGTCAGGCAACTACACACTCAACAGATTTATGCCAATGTTGCCAACTACCTTTTACAAACAACTTCATCGACCTTAAATACAAATCAATTAGGTTGGTAAAACAACAAAAACCTAATTCTCATCATTGAGATTATAAATAAGTTGGTACAATCTTGACCATTAGAAATCATAACAATCTCTTCACGTTCTTCAAGAATATTCCAACCACTCCATGATCAATGCTCCATCAGACTTTGTAACTCATCATGCATTGTGCATTAAATGTAATCCACTTTTCTCCTTCCCTAGACAATAAACAAACACGCCAAAACAATTTGAACTTATCCTCATACAATGATCACACTTGTCTCCATCATTACCGCCCATCAGATAGTAAACCAACAAACTTGATCTGTCAGGGTTTAACAATTGATAGGGTTTACCGGTTACATTGCATAGAAAGGTTTAACCCTTTACACCGGTTTACTGATTCAACTCACAAACTTAACACACTGGTTTACAACATCTTCCACAAAGCTCTTCTAACCGGTTACTAGCCAATATCAAAAACAACAATATCAACAATAACATGAATACCATTACTAGTTCAATTGACATCAATGACAACAAAATACAAATGCCAACATGAATATAAAAAATAATTGTCGAGATCCAACAGATGTCAGCCTCAAATACTAATAACCTTATTCTAAACCATGTCGGTCTACAATGTCGGTAACCAAAGAAATCCTTATGTCCTACCGGTGTCAGTGTTGGTGTAGTGTATGTGAAGTTCTTGTTGGTACA
The DNA here is from genome assembly GCF_030272615.1 of Cryptomeria japonica. Taxonomy (NCBI): domain Eukaryota; kingdom Viridiplantae; phylum Streptophyta; class Pinopsida; order Cupressales; family Cupressaceae; genus Cryptomeria; species Cryptomeria japonica. The sequence continues at coordinate 643,576,762 of NC_081413.1, forward strand.
CAGCTGAACCAAAAGATGTAGTCGGAATAAAATACCATGTTGCCATCAATGACAACATAGTGAAACCAACCAATTGAGTGTCAATGGCCAACACCTACATCAAATCAATTTCACATGAATTTGGGACATCCTTGGCTCTCTTCCATGAAAGTTATCCCTTCTACCATTCATAAATGTATAAAATTTCCTCATAATATCACTATCATAATAATTAATCATAGAATGTATGAACCCACTATGAGGTGTGGAAATTTCACCCTTGTTTACTTTTGGCTGAAATAACTTGAGCAGCTCAAGCCTTGAAGTGATGCTTTTTTTCTATCTTATCAAAAGTGGAAAATTGAGATGATCTTATCTTTGAGTAATGCTAGATACCCTAGACCTATTCCTCCTCCTCATGATAGACCTAGTATCCTTCCCACACCTTCGATCCCTCCTATCTATGCCACAATCTTGCCTCCTACTTCTTACAAAGGAAAACACTTTGAATCTTGTATGCCTTAACCTAATGTAGCTTCTCCCATTCCCCGTTTTTCAAAGGAATAAATGAAGTGTATGTCCATTGATCCTCAAACTTCACAACCCTCAGCTAAAACTAAAAGAAACCATTGTGTGAGAGAACATTGATGAAGATGTCAAGCCAAATCTCATGAACTTGCTTCCCAAACCATTTCCTCCCTAAAGAAACCAAATTTTGACTTGGTCCCATTTGTCCAGCCTTATCCTAACCCTAGGGAAGAAGTTCAACTTAAATTGCCAATATTAAAAATTCCTAAGAAAAATGATGGTTCATTCTCTTTTCGTATTAGAGATCCTATTTTTATTAATCTAAATGAAATGGATGATGATGTTGTTCATGCTAACAATCTTGATTCTAATGATATGTATGAGCTTGTTGATGTTAATCATGACTTATCTTCACATTTTTCAAAAGCATTAACCCTAGATCTTAGTAACAAACAAAGTGACTCATCATTAGAGAATGGTCCTTATTTAGAACTTGCAATGACTTCATCTACCATGATTAAAGTATCTCCTCTTGCATATTGTCCACCTTCCCAAAATAATGTTCAACAAGATTGGGAGGTGGATGATTTTATAGATTAGCTTCATTCATGTCGTAGATCCTCTCTTGTGTCTTTAGTTATTTTTAATGTGGTTTCCATGTGATGTGTTTTTGTCTTATGTTAGGTTCTCTTTAGATGATCCTTGTTACTCTATTGGTGAAAGGTAATAAAGAATCCAAATCTATTGTGACATTCTTCTATTTATATCTCAGTTGTTCTTCTTTTTTTCCTTGTGTTGTCTACTTGGGGATGATGCAAAGTGTTGAGATCTCTTTTGGTCTCTTCCATGTTGACTCAAAAGATACATGATCCCTTCTTCCATTGTGTTTGTAGTTTCACTACCTTTGGGGGATGGGGTCAATTCAATACAAATATTCATGATATACATTATTATGTATATTCCTGATATACATTATTTATAATAAGAGCATACTAACCCTAGAGTTAGTGGATCCCTTATGTTCTTTTATATTTTGTGACCATTATCCTTTAATTTGTCCTTTCTTGGGGGAATCTCTTAATGGTAACATGCTTGTTTTTTGGATGTATGCTACCTTAAAGTAATTGCTCCTGATTAGGTGTATGAAATTGCTTTAATGTAGGGGAATAAACTCCACTCAATGTTACACTTTATGTACATGCCATGACATGTTTTGATACTCAAATTACTTTGCAAACTAAGCCTTTTTCTTTGTAATTTGGTATTTTTCTTTTTTCATGACTCATAGTAAGAAACATTACTAGGCTAGTAGTCATGTTCTCTCTCTCTTTCCTCTTTCTTATGATGTCCCTTTTGTCTTTAAATTGGATTAGTAAGATTGTAAATTCCTTGGGGGCTTGGTGCATCTTGCCTCTTTGATATCTTGATGAAATTTTTCAATGCAAACCTTTGTACTTTACCATGAGTATGCTTAGTCTCATAATCCTGCTAAAGTGGGGGCTAAATGTAGTGTCCTAAATTGTACTCACCTACAATTTTATCCTCACTTAGCCTAAATTTTGCATTTTGTCCTCCAAGGCATAATTAAAACACTGATTCTGCTCACACCAGTTATCTACCTCGCATTTTCATCAATTTTCCAGCTTGACCCCCAATTTGGAATCTTGGTTTTCAAGACCGAGATTTACCATGCCCTAGTCCCAAATCAGGATTGGGACATACCATGCTCTAGTCCTAAATCTGGACCAAGATGTTGTTGGCAATATGGATGAATTGATTATGTTTTGCATTGATTTTTTGACATTAATTTCAACACTAGTTGTTATGTTTGGTTACCAGCAGACATGTTTTGGTTACCGGTAGAAGATCTAGTGTTACTGGTAGAAGAGACTATCTGTGGGACACATCTGGCATAATTGGATCAATGGAGCATGTTTGATTTCATGTGTTATATGCTCCTAGAGCATGTTTTGGTCAGTTGGTATTGACTTGGTAATCAGATGCTATCATACACTCTTGTAAACCCTTACCAACATTGGTTTAAGGTTTAACAGGCAGAGATTTCATTGAGGAATCTTGACAGGATGCATAAGTGGTGTTCGTGTGGCTTCTAGATGGATTTCAGGATGTTAAAGATGTTCTTTGATCGTGCTTCAACTACTTGAAGATATTGCTTTGGCGTGGTGGACCCAGAATAGGTCTTGTGCCTATCTAGGTTATAGACCGGTATCATGTTATCGTGTTCTCTACACGTTACCGGGATGTTTTGGGATGTTCTATAGATTGGTTATTGTTGTTTTGGTCTTAAGTCGGCATGGCATATCATTGTAATATGGATTTATATAATGATCTTATTGTAATATCTTTTAGGTGGCTGACCTAATTGGTTTAGGCCTTAAGGTTGATATAAAATGATGTAAGATCTCATTGTAGAAAATGTGTTCATGGTCTTCAAATGTAATATCATATGCGAAGGAGACTTGGTCGATCATAGGTGATAAAATTGTGATTAAGGAAGAGGTCAAAGGCCTCCAATATTGAGCTTAACTAGGGTTATAATCAAGCATGGTAGATGCTAGCTCTGGCAGTTCACTCTATTGGATTGTTGTCCATTTATCTTACTATGGAAGAAGAATTAGAAAAAATTGAGAAATATAACACATGGACATTAGTTCCCCTTCCTAAAGACAAAAATGTGATTGGAACTAAATGGATATTCAGAAACAAACTTAATGAAGATGGTAAGGTAATTAGAAATAAAGCAAGACTAGTGTGTAAGGGATATTCTTAGAAAGAAGGAATGGATTATAATGAAACCTTTGCACCGGTAGCTAGAATTGAGGAAGTCAGATTATTCTTGGCTTTTGCAGCACACAAGAACTACAAAGTATATCAAATGGATATTAAATGTGCATTTCTAAATGGAGATCTTGAAGAAGAAGTTTACATTGAGCAGCCTAATGGATTTTCTTCGACAGATAACAAAGATATGGTTTGCAAGTTAAGAAAAGCTTTGTATGGGTTGAAGCAAGCTCTTAGAGCTTGGTATGCAAGATTGGATAAGTATCTTTTGAAGATTGGATGTTCTAAAGGTAATACTAACAACAAATTATACTATAAAGTGACTAATGATGACATCTTGGTTATAGAAGTTTTTGTTGATGATATAATCTTTGGAGGAGAAGGTGGATTATGTAAAGACTTTTCTATTGAAATGTAGCAAGAATTTGAAATTTCTATGATTGGAGAAATAAAATTCTTTTTAGGATTGCAAATTTCCCAGACTGATAAAATTATATTCTTGAGTCAATCCAAGTACTTGAAGGAGTTACTAAAGAAATTTAGGATGGAGAACTTTAAACTGGTAAGCACACCTATGACTACAAATGATAAATTATCACTAAGGGATGAATCTACACCTGTTAATCTGACTAGGTACAAATCTATGATAGGAGGTCTACTATATTTAACACAAACCAAACCCGATATTATGAATGCAGTATGTATTGTTTCAAGATTTCAGAGTAATCCTAGAGAAAATCATGAATTAGCAGTAAACAGGATTTTACGGTACTTACAAGGCACTACAAATCTTGGCTTATGGTATCCTAGAGATGAAAACTTTGAATTATGTGCATACACAGATGCAAATTGGGCAGGAGATGTGGATGACAGAAAAAGAACCACCGACAGAGCATTTTTTCTTGGAAGCAAATTAATTTCTTGGTTGAGTAAAAAACAAAGCTGCACATCTTTATCAACAGCAGAATCATAATATGTTGCAGCAACAACTAACTATACACATGTATTATGGCTTAAGAAAATGTTGAAGGACATAAAGGTAAAATGCAAGGAACCTATAACTATCTATTGTGATAACACTGCAACAATTGATATATCTAAGAATTTGGTATTACATTCTAAAACCAAACATGTTTCTATCAAACTGAATTTTCTGAAAGAAAATGTTGAAGCAAAAGAAGTAAAACTGGTTTATGTGAATACTAAAGAGTAGATTGCAGATATTTTCACTAAACCTCTGCCTAAGGAGACCTTTGAATATCTCAGAGATCAGCTTGGGGTCATACCCCCACCAGTAGAGACTTAGACAGTTGATGTTTGTCATCAACTGACAGAATTAATAGAGAATATTTTACTCCAGCTTTGATGAGGAAGCTACTTCTCAGGGGGAGTAGTTGGTATAATGAATTGGTTGGTATTTTGTATTTGAATTTGGTTTTAGCTTTGGCATTTGATGTCAAAGGGGAAGAGATATCTATGGAAAAACACATTATCTTGATGCAGAGGATCATGAAAAAATCAACCAAATAACCATTATCAAATCTTCTCCATATATCATGCATTAAACTTGAATTATTTAAACCCTTCATCTATTCATTTCTTGCAAATGAAAACCAAGAATTTGTCCAAATTGTGAAATTTACTCTATTCTGGTCATGAAATTACAGTCATGAACAGTCATTAATAACTCTTAAAATATAAATCAACCAGAAAATCTCTCTGGTAAGATTCTAGAAATGGTAGTTCTAAAATGTTTCACCAAATTATAGAAATATCCAGCGGTTAAATTCAAAGTTATGATGCATTTTCCAAAACTGGTCGCAGTGAATCAGGGTTTTGGGTAGTTCCAAACGGTTTTCACCAAAACCTTCATAAATTTCTCAAAACTAAATGAAATAAACTCAAACAAAATGGAAAAGAAAGATAATTCACATATATTTCCAATAAGTCTATTTATAGGTCTTAATAATATCATATGAGTTCATACCATACTCTACAATGTGACTGTTCTCAGGAAGTATCAAATCTGCAATTAACAACTTTCACCAAAACTTCCATATCTTCTTCATTTCTAATCATAATAAATCCAAAAAAAAAGGAAAAGAAAGTTGATTGACATATATAACTATAAATTATACATATACAAAGGTTTCCAGGCCATACGTGGTCGTACAAGGCTTGGAACCAACACAAAAACTGGAAAGCCAACCAAAATAACAATAGTAGAATGCACCAAAATGTATTCAAAATGTTCTCCTTTCTTCTCTATTCTTCCAATAATTATTTGGTTCGACCAATACAACATATTTATAGACTCTTTGGTAGTTATAAACCATCCAACTACCTTTATGACCCTTCATCTTCCCTTTTACAACTTTATGTGCAATTTTTGCACTTTTACATTTTTGCAAATGTTGCACTTTTGCAATTTTCTTGCAACTTTGACACTTTTTCCTAATGACTCTCCAAATTGTAAAAACATCATAAACATGTCCAAATAATCTATTTAATACCTTTTACATACTTGATATCCTTCTCATGGCCTTTTATACAATTTTGACCATCTTGACCTATAAGGGCCTATATGGACAACTAGGACATAATCAGGATTTGCTTACATTTTTAGGCTTCCAGGTCTTACAAATCATTCCAAATGGATTCAAATAAATTATAAATGACCTTCAAATATAAATTATATTTCAAATGATGAATTTGACCATATATTTTCCTTATCCCATGGGTGCTCCTGCACCATAGCTTTTGGGAAAAGATTATTCATTGGGAGAGAGATTGTTACTTTGAGATTGATTACTCTCTGTATCTGAATTTTATTTTGGGAGATTGTTGGTTTTTGGTATTTGGCATTTATGTTTTGACACTTTGATGGTTTTTCCATCTTGTGTTACCATCAATGCCAAAGGGGGATATTTTTGGTATTTTGGTTATGTTGATATGGTTTTGTCATTGATGTCAACACCTATTAACACTCATCCACTCTAACACTTTGAAGAATTGGCAACGTTCACCAGCAAGCAAGTGACTTATACACAGTCATCGATATCTGGTACACCGATAGGATATAATTTTCACCGACACTTGGAATGATATGGAAAACACCTGGTTATGTCAAAGACATCATTTGGACACTTTGTCTTGGAGATTTGTTCATTGGTATATTCATGTTTGCATATTTGGTGTTACCAACAAATAGGTCCAGGATAAGCACCGGTAGGCTTATCTATTCCAGATCAGCATGACACACTTTGGAGATGACTTATAATTGTTGCAAATGCATCAAGCCGACATGTTGAATCGATTATTGCATCGGTTATTGATATACTTGTAAAATGTTTTATTGTAATATCTATTAGAGCCGACCTACTAAAATTGGTCTTAGGTTATGGTATAAATGTAAGATCTTATTTATAAGATCAAGTGTGGAATGTGAAGGAAGAAATAATTTGGTATATGCAAAAATAAGCAGAGCTTTACATGCAGATATCATTTCAAGGGTTAAGGAGGATTTTGTGAAGACAATCAGAACTACACTGGTAGTGAATCCAACATAGAATGATGTTATTTTGAGCAGTACATCTTTATTGGATTTAACCATCCAATTATAGTCAGTGTGACTCCTATTTGTGTTTGAGCAAAGAGCTCTAGGCACTTGGCCTTTCTGCATGTGCAGACCCCATTTGTATATACATACTATCTGCAGTAGTATCATCTGATTGTGGGTAAGGTTTCCCACCATGGTTTTTCCCCTTACATGTTTTCCACATACAAATATTGGTGTTATGTGTTGTGGATGTTATTGTCTTTCTATTTCATGCATTGATCTTTATCGGTACTGCAATTAACTGATAAACTATCTACCTGCATAATGTCTGGTTTACCAGTATTAAGCATTAAGGTTGGTTAAGTTGTTTTTGGTTTGAATTTATCTAACAACTGATTCACCCCCCCTCTTAGTTGTTTCTGGGACCTAACAAGATGTATATGCTTCGGGCCTCTTAAATTGGGCCCAAATTGGCCCCCTCTAACTTTGTGTTAGTCTATTGCATAGATTCTATCAGATTTTTTACAAGCAAGTATAAAAGGAGGTCTACCCCTCTCATTTCAACCCTAAGTCAATTCCTAATCAACTCAAGAAAGCAAAATTGAGATCCTAGATTCAAGTGAGCAAGAAATCAGTCTTTCATCAAGCATTAGAAATGGCATTCATGTTCTATTTTTATGAAGACAACCTACATGAAACCCTAATCCATTTGTGGGGACAAATAAGACTTTATTAAGGTATATCATTAGTGTTTTGGTAATTTTCAGCCTTTCCCTCAAAAGGAAAGTATTTACTATAGTATTTCATTTACATCTTTCAATTCTATTTCATGGTTAATTCCAAAACTAGGGTTTGACCTAAGGTAAACCCTTATTCCCAACAATTTCCCCCTTCTTTCTGTGTGTAGGATACATGTACAAAGATGTGTTTAGGAGGATCAATAGGATTCATAGAGATGAATAGGTTCATCTTTTGCTAATGAGAAATTCAGAGGAGCATGGTGAATTGATGCTACCTAGTCTCGAAAAATTAGCCCAAACTTTTAAGAACATATCTGAAATAAATTCATCTACTTATATCCAGGTTGGTGGCTCCATATGATATTTGTAGTTTATTGTTTTTGTCAGATTGCTTCAATAGTTCACTATCTTGTCCTAATCTTTAATAATCCAATCCAATTCAATTCAAGGAGGAGAAATCTCTACCAAAGGAACTAGGATTCTAATCAAAATCTTGGTCTTTGAAGGCTAGATCTATTAGATTTCTCTCCTCTTGAATGTAATTGGTTAATTAGGTCATTTAGTAGTTTTTTTTTATCTTAATTTAGTCCTAACCCTAATTTCCACCAATACATATATATGAATACACACACACACATATAGTTGGTAAATTAAAATTATTATTTCTGGACCCAGTTTCATCTTTATTTGAAGTCTATCATTCTCTTGAAGCCATATTGTGTCCTTGTACCAGGTTAGTGAGGGAAAGAGGTTTTTGTGAATAGTTCAATTCATCTTTTGAAAAATATTCAGAGATCTCCCTCTTGCTCTAGGAAGAAGAACAAATTGAAAATCAACAAAATGTGCCAACTAATTGGTTTGAGAATAGGATTGCCTTCCTAAGGGATGGCAACTATCCTCCTCACTTTGATAGAACCAAGAGGAGACATCTCAAGTTATAGTCCATCCCCTATGCTTTGGTGGATTGGATTTTATTCAGAAGGGACCTAAACGGTGTCCTTCTAAGGTGAATCAAAGGTGATCAGACCCCCAGGTTTCTAGAAGAGTTTCATAATGGATCCTTAGGTGGTCATTTATCAGCAAGGACCGCAACCATAAAGAAAATTAGAGAAGGCCACTATTGGCCTTATTTATTTGGTGATGCCCACAAGTGGGTTAGGAATGATGAATAATGATGAACAATAGATACCCCAACCAGTACTGAGAGGGGGGGAATTAGTACAGGTAAAAAATCTCTTAACAACTTATCTAGCTAAAGCAAAACCAACTGGTTATCACCATTATTGAACTTAACCATGGTGATACCAGTTAAACACAGTAAGACACTAAACACCATAAACTGGTAGGTCTGAATACTTCAAATACGATCAATTATGCAACATCAACTTCACCCATAAATATATGCATGTGGTATAATAAAAATACCATAACCTATTAACCCTGCATGCATAATCCTTCAACCAAATAATTCATAAACATCACATGAAAAATGCATAACACATGACACACATATTTTTCATGTGGAAACATAAATGGGAAAAACCATGGTGGGGATGAATACCCACAAGCTTGTTTTGAACTCTTTTGAAGCTCGCCCCGTTAGGAGCCTAGTTCGATTAAAGACCTTACAGAAAGGTTCTACTAGGAACCGTTCTTGTTAGAGATCATGTGGTTAAGGGATGGCTATATACTTTGTTAAAGGTTACCTCGCTAGAGGATTTAAAGAACTTAATGATCTTGAGTCACCTGGTTATAGGTTTTACAATAAGTATGTTAAAGCTACCTGATAAAGGGATTTTCCATCTGTTGAAATGATTAGAAGACAACAAGAAAAAACTACGATCTGATAAAAACACTACATGCCAAGGCAAATTCTTTATTATATCCTCTACTCTGCAATCACACTCTGCAGTTTCCCTCTTACTGGTCTAGCAAGTATCAAGTATCTCTTCACTCAGATACATACACACAACATTTGCCAACAACTTTTCAATAACAAACATCATCGACCTTTTATAAACAACAGATAGGTCGGTAACATAAATCTTAAGCCCTAAGCATCTTATGTTTACAACACAGGTGGTCCAATCCCGACCGTCCAAACATATTGCATAGAGCGTTACAATTTCAAACAGATCAAAAGACAATCTGCATCGTTCATTCATCATCGTACATGGGAATCAGTAACCCATCATGCTCTCTTCTCATACCACTAAGAAGAATGATCATTCCTGAGGTTGATCTTCTTATGCTTCAATCCTTCACATGCACAAAGCTAACATGGCACCTTGATCACATCTCTTAGCTAACTCATCATAGAGTATCATCAGTCCATTGCACAAGCTATATCACCAAACCGATAACCATAGAGCTAAGACTACCAACCGGTAATCACACTTAGTGAAACCCCGACACTGGTTCACTGAATCTCCTCATGCCTCTTCATACCGGTTCACCAACTTCTTCCAATCTACACATCGGATCACTTACACTTATTTTACATCAATGACAACATACATTATCATCATATCAATATGTCGGTTCATCATATGCCAATGATATCCAACAATCTCCCCCTTTGACATTGATGGCAATACTCAGTGTAGCATTGTAGCTGAAAACCTCATAGACCAGTGTATCAGCATTATCAGATATCTTCTCCCCATACATATATCATATATCTTCTCCCCCTTTGATGGCAATGCCAAAGTGGAGGCATAAGCTTCCAAAATCTACTATGTTGCTGCTCCAAAGGAGTAGCTTATATCAACACATCAATCCTAAAAGATTTGATGCTATAGTACTTGACTGATGCAGAGCACACAACCTTAGTTGACTTCGTGAAGGGGTAGAACCCCTAATTCACCTCTCAAATAGGTAAATGTAGTCTTCGGTAAGGGATTAGTGAATATATATGCTAACTGCTCCTTACCTGGAAACATGTTGTAATACAACCTCCTTATTCTGAACTTTCTCTCTCAAGAAATGATATTTAAGCTCAACGTGCTTAGTTCTAGTATGCAATACCAGATTCCTGGAAATGTTTATTGCACTTGTGTTATCACAAAATATATTCACTAGTTCAGATATAGGTACCTTGAAACCTTCCAATACATACTTCATCCAAATTGTTTGAGTGCAGTTCATAAATGTTGCCACATATTCTACTTCAGATGTAGATTAAGAAGTATAGCTCTACTTCTTGCTTGTCCATGATACTAATCTTCCACTGAGAAAGAACACTCCACCAGTTGTTCTCTTCTAGTCATCCTCATTACTTGCCCAATCGGCATCGGTATATACTTTGAGATTATAGTCACCATTATATGGATACCACAATCGATAATAAATTATTCCTTTTAGATATATAAGAATCTTCCTCACAACTACCAAGTGGGATTCTCTCAGACATTTCTAAAAATGAGCTACTATGCCCACTGCATGAGCAATATCTAGTCTGTTGTGCATGACATAGTGCAGTTTACCAATCATTGACCGATACTCTTTTTCATTCACTAGTGTTGAATCATCTTCCTTGGTCAGTTTACAGCTAGTCACCATCGTTGTACCAACCGGTTTTCTTTCCTCCATGCCAAAGTCTTTAATACCTCTTTGACATACTTGGACTGGGTAATAAAGATACCCTCTTTCATTTGCTGAATCTGTAAACCAATGAAGAATTTTATCTCTCCTATTAAAGACATCTCAAATTATTTCTTCATTTCATCTACAAATGCATGAGTCATTTTATCATCTCCTCCAAAAATTATGTCATCCACAAACACTTCACAAATCAAAATCTGATCACCTTTTGATTTCAAGTGGATGTTACTATCTTCATAAGATGAGAGTGTAGTCATTCATACCATGCCCTAGGTGCCTCTTTTAGTCCATACAGGGCTTTGTGTAATCTACACACCATGTCACTATCTTTTGATAAGGAAAACCCTTCTGGTTGCTCTATATACACTTCTTCTTTTAGGATTACATTCAGAAAAGAAGACTTCACATCCATCTGATAGACCTTGAATCCCTTAAATGCTACAAATGCAAGTAGCATTTGAACACCTTCTAGTCTAGCTATAGGAGCAAAGGATTCTCCATAATCTTCTCCCTCTTCCTGAGTGTATCCCTTACATACAAGCCTAGCCTTGTTCCTGACAATTGTGCCTTCTTCATTCAACTTGTTCCTAAAGACCCATTTGGTACCTATGACATTTTTATGTTCGGGTTTGGGCACCAAAGACCATGTTGCATTCTTTTTTATCTGATCTAGCTCCTCTTTCATTGCTTTAATCGAGTCTTCATCTATAAGAGCTTCTCTGGAAGTCTTGGGTTCAAATTCAGAAATCATGCAAGAGTTCTCCTTCACTTTTCTTCTTGTGAGTATCCTTGCATCTTTATCTCCTATGATTTGCTTTGGATCATGGGGTAGCTTCACATATCTGGAAATGACTCTAGCCTAATCTGCTAGCTTTTCTTCTTCTTCTTCACTAACCTCTTCTTCTTCTCTTACTGCAGCTTCTACCAGTACATGAACACTAAGGTCTTTACAAGTTTCTTTCTTAACCGGTTCCCAGAAGGCTATACCCGGTTCATCTTCTACTTCTTCGCTGCATGTTACCTCAGGTTCCTCAGCAGATTCATCAACCTTGACATTGATACTTTCAACAATTTTCTAAGTTCTATTGTTGTAACACTTGAGAGCTTTTCTCTTAGTGGAATATCCCAGAAATATTCCTTCATCACATTTTGCATCAAATTTGCACAAATGCTCACCTCTCTTGATATAGCACTTACTACCAAACACTTTAAAGTAACTCACAGTGGGAGTTTTCTCAGTCCAATACTCATAAGGGGTTTTATCTTTGCCTTTCTTGATGAGTACCCGGTTCATAGTATAGACTGCAGTGCTCATCGCTTCTCTCCAAAAAGTGTGAGAAACCTTTCCTTGGATCAACATTGGTTAGATTATTTCATTCAAGATGAGATGTTGTTCAGAGGAGTTTAGTTGGGTATACCTAGGAGTTGTATGAGAGAGAATCTAATAAAAGGATAAGCATAATGGAGGATTAGCCAGATACTTTGGTGTTGACAATATAGTCGTATTAATTAGTGAGAATTACTTTTGGCCTCAGATACATAAGGATGGTAGGAAATTTGTGCAGAACTATAGAATTTGTCAACTTTCAAAAGGTAGTAGCCAGAATGATGGATTGTATAAGATTTTGACAGTTTTGGAGAGACTTTGGGAGGACAAGCATGGATTTTATACTTGGATTGCCTAAAACATAGAGAGGAAATGATTCTATATTTGTGGTGGTAGATAGATTCTCTAAGATGACACATTTCATACCTTGTAATAAGACAACAAATGCAGTACATGTTGCTGACCTATTTTTCAAGGAGGTGGTGAGAGTGCATGGATTACCTAAAAGAATAGTTTTAGACAGAGACACTAAGTTTGTTGGATATCTTTGGAGAGCACTTTGGAAGAAGATGAAGACAGACTTGAAATTCAGTTCTACTTTTCACCCACAGACTGGTGAACAGACAAAAGTGGTAAATAGAAGTTTGGGAAATTTGTTGAGATGCTTAGTTGGAGAGAAAATCAGAATTTGGGACTTGATTCTTCCACAATTAGAATTTGCCTACAATAATTTAGTGAATAGGAGTACTGGAAGAATACCTTTTGGGATTGTTACTAGAGCACACCCTAGAGGAATATCAGAATTGAAGATAAAAGGAGTGTAGAAGCAAAAGAGTTTGTAGAGCATATGAAGATAGTGCATACTCAGGTCAAACAACATTTGGAAAATGTGAACAACAAGTATAAGGAGAAAGTAGATGATAAGAGGAGACAAAAGGAATTTAAAGTTGGAGATGAAGTGATGGTGTATCTAAGAAAATAGAGATTCCTAGTTGGAACCTATAATAAATTGAATATGAGGAAGTTTCGACCTCTTAAGATTTTGAAGAAATTTAATTCCAAAAATGCATATGTAGTGGAGTTACTTGATACTTTGTAAATTTCACCTATATTTAACATTGCAGACCTACATCAGTATCATGAGACAAAATTCACTAAAGATAGAATAGAAAAATTAGAGAAAAAGATACCCCAGAGGGAACCGGATCAGATTGAATACGTTTTAGGTAGTAGGATTGAGCGTAGCACCCGAAGGAACCAATATAGAGAGTATCTTGTGAATTGGAAGGGCAGAAAAGTTGAAGATTCATCATGGATTTCTCAGGAAAAGGTAGACTATCTTGGTTTTCCTCTGACCCCAGCAAAGTGAGGGAATCACATTTTTTTCAACAACCCCAGATGTTTGATGTAAGAGAATCCCTGGTTCATGGCAATCTTTCATCAATCAAAAAAAATTTCCTTTCATCTTGTTTCCTATTTTGTGATTTCAACATTTCTTTCTGCATTTCTTTGCATTTGCTCACTGGATCTTGTGGAGCTAGAATTTTTTTGTGGACATGTTCATCTAGCTTATCCTAAGTCCTCAAAACATTTTGATCTTTTTCCAAAAATTTATCGCTTCCAAAATCTAAGATAGTCTTCTGGCTTGGAGTATAGGAACTACTTGGACCTATTTGGCTATTAACAAATCTTGTAGATCTCTTTCATAGCTTGTCAAGCTTCAATTCATTCTTCCCAATGTTTCTTGGTGTGTGGCCAACCTTCCCTTGTGTTCACATTTCATTCTAAGGATTTTCCAAAAGGATCTCTTTGGCAGAGGCTGACCTTGTTGTTTTACACGTTACACCTTGTTCATCGACATTTGTTTCATCTTAGATAGAAAAATCATACTTGATCATATAAATCAATTTAATTAAGCATTTAGAAGTCAGTGATCATAACATAGAAGATAAATCTGATTGTTAGGAGGTCCGAAGTTGGCTCGCATTCTTGCTTGAGCCCAGATACTGTAATTGAGTTGTTAGGATAACTAGTGGACAACTGAGAGGGGGGTGAGTTAGTTGTCAAAAAATTATAAAACTTTAAGAACACAAAAACTTTTACCAGAATGCATAAACCAAATACTAGAATAGAAGATATAACAATTAATTATAAACTTAAATCATAGAACAATTACCAACCGTGGAGGGGAAAAAGTGAGACTGGGTGACTAGGACCTTATCCCACTTTAGCCAACACATTGGGAATACAAAAGAGCCTAGGGAGATAGCTCAATTTGGATACTTCTTGTGAGAAAGAGAGAGCCAATGATTATCTCTTAGGGTTTCTATTCCTCTTGTTGAATATGAAGATAAGATGTGAAGGATTGATCAACTAGACTAGGAGATGAACAATGAAGCATATATGAACTAAAATTAAACAAACTTGTAGATCTGAAACTAAGATACTAAAAGAAAAAAAGGGGGAGGAAATTGAATGTGCACCTGATGCTGAAAACTGAGCCAAACTAACCAAGACCAGGGTGCCACACCACTATCATGTTTCTGCAAACAGGAGGCTGTAACTAAAAGGCTGCAAACCAGAGATCCTAAACCTTCAACCTGCCAAAAATCACTAATTTCAAGGAGGACCAGGGTGCCATGCCCCTTTCCCTAACATATTTGAGCAATTTTGAGACTTTTGGGCTAGCCTTATGCCTTTTCTTGATTCGAGAAGCCTTTCGGGTACCTGTTTCTGCACCTACAACTGAAAAGAGAGGGTTTGGGTGGATATATAAGGTTTTTACTTAGTCAAGCCCCTATGTTGGTGATTTCCACCTTCACAAATAGTCGATAATGTACTTAAAATGTGTGTGCTAGAACCTTGCATGTATGCAAGATCCTAAAATGAAAGCAAACAATCTAGAGAAACCCAAAAGAGTAAACCCTAATTGCTTATAATTGACAGGGTAAATGCTCTAAATAAATGATGCAAAGTGATCTAAATAATGAATGTAAATATGTAAATTGATGTAATGAATCTCATGCAAAGATGTGAAAATAATATGAAACCATACCCAACCCCTAAGGGAGGGGTACAAGCCAATCATCAGTCGGTCATCTCCTATTATTCTTCAATTTCTTCAAGGCTCCTAATTGATGATGAATTCTTGATGAAATTTTGTTGAATTTTGTTGAATGTTGTTGAATGTTGTTGAAGACTTCACATAGGCTTCTCTTTCACTACATAGAAGGCTCCTTGTGCTCCAAAAACCTACTCTTAGATTCTTATATCCGATAGATAGATAGATCTTAGTTGCCTTCAAATGAAAAAAAAGAGCTCTTATGTATGAAACCCTAGATCTTAATTTTGACTTAATTTTATGTTTAGGCTGACCTAGGAATTGAATTTCCTGCCAATATTTTAGGGTTAAGCATTATAATATCTTGGGACTATGCTCCCAAAAAATTTGGGAAAAAAGTCGAGGACCATGTGCACTTTCAACATGGTCCAACCAACTTTTCACTAAATTTTTAGGGCTATTAGATATGATGATATTAGAGATAATCCCAAAGTTATAGCTGATTTTGAGGTGTTTTGATATGCGAAATTGAGCCTTAAAGGTTGAAATAGGAAATAATTAGGGTTTATGATTAAATGATTTAATGGAGGAATAGAATAAAAAGGGGCACTCTTATGGTAAAGGGCCCAATTTTATGATGTGAGGAGTGATAAAATATGACTTTAGATTTAATTAAATTAATATAATTAAATGCTTAAAGGGAAATTACAATGCAAGATGTGAGCACACTAAGGCAGGTGCTAAACCAAGTATGAAATTGAACCACCCTAGAAAGGGTGTACAATTTACGACACTACACCAACCATCCATAGCACATAACACCATGATTTATGTGTGGAAAACCCAGTAAAGGGAAAAACCATGGTGGAAAACCTACCCACAGTCAGATAATACTTCTGTATTAAGTATGTGATTACAATAAGAGGAGACTGCACATGTAGGAAGACCAACAGCTTAGAACACACTACTCATCACAAAAGGAGCCTCACTGACTACAAAATAAATCCAGACTACAAACCTGAAAGATGAATGAACTTCAAGAATAGCATCTCCTATGCCTGAGTACAATTCCGGTTAAGCTCAATACTAGAGGTCCTTAAACTCTTTCACAGACCCAATTCAATCACCTATGATCGACCAAAACCTCTACATATGATTACAACTTTATGCACACATAGATAATCCCATAACTTTAATCCCACGATAGAGAAAAAGTTCTTACATCAAAGTTATACCAAGCCAGGACCTAAACAATTAGGTCGGCCACCTAAAAGATAATATAATAGATTCGTTACATAATCCTACAAACCAATGATAAACCAAGTTGGCCTAAGACCAAAACAATATAAACCAAACAATAAATCTAACAGGTGACACATTGGGAGCTTCAACCAACACGTTACATAAACTAGTCCATAACCTAATAGAATAACATCGGACCTAAAATAGGTCACCATAAGACAAATGAAACACCACGATCAACTGGAACACGAATATGATAACCATCAGCATCCTGGTAACCTTCTAGAAGCCGCACCAACACTACTTATCAGATTCACCAAAATATCTTCATCAAAGCGATGTCGGTAGAACCCTTACCAGTAGCCAAAATGCTTATGAGAACATATGATAGCATCCAGATCATCAAATCCCAAACCAATTAAATGTGATAGACATCATGAAAAAATGAATAACCAATCCAAACCAATTCCAATAACTGAACCAAAACTAGAGACAAATCTCCAGATCAACATGATAATCTGACCACTCTACCAAAAGTCGATAGAGAACAAAACAACTAGTGTTGACATCAATGAAAAACATCAATGCAACAAATAATCAATTCCTCTAAATTGTCAACAATCTCCCCCTTTGGCATTGATGGCAACACTAGATGTGACAAACATCCAAATGCTAAGAAATGCCAAACAAGTCTCCCCCAATGGAAGACATCAAACGATCTCCCCAAAATGATATAATAATGAAGTTCTGAACCAACAGACGAAACTCCCCTTGTGAATAATATCCCTGTTAAGCTCTATTTTTCACATAAATATCTCTCCTCCTTTGACATCAATGCCATAAATCTGACATAAACATAAAAAAAGCCATAAAACCTCTGAACCACACAACTGACTACTCCCCCTGAGTAGTAGCTCCTTCACATCAATCTAGAAATGAATAATAACACTGATAAATGCATACTATGTTGGAAACCAATAGCAATGAGAGGGGGGGGTGAATCAATATTATACAGGAATAGTAAGTTTTAGCCTTATTAAAATATGCATACACCAACCAGTATACTGGTGTAAACAAAATTGAAACAAGTAAAGAAACTAATAAGACAATCACATAAATGAGAATCATAACACACAAATTTATATGTGGATAACCTCAAAGAGGAAAATGTTAGGTCATGGAGACAACTGAGAGGGGGGGGGGTGAATCAGTTGTCAGATAAATTCAAACCAAAAACAACTTAACCAACCTTAATGCTTAATACTGATAAATCAGACTTTATGCTGGTAGACAGTTTATCAGTTAGTTGCAGTACTAGTAAAGATTAATGCATGAAATAGAAAGACAATAACATCCACAACACATAACACCAATATTTGTATGTGGAAACCTTGTAAGCGGAAAAACCACGGTGGGAAACCTTACCCACAATCAGATGATACTACTGTAGATAGTATGTGTATACAAATGGGGTCTGCACATGAAGAAAGGCCAAGCCCCTAGAGCTTACTACTCAAACACAAATAGGAGTCACACTGACTACAATTAGATGGTTAAATCCAATAAAGATGTACTGCTCAAAATAACATCTTTCTATGCTGGATTCAATACCGGTGTAGTTCTGATTGTCTTCACAAAATCCTCCTTCAACTTTCAAATGATATCTGCGTGTAAAAATCTTCTTATTTTTGCATATACCGAATTATTTCTTTCTTTGCATTCCACACTTGATCTTACAAATAAGATCTTACATTTATACCATAACCTAAGACCAATTTTACTAGGTCGGCTCTAATAGATATTACAATAAAACATTTTACAAGTAAATCAATAACCGATTCAACATGTTGGCTTGATGCATTTATAACAATAATCAATCATCTCCAAAGCGTGTCATGCTGATCTGGAATAGATAAGCCTATTGGTGCTTATCCTAGACCTATTTTGTCGGTAACAATAAATATGCAAACACGAATATACCAATAAACAAATCACCAAGATAAAGTGTCCAAACGATGTCTTCAACATAACCAGGTGTTTTCCATATCATTCCAAGTGTCGGTGAACATTATATCTTGCCAGTGTACCAGATACCGGTGACTGTGCATAAGTCACTTTCTTGCCAGTGAACATTGTCGATTCTTCAAAGTGTCAGAGTTGTTAAGTGTTAATAGGTGTTGACATCAATGACAAAACCATATCAACATAACCAAAATATGAACAATCACCCCCTTTGGTATTGATGGCAGCACAAGATGGAAAAACCATCAAAGTGCGAAAACAAAAATGCCAAATACCAAAAACCAACAATATCTCCCAAAATCAAAATTGAGATATAGAGAAAAATCAATCTCAAAGTAACAATCTCTCCCCCAATGAATAATCTCTCCCCAAAAGATAATGTGTTTTTCCATAGATATCTCTCCCCCTTTGACATCAAATACCAAAGCTAATACAAAACTAGATTCAAATACAAAATACCAACCGATTCAGTATACCAACTACTCCCCCTGAGAAGTAGCTTCCTTATCAAAGTCGAAGTAAAAGATTTCTCTGTTAATTCTGTTGGTTGATGACAAACATCAACTATCTAAGTCTCTACTAGTGGGGGTATGACCCCAAGCTGATCTCTGAGATATTCAAAGGTCTCCTTAGGTAGAGGTTTAGTTAAAATATTTGCAATCTTATCTTTAGTATTCACATAAACCAGTTTTACTTCTTGTGCTTCAACATTCTCTTTCAGAAAATTCAGTTTGATAGAAACATGTTTGGTTTTAGAATGTAATACCGGATTCTTAGATATATCAATTACTGCAGTGTTTTTGATTAGGGGAAAAACAGGTTTTGAGGGGACCCAAAACCCCATACAACAGGTTTTGGAGGGACCTAAAACCTAATAGATTTTATCGGGATCTAAAACCCAACAAAGTAGGCTACTAAAAGAAATAAACTATGAAAAACCGCAACCAAAATCCAGTAAAGATGACTAAAACCAGCAACAACTAGCATAGTCACGCCACACCCAGCAAAGCTACAGCTCCAAACTATAGCACAAAATAGTAATAATCAAGGGGATACCAAGCACCCTCAGCCAACTATCAGGGTTTTGAAAGGTACCCCTAACCTTAAATAACAACACTAGATTTCAATAGATATTCATACAATTTGAATCTGGCCAGTAGGGGTTTTAAAAGGCTCCCTCAACCTTCAAAATGGGTTTTAAAATGGAACCCAAAACCAGCAACTAGGGGTTTTTCTAGGAACCCTCAACCTTAAATGATGAGCTCAAAACTCCAAACACAGGATTTTTCCCAAACCAAAGATAGTAGAAAGACAAACTACGCCCTTTAAAACTATTAGCAACTGTACTACCTATAGGATAAACCAGGAACCCACAACTAGAAAAAGGGGGAATAAAGACCCCAAAAACCAGAAGGAAGGAGGCCAAACCAAGAAACAACAAAAAGGAACCAGTCTAGGAGACAAGCTGGGAGTTTGGAAAAAATAACTTCCAGCCCCACCCAAGGAGACTCCCAAGAGAGAAGAAATCAACATCCCTAGCCAGCAGCAAGAGGAGCACCAAAATTTGAAAATCCCCAACATTCCATCTCTCCACCTCAATAGGAAAGAGCTCCACTTCTACAGGACAAAGAATGAAGCAGAAAGACAACAACCAACACTCTCCAGAAGCAAGCAAAAACCAGTCCTTTCCCCTCCACCAAATATCCACCTCCATAGGAAATATGGTCACCTCTAATAGATAAGGAGGGAAAGAGAGCAAGAGCCAAGAAACCCCTCTCAAAGGTTCACACCAAAGACAACTCTCCACCTCCATAAGAGAGTAGCCTAACAGAGAAGAACCAAAAAAGGAAGCTCCTTTGAAGAACCAGAGTGCCAAAGGCCAGAACAACAACAAATCATCAGCACAAAGGAGAGGAGAGAACACATAGAGCCTCTCCACAAGAGATCCACCAGGGTCCCAAATCTGCCCAAACACCATTAGGATAGTAGCCCCCACCAAAGAAAGAGCAGAAAAAAGGCCATTGATAGGAACCACTGCACACCCCTGATGACCAAAAATAGAGGCCACAAAAAACCCTTGCCAAAACACCTCCATCGCTGTCGTAGCCTCCACTCCTTCCTCTGTACCAAACTCCTCCACCCACCAATCTAGCAAAGAAGAGCCATGAAGAGCCCCATCAGACGACATAGAAGATGAAAGGAGGAGAGGGATGAAATCATCCTCATCCGTAGCACCACCTTCCCCATCTTCTGCAACTCCTTCACAGGAAACCCCTCCTGCTTCCACTCCTTCTCTCAATTGTTGTAGTGTTATCACAATAGATAGTTATAGGTTCCTTGCATTTTACCTTTATGTCCTTCAACATTTTCTTAAGCCATAATACCTAGGTACAGTTAGTTGCTGCTGCAACATATTTTGATTATGCTGTTGATGAAGATGTGCAACTTTTCTTTTTACTCAACCAAGAAATTAATCTGCTTCAAAGAAAAAATGCTCCGTCGATGGTGCTTTTTCTATCATCCACATCTCCTACCCAATTTGCATCTGTGTATGCACATAATTCAAAGTTTTCATCTCTAGGATACCATAAACCAAGATTTGTAGTGCCTTGTAAGTACCACAAAATCCTTTTTACTACTGATTCATGATTTTCTCTAGGATTACTCTGAAATCTTGAAACAATACATACTGCATTCATAATATCAGGTCTAGTTTGTGTTAAATACAGTAAACCTCCTATCATAGATTTGTACCTAGTTGGATTAACAGGTACAGATTCATCCCTTAGTGATAATTTATCATTTGTAGTCATAGGTGTGCTTACCGGTTTAGAGTTCTCCATCCCAAATTTCTTTAGTAACTCCTTCAAGTACTTGGATTGACTCAAGAATATACCTTTATCAGTCTGTGAAATCTGCAATCCTAAAAAGAATTTTATTTCTCCTATCATAGACATTTCAAATTCTTGTTGTACCAAGATGTCATCATTAGTCACTTTATAGTATAAGTTGCCATCTGCATTACCTTTAGAAAATCCAATCTTCAAAAGATACTTATCCAATCTTCCATACCAAGCTCTTGGAGCTTGCTTCAACCCATACAAAGCTTTTCTTAACCTGCAAACCATATCTTTTTTATCTGTCAAAGAAAATCCATTAGGCTGCTCAATGTAAACTTCTTCTTTAAGATCTTCATTCAGAAATGCACATTTAATATCCATTTGATATACTTTGTAGTTCTTGTGTGCTACAAAAGCCAAGAATAATCTGTCTGCCTCAATTCTAGCTACTGGTGCAAAGGTTTCATTATAATCAATTCCCTCTTTCTAAGAATATCCCTTACACACTAGTCTTGCTTTATTTCTGATTACCTTTCCATCTTCATTAAGTTTGTTTCTGAATACCCATTTTGTTCTAGTCACATTTTTGTCTTTAGGCTGGGGAACTAATGTCCATGTGTTATTCTTCTCAATTTGTTCTAATTCATCTTCTATAGCTTTAATCTAGTGTTTATCTTCACATGCCTCATTAATTAATGATGGTTCAATTTGAGAAATAAGACATACCTCTTCATTTGCCAGTCTTCCTCTTGTCATAACTCCTTTATACTTGTTTCCAATTATCTGATCTTTAGAGTGATTTAGTTTTACATACCGGGGTGTCTTCATTTGTTGTTGTTGCTTAGTTACAGTGGATTTTTCATATGATACTGGTGTAACTGGATCATCATTTTGTACCAGTGGGTTCAATGTAGGTTCATTTTCCAGTATTTCTGTTGCCGGTTCAGAGTCTATATACCTTGAAGTTCCTCTAAATTGTTCATCAATCTTCACATTTGTACTCTCAACAATTTTTTGCAATCTCTTGTTAAAACATCTATATGCCTTGCTCTTAGATGAATAACCAAGAAATATTCCTTCATCACTTCAAGGATCAAATTTGCCAATATACTCATATCTTCTAATATAGCATTTACTACCAAATATTCTGAAATATTTAAGAGTAGGAGTAATGCCAAACCATAGTTCATGAGGAGTCTTACTGGTTTCACCTTTTATGTGAACCTTATTGAATGTATAGACCATTGTGCTTACTACCTCTCTCCAATATACATGTGGAAGATTTGCTTCTTGGGGATCCACATGTTTTTTGATTTTTCATGCTTTTGCGGTTCCTTGGAGTGCATTGCTTGCACAAGGGATTTAGGAACCCATATATATTTTGACTTTGCTTTATTTTGCTCAGTGGGCCTTTCTGACCTTTTGGATATTTCTTTTTCTTTATAGATCATATTGTTCTTTGTTTTGACATGTCGATTATATTGGACATGTTGATCCTTGAATACATGTGGATTTTTAGACTTAAGATGCTTATACTTGGCATCCAAATTGCTTGGAAGAGGGAATTAATGTTGGTGTGGATGGGAATGATATGGAGGCATGTGGGATGGATGGAAGGCTCTCCAAGATCTGTGCCTTTGTTGATGTTGCATAGGAGATGGAGGGATATAGGGACCTAGAATGGATGGAAGTGATGATGGGGAAGGTGGACATTTGGATTTTGACTTTGAAGGGATACCAATGCCTTGAGTGTGAGCTCTGTAGCCATGACCATTAGTATACTCTTTGATATGGAGAGGTTCTTGCTTGTGAAGGTCTACCCCTTTGCCTTTATAAATATTTTGACTAATAGGATACTCTTTGCTTTGGCAAGAAGATGCGAGCCCATTTTGAGGTGGATATGATATGAGAGAAATAATGAGATCTTGAAGTGGATCAGATTGCACCAAAGTGGAAGAACCCATTATGCATGTCGAGGGTTCATGAACATATTGCACTGACACATTAGAATCATGAGGGGGATTAGGATCATGAGGGGGACTAGGATTGTGTAGTGGACATGGTTCAATGACGGGCTCTTCAATAGATGGAATGGGAGAAATAATGGGATCATCAAAAGAAATGCGATCTTGGAGTGTATATGGAGCATTAGGACAAGGAGATGGAGGAACAAGTGGATCTTATGGAGGATCTGAAGGAATAATTTGATCTTGACAAGGAGGAAGATCATTGGAATCCTCTTTAAAGGTTCTTTCTCTTGACTTTCAATGGGATCATCGGAAAGCATGGAAGGGATATCTTGATCTTTCTAAGGAAGTGGAATGTCAATGGGATTTGAAATGACATTGAGTTCATGAAATGGAAGGGGATCATTTGGGATTGGATGGACTAGAATATCTTGATCTTGCTCAGGGAATGGAGTGTCAATAGGACTTTGGATAGGATGGACAAGAATAGGTGAATTGTCATGAGTGTCTGGGAACATGGGGTCTTGGTCAACAATTGGATGGGATGATAAGGTTTCAAGATTTTGATCTTGATTTTCTTTAGGACTCATTTCTTCATGCTCTAAATTATCCTCTTGACATGGGGTTGGACTTCGGATATGCCTGGGGGATTCTGACAAGGAATCAATGCTCTGGCATGAAGGAAATGCACTTTGAACATTCATGATGGATTCTGGCAAGGAATCAGTGCTTGAACATGAGGAAGAGGGACTTGGAATGGGGTCCTCTAAAATAGGTAGTGGCAATAAAGTGCATGGTGGCATTGGGTCTTGTATTTCTGAAACATGACAAGGATGTGCGTCACGAATTGGATTATCTTGGCAATCAATTATGGATAGCTCTTGGATAACTGCATCCTTGGGTGTATTGTTTAATGAGGACAATATGGAAGGTTCTTGTGAAACTTCTAAAGGTGTAGGGATAAATGCCATTGGAGAGTCAATTTGTTTATGGGGGGGTGAGGCATTGCTAGACATAAGTGTATTATCTTTATCTTCTTCAAAGATCTCACTTGGTAGTTTCCTTAAGATCATTGCAATAAAACCACCTTTCTTTCGAGGTTTTGACATAGTTGTATCTGGAATTTGAACTTGTTTGGCAAGAATTTGGTTCTGATCTGATGTCATGTTTTGATATTGGACTAGGTTCAATTGTTCTGACATGTTTGAAACTTGGGTTGGTGTGTGCTGCAACCTTTGTTTCTGAATGTTTGCTTGTAGTTATTGACATTGATATGTTGATTGAACTTGTTGATATTCCACCATTGGTTGAACTATTTGTTGACATTGTATAGTTGGTTGAACATATTGTTGAAATTGGACCAGTGGTTGTGTTGGTTGTATATGTTGGACCATTGGTTGTGTCTGTTGGAAATGTTCGAACTGTTGAACAATTGGTTGTGATGGTTGAAAATTTGATTGATAGTAAACACCTCCTTGTTCTTGTTGTGAAGGCACATAATGTTGAATTTGATGTTGTCTCCTTTCTTGAAATTGTTTCATCATCTCTATTTGTGAGAGGAGAGCTGGTATGTCTGATCATTCGATAAGAGATCTTACATCAATTGACTCAATCTTTGGATTTCGACCTGGAATTTTGTTAAATATTTTGGACATTTGTGATCTATTCTTCTCAATGTTTTTCACTCTTTGTTCCAAAATCTCTTGTTCTTGAGCTAGTTTCTCCTCTAGTTTTTGTATTTGGAGACTTGTTTCATCATAAAAAGTTTGGTCAATGTTGCCTTGTTGTTGGGTTGGATATAATTGTGATTGCATTGTCGGTTGATATGTCAAACTTTGTTGCATCATTGGTGCTTGGAACCTTGTTTCAATAGACATGTCGCTATGCAAATGCAATATTTTTTTGGAATTTTTTCAAGGATAATATATGATATGCAACTAAATGCAAACTAAATAGGTGAAGATGCAAATCTATGGCAAGAATGCAACCTATGTTTTTGGTTGTTTTTGAAGATTTTGACAAACTTTTGAATGCAAATCTAAAAGAGACCCTTAGGAAATTGGAATGATGTCTAGACCTCAAAGGACAAAAGGACCAAGTGACAAAAGGACAAAATGACAATGTCTCCCCTATATGCTTGGATACTAAGCTAGGTTTGACGAAATGATATTGATGACAAAAGGACAAAAGGTTTGATAAGGTCTAGACTTCCTAACAATGACTTAGGGTTTATCAAAGATTTGGATTACTCAAGTATGACAAAACCTAGCTTTGACACTATATGCAAAGGGATAATTGCTATGATATGATAATGAATTAAGCTTAATGAAGAGACTTAGGGTATGTAAATATGAATGTATGACAATGGTATGACTTTAATGCAAGAGGACATATGCAAATGGATGACTCTTATTGATATGCAAAGGAGTGTGACTTAGGTGAAACCTAACCTTGGTACTTGACAATGAATTTGCAAAATACAAACCTAGGATGAACCTAAACCTAAGTGACATGAGTGTTGAGACAAAATTTTGAACAATGTTTGACAACCATGTTTGAAGGTGTTTTAAACTTTGTTGGATGAAATGTTCCTGTGTTTAACCTTGTTTTGAATCAATTTGCCTTGTTTTTGAAATGAGATACAATCCAACTTTTGACAAGCAAAGAAAAAAAGATATTTCAACTTAGACTCAAGACAATCATGCACATTCACACATTTCTTATGGTAGGCAAGGACATTAGGTACCTGAGAGGTAGACTTGTTATGGGATTCAAGGAGAATACATAGATGCTTGACCCCACGGGCTCCCCTCCACGGCACTCACTTCTTAGGGCAGCCAAGCATCAGTCCCCATGGAAATCTCCCCATGGCGAACTTAGTATCTCTTCCAAGTATCCGAACTTGTCCTTCTCAAGCAACTAGAAGGATTTTTGGCCTCTAAAAAACAAGGTGTTTAGTAAGGATTTCTGTTAAGTGTTACTCCTTGATTTCACACAAGCGTGATTCAGACATTAAGCCCACCAAGATACCAAACAAATGTAGTCGTGCAAGCATGATTTAGACCTTGAGGCCCTACTTAGATGTTGATATGAGAAAGAGTTCAAGGGTCATCACTTCCCAAGTAACTACAATTCCCACGTAACCCTTCCTTCAAAGCTTTCGCCCATCAGGTATTTGTTTATAGTGAGTTAGAATGCCAAGGTATTCTAGCCATACTCACTTTGGGTCGTTCCCTTCTCACGATTATCACTTGCTTGCAAAAGCAAATGGTCGGGAAGGCAGGCCCTCTAAGGGTGACAAACAATCAAAGACAACGAGCATGGTATCGAAGATCTAGATTTCTGATCACCCTAAGAAGGATGAGAGCATACTCTCCTACTCCAATATCACACCCAACAATCAAAGCAAAAAAATGTTCATTCCAACCTATTTAGAAATCACTAGGTGCCTAAAACATTAATGACAAACACCAAGTTTAGTTGTTTCTCCAAGGCAACCTGCAAAACCCAAGTTAGAAGTTTGAGGTGTTTATTCTTTGACTATCGATTCTGCATAAAACATGTTAGTAGTTTGATTTGTTGTCTTTGCCATGCGTATGCCAAGATTCTGCACAAATAATTAGTACCAAAAACCAAAAAAATAGAAAACAGAATGCAAAAACAAGACAATTTTCAAGTAAAACACTGCATTTTTTACCTCTGTTCTGGAATTTACATAGGCGCAAAAGTCATGACACAGGCGCAGAAGTCATGACACAAGTGAAGAATTCATGACACAAGCATAGAATGTCTTCAACATAGGCGCAAGTTGCTTCACACAGGCGCAGAAGTCCCCAAAAAACCTTGCACGACCCTATTTTTGAGTTTTTGGCCTGCAAATCAACTTGAAAGCACTCAAAAACACAGTTAAGGGGGTTAGATGGTTAGTGTTTCATGTCGGATTCACCAATTAATGTATGTTAGGAAATAGGAAATCATCACAAACAAATCAACACTAATCTAGCTCAATCACAAAAGCTTAAATGTAATGATCTATCCTAAACACACTCAATAAAGACATAAAGATAAAACATTCAAAAGTAAATACTATGCAAACCAAACATGGATATGAATGCTTCCTTCATGCGGCTCCATTTTTCTTCTTTCCTCTTCAAATAGTTTGGTTGTGGATTTCACCTACAAGTGCACATACATGATTGAAAGCAAGTAGGTAAGAAAATTGCTCAAAAGTACTCGAAGCATGATTGATTAGAAATTCGATAATTTGATTAGGGGAGGGGGCTTTTGATTGAAGAAATTCATCCAATTTATAGACAAATTGGAGAGATGAACAAATTAGCATGATAGTGATTCGAATGGAAATTCAAATCAAGAATTGCAAAATTATGACATGTCTATGACAAATTGCTATGCAAGGATTTATGACAATTTATGACAATTTATGACAAATTGCTATGCAAGGATTTATGACATGAATTTGAAATAGAAATAGACATTTAGGAATTTAGGAGAAATTAGAAAATTAAGTTGGAAATGATGACTTGGAAATTAGGAAATTGATGAAAATTAGGTAAATTAATTAATAATTTCTCATTAATTAATTAATTTACAAAAATAGGAGGAATTAATTAGCCAATTAAATAAAACATTTAATTGTGATGAGAAGACTTAGGATAAATAAATAATTTATTAATCCTAAAGGGAGAAATGACAAACAAGGTTAAATGATTAAATCACGAAACCCTAGAAGATGATTTAGCAATGCAAGGACGACAATTAGGTCTTGATATAAAATTGATTTGATGTTGATTCGATCATGATTTTGAATTAATAAATGATTTGATTGACAAAATGCGCCAATTGACGAGGAACAATGACTAATTGACCCAAATTGACTGATTGAGAAGATGATGACGATTGATGATAAATTGATTGCAAAATGAAAAAATTGACAAGAGGACAAAACCCTAATTAGGATTGACGATGTCCAAAATGATGACAAATGAATATGCACATTGATGCAATAAGATAAAATTGACCAAAATCATGACTGAAAATTGTTATCGACAAGACTTAATTTGAAAGCGAGACAAATGAAGAATGCAGAAGAAGGACTCGATGCTCGCAAATGATAAAGACCAAGTGCGTGACATAGGAGAAATGTTAATGCGACGCAAAAACCCTAAAATAAGGCAATGCACCAATGTTAAAATACGACTCTGCAAGTGTTGACCATTTTTAGGTGTCTACAATATCCATTCATTGTAACATCCCAAATGTCCTTTCCAATGCAATTTAGATGTGTCTCCAACCTTATCTTCCATATTCCATAGTTGGTTCCATCAAGTTTAGGACTGTCCTTTCTGAAATAATTAGAAAACATTGGATCTCCTCAAGCTGTTAAACTTCTGCAAAAGAGGACTAAGCTCTGATACCAATTGTTAGGTCTTGGAGACAACTGAGAGGGGGGATGAATCAATTGTTAGATAAAGTCAAACCAAAAACAACTTAACCAACCTTAATGCTTAATACCAGTAAATTAGACTTTATGCCGGTAGACAGTTTATCAGTTAGTTGCAGTACCAGTAAAGATTAATGCATGAAATAGAAAGACAATAACATCCACAACATATAACACCAATATTTGTACGTGGAAACCCTGTAAGGGGAAAAACCATGGTGGGAAACCTTACCCACAATCAGATGATGCTATTGCAGATAGTATGTGTATACAAATGGGGTCTGCACCTGCAGAAAGGCCAAGCACCTAGAGCTCACTACTCAAAGACAAATAGGAGTTACACTGACTACAATTGGATGGTTAAATCCAATAAAGATGTACTACTCAAAATAGGATCTTTCTATGTTGGATTCAGTAACGGTCTAGTTCTGATTGTCTTCACAAAATCCTCCTTCAACCTTCAAATGATATCTGCGTGTAAAGCTCTACTTTTTTTTGCATATACCAAATTATTTCTTTCTTCGCATTCCACACTTGATCTTACAAATAAGATCTTATATTTATACCATAACCTAAGACCAATTTTAGTAGGTCAGCTCTGATAGATATTACAATAAAACATTTAACAAGTAAATCAATAACTGATGCAATAACCGATTCAACATGTCGGCTTGATGCATTTTTAACAATAATAAATCATCTCCAAAGCATGCCATGTTGATCTCAAATAGATAAGCCAGTCGGTGCTTATCCTGGACCTATTTTGCCAGTAACAACAAATATGCAAACATGAATATACCAAGGAAAAAATCACCGAGTCCAAGTGTCAGTGAACATTATAGCCTACCAGTGTACCAGATATCAGTGACTGTGCATAAGTCACTTGCTTGTCGATGAACATTGCCGATTCTTCAAAGTGTGAGAGTTGTTAAGTGTTAATAGGTGTTGACGTCAATGACAAAACCATATCAATATAACCAAAACACCAATAGAAAAACCAAGGTAGGATTTATGACCCACAATATCAATCCACTGGCCATATGAAGAGATATTACAAAATATGAGGGGCCTGCACTTGTAGCAAGGCTTACAACCTAGAGAACATTGCTCAATCACAATAGAAGCCTCACTGACTACATAAAATTTCAGACTACAAATCCATAGAATTGTGAACTGCTAAGATAGAATCTTCTATGCCAGAATACAGTTCTGGTTTAAGCTCTATCTGTTCCGGTCTGAAACCCTAAACTCTTTACCAGAATAACCCTTACAATAATTTCCTCAAATAAATGATCTCTCTGATATATTTTGCATAATATTACATATACATATCCATTACCGTGTCTCTTCTATATTTTAAAATGATCTATCAAATTGTCCTATATACCCTATACAAATTTTATGCCTTATGTTGGCTTACAAAGATATATACAATATCAAATTATATGTTGACTAGATAATATAAATGTATAAACATTAAAATTAGTTGTTGATGCCAGATCCAAGATATGTCAGCATTCAATACCGATAACCTTTACTAAACCAATTTGGCCTACCTTGTCGATGACCAAAGAAATCCTTTTGACTTGACGGTGTCGGTGCTGGTACCAGTGTAGAATCTGTGAAGTGTCTGCTGGTACACCATAGAATCAAAACATGAAGCCGAAACACAAAATCATGTTGCCATCAATGACAACATAGTGAAACCAGCCAATAGAGTGTCAATTTCCAACAATCTCCCCCTTTGGCATTGATGGCAACACGCATGTAAGAAATGGTCAAGGTTTCATCTGCCAGTTTCATCCTGCCCTGCTCCCCCTGAGCTGAATATGCAAAATACTCCATATCTCCAAAACTCCAAAACTCTACCTAATGTATACAAATCTCTTTATTATTTTTCACATCTATACAACCCCCCCTTTGACATCAATGCCCAAATTTTTTTCAAAGAATAAGAACTGTACAATGAATATCCTAGAAAATTTCTGGATAAGCCTTCTCCAGCAACTCCACATAAGTATCCCAGCCAGTTTTGAATATGCCATGAATAGATACAAGTCCACTCAATAAATGTGCAAAAGATTCTTTCTCATTTACCTCTATCAGTGTGGGCTTTCTCACCATATCCACACATTCTCTCTTGTGTACACAGAGTGAATCCAATCATGGACTCACCAAGCCTCTCAGACATTTGGCTCTTGTAATTATTTTGTCTCTTTCCCTCTTAAGAGTATATATTTGGTTCCCCAAAATCAAAATTTGACATCAATTGATGTATTCAATGAAATCAATCCATCAAAAGAGTTAGCAATACTTGCAATTTTCTCTTGATTCTTCTTTATCTTTTTATCTACATTTGTTGTAAGTATTTTAGTATTACAACATACCCTATATATTTGTATATTGTTTCAAAGAATTTTCTATTAGAATCGGCTTCTCCTTAATCTTTTTCTTCTCTGTTTCAATTACCTGATCAAAAGAAGCTCTCTTAGCCTAAGTAAATCTTTCTAGTGCTTGTCAGTTTGATATTTGTTGTAAGGATTGAAAGTCCTTTGATATATGCTCACTGATTACTTTAAGCTTGTCAAATGGGCTTGCTTCATTTTCAATCTTACACTCTGGAACCAATTTGTGTAGAACAGTGATTGATTGATCTATAATCCCTTTATCTATGGATCCCTCCTTCATCAGTTTTTGTGTTTCCATCATCATCAATTTAGTGGGACTCATCTTTGTGATGTTTTTCTTTTCAACCTGAGAAGTGTCAATTGACAATAATGATCGACCAACAACTGGTACCCTACCAGATTCCCCTATTTTCTCCTCTATAGTTTTATCCTTTATAACCTCCTTGCTTGCACTGGTGGCAAAGTGGCTTCACCACTTGGTGTTGTCTGTGTAACTGTCAGTTCCTCTATAGGAACAGTAACCTCAACCTGTACATTTGTATCCAGAGGAAAATTGTTCTCAATATTAGTATCTTGTACAATTTTAGCTTGTTCATTCTCTGTATTAACTGATAGCTCAATATTTGTCTATACATATGTATTTACTGGGGACTCAATTTCCACTATCTTAATATTTTTCAAAACTAAGGATGAAGTACTCATAATCCCCTTTCCTTTTCCTTCAACTAGGGTATCTACAATGTTTGTCTTGGTTTCCGGTGAAGTAAAGGATCTTCTATTTTCTCCCAAAAATTCAACCCATGCTATTTGAGTCTCCTTTATTATTTCATTTACTCTCCCTAGCATCAGACTGGTTATCCTATGTTTTCTATTGAAAACTTTTTTGTGTGCCACCTCAAGTATCTTTTCCATTTCATCAGGAGCTATAGTAACACAAATAGATAATAGCTCTTGAATTTTAATGTGTTTATCCTCTTGCATAGCTAATAATCTTCTAGCATCTAACATGTTATATAACTTGACCAATATTTGATTTTTTTTAATCTCTATTAAGGCTTTCTTATAAATGTCTAAGTATAATAGGATTGCTTCCTCTACCTCTCTTTGTTCATCATCCTCTAAGTTTTCATAATAATTGAACATTCTTCAACATGGCATCTTTAGTGATTTCATCTACCAATTCTGCACAAGTTTTAGGTGAAACCTTACCAGAATCAGTGTCATTATTCTTCTTCCTCTTTGTAGTACCAGATGCACCTGAAGGTGTTGCTTTAGGTGCTTGCTTTTGTGCCAGTATTTTGATTGTTACCTTCCTAATTGGTTTCTTCTTTGCTTCTGCCTTTGTTTCCTTCGATTTCTTCTTAACAACTCTCTTAAATGCTAATAGTGTGTTATCCTCTGATTATGATTTTGCAGTAATAGGCTCAATATGAACTTTCAGATCCTTCCTCTTTCTTTCTTTCTCTGGGACAACATCAATTAGTGCTTTTATGTCCTTTGAGACCTTCTATACAAACTTACTTTCTTTTCCTTCCCGTTTCTCTCTTTTCTTCAGGTTGAACTATTTCAACCTCTTGATTTTTATGTTGTGCAGTACCACAGGGCTTCTTTTCCTCATCTATTGGTGTATCTATTAGCATTTTTGCATAGGCATCAAGAATTTTTGCATACATCGCATAGCCCATTTCTTCAATCTAGATCTTTCAGGGCTTAACTACTTCCATGAGAGTCTCGTCCTTATATAAAATGAAGCATATGTCAGTAGAATATGTTTCTATAATATGCTTAGGTACCCTTAACCTAGACCTCATATATTTTTGAAATGACTTAAAATACCCCCATACCTTATCATCTCTTTTACTTCCTAAAGTAGCAATTGACTGTTTCAATTGTCTTCCTACCGAGATGTCAAAAACCCATTGCCTCTTACCAGAATCAGGTGTATCATTTAGAAAATATAACATTAGGAAAACTAACAAGTTCCCATACTAGAAATTACCCTTCTTCTCACCCTTGATCTTCCTATATTTATCAAAAACTCATCAAGCATCCAACCACATAGATCTAATTTTATATTATTCTCTCATAATTTTGTATGCAGCCAAAATGCATGAACTGGAAACAAAATTCAATTAGTTTGACTAAGTTACCTTATACCCGATGATCATGCTAGCAAATTTGATGTCCATGTTGGTGATAGTGCTCACTTTCATGGATCTTTTGTCAGATGTAGCGCCGGTGATCTTCCTCATGAAATCATTTGAAACTTTCTTGTCTGGATGTTTCCCTATCGATGACAAACTAGTGATTTTCTGGATGGCTTCCTTGGTGATTTTGTAAGGTCTGTTCAGCCATATAAATTCCCCATGTACTCTACTTAGAACACATCTGATTATCTCATCCTTAAACTCTGGGATATCCAGAATGTCTGTAAACCCTAGTTCTTCAATATGTTTATATGTTGATTTGATCTTTCCAAATTAGAGCCCATTAATTCACTTATATACATGCCCTTAATTTTTGAAGTTCCTAAGTCCTCGATGTGATCGTGAATATATGCCCTAACATTCTCTACATATACAACTCCCTCCAAAATATGATAAAATACTCCAACCAAATCTTCTAGGGTAGCCACATGTGAATACCGCTTGAAAATTGGCCTAGGGCATTCCTTGACCTCTATAACAGTTGGGTTTTCAACAAAAAAAGGAATACAAGATGATCTTGCTTCCATGTTTAAGGATAAATACCTTTTGATTTCTCTCGGTAAAAAACCTTCAACAAATTCTTCCAGACATCAGTGAAATCACTAAAGAAGAAATACGATAGCCTCTGAATAGCCTTTGATCGCACTTAGTTGCTCTGAATCACTCTGAAATCACTCTGAAGGAAAGGTGATTAACAATGAAGTGTATTCGACCTTTTAAACTTCAAGAGAAACCCTAATCTTCCATTGACATAAATGTGTAGCTAGGAAATCGGAAATCATCACAAGAAAATCAATACTAATCTAGCTCAATCATAAAAGCTCAAATGCAATGATCAATCCTAAACACACTCAATAAAGACATGAAAGCAAAACATTCAAAACTAAAAACTAAGTAAACCAAATGCAGATCTGAATGTCTTCTTCATGCAGCTCCATTTTCCTTCTTTCTTCTTCAAATAGCCTTGGTTTGTGGATCTCACCTTCAAGTGCATAAACCTAATGTGAAAGCAAGATTGACAAGTAGCGCGAGAATACTCAAAACATGATTGATTTGACCAGGTAGTAGGAGATTCGACAAAGTGATTAGGTGGGATTGAAGAAATTTATCCAATTTATAGACAAATTGAAGAAAAGATCAAATTAGCATGAAGAGATTCGAATGGAAATTGCAACTCAAAAATGTCAATTATGACAAATTATGACAATTTTTGCACTTGCTATACAAAATTGATTGATTGATAATTCATGACAATTTATGACAAATTTCTATGTCAAAATTGATTGATTGTCAATTATGACAAATTATGAAAAATTGAAATGTCATTCCCATGAAATTAGCAGAAAAATAGGAAAGAATTGAAATTAGATGAATTAGAAATTAGGAAATTAGAAAATTAGAAATTAGGAATTAGAAATTGATGAAAATTAGGAAATTAGGTAAATTAATTAATAATTTGTCATTTATTAATTAATTCACAAAAAGAGGAATAATTAGTTAGCCAATTAAATAAAAATTTAATTGTGACACGAAGACTTAGGATAAATAAATAATTTATTAATCCTAGAGAGAGAAATAACAAACAGGGTTAAATGATTAAATCATGAAACCCTAGAAGATGAATTAGAAATGCAAGGATGACAATTAGGTCGTGATTGAAGATTGATTTGATGTTGATTTGATCATGATTTTGAATTGATAAATGACCAATGTGATAAATGATTTGATTGATAAATGCGCCAATTGATGAGGAACAGTGACTAATTGATCCAAATTGACATGATTGAAAAAGACGACGACGATGACAAATCGATCACAAAATGACAAAATTGACAAGAGGACAAGGATCGATGACAAAATAGATTGTAAAATGACAAGATTGAAAATGACCATGATCGATGACAAATCAATCGCAAGATGATAATATTGAAAATGACCACGATCGATGACAAAATCGATTGCAAGATGACAAGATTGATAAGAGGACAAAACCCTAATTAGGATTGACGATGTCCAGAATGAAATTGAATTGACGATGTCAAAATATGCTAAATGAGCATGCACATTGATGCAACAGGATAAGATCGACCAAAATCATGATTGAAGATTGTTGTCGACAAGACCAAATTCGAAAGCAAGACAAATGAAGAATGTAGAAGAATGACTCGATGCTCGCAAATGATAAAAACCAAGTGCGTGACATAGGAGAAATGTTAATGCGACACAAAAACCTAAAATGAGGCAATGCGCCAATGTTAAAGTATGACTCCGCAAGCGTTGACCATTTTTAGACGTCTACATTTTGCCCCTCTTTGAGACAATGCGAGTTTAATCGTTGTTGCAAAGAACAATACTGAAAATGCCCTAGAAAATTGACAATGACATATGCATGCCCCCTCGAGGAATTGGCCGGAAACATGCAGAAAAGAGGCCAATTGATCGATAAAAATGATAGGAGTGAACAGACTGACAATCAGAGATCGGATGCATGAAGGACAAGCAAATGATGGTGCAAAAGACCATGACCAGCATAAGATGGAGAGGGTGCACATCCATCTATGCACTGACAAAGATCTATAAATGAGACAAAGAGAATGAAAAGAGCTCATTTGCACTAGCCAAAGAGGAGAATTTGTTGCTCTAGAAAAGGACACTTGCAGAGAGATGGTGAACATTCCAATGGTAGATCACCTCGGAGAATGTGTACGCACCTATAGACGATCAGATGATGTGGGAGCAATGGTATGTATCTCAAAAACCCATATTTTCAATTTGATGAATTGTGGTCGCTTGCAGGACATTGCGGGGCCCACAGGGAATGCAGAAACTGACTTTTGCGCTTGTGTAGGGTGAATTCGATGCTTGTGTTGGGTCTTCTACACTTGTGTAGGGTACACAGGTGCAGGTTGTGTGACATAGGTGCAGGATGCTTGACACAGGTGCAGTTGTGCATTAGAAACCCTAATTTGGTAAAAAAATGGCATGCGAATGATCCGAAAAGGGGGGATAAGGGTAGGATAGGTCAAAATAGATAGAGAACACCCTGATTTGGCCATGAAACAAGGAAATGTAACCCGTAGGAGCAAACCCTAATACTAACAAAATATGACCCAATTGTGATGCAGAGTTGACAGTATCCACTGATCACGTGGGAGAACCGACCAGACTACTTCATGCTACGACATAGACTCAGGAGCACAGACAGAGATACATTAGCAGGACTTGGGATATATTATATCACATTCATGCCCAAGATTAGGGCAAACACAAGATTTCTTACCGCATTGGTAGAGCGATGGCATTCAGAGACTTCCTCCTTCCATCTGGCGATTGGAGAGGTGACTGTGACACTAGAGGATGTATGGCACATCCTCCACATTCTGATTCATGGGGAGATGGTAGAGTATGACCCAGTGATAGGGAGAGACACATTATGCAGGTTATTTGAGTGTGACACAGATGATTTGGATATCGTCGAGAGGGAGATCGACTGGGAGAGCATGGCATCAGAGTATGATCAGTGATATGTGGTGATAGCAGTAGTGATAGCATGCCTACTAGCAGGAGACAGACAAGGACATGGATTCCCTATTGGATGGGGAAGAGTGCTAGAGTGGATGGCGACAGAGGGGACGGTGTACGCATGGGGACCATGTGTACTGGCTATGCTATATTTTTAGTTGCATCAGATAGCATATCAGTGAGTTCAGACTTTGAGCTGTGGAGTCAC
Organism: Cryptomeria japonica; assembly: GCF_030272615.1. NCBI lineage: Eukaryota > Viridiplantae > Streptophyta > Pinopsida > Cupressales > Cupressaceae > Cryptomeria > Cryptomeria japonica. Next base: position 643,614,238 of record NC_081413.1, read on the forward strand.
ATTGTGACAGGTATGGGCATTTGAGCACATAGCCATATGTCGATCGATTACAGAGAGATAGGTAGTACCACACTGACCATATGTGTATTTCTATGGAGGAGCACTGAGATAGGGTCCTTTTGGATACATATTGTATTGGTGACACGAGCTAGACAATTTGAGGGAGTTCACATGGAGGCCATATCTTGATTTCCCTGGATGGTCAAATGATAGTGATGAGCTATCATATTGCAGACAGGAGAGATAGCTGATTGGGCGACCAGTGAATTGCCAGAGAGTGATTGAGATGTACTTGCTAGAGAGAGTCAGACGACAGTTTGGAGAGAGGCAGGATGTACCTAGAAGGACTGCACACTTTGCCTGATCTCACAGAGAGATGAGTCAGTGGGGGAGTATGATTCAGCCACACATAGCATATGCTGACTTCACACAGCTACAGTAGAGATAGTGGGATTGGAGATCAGATGTGGTGGATGCTAGGATGACAGAGGAGTATGAGAGATGGTTTTCATGACGACGGCCAATGCCATTGACAGATCCAGATATTCCAGTACCAAGGAGATAGGAGGACTTCCCACTCGCTGGAGAGGAGGAGGGAGATGATGAGGATGAGGAGGATGAGGATGAGGATGAGGGTGGGGATGAGGATGAGGGGGATGATGAGGATGGAGTTGATGATGAGGGGGATGATGATTATGAGCCAGACTCAGCTGATCAGGAGTTATTGCAGGATATACCCATAGAGTCGGGGACAGCTAGGATAGAGGAGATGGAAATGTGCAGGGCTACCATATCGAGTTAGTAGGATCACATTGCGACATTAGAGAGACAAAATGCTATCTTGAGGATAGAGTAGGATCAGTTTAGAGCAGAGATAGCCAGACTCATAGTGGCTCGAGATACAACAATAGCTCAGGCACAACAAGAGGAATAGAGAGTCACTGAGTACATTGGGTCGATTAGGGATGCTAGTGCACGTGAGATGACACAGATGCTGGTAGAGACTAGAGAGGAGATACGCCATTGGAGGACACTATATGAGAGTGTAGTTCCACCAGAGTAGAGAGCAGCTTCATATCGGGCATGATCAAGGACAGAGAGCAGGGCACACTCTCAGAGGTCATTGAGCAGCATGGGGGTGAGTGGACCTATGAGACCACCACAGCTAGGACCAGGGACAGGAGGGACATCATCCTTGAGACATGGCAAGGATGAGGAAGATAGAGGGAGCACCCAGTGATAGAGGCGCGTGCTCCTTAGGATAGAGACAGATGTAGTTTGACATTATGTAGTCAGCCTGTGGGCCATACTTAGGATAGACAGTCCAATTTTGTACTCTGATATTATTTGGATATATGATATGATATGCATCTATATGATGGGATGCAATGTGTTATGATTTATAGTTATTTTTCTATGTATGGATGACTTATGCATTGTTTATGAACATGTATGGATATATTTTTTTATGTGTTTTTGATGCATTTATAATATGAAATGGATAAAATGCTTGATATGATGTTTGATGTGATGTTAATGTACTAACCAATGAATGTAGGATGCAACATATGTGTTTGGAGATCGGAGCACTAGACTGGACTGACTATCCGAACTAATGGAAGAAATTTTAGTAAGAAGAAATGAGACAGAGAACAGTTAGAGACGAAGAAAAACTTGCTTTCAGTAATGCACTTTGTAGGTGAGAACCTTTATTTTAATATAGCAAAATGGATGCGTAGCATCATGGCATTGAAGACCAGAGCTAAAATGCAACCCTTTTGCAAAAGACACATCACAAACAAAAAAACAATCACAACAAAAAAAGAAAGGAACCATGAACCATCGCGGTCACTCTAAATCACTCAGTGACATCATCGAGCAACATAGGAACATGATCGAAGATAAATCAATAAATGATAAGACTCGCTAATTTCAACAAGTCAAACAAACATCTTGATCTTCATTGTCAAAAGTTGAAAGTGCTGATAAGATGATCATGCTGTCTGGTTTCAGGGCATGTGGTACCCCATCTAAGATAGGACATAGTCTAGTTTCGAGTATACCATAGCCTATATAAGACCCATGATAGTAGTAATAAGGATAAATGATTTTGATGCTGATTGATTGATATGACAATTGGGATCAGTTTGAATGTCTGGTTTTGATTGAAAAAGTTCATCTGTTTATGCATGATTTGAGTTAAAGCACAATGTGTGATTGCGTGTCATTGGAGGGATGCTCAGTGATCTATCGATGCACAAAGGGGATAATTTATTGCAAAATGCTTGTTTTTGCGAGTTTTATAATTTTTTTTTTGGTTCATTTTTTTCAGGACTTTATTTGACTTTTTAGGGATTATTTCAGGACATTATTTGATTTTATTTTTTATTTTTTTCAGGACATTTTTCAATTTTTTTGGATTATTTCAGGACATTATTCAATTTTTTTTTTGAATTATTTCAGGATATTTTTCAATTTTTTTGAATTATTTCAAGACTTTTTTCAATTTTTTTTTGAATTATTTCAGGACATTTTTCAATTTTTTATGATTTTACCCCCAATGTCTAGCAAGGCAAGGAATATGACAGGTGAATAAATAGGCTTTCTGAAATGATGGTGGATAGAGGGAAGACAAAGGCCTTTTATTATGGAGACAATACAGATGCAATTTTCAAGGGTTATTGCATGATGGGACAAGAGACTGGATATGACAATGTAAAGCAGTAACATGGCATGAGGGATATGTCAAGAGGTGTTTGAAACTATGTTTAAATGTTGCGTCCTTATGTCAGATCAAGATCAAGGAATGAAAAAGAGTGTATGGATAGTGATAAGATATGGATAGGATAAACAAGACCAAGAATGGATAAGGGACATGGACTGAAGGTCGAGATAGGCTAAGGGATAGTGGCAGAAAGTTGCAATAAGCTAGGGAATATGGATGAAAGGTTATAATAAGCAAATGGATAAAAACCAAAAACTATGATGGACTAAAAGCTGCAAACAAGATGCATGATGCTCATGATGATCCTCAGCCTTGTCAAGATCAAAGGTGGAAAGAAGAAATGGACATGAGGGACAATAGGATAATGAAGGGCAATAGGATATGAAGGAGGAAACCTGTCCCCAAGTGTGGTGTGCAAGAAGTTCATAAATTACGCATGATGCTTGTTTGCCAGGTTTTCATCACGGTACTCTGTTTGCCAGGTTTTCACTAGTGGACGAATTATTTTTCTTTATTTTTTTCTTTTGTCTTTTTTTTTTCACTTTTTTTTTTTGATTTTTGTATTTTGACATTTTCAATAGAAGATGGACACATGATAGGGAATGGAAGAAGGACTCAAACATCTTTTTTTTTGGATAGTAGCCTTGAAAAAAAATGGACCATGACCTTTAAAAGTATGCTCAAAGATGTTGGTAGGATAAGGACATGGAAAATGAGATGAAACTAAGGCAAGGATTTATGTAAAGGATTGGATCAAAGGGATCGAAGGATGAAAAATATGCATTGGATAATCGATAGGGTATTGGAAGAACTAGGCTTCAGTGGATGGAAATGTTGGCAAGATCAACAATGGCACACACCTTGAGGGGTGATGGACTGATGGAGGAAAAATGTATTTTGGATATTGAGATTTGGATGGAGGAATAGCTTGGGATTTTGGTACATAAGGGCCCAAAATGGATGAAGAAGGTGATGGAGGAACAAATTTGAGAGGGTTGGATGGAGGAATAGTAACTTTGGATGCCAAGCTGGGTTGTTCTTTTTGTGCTTCAAGGAGCTTCTTGGGAATCCACATGGTTTTTGATTTTTCATGCTTTTGTGGTTCCTTGGAGTGCATTGCTTGCACAAGGGATTTAGGAACCCATATATATTTTGACTTTGCTTTATTTTTCTCAGTGGGCCTTTGTGGCCTTTTGGATATATTTTTTTCTTTATAGATCATATTGTTCTTTGTTTTGACATGTCAATTATATTGGACATGTTGATCCTTGAATACATGTGGATTGCTAGACTTATGACTTTTATACTTGGCATCCAAATTGCTTGGAGGGGGAAAGGAATGCATGATGGATATGAATGAAATGGAGTTCTTTTGGATTGATGAAATTTACTCAAGGATGTGTGCCTTTGCTGACCTTGCATAGAGGATGAAGAGATATAAGGACCTAAGATGGATGGAAGGGATGATGGGGAAGGGATATGTTTGGATTTTGATGGAGGGATACCAACGTCTTGAGAGTGAGTTGTGTATACATGACCCTTAAGATCTTCTTTGATATGGAGGGGTTCTTTCTCATGAAGCTCTACTCCTTTGCCTTTATGAATATCTTGACTTGTAGGATCCTCTTTTCTTTGGGAAGAAGACGCGAGTCCATTATGAGGTGGATATGATATGAGAGAAATAATGAGATCTTGAAGTGGATCAGATTGTACCAAAGTGGAAGAAACCATTATGCATGTCGAGGGTTCATGAACATCTTGCACTGACATGTTAGAATCATGAGGGAGATTAGGATCATGAGGGGGACTAGGATTGTGTAGTGGACATGGTTCAATGACAGGCTCTTCAAGAGATGGAATGGGAGAAATAATGGGATCATCAAAAGAAATACGATCTTGGAGTGTATATGGAGCATTAAGAGAAGGAGATGGAGGAACAAAAGGATCTTGTGGAGGATTTAAAGGAATAATTTGATCTTGACAAGGAGGAAGATCATTGGAATCCTCTTTAAAGGTTCTTTTCTCTTGACTTTTAATGGGATCATCGGAAAGGATGGAAGGGATATCTGGATCTTTCTTAGGAAGTGGAATGTCAATGGGATTTGAAAGGACATTGTTTTCATGAAATGGAAGGGGATTGTTTGGGATTGGCTGGACTAGGATAACTTGATCTTGCACGGGGAATGGAGTGTCAATAGGACTTTGGATAGGATGGACAAGAATAGGGGAATCATCATGAGTGTCTGGGAACATGGGGTCCTGGTCAACAATTGGATAGGATGATAAGGTTTCAAGATCTTGATCTTCATCTATTTCAAGACATGTTTCTTCATGCTCTAAATTATCCTCTTGACATGGGGTTGGACTTTGGATATGCATGGAGGATTCTGACAAGGGCTAAATGTTTTGGGATGAAGGAAATGCACTTTGACCATTTGTGATGGATTTTGACAAGGAATCAATGCTTGAACATGAGGAAGAGGGACTTCGAATGGGGTCCTCTAAAACAAGTAATGGCAATAAAGTGCATGGTGGCATTAGGTCTTGTATTTCTGAAACATGACAAGGATGTGCATCATGAATTGGATTTTTTTGGCAATCAATTATGGATAGCCCTTGGGTAATTGCATCCTTGGGTGTATTGTTTGATGAGGACAATATAGAAGGTTCTTGTGAAACTTCTAGAGGTGTAGGGATAGATGCCACTGGAGAGTCAATTTGTTTGTGGGGAGATGAGGCATTGCTAGACATAATTGTATTATCTTGATCTTCCTCAAATAACTCACTTGGTAGTTTCCTTAAGATCATTGCAATAAAGCCACCTTTCTTTCGAGGTTTTGACATATTTGTATCTAGAATTTGAACTTGTTTGGCAAGGAGTTGGTTCTGATCTGATATCATGTTTTGATATTGGGCTTGGTTCAATTGTTTTGACATGTTTGAAACTTGGGTTGGTGTGTGCTTCAACCTTTGTTTTTGAATGGTTGGTTGTAGCTGTTGACATTGACATTCCACCATTGGTTGAACCATTTGTGGACATTGTGCAGTTGGTTGGACATATTGTTGAAATTGGACCATTGGTTGTATTGGTTGTATATGTTGAACAATTGGTTGAACCATTGGTTGTATTGGTTGAAAATCTGATTGATAGTAAACACCTTCTTGTTCTTGTTGTGGAGGCACATAATGTTGAAATTGATGTTGTCTCTTTTCTTGAAATTGTTTCATCATCTATATTTGGGAGAGGAGAGCTAGTATGTCTGATCATTCAAGAAGAGATCTTACATCAATTGGCTCAATCTTTGGATTTCAACCTGGAAATTTTTGAAACATTTTGGACATTTGTGATCTATTCTTCTCAATGTTTTTCACTTTTTGTTCCAATATCTCCTCTTCTTGAGCTAGTTTCTCTTCTAGTTTTTGTATTTGGAGACTTGTTTCATCATAAAAAGTTTGATCGATATTGCCTTGTTGTTGGGATGGATATAATTGTGATTGCCTTGGATTAAAATTCGATTGCATCATCGATTGATACATCAAAATTTGTTGCATCATTGGTGCTTGGAACCTTGTTTCAATAGACATGTCACTATGCAAATGGAACTAATGGGATTGACAAATGCAACCTAAAAGGATGACAATGCAACTTTATGTTTTTGTTGTTTTTCAAGATTTTGACAAACTCATGAATGCAATTCTAAAAATGAGACCCTTAGGAAATTGAAATGACATCTAGACCTCAAAGGACAAAAGGACCAAGTGACAAAAGGACAAAATGACAATGTCTCCCCTATATGCTTGGATACTAAGCTAGGTTTGACCAAATGACATTGATGACAAAAAGACAAAAGTTTGATAAGGTCTAGACTTCCTAACAATAACTTAGGGTTTATCAAAGATTTGCATTACTCAAGTATGACAAAACCTAGTTTTGACACTATATGCAAAGGGACAATTAGTATGCAAATGACCCTAATATGATATGATAATGACCTAAGCTTAATGAAGAGACCTAGGGTATGCAAATGTGACCTAATGTTATGAGGACAAGGATGCAAATGTAAATGTATGACAATGGTATTACTCTAATGCAAGAGGACACATGCAAATGGATGACCCTTATTGATATGCAAAGGAGTATGACTTAGATGAAACTTAACCTTGATAGTTGACAATGAACTTGTAAAATGAAAACCTAGGATGAACCTAAACCTAAGTGACATGAATGTTGATACAAGATTTTGCAACAATGTTTGACAACCATGTTTGGAGGTGTTTTGAACTTTGTTGGATGAAATGTTCTTGTGTTTAACCTTGTTTTGAATCAATTTGTCTTGCTTTGAAATGAGATGCAATTCAACTTTTGACAAGCAAAGAAGACAAGATATTTTAACTTAGACTCAAGACAATCATGCTCATTCCCACATTTCTTATGGTAGGCAAGGACATTAGGTACTTGAGAGGTAGAATCATTATGGGATTCAAGGAGAATACATAGATGCTTGACCCCATGGGCTCCCCTGCATGGCACTCACTTCTCAGGGCAGCCAAGCATCAGTCCTCATGGAAATCTCCCCATGGTGAACTTAGTATCTCTTCCAAGTATCCGAACTTGTCCTTCTCAAGCAACTAGAAGGGTTTTTGGCCTCTAAAAACAAGGTGTTTAGTAAGGATTTCTGTTAAGTGTTACTCCTTGATGTCACGCAAGCGTGATTGAGACATTAATCCCACCAAGATACCAAACAAATGTAGTCACGCAAGCATGATTTAGACCGTGAGGTCCTACTTAGATGTTGATATGAGAAAGAGTTCAAGGTTCATCACTTCCCAAGTAACTACAATTCCCACGTAACCCTTCCTTCAAAGCTTTCGCTCATCAGGTATTTATTTATAGTGAGTTAGAATGCCAAGGTATTCTAGTCATACTCACTTTGGTTCATTCCCTTCTCATGATTGTCACTTGCTTGCAAAAGAAAATGGTCAGGAAGGCAGGCCCTCTAAAGGTGACACAAAATCAAAAACATGAGCATGGTATTGAAGATCTGGATTTCTGATTACCCTAAGAAGGATCAGAGCATACTCTCCTACTCCAATGTAAAACTCAACAATCAAAGCAAACATACATTCATTCCATCCTATTTAGAAATCATACTAGTTGCCTAAATATTAATTGCAAACACAAAGTTTAGTTGTATGTCCAAGGCAACCTGCAAAACCCAAGTCAGAAGTTTGATATGTTTAGTCTTTGACTATCGAACCTGCATAAAACATGTTAGTAGTTTCATTTGTTGTCTTTTCCATGTGTAATGCCAAGGTTTTGCACAGAGAGTCAGTACCAAAAACCAAAAAAGCAGAAACAAAATGCAAAACAAAACAATTTTCAAGTAAAACACTGCTTTTTTTTTTACCTCTATTTCTGGACTTACACAGGCGCAGAATGCTTGACACAGTTATAGAATGCTTGACACAGTCACAGATTGCCCTTGACACAGGTGCAGAATGCTTGACACAGGCACAGATTGTCTCACATAGGCGCAGAAGTCCCCAGAAAGCCCTGCATTACCCTGTTTCTTGGGTTTCTAACTTGCAAATCAACTCAAAAGCATTCAAAAGCATGATTAGGGGGTTAGTTCACATCGAGTTCACCAAATAATGTAGCTAGGAAATCATAAATCATCACAAGAAAATCAATACTAATCTAGCTCAATCACAAAAGCTCAAATGCAATGATCAATCCTAAACACACTCAATAAAGACATGAAAGCAAAACATTCAAAACTAAAAACTAAGAAAACCAAATGCAAATTTGAATGTCTTCTTCATGCGACTCCATTTTCCTTCTTTCTTTTTCAAATAGCCTTGGTTTGTGGATCTCACCTTCAAGTGCATAAACCTAGTGTGAAAGCAAGATTGACAAGTAGTGCAAGAATATTCAAATCATGATTGATTCGACCAGGTAGTAGGAGATTCGACAAAGTGATTAGTTGGGATTGAAGAAATTCATCCAATTTATAGACAAATTGAAGAAAAGATCAAATTAGCATGAAGAGATTCGAATGGAAATTGCAACTCAAAAATGTCAATTATGACAAATTATGACAATTTTTGCACTTGCTATGCAAAATTGATTGATTGATAATTCATGACAATTTATGACAAATTTCTATGTCAAAATTGATTGATTGTAAATTATGACAAATTATGACAAATTGAAATGTCATTCCCATGAAATTAGGAGAAAAATAGGAGAGAATTGAAATTAGATGAATTAGAAATTAGGAAATTAGGAAATTAGAAAATTAGGAATTAGAAATTGATGAAAATTAGGAAATTAGGTAAATTAATTAATAATTTGTTATTTATTAATTGATTCACAAAAAGAGGAATAATTAGTTAGCCAATTAAATAAACATTTAATTGTGACACGAAGACTTAGGATAAATAAATAATTTATTAATCCTAGAGAGAGAAATAACAAACAGGGTTAAATGATTAAATCATGAAACCCTAGAAGATGAATTAGAAATGCAAGGATGACAATTAGGTCATGATTGAAGATTGATTTGATGCCAATTTGATCATGATTTTGAATTGATAAATGACCAATGTGATAAATGATTTGATTGATAAATGCGCCAATTGACGAGGAACAATGACTAATTGATCCAAATTGACATGATTGAAAAAGATGACGACGATGACAAATCGATCACAAAATGACAAAATTGACAAGAGGACAAGGATTGATGACAAAATAGATTGCAAAAGGACAAGATTGAAAATGACCATGATCGATGACAAATTGATCGCAAGATGATAAGATTGAAAATGACCATGATGGATGACAAAATCGATTGCAAGATGACAAGATTGATAAGAGGACAAAACCCTAATTAGGATTGACGATGTCCAGAATGAAATCGAATTGACGATGTCAAAATATGCTAAATGAGCATGCACATTGATGCAACAGGATAAGATCGACCAAAATCATGACTGAAGATTGTTGTCGACAAGACTAAATTCGAAAGCAAGACAAATGAAGAATGTAGAAGAATGACTCGATGCTCACAAATGATAAAAACCAAGTGCGTGACATAGGAGAAATGTTAATACGATGCAAAAACCTAAAATGAGGCAATGCGCCAATGTTAAAGTATGACTCCGCAAGCATTGACCATTTTTAGACATTTACAAAATGACTGTCAATGAGAGATACCAGATCTCACTTAGAACATATCCATTTTAGATAATCCTCTCCAATATTTGGAATATTTTCTAGAACCTCTTCCCGGGGCATATGTAGCATCTTCATGAATTTTTCCTACCACTAAGGCATCTGCCTTAGATACTGGATGAGATTCTTGTTGGTGCAGGAGCAACCTCTTTTGTTGGATAAGTAACTAGGACATTCCCATCTGATGATTGTTCTTCAATCTTCCTAACCCATCTCTGAGTATGATCTTGCTGGATTTCACTAACCTTCTCTTTTCCTTTGTCATTTGATCCTCCATTAGTAATCGGTGGATTTTTGCTTCTACAAAACTTAGCAATATGTCCAACCTCATTACATGCATAACATGTAACATTGTTCTTTTGAATTTCTTTGCTAAAACCGGTGAAATTTCTTGACCTGCACTCCATATGTCCAAATTTTCCACAAGCATAGCATTTTACATTCATTTTGCAAGCTTCTGTCTTATGACCAAACTTATTGCACTTAGAACATTTACCAAGAGAAGAATCAAGGTTCTAATTTGCTTTGTTTCTATATTTCCTAGCCATGTGACCAAATCTATTGCAAATAAAAAATCTACCATTGAATTTATAAGCATTAAATTGTCTTACCAGTGCTTTATGGTTTTGATCTTCATTAGCAGTACTGGAACTCTGTCCTTGCTCAAATCCAAGTCCACTGGAATCTCCAATCTTCCTCTGTCTCTTCAATAACTCATCAAGCTATGTCGAGCTGATCTTGATTTTTTATTTGTACTCACTTGTAGTAGTTAAATCTTCTATTAGTATTATCATTTGTCTCTCAAGCTCTTTCTCATTACTCTGGGATTGTACCAAATCAGTTCTTAACATGTCATTTTCATGAACCAACCTACCACATTCTTCAAATTTGTTCTTTAGGGATACAACAAGATTTTCTTCTTTATTCTTTTTGTCCTCAATTTCCTTAGACATTCTCATAGCTATAATTTGCATTTCATTTTTCATAACCATGTTCTCCTGACTCAATTTTTGACATTGTTCCTTAAGTGCATTTTTCTCTTCATCATCCTAATTTTGCAAAAGTTCCTTCCTCCTAGCTTGAACAAATGATAGCCTCTCTTGTAGGACAAGAATAATTCTTTAGCGGAATTCAATTCATCTTGTAGCTTTAAGTTCTTCAACCTTTCAGCATCATAATCTTCAAGTGCCATCTCAAGATGCTTCTCCAAAGCCTTATCTATGGATTCGAGTTTCAGGACCTTCCTTAAGCTTTTAAACTTCCTTTGAGGCACAAGGCTCTGATATCAATTGTTGGAAACCAATAACACTTAGAGGGGGGGTGAATCAGTGTTATACTGGAATAGTAAGTTTTAGCCTTATTAAAATATGCATACACCAACGGGTATACTGATATAAACAAAATTAAATGAAGTAAAGAAGCTAATAAGACAATCACATAAATTAGAATCATAACACACATATTTATACGTGGAAAACCTCAAAGAGAAAAAACCATGGTGGGATTTGTGACCCACAATATCAATCCACTGGCCATATGAAGAGATATTACAAAATATGAGGGGCATGCACTTGCAGGAAGGCTTACAGCCTAGAGCACACTGCTCAATCACAATAGGAACCTCACTGACTACATAAAATTCTAGACTATAATCCAGAGAAGTGTGAACTACTAAGATAGCATCTTCTATGCTAGAATACAGTTCTGGTTTAAGCTCAATCTATTATGATTTGAAACCCTAAATCCTTTACTGGAATAACCCTTACAGTAAGCTCCTCACATACATGATCTCTCTGATATATTTTGCATCATATTACATTACATATCCATCATCATATCTCTTCTATATTTTAAAATGATCTATCAAACTATCCTATATACCCTATATAAATTTTATGCCTTACGTCGGCTTACAAAGATATATACAATATCAAATTACATGTCGGCCAGATAATATAAATGTATAAAAATTAAAATCAATTGTTGATGCCGGATCCAACATATGTCAGCCTTCAATACTGATAATCTTTACTAAACCAAGTCGTCCTACCTTGTCGATGACAAAAGAAATCCTTCTGACTTGACGGTGTCGGTGCCGATGTAGAATCTGTGAAGTGTCTTTTGGTACACCATAGAATCAAAACATGAAGCCAGAACACAAAATCATGTTTCCATCAATGACAACATACTGAAACCAACCAATAGAGTGTCAATTGCCCTCATACCAGACTGATACCAATCAGCATCACTCAAATTTCTACTGGAGGGGCAGAAACTCCCAATCTATCTCTAAAGTACTCAAATGATTCCTTAGGGAAAGGTTTAGTGAAGATATCTGCAATCTATTCTTTAGTGTTCACATAAACCAGTCCAACTTCATTTGCTTCCACCTTCTCCTTCAGAGAATTATACTTGATAGAAATGTGCTTAGTCTTATAATGAAATACCAGTTTCTTTGATATGTCAATAGCAACAAAGTTATCACACTGAATAACTATCGGTTCATTACAATCCACCCTTATATCCTTCAACATTTTCTTCATCCATATAACTTGTTTACAGTTAATAGCAGCGGCAACATACTCATCTTCAGCAGTAGATAAAGAAGTACATGATTGTTTCATTCTGATCCATGAAACAAGTTTCTTTCTGAGAAAGAAAGCTCCACCAAATGTGCTCTTCCATTCATCAACATCTCCATTCAAGTCAGCATCTATATATGCATATAGTGTAAAGTGATCATTTTTAGGATACCACAAACCATACTTGTTCCTTGTAAATACCTGAAAAATCCTTTTCACTGCACTCATGATTCTCTCTAGGATTACTCTAATATCTTGATACAATACAAATTGCATTAATTATATCCAGTCTAGTATGAGTCAGATAGAACAAACCTCCAATCATAGATTTATACCTTATAGGATTTATTGTAGCTGATGCATCATTCTTTGTCAATTTCTAACTTGTAACCATAGGTGTACCAATTGGTTTGGAATTTTCCATACCAGATTTCTTCAACAACTCTCTAGCATACTTAGTTTGATAGATGAAAATACCTTTATCATTTTGAGTAATCTGCAAACCTAAGAAAAATTTCATCTCCCTAATCATAGACATCTCAAATACATTCTTCATATTTTTAGAGAATTCCATATATAACTTATCCTCACCTCCAAAAATGATATCATCAACAAAGACTTCAACAATCAATATGTCATCATTAGTAATCTTATAATATAAGTTATTGTTAGCATTACCTTTAGTGAAACCAAGCTTCAAAAGATATTTGTCCAACCTAGCATACCAAGCTCTAGGGGCTTGTTTCAATCCATATAAAGATTTCCTTAACCTACAAACCATGTTTCTGTCATTTGAAAGTGAAAATCCATCAGGTTGCTCAATGTAAACATCCTCTTCAAGATCTCTATTAAAAAAATGGACACTTAACATCCATCTGATAAACCTTGTATTTCTTATGGGCAACATAAGCAAGAAATAATCTCACAGCTTCAATCCTAGCTACTAGAGCAAAAGTCTCATCATAATCAATTCCTTCCTCACAATTTGTCCATCCTCATTCATTTTATTCCTAAAAAACCCATTTAGTTCCAATAACATTCTTATTTTCTAGGCCGGGTAACTAAAGTCCATGTGTTGTTATTCTCAATTTGATCTAATTCCTCTTCCATAGCTCTCATCCAACATTCATCTTTACAAGCTTCAATAACTGATGCCGGTTCAACTTGAGAAATTAAACATACCTTATCAGTTGCCAACCTTCTTCTTGTTATTATTCCTTTTTTTTTGTCTCCAATGATTTGTTCTTCTGAATGATTTAACCTTACATACCTAGGAGTCTTTCGAATTTCTGCTCCTCTGCTCTGATCTTTAGTTACTCTTGAATTTTTTGATACTGTCTGGGTAACTGGTTCAACTTTTTCTTCTAGTACAGGTGCTACCAATTCAGTTATGATCATCTCCACTTCCATTTCTCTCTCATAAGTTTTGATTTGACCTTTGTATAGCTCATCCACCTTGATATTAGCACTTTCCACAATTATTTGCAATCTTTTGTTATAACTATTAGGATTCCCACAAATATTGAGAAGGGGGGGGGGTGAATCAGTATCTGACTGGTAAATAGATTTTCTAAACTTAAAACATGTAGATCATATTAAAACTATGTACCAGTAAGCAGAAAATAATGTAATAAATAGAAATAAAAGCAACCACATAAGAGACACACCATAACACAATATTTTACCGAGGAAACCCAGCATGGGAAAAACCTCGATGGGATTTGTGACGCACAATATTCACTTACTGGCCAATAAGAGAATATTACTACTACAAGAGGGGCTTGCACATGTAGGAAGGCCAAGTTCCTAGAGCACACTGCTCAAAATAGAAGTCTCACTGACTTAAAAAATGGATTATATAAATCCAGTGTCTTGTACTGCTTCAGAATAGCATCTCTAATGCTAGATCCAGTACCGGTTTTTGTTCTGCTTCTTATATAAACACTTAACCTATATTTCGTATAATAGTTCTACGTAATTACATTCCATATTTCACTTACATCTCCTTACCTTATCAATGTTCTCTAATGAACTCTTATATATATGAGTCATTTTACATCATGCCAAGTCAGCTTACAATGATTTTACAATATTAAACAAAGTATATTACAACAAAAATCTTGTCGACCTCTGTGCTGGTATGCTTCGATTCCTTGTTGGTGCCGGTAGTCTAGATGTTGGTGTAGATTTTGTTTTCCTGCTGCCAGTGACATAGGATTGTAAGGTTGCCATCAATGACAAAACCTTCAATCACCTACAATGTCCCATTGGAGTGTGCATATGCCAACAATCTCCCCCTTTGGCATTGATGGCAACACTCATGAGAAAATCCCAAAATGTGTCATCCAAAAATTGTCCAAAAATATGTGATCCAAAAATATGTGAACTCCCCCTGAGCAGATGAGTCTTTACTTGATTATTTTCTCATACCACTACTCCCCCTTTGGCATCAATGACAAAGGTTGTCAAGATGTCAATAGAGTATGGTTTCATTACTCAACCCTGTAGCTCGGTGGTTACAATTTGAAAAATATTTGCCAAAACCAAATTTATGCTTTCCATAAATTTCTTACTGTCTTTCAATGCTACCTCTGTTCTTTGAATTGTACCAGTGAGTTGCTGCATATGCTCTTCCAGTGTTTTTTGTCCTTGTATTAATGCCTCAGAGATTTCTTTCCTCAAAGAAGCTAAATAATCCAATCTAGGGCTCAGTCTTTGTCTCAGATTCTTAGCCTTATTTATTATTGTCTCCTTTTCTCTTTCTAACTTAAGTAATTCATCCTCAAAACCTGTTACTTTTTTCTCAAAAATTGATAATGTATCAGGTGAGTTAGCAAAACTGTCGGCAAGTTTATTGATTTCATCCTGTACCTTGCTCATTTTCTTATCTATGTCAACTGTCAAAAAGTTTGTCTTACACATGTCCCTGTATAGAGTTTTAAATTCCTTTAATAAGCTGCATAGTTCTGGTAGAAGTGTGTCAAATTCTCTGGTACACTTCTTTATTTGATTTTCAAAGAATTTTTGTTTTTCTAATTCCAACTTCTCCTTGAGTGCATCTTCCTTTATTTTGTCAACCGTTACTATGTGATTAGTAATGTATTTTGACAATGTGTCAAGTTGACCTAAAGAATCCTTGTTATCTATATTATAGTTAGGAGCTATCAATTTCAAAACTGGGATTGTGTCATCTATAGCTTTATAGGCTTGTGAACTGCAATCAGTTATTTTCTTCAAAGAATCCAAAAGAACTTCAGTTACATTGGTTGATTTGTAACTTGTAGAGGAGGAACCTATATTCTGAATTCTGTCAGTGGAGTAAGTAACCATGCTTGTAGTGACCTCTGGTAGGTTATTCTTTGTTTCCATTTCCTTCAGCAAGGGTTTTTGTTTTTCTCCTATTTTTGGTGGTTGTGTTTCCATGTGAACCTGTCCCTGTTTCGGAGCCTGTTGCTCTGCTTGACTCTTTGTTTGTTGACCTGTCTCAGTCTCTGTCTGAGTCTCTACCTGTGGACTTTTTCTGTCATCTGCCAGTTTCTCTGTGTTATCAGCTTTGTCATTCTTACTAGTGGAGTCCTTGTCTACCACAATATTGATCTTTTGAGTATCAACATTAAATGTGTAAAGTACTTCAGGATTAGGATTAGTATGCTCTATATCCATACTTTCATCTGCCGGTTTATCTTCAGCTAATGTTATCGGTAGAGTAATCAGAGGCAGTGGGGATAAGTTATCTTTTATTTTTAAACTAGGAGGACCACCAACCTTGCCTTTACCTTTATCTTTTGTGAGGGGGAAAAAGTGACACTAAGCAAACATGCCCTAATCTCACTTTCAATCACACACTTGTGGAATACGAAAGAGCCTAGAGGTATCACACAATTGGCTACTTCTTTTTATGGAAGAGAGAGCCATGGGCTACCTATTAGGATTCCTATTCCTTTGTTACAAATGATAGATAGAATGATGCAAGTTCAGCTATTAACCCTAAAGTGTAAGTATGAACTAGTAACTTTGAGCACAAGATTGTAGAATTAAGATTTAATGATGAACAATTGTAAGGATAAGAGGAGAAATGTAAATGTGTACCTTGAATGGATTTGATTCTGCAAGATTTGCTGCTAAAGTCGAAAGCCTGAAATACTGAAGCTGCTACCTCTAAAACTGCTAAAATTCTTTGAAATGGACAAGGACCAGGGCGCCCAGTGCCCCTATCCCAGGGACCAGGGTGCCCCACACCCCTGTCCTAGCTTTCTGGGTTGGAATTTGGTGTGAAGTTTTGTCTCGGTCCGCTTCCGTTGGATCTGCAACTTGTGGCGTCCTTCGAATTCAGAAATCTGCACTTATATCTGAAAGGTGTTGTAGGTGGCTATATAGGGTTTTGCCTTAGTCAAACCCCCACTTTGGTGATTTCCACCTCCACGAATAGCCAAGTTGTATAGTAAAAGTTGTGTGTGCAAGATCCTAAAATGAAAGTAAACAAACTAGAGCAACCTACAAAGTAAACCCTAATTGCTTGTAATTGACAAAGTAAAATTCTCTAAATCAAGATGCAAAGTGATCTAAAGCATGAGTGAAAAGGATGTAATGAAGCTTGTGCAAAGACATGAAAACAACATGAAACCATACCCAACCCCAAGGGAGGGGTACAAGCCAATCTTCAGTCGGTGATGTCTTATTGTTCTTCTATGTCTTCAAAGCCCTAAGTTGATGAATGAAATTGAATGCTTGATTAATGGATGTTGAGTGTTTTTGAAGATCCCACAAGACTTTCTCTTTTGCTACAATGCCTTCCTTCTTGTTGCTTGTTGTTGTTGTCTCCATTCATGATTCTTCCTTATATGTCTCTTATATGCTTTCAATTGAGAAAAGAGAGTCTTTATATAGGAAACCCTAGGTCTTAATTTCACTTTAGGCCAACTTAGAGATTGAATCTCCGGCCAATTTCTTGGGGTTAAGCTTTATTTTATGATTGGACCGCGCTCCTAAAATTTTGGGAAAAATGTCTGGGACTGTGTGCACTCCGGGCGCCATGGTCCTGACAACTTTTCACCAAATTTTTAGGGCCGTCGGATATGATGATTTTAGAGAGAATCCCAAAGTTACAACTGATTTCAAGATGTTTTGACCCCCGAAATTAGGCCTTAAAGTTCAAAATAGGACCTAATTAGGGTTTTAGATTAAATGATGTATTGGAAGAATAAAATGAAAGGGGCACACTTTAATGAAAAGGGCCCAACTTTATGATATGGGAGATGATAAAATAGAACCTTAGACCTAATTAATTTAATTAATTAAGTGCTAAAGGGGAAATGCAATGCAAAATGCAGAATGCGCCAAGGCGGGTGCTAAACTAGGTGTGAAATTGTACCACCCTAGCAAGTGCGTACAATTTACGATGCTACATTTAGCCCCCACTTTAGTGGTCATATGAACACTACGTGCATATGCAAGCTAAAGTACAGAAAAGTAAACATTATTTGAAAAAGGATATATCCATAAGTTGTCGGATGAAGCCCCTAGCAGCATCTGTAGTACTCAGTTAGGAACCACAACCTACAAAACCACATGTTAGATCACAAAATCACCTAATGCTTACTAAGGAAGGTGATGAAAATTTGAGGGTAGCTATATGCCTCCCCCTATTTCGGCTTGCTAATTTTAGTGAGTTGAAATAGGGTATCATGTTTACCACTTCGAATTGTTAAAGAATATTGATGACAAATGCTCACAAGAAGATTTGATATGAGATCAAAAACTAATGGAGAATCATTTGGTAAGAAAGAAGACTAAATCTCAATTCCAACACAACAAAGAGTGTGAGGATTTGAGAGTTCTCTAACACAAGATGAAGGATGTAAATGGAAACAAAATGCAAAGAGAAGAAAAGAAAGGAAAAAAGCATGAATACACACATTGGTGATCCATGAGAAGAATAGTGAGAGAGAAAACATGGACTTCTCGCCCCTAGCTCTTGTCTAGGTGATCCATGGGAAAAAGGACATGGAAAACTAGCCCCTAGAGTCTGTCTAGGTGATCCATGTAAGGGAGGAGAGTGAGAAAGTCTAGCCTTATGCCGCTAGTTCCACTCAACCTCGTGCATGTGTGTGTAAGTGAGGTTAGAAGCACCTCATAGGAGTCTATGCCCGAGTATGCTACAACCTGTATATGTATAGTACAAAAGTGTGACATATCACTCTAAGAGTCTGTGCTCTGGTTTTGAGAATGACCCATTGCTCAAAAAGTGTAATGTTCATGTCATAAGCAAAGTAGAACAAGGATACCTACCTTCATCACAAAAGAAGATATCCCAAAAATGTAACAATGTCATAGATCCAAGCAAGAGAGTTTTGCACTCTTTAAGCAAGGATAAGATAGTTGAAAAGGGATATCTTGTAGTATGTGTAAAGGAGATCCTTAGAGGAGAAGAGATCTTTGTACAAAAGACACCTATCCCCGAGAGGAATTGTCTTAGACAAATATAAAATCTTCTAGATTAAGACAAAGAAGAGAATAAGAATGCAATACTTCCTTCTTTTGCGAGGTGAAAGTGATTCTTAATGAAGGATGACGCTCTTTTTAACCCAATTGGGAGAGTGAATTCATTATGGATGCATTTTACCAAGTGCAAAAGAGGTTGTAGTCAAGGACTTACACCTCTTGTAAGAGAGAATCCTTGAACAAACAACAACAAATGCATACAAGGAATAACATCAAGTAATAAAGTTCACACCATCCATGAAATAGGAAAAAGTGGATCCTTAGATAAAAATAAGGAAAGATCATTGCCTCCCAAGGATAAGGATAATGAGAAGGACTTACACAATCTTCTAGGGAGAGATTTAGACATAAGCAAAATGTACTACATACTCACATGAGTTCATGCAAGAAAGACATTAGTGTATGTAAAATGCTCCTCACAAGAAGTGGGTAGGATAAGAAAGAGAATACACATCTTCTCCCATATCTAGGATAAGAGGATTCTAAAGAAAAGATGACCAATATTTCCACACTATTACCCCAAAGGGAAATTTTAACCATAAAAAGAAGAGATGTATGAAATCACTCTTGTCCCCATAGGAACAAGAGATAACATAGAAAATTAGGCTATTATGTTGCTTCAAAAATATGATTGCACTTGAAATTGTACCATCATGAATGACAATGAGCCCCCAGTAAATGAGCTACCAATGTCACATAATGATGAGCAACATAATAGCCATTAATGTTATTTAAAGACATGATAGATTGAATGAGGTATTTGAATATGACATGCTAAACACTCAACCATAAGTGAGATCAAAAACATGTATAAAATGATAAAAATTGAAGAAGAAAAGTCACAAGAAATCTTAGAACAGGGATGAGTGTAATTTATTAGAGTCTTATCCCTGGAGGAAAGGACTTTATGATGAATAGGAGATAAAGATTCTTAAGTGGATTTAGAAATTTGAGGGGATTCATAAAGAGATTTGTTCATCGCCAAGATTTCCTTATGAGGGGAATGAGAGTTGATAGAAGTAGAAGATGATTTAGTTGAAGTGAGATCATCATCACTACTAAATATAGCATTCACATTGAGAGATGGTCTTTTAGATGCTTTGGTGGGCTTAGAAAGATTATATCCAAGTCCAAATGAATATTCATGCATGTTATGTTCTAAAGGAACTTTAATTCCTTGTTCATTTGTGCCACAACCATTTCCACTATAGCCACTCTTAGCCAAAATGTGAAAACCACGACCATAAAGGGATGCTAAATCAGAGAGAGATGGTGATGCACCATAGGTCTCAGTGCTATTTGTATTAGAGGAAGATGTTGAAGAGTTATTTGAATCGGAGGTAGCCACAAAGTTGTTACTGAACTGCTTAGACAAAGTGGGCTTCTCTTTAGTTTCTTCCTTAGATTTTCCCTTCTCAATCTTAGGCACTCTATATTCTCCTACAAAAGTAGGGTTAAAGTCTAAAGATCCCCAATCATCATCTAAGAGAGCCTTTTCGGGAGAAAAGATATCTTTGGGAGAAGATTCTGATTAAGTAGAAGGATCAAGAGTACTAGAGGGGACAAAATCCTTAAAGGAAGTAGATGCATTTGAAGTGGTAGAAGGATTGGAAGTAGTTGAACAAGAAGATCCAGTTCGTAATGGTTCTTGAAGATTGGTATTAGCTAGCAAGGTGTATGTTATATTGTCATAAATTAATATGACTCGCCCATGCAAAGTTGAGGGGACAGCTTGCATACTATGAAGCCAAGGTTTCTTAGGAGTGCAAAAAGAATCATTAGCATAACCACCTTGAACCACTAAGATAGGCTTATTTAAAGGTTGAGAATTTTGAGAAGGACAAGCACCTTGGACAGTGAAGAGAGGTTTGTTAGGTGTTTCATTCACATGTATCAAATTGATTGAGGATGATTTAGAGGAATGAACAAAAGTGTTGGAAGAATTATTGATAGTCTTCTCTTACACTAAAATCTTATCATGGATTAAATCAATTTTAGGAGAGAGACAAGGGGTAGGCACTGATGTTCTAGTAGGAAGAGTAATACTAGGAAAGGTCATATCATCCTCTATCATCAAAGGATATACATGGGGAATAAACTCTCTAGGAGAAGGATCAACATTACTCTCTAAAGTCTCACTTTTGAGAGGGAGATCTTTGAAAGAGATGTTAACCATCTTGCTTTGAACTAGGGTATCCTTATGAGTAGAACCAAGTTGAGGAGAGGGAGATGCTTTATTTTTAGAGGGAGAATAATTGAGATTCAAAGAAGGTGAGAAACTATCAAGGGAGTTTTCAATCTTGATTTCATCCCCTTTGGCTAGGGTTCTCTCATGGGGTAGAGAATAATCTACACCTTCTTCTAATGGTTCATCCCAAATAGTGAAGTGGTTGAAAGGAATGTTTGAAGTATTGTCAATTTCAGGAGAGGAGATAACATTGTTTATTAATTCCTCATCCTAAGGAGGGAGAGCATCAATAGATGTGTTAAACTCATCCTCTTTCCTCAAAATATGTTCAATATGATCTTTAGGGGAGAGAGAATTAAGGAAATTGCTTATTATTTCATCTTCTTTCTCTAAGGGATGCTTATGGGTAAGACAAACTTTAGGAGAAGGGTAAGCATATCATTAATTCATCATCCCTAGTGGGAATTTTTTTGGAAAAGGAAATGCCATCACTAGGAAATGTAGGGATAATGTCATCTTCTTGCACAAAAGGATCCTCATGAAGGGAGTGTTGTTTAGGAGGAACATGAACATATTTCTCCAAAGATTCATGCTTAGGAAGGAGATTTTTGAAAGAAGTGTTCATAACCCCTTGTTGCACTAACATGCCCCCATTGGAAGGACCAACTTTAGGAGAAAATAAGTCAATGCCCATCAATACCTTTTCACTTAGAGAGGCATCATGGAGGGAAGGTGAAGTAACATTAAGAAAGGTGTTTATGATATCATTCTCTTCGTCTAGGATAGCTAAATAGGAAGGGCACATTTTAGGAGAATTGTCAAGATCACTCTTAAAGACTTCATCCTTAGAGCATGGGAGAGTCTCAAAGGGATTGGTAGAAACTCTTTTAGGAACTAAAAAGTTGTTATAGATGGGGGGAGGTTCTTTAGGAGAAGGAAAAATTGAAACAAGGGAAGCTAACCCATTATCACATCTATGAAATGAATGCATCATGACAATAATTTTCCTCTTTCAAATGATAACACATGCAACATAGAAGGAAATGTTTATTTTAACCAATGCAAGAACTTAGAATTTAGATTTAGAAAATGAAATTTATGATTCAAATGAGTTCCTAAATCAGATTTGAAATTATTGATCCCAATTAAGCTATCCACAAGTTCAACTTTCAACTGAAAAATTAGGGTTTTAGCAAAAATTTCCTCTAAATTTTTGAATCTTGCAAGAAATTAAAACTTGTAAATACAAATTTGAATTTGAAATAGCATAAACACTCAAATTTGAAAACATAAATCAGAATTAGAGAAGATTGGAATTCACATCGGGTTCACCAAAAAATGTGAGGGGGAAAAAGTGACACTAAGCAAACATGCCCTAATCTCACTTTCAATCACACACTTGTGGAATACGAAAGAGCCTAGAGGTATCACACAATTGGCTACTTCTTTTTGTGGAAGAGAGAGCCACGGGCTACCTATTAGGATTTCTATTCCTTTGTTGCGAATGATAGATAGAATGATGCAAGTTCAACTATTAACCCTAAAGTGTAAGTATGAACTAGTAACTTTGAGCACAAGATTGTAGAATTAAGATTTAATGATGAACAACTGTAAGGATAAGAGGAGAAATGTAAATGTGTACATTGAATGGATTTGATTCTGCAAGATCTGCCGCTGAAGTCGGAAGCCTAAAATACTGAAGCTGCTACCTCTGAAACTACTAAAATTCTCTGAAATGGACAAGGATCAGGGCGCTGAAGTCGGAAGCCTAAAATACTGAAGCTGCTACCTCTGAAACTACTAAAATTCTTTGAAATGGACAAGGACCAGGGCACCCAGCGCCCCTGTCCCAGGGACCAGGGTGCCCCACGCCCCTATCCTAGCTTTCTGGGTTGGAATTTGGTGTGAAGTTCTGTCTCGGTCCACTTCCGTTAGATCTACAACTTGCGGCGTCCTTCGAATTCAGAAATCTACACTTTTATCTGAAAGGTGTTGTAGGTGGCTATATAGGGTTTTGCCTTAGTCAAACCCCCACTTTGGTGATTTCCACCTCCATGAATAGCCAAGTTGTATAGTAAAAGTTGTGTGTGCAAGATCCTAAAATGAAAGTAAACAAACTAGAGAAACCTACAAAGTAAACCCTAATTGCTTGTAATTGACAAAGTAAAATGGTCTAAATCAAGATGCAAAGTGATCTAAAGCATGAGTGAAAAGGATGTAATGAATCTTGTGCAAAGACATGAAAACAACATGAAACCATACCCAACCCCAAGGGAGGGGTACAAGCCAATCTTCAGTCGGTGATCTCTTATTGTTCTTCTATTTCTTCAAAGCCCTAAGTTGATGAATGAAATTGAATGCTTGATTAATGGATGTTGAGTGTTGTTGAAGATCCCCCAAGACTTTCTCTTTTGCTACAATGCCTTCCTTCTTGTTGCTTGTTGTTGTTGTCTCCATTCATGATCCTTCCTTATATGTCTCTTATATGCTTTCAATTGAGAAAAGAGAGTCTTTATATAGGAAACCCTAGGTCTTAATTTCACTTTAGGCCAACTTAGAGATTGAATCTCCAGCCAATTTCTTGGGGTTAAGCTTTATTTTATGATTGGATTGCGCTCCTAAAATTTTGGGAAAAATTTCTGGGACCATGTGCACTCCGGGCGCCATGGTCCTCTCCGGGCGCCATGGTCCCGACAACTTTTCACCAAATTTTCAGGGCAGTCGGATATGATGATTTTAGAGAGAATCCTGAAGTTACAACTGATTTCAAGATGTTTTGACCCCCAAAATCAGGCCTTAAAGTTCAAAATAGGACCTAATTAGGGTTTTAGATTAAATGATGTATTGGAAGAATAAAATGAAAGGGGCACACTTTAATGAAAAGGGCCCAACTTTATGATATGGGAGATGATAAAATAGAACCTTAGACCTAATTAATTTAATTAATCAAGTGCTAAAGGTGAAATGCAATGCAAAATGCAAAATGCGCCAAGGTGCGTGCTAAACTAGGTGTGAAATTGTACCACCCTAGCAAGTGCGTACAATTTACGACACTACATCTTTGTCCTTTTGATAGAATTTGATAAGCTTGGGGTTCTTGTATTCTTCCTACTTTTCCTTTTCCACAAGGAATATATCCCATGCATTTTTTGTTTCTCTCGTTACTTCTTTTACTCTTCCTGCCATGAGTGCAATATGCCGGTGTGCAGTAGAGAATACTGACCAGTTGGCTTCTACAATTAAGTCATCAATCTCCTTCGGTGAGTTTACTAGGTAAACAACAAGTAACTTTTCAATTTTTATCTTTTTATCAAGCTCTACAATAGCTTGTCTCCTTGCTTCTAGTCTTTTGTATAGTTCACTAGGTAGTTCATCTATGACTTCTATTAGGAACTTCTTATACAAATCCAAGTGTAAAATAACACTGTTCTCCACTTGTTCTTTATCATCTGTTGATAGTGTATCATATAGTTTTTCTATGTTCTTGAGTTTCCCTTCCTTTGTGATTTCATTCAGTAATTCATCAATTGGGGCAATGTCTTGTTGAGTCTTCTTCTTCTTTGGTGTTAGCTTTTTCTTCTTTGGGGTTGTCTTCTTTACCGGTGACCTCACTACCTATTGTTTTTGTCTATTTCTTCTAAGCGAGGGTGTGGATGCCGGTGAAGGATCCCTTTTCCTTACAACTCTCTTGAAAGCTACAGGGATATCACTTTCAGAAGAAGTGGCTACTGATGATAGGTGAGTTTCATGTTGTAATGCCTCCAACTCATCTTCAGTGATACCAGTTTGCTTTAGTACATCTTCTTTGATGGCCTTTGCCTATCTTGTGCCTCTTCTCACAACTGCTTCAACTTTCTTTACTCTTTTCTTAGATTGAATTTGGCTTTCAATTGTCTCAGCACTACCAAATACTTCTTCCTTTGGTTCCTTAGGAGCTTCCAGAAGGGCTTTAGCATAAGTCTCAATGATATGATCATCAGTCTCATACCCCATCTCAGTTACCTAGATTATTCTTGGGGTCATTGCTTCCATCCAGATCTCATCCTTTTTAATCACAAAACATATATCATCCTTATACTTATCAACAATTTTCTATGACAGTCTAATTCTTTTGTTCATTTTGGCCTTAAGTGCTTGAAAATACTCACTGATATTCTTTTCTTTGCTTTCACCCATGTTGATGAATAGGTTGGATAATTGTTTTCCTACCGGTATATCAAATCCAAGGCTTTTGTGGCCTATATCGAGAACCTGTTTGGTTATGTGTAGCATCAAGCATACAAGCAGATTACCAAATCTAAAAGTTCCTTTCTTATCCTTCTTGATTTTTCCTAAATTATTAATTAACTCATCCTTTAGCCATTCACATACATCAATTTTTACATTGTCCTTGACCATGTCATAAGCACTCTTAATGCATAAACTAGAAACTAAATTGAGTCAATTGGCATGAGTTGCTTTGTAACCAAGAATCATGCTAATGAATCTTACACTTATATCAGTTACATCATTAACCCTTAATGATCTCTTGTCGGATGTGGCACCTGTTAATTTGGTTACTAGGTCATTTGAGACCTTCTTAGTTTTGTCTGGTCTGTTACTGGTGGAAGGTAACCCTATTATAGCTTTCATAGCTTCCTTTGTGATTTTGTGAACTGAATCTAGCCAAAAGAAGGCACCATGAACCTTGCTCAATACTATCCTAATAACTTCTTTAGGAAAGTCTGGAATGCTAAGGATTTCAGTGAATCCTAAGGTTTCAACAATTTTATGTCCAGGCTTCACATTTCTGGATTCATCACAAATAATTGTTTTATACATGTCCTTGATTTCTTCATCACCTAGTTCTTCTATGTGACAGTGAATATAAATTCTAGGGTCTTCTACATAAACAAAACCTTTGGGAATTTGAGAGAATGCACCTATGTTATCATCCTTTTTAGCTATCTCAGGAACTAGTTGAAATGTGGGCCTAGGGCTTTGATAACCTCAACTATAGTAGGGTTAGCTATAAATTCAAGTGTAGAGGAGGATGCCATGATAAATACCTTTATTTGCCTTGAGAGGATGAATGCTGAAATTCCTTATGCTTCTTCACTTGAATTGCCTTTTCTCTAGAGATTTCATGCTCTTCGAGTGTTTGAATTCATGGTGAAGTGAAATGGAGCCAAAACCACTGATTTATAATGCCTTTTTCACCAACTACCACAATTAATGCATGTCAGTTAAGTAATCTCTTAATTTCATTTGCTAGTATAGAAGTAATTTCTTCTATTTACCATCAATCAAGGGAATAATAGCATATGTCTCATTTGATTGCCAAACCCTCAAGGAAACATTCTTCAATTTGATGAAGAGCTTCCTGCCTGTGGAGTACTACTCTATTCTGCCAGTGGAGTGTTGATTGGTTCTACCAGTGGAGGAGTATTTCCAACATTGTTTATGCCTGACTTTCTAATCCATTGTTTTGAAAATTCATGGTTAACCTCTTCAACCTTTTCTTTTCCTTACAAGTTGGGACCATTGTTGTTTGTCGGTGAGGACTTGCTTCTACAAAATTTAGCAATACACCCAATTTTGTTGCATGCATAACAAGTCACATTATTCTTCTGAATAGCTTTCCCATAACCTATGCTGGTTTGTGTTCTACATTGATTAGATAGGTGTCCAAATCTTCCACAAAAATACAATCTAACATTCATTCTTCAATTTTCAAAGTTATGACCAACTTTGTTGCATTTTGAACATTGACCAGTGGGTGCATTGGTGTTCTGATAACTTCTAGATCAACATTGATTTTCTCTATGACCATATTTATTACAGCTAAAGAATTTTCCATTAAATTTGTAAGCATTAGGTTGTCTTACCGGTTTACTGTGATCCTGAGTGTTTGCAGTACCAAAACTTTCTCCAACTTCAAAACTAATTCCACAAGTGTCATCTTTGGGTTTCTAGTTCTTCACCAAGTTATCAAGTTCTTCTGAGATTTTCTTAAATTTTTCTTTATGTTGATTAGCAACAACCAGTTCTCTTTCTAGGATCTCTTTCTGCCTCATCTGTTCATTGGAGTCATTGTGTGTATGCATCAGATCTATCTTCAACAAATAATTCTCATAGCTAAGTCTGGTTTTCTCATTTGCTGCATCACTTAATCTTCTAGTCAAATGCTCTTCATTCTTCTTTCTATCTTCAATTTCTTTACAAAATCTCATAGTCATATCCCACATCTCATTCTTTGTAGTCATGTTCTCTTGTTTTAGCTTGCATATCTGCTCATTAAGACTTTCTTTTCCATCATCCTCAATTTGCATCTTTTCACAGAGTTCTCTTCTCTTGTTTCTTGCAATGGTAAGGTTTTCTTGAAGTGCTTGAATAAATTCCTGAGTTGTTTTTAAATCATCTTCAAGTTTGATATTCTTCAATTTTTCTGTATCAAAATTTGAGAGAGTTGCTTCCTGTTGCTTCATCAAGTTTTCCATGTCTACCGGTGTCAAGATCTTCCTCAAGCTATTAGGCTTCTAAAAATAGAGGACTAGGCTCTGATACCAATTGTTAAGATTCCCATAGATACTGAGAGGGGGGGGGGGTGAATCAGTATCTGACTGGTAAATAGATTTTCTAAACTTAAAACATGTAGAGCATATTAAAACTGTGTACTGGTAAGCAGAAAATAATGTAATAAACAGAAGTAAAAGCAACCACATAAGAGACACACCATAACACAATATTTTAACGAGGAAACCCGGTGTGGGAAAAACCTCAGTAGGATTTGTGACCCACAATATTCACTTACTAGCCAATAAGAGAATATTACTGCTACAAGAGGGGCCTGCACATGCAGGAAGGCCAAGTGCCTAGAGCACACTGCTCAAAATAGAAGTCTCACTAACTTAGAAAATGGATTATATAAATCCAGTGTCTTGTACTGCTTCAGAATAGCATCTCTAATGCCAGATCCAGTACCAGTTTTTGTTTTGGTTCTTATATAAACCCTTAACCTATATTTCGCATAATAGGTCTGCCTAATTACATTCCATATTTTGCTTACATCTCCTTACCTTATCAATGTTCTACAATGAACTCTTATATATATGAGTCATTTTACATCATGCCAAGTCAGTTTACAATGATTTTACAATATTAAACAAAGTATATTACAACAAAAATCCTGTCGGCTTCTATGCCAGTATGCTTCCTTTCCTTGCCGGTGCCTGTAGTTTGGATGCTGGTGTAGAGTCTGTTTTGCTACTACCGGTGGGATATCTTTCTGGTGACATAGGATTGTAAGGTTGCCATCAATGACAAAACCTTCAATCACCTACAATGTCTCATTGGAGTGTGCATATGCCAACAATAACATCTATATGCTTTGCTTTCATTAGAATAACCAAGAAATATCCCTTCATCACATCTAGGATCAAAATTTCCAATGGAATCATCTCTTTTAATATAGCATTTACTACCAAAGATTCTAAAATACTTAACTATAGGTGTATGACTAAACCATGACTCATAAGGTATCTTACCAGTGTCTCCTTTGATATGAACTTTGTAAAATGTGTATACCATTGTGCTCATAGCTTCAGCCCAATAGATATGAGGCAAATTAGCTTCCATCATCATAGTTCTGGCTACATCCAAGATAGTTTTGTTCTTTCTTTCTATAATACCATTATGTTGATGTGTCTGTGGAGCAGACAACTGTCTCCTTATCCCTTGCTTCTCACAATAAGTGTTAAATTCACTGGATGTGAATTCGCCACCCTAATTTGACCTTAAGCATTTAATCTTCAACCCTGTCCCTATCTCAACTTTAGCTTTAAAGATCTTAAATTTTTCAAAAGCTTCAAATTTCTCCCTTAGAAAAGTAACCCACATCATTCTAGAATAATCATCAATGATTAGCATGAAATATATATCACCCTGAAAACTCTTTATTCTAGCAGGACCACACAAATTAGCAAGAATAAGATCAAGAGCATCATTAGATTTGTCTTGTATACTCTTAAAAGACTTTATAACTTTCTTTCCCATTTGACATTCCTTAAATATTGGATTATAGGGCTTCACAATCTTATGTATTTCTCTAACAACCTTAGTTGAACTAATATTTATAATATAATCGAAATTCACATGACACAACCTCTTATGCCATAACCAACTCTTATCAACTTGTGTAATCAAACATGTCTTCTCACTAGAGTTCAAATGAAAGATGTTACCTTTAGTTTGTGTACCGGTTGCAATCTCCAATCCATATCTGTTAATGATTTTGCATTTTTCATCCTTGAACTATAATTGAAATCCCTTATCCACCAACTTTCCTATACTCAAATGATTATGCCTTAAACCTTCAACATAATAAACATTATCAATGTTATGCTTGATGGTATTTTGGAATGGTTTTGTCATTGATGTCAACACCTACTGAAAACAAGCACTTTGGAGATCCAGCAACATTCATCGGCAAGCAAGTAACTATTGCACAGTTACTGGTATATGGTTCACCGATAGGATATAATGTTCACTGGTATTTGGAATGATATGGAAGACACTTGGTAATGTTGAAAACATCGTGTGGACACTTTGTTTTGAAGAATTAATCATTGGTATATTCATATTTGCATATTTGCTTCTACCGGAAAATAGGTCCAGGTTATCTAGGGTTACACCGACAGGTTTATCTTTCCAAATTAGAATGGCATGCTATGGAGATGATTTATTATTGATGTAAATGCATTAAGCTGACATGTTTAATCATTATTGCATTGGATATTATATTGTTTGTAAAATGATTTTATTGTAATATCTTGTAGAGCCGACCTACTAAAATTGGTCTTAGGGTATGGTATAAATGTAAGATCTTATTTGCAAGATCAAGTGTGGAATGCGAAAAAAGAATTGAGTGAAGGAATATGCGAGATTAAGCAGAGGAATACACGAAGACATCATTTGAAGGTGAAGCTAGGTTTTTGTATAAGCATATCAACATTACACTGGTATTGAATCCAGCATATGAAGATGCTATTTTGTGTAGTACATTCTTATTGGATTTAACCATCCAATTGTAGTCAGTGTGACTCCCATTTTGTGTTTGAGCAGTGAGCTCTAGGCTGTTGGCCTTTCTGCATGTGCAAACCCCATATATGTAAACTTACTATCTATAGTAGTATCACCCGATTATGGGTAAGGTTTCCCACCATGGTTTTTCCCCTTACAGGGTTTCCATGTAAAAATATTGGTGTTGTGTGTTGTGGATGACTTTATGTTTGTGTGTCATGCATTAATCCTTACCAGTATAACAATTTATTGTTAACACTGTCTACCGGCATACTTAACTAGTTTACCGGTATTAAGGATTAAATTGGTTAATTGATTTTTGGTTTGAATTTATTAGACAAATGATTCACCCCCCCCTCTCAGTTGTCTCCGGGACTTAACAATTGGTATCAGAGCTTAGTCCTCTTTTATAGAAGTTTAACAACTTGAGGACATCCAATGTCTACTAATTACTTCAGGAAGGATAGTCCTAAACTTGATAGAACCAACTATGAGATATGGAAGATCACAATGGAGACACATCTGAATTGCATTGGTAAAGACATCTAGGAAGTTACAAAGAATGGTTATACTGCTGCTATGGCTGGTCAGACTGCTCCAACTACCTTAGCCAAAGATGAAGAAAATGATTGCAAAGCAAGAGAAGCACTTTTGAGCGCATTATCAGATCAACAAATCATGGGATTATCAGATAGGTCTACTGCTAAAGCTATTTGGGATCATTTGGAAACACTGAATGAAGGAGATTCTATAGTCAAGATTGTAAAACTTGAAAGCTTTTGAGTCAGGTATGAACATCTAAAAATGGAAGAAGATGAAAGGATTTATGCTTTTATGGAAAGAGTAAATGAAATTGTTTTGGGTATTAAATGTTGTGGAGGAACTTTGAGTGAGGATGAAATTGTTTCAAAAATCTTAAGAGCTTTGCCACCGGCATATAAAATGAAGGTTACTGCTTTAAATGAGTTGAGAACAATGCCTAATACATCAGTAACTAGGGATACATTGATTGGAAAACTTTCAGCCTTTGAAATTGATGAATTTGGTCATGTTGCTACTATAAAAACTGATTTAGCCTTTAAAGCATCAACATCATTTGCTTCATGTAATGCCCATACCCTAGTCGGACTTTTAAAACCCGTTTAACCTTGATTGACTTCCTATGTGGCATTTTTGAATGGTAGAGTAACCGATATGCAATGTGTAGTTTAGATAATATAAATAAATTGTGCATACTTATTATTGTGCTTTTGCATCGATTTTCGTGTAAATGCAATTGTTCCCTAACCCTTGAGATAAATCTTGAGCTAACGCCTTCATTGAATATGTATATGTATATGCATGCTTGTATGAGTTCATGGGTGCAGGAGATTGCAGGTACAACACCGCTTAGGGCAAGGTTCACCTCCTTTGGAACTTGCAAGGTTGAGTATGCTCTTTCATCTTTTGAATTCGGAATTAGTGGTCATATAACGCTCGTCTTGCCTTAGCCATGGTTAGGTGAGCATCATGCGTGGATTCGTGGAGCTTGCCTTTCATTGGGATGCGTGTCGAGAGATTTGGAGGACTACCTCGATTTGTGTGCCTTGCACGAGGTAAGTGAGGTTTGTTATCCTAAGTATTAAATTTAAAATTATGATTAAACGTACACATTAGAGATATAGAAATTTAAATAGGTAGCTTCTTTATACGATTAATCAGTAATTAAAGAGATTTGCTTTAAATTATTATTGTAGCAAGTTTAAGGTATTTAACTGAGGTTAGTGTGCTCATTTACGCATTTGTAACATTTATGCATTTATAGTTGAGAAATTAGAAGAAACAAGACTCTTGCATTAGATTAGTCATTTATTTAAAAATATCGCTTTATTGTGTTGTAGCAAGTCAATTTAATAGCTAATTTTAAAATAATGAATTTAATGAGATTATGCGTTTTTGGAAAGGAAAAAAATTTAAAGACATTTGGGAGATAGCAATAAAATTACGCATTTTCGCATTTGGAGAAAAAAAAAAAGGAAAATTATTATTATTTAAAAGAAATTATTTCTTCTTACTTGTATAGTTGATAAAATATAAAAGTTTGATTTTCAGTAAATTAAATTAGAGCTGAATATGAAGTAGAAGCTTTTAAATTTTAAAAGAAAAATGAACAAGGAAGGAATGAATGATTCCCATTTGGATTTTCATTTATTGTATTTTAGAAATAAAACCCTAAATTCGAAATTGAAATTAGGGCAAAAATTAGGGCTTTGTTTTTAATCTTAGTTTGGCAAGCATTTTGGGGGTCCTTGGCTTTTTTGGTCTCTTTTTGAAAAAACATGGTTTGGGAAGAGAAGAATAGAGTTTTCCTTGCTTGCTTGGAGTGGCTGAAGCTCCTCATCAAGATTCAGGTCCGGAAATTTCATTATGAGGTAGGATTCTATCTACCCATTTGTTATTGTTTGATCTCCATGAAATGTTGAGAAAAGAAGAGAAATAAATGTTTTGTTCTTAAAGAAAACCATGAAGCTTCTTGAAGATTAGGCTTAGATTCAGTTTTGGGAGTTTCTTGTTCTTGAATCCAAGCTTTGACATGGCTACTTGGACACTTAGTAGGGAGAAAACCTTCCCCAATCCTTGCTTATACGTGCTAGAAATATATATAAAAAAAAATAGGAAAACTAAGCAATGGTTGTGAATTGTGTGTGAGTTTTCTTCAGTGTTCTTTAAAAAAAAAAAAAGGAGATGTTTAGATCAAACTGTGATTTTCAAACAAATCTATAAAAAAAAAAAAATTAGAGAGAACACAAAATAAAGAATATCAAAAAAAGGGGAGAAAGAATTATTTTTTTTTTGGGCTAGGGTTTGGCGGGCGGAGGAGCCGAAGCTCGGCTCCCGCCGCCGCCGCTGCCCCCTTCCCCACTTCCCTTCCCGTGCACAGTGGCACGCAGGGTTTCCCCCTGCGTCCACCGTGGGCCGCAAGGTGTTCCCCTACGTCCACCATGGGCCGCAGGGTTCCTGCGACCACGGTGTCCGCAGGGTAACCCTGCGTCCACAGTGGCTCGCAGGGTAAAACCCTGCGGGTACCGTGAGGGCAGCGCCTTCGCGTGAGCGAGATTTTTTTTAAGTTTTTTTTTGTGTGTTTTAAATTATTTTAAGTTTAAAATTGTTTTGGTATATATTAAAAAAAGAGAGACTCTTGCAGTAAAATGTGGGTAGGATTATCGTATTTAAATTAGTTTATTTATTATTTTATTTAATTGCAAAACAGTGTTATATATATATATATATTTTTGTGTGAGGGTATGTTAAGCATGAAGTTGTGTCCAATACGTAAAAGTAAAGAAGAGTCGGAATGATAAGAGAATTTAGAGTTAATATAAGGAAAATTAAACTTAGTCCTTCATATTATTTAATTCTAAATTCAGTTCTTTTATGGTTGTTTTAATATCTCATCTCAGATTGCTAAATAGTATAATTGGATTTTAGAGATCTATCATTTAGAAAGTCTACACTAATGAACACGTTAATTAACTTCTTATTGATTATATCATACGCGGGGTACTACTCATTTATAATATGGAATAAATAGTAAGGGCGAATTAATATGAGTTTAGAATAAAAGCTAACCTTGCAAGTCTACCAATGGATCGACACTAATAGTTAGAGCAATATGGGAAACAAATATCTCTACCGGATTGTGCCTAGGATGAATTAAACTTCTATTATTGAATTTGGTTGTAATGGAAAACTTGATATGATAGGGATTGGTCATGAGTGGGTCAAGCCCTAATTAGGATACCGTTCAAAAAAAAAAGAATCCAGAATTGTTTGTTTCTTGTATTTGTTATGATTCTATTTGGCCCGTTTTCAAAAGGGGATCACTATGTAATAATCAATCAAAGTAGATGTTGACTAGTGTATGTGATCACCTAAGTGGCAAGATGTAAAAGATTTATAAACTATGTATTCCTAACTATATAATACCAAAGGGGTCTTGCAGTTGAGCAGACCCAGAGATGTAGCCCATCCGGGGTGAACTCCGAGATCATATTCTGTGTCATGTGATGGTTATAGCGTACTTTGTTTTATGTTTTAAATTATCTTGAATGGTTGTAATCTTGCACGAGTGTATGGTGGAAGTTTAATGAATTCGAATTTAAGTGTATATCATTAAACATCTGGATAAATATAGTCATTTGAATTCGTAAAACGTGGTGAACTATGAATATGGCAAGGTATTTAAATATTGAGATTAAAGTTGTGGAAAAAGTAAATTGATAATGTTAATTTAAGTTGTAATGGTGGAAAGAATCTTGTTAGAATACTTTATTGGATTAACTTGATTTAAGTATATAAAGGGAATGAATGTAAAGAAGGAAACAAAGTTAAAATTTATGTCACAATTCCTAGACTGGAAACTAAAGAATGAATATCATATAAATAACTATCCTTTTACCTTAATGAATGAATCACGCCATGTCAATTATGTTTTGTTACATAGGCTGAATTTGTTAAGTCATTTCACGTTTACTCTTAACAATAATCCTCACAAGAATAATTGATAATCGTGTGGACTTAATTAGGTATTCATGTTGTATAATGGATGAATATACTTAATAATTCATGTTGTAATTATAACCAATAATCCTCACCAAATTTATTTTATAATAGGGGGAGCTCAATTAGACATCCATATTTTAATCCCTATAAATGGAATCCCTCTTGATTGCTAAAATTAATCTATAATGGGAAAGAAATTGATTGGTGGGTTATACATTAAACCTAGTAAAAGAATCTTCCTCACACTATCTTCATTTAACAAAAAGAAAAAAAAAGTGACATGAAATCAGGAAATTTTATTTTAGTCCTAATAGATAATGTCACCGTGATTTTTAAATTATTCTAATCTTGAAATGTTGAATGTCATCTAGTTAACGATACCTTAATTTAAAGGATGTTCTCGTGTGTCCTAATGCATATCCTTCTAAATGAAGTTAGTCTATTTAATTGCATTATTAAAACTTCAGATGAATTCCATGTCTACGCACATTTTATCTTACATTTAAGGGCTGCATCTCAATAGTTGGTTATGTATGAAACCAAACGAAGGGACTTCACTAAATTAATTGTGGTTAATCCTTAAGAAATAAATTTCTCTCATTAACCATGCTTTTAATATTAAAAAAAAAAAAGAGATAACAAATGTGGGTGAATATTTTAAAACCAAATGATGAAATCCTTGCTTTACTAATCATAGTTTAACCCTTAATGAATGAATCTCATTAGGCGTATTTTTAAAACATTAAAGGATGAAATCAATTGTGAATGGATACCACGACCCAAGGAATGGAATTCATGAACCCATTTTGGGGGCCTCTTAAAGTAATTATGAATTAAAGTGCGATGAATAAATAATCTCCTCAATGGCCTCCTAACCATCAAAGTAATTGAACGCCTCCTAAAGATATAAGGTGTTAAACCATTGAACACATATTTAATCAAGGACTATGCATTATCTCGTAATTAAGTTATCCAGTTTAATGGATCTAATGACGCAAGTAGAGTTAAGTGTAAGGTTGTGTAATCGCGTTAGGAAACTCCTTAGGATTGGCTGAGCCTTCCGCTGTGATATCTAAGTTGTCAGATAATCTCCATTGTATTTTAATGTCGTGTCTAGTAATGAATTGAGTTAACTTCAATTTATCTTAATATTGTAACCTCTTCATTAACACTCTTAATTATTTTTAAAAAAAAAAATAAAAAATTTACACCCTATTTGAGTGTTTCTAATTTAAAACCTTTTAGGGGTTTCTTGGCGGGGCATTACACTTCATCATTTGACAAATCAGACTGGAGAGCCTTTTATGCAAGAGAACTTGAAGAATTCAGAAAGGAGAATGAAGAGCTTGAAGAACTTGAGGCACTATTTGCAAGAAAAATGCCAAAAGGTCCAATTGGAAGTAAGTATGAAGGTAAAGCACACTTTAAATGTTTTAACTGCAATAAGATTGGTCATATGGCTTCAAGATGCCCTGATAGACATGCTAGACTAAGAGAAGAAGCTAGAAGAACATACAAGCCTAATCTTGAATATCAGAGATACAGAATTAAGAAGAACAAAGACAAATCTTGTTACATTGCTGATGAAGGTGTGACTGATGATTCTGATGAGTATCCAGTAGACAATGGATGGGTTTTTGTTTCTATAACAGAAGATCAACTGGCACCTACTACTCAATCAGTAGAACAAGCCCTAGCAGCTAAAGTTGAAACAAAGGATGAATGGATCATTTATTCAGGATGCTCACATCATATGACTGGAGACAAAGGTAAATTCTTAAACTTTCAAGAATACAATGGAGGTTTAGTAAGATTTGGAGATGACAAAGCCTGTTCAATCAAAGGTAAGGGTTCAATATCTCTTGATGGTAAGAACAACACTGACAATGATTACTATGTTGAAGGATTAAAGCATAATCTTTTAAGTTTTGGTCAATTAGTTGAGAAGGGATTTCAGTTACAATTTAAAAATGGAAAATGCAAAATCATGAATAGAACTGGTTTCGAAATTGCAACCGGTAATCAGACTAGAGGCAATATCTTTCATTTGAATAACAGTGAAAAGGCATGCTTGATTGCACATATAGATGAAAGTTGGTTATGGCATAAGAGACTATGTCATGTAAACTTTGATTGCATGCTAAAAATTAGTACTTCTAAGGTAGTTAGAGATCTACCTAAAATTGTGAAACCTCAGAATACAATTTGTAAGGAATGTCAATTTGGAAAATAAGTTAGAGCTAGTTTCAAAAGTATTCCAGAAAAATCCAATAATGCTCTTGATTTAATTCACACTATTTATGTGGTCCAGCTAGAACTAAAAGCTTACAAGGTGATAGATATTTCATGCTAATTATTGATGATTATTCTAGAATGTGTTGGGTTACTTTTCTCAGAGAAAAATCAGAAGCACTTGGGAAGTTCAAACTATTCAAAGCAATGGTTGAAAATGAAACCAGTAAGAAAATCAAATGTTTAAGATCAGATCAAGGAGGAGAATTCACAGCTAAGGACTTTAATACATTCTGTGAAGTGAATGGAATCAGAAGACAGTTATCAGCAACTCGGACACCACAACAGAATGGAGTTGTTGAAAGGAAAAACAAAACTATCTTGGATGCAGCAAGAAGTATGTTATCAGAAGCAAATCTACCACATGTGTATTGGAGAGAGGCAGTTAGCACTATTGTCTATACATTCAACAAAGTTCACATCAAAGGTGAAACCGGTAAGACCCCTCATGAACTATGGTTTGGTAACACTCCTACTCTTAAGTATTTTAGAATTTTTGGAAGTAAATGCTATATTAGAAGAGATGAGTATATTGGCAAATTGATCCTAGAAGTGATGAAGGAATATTTCTTGGTTATTCATCTAAGAGCAAGGCATATAGATGTTTTAATAAGAGATTGCAGAAAATTGTTGAGAGTACAAATGTAAAGATTGATGAACAATTCAGAGGAACTTCAAGGTATATAGACTCTGAACCGGCAACAAAAATTGTGACAAATGAACCTATACTGAATCCACCGGTACAGAATGAAGATCCAGTTACTCCGGTATCATCAGAGGATTCCACAGTAATTGAAGAACAACAACAAACTAAGACACCCCGGTATGTAAGATTGAATCATTCTGAAGATCAGATAATTGGAAAAAAATTTAAAGGAGTTATGACAAGAGGAAGATTGGAAAATGAAGAGGTATGTCTTATTTCTCAAATTGAACCATCATCTATCAATGAGGCATGTGAAGATAAATTTTGGATTAAAGCTATGGAAGAAGAATTAGGTCAAATTGAGAAAAATAATACTTGGACATTAGTTCCCCGGCCTAAAGATAAAAATGTAATTGGAACCAAATGGGTATTTAGAAACAAACTTAATGAAGATGGTAAGGTTGTCAGAAATAAAGCAAGACTAGTGTGTAAGGGATATTCTCAGAAAGAAGGAGTTCATTACAATGAAACCTTTGCACTGGTAGCTAGAATTGAGGCAGTTAGATTATTCTTGGATTTTGCAGCTCACAAGGACTACAAAGTTTATCAAATGGATATTAAATATGCATTTTTGAATGGAGATCTTGAAGAAGAAGTATATATTGAACAACCTGATGGATTTTCTTTGACAAATGACAATGATATGGTTTGCAGATTAAGAAAAGCTCTGTATGGATTGAAACAAGCCCCAAGAGCTTGGTATGCAAGGTTGGATAAGTATCTTTTAAAGATTGGTTTTACTAAAGGAAATGCAGATAGCAATTTATATTACAAAATAACTAATGATGACATCTTGATTATTGAAGTATTTGTTGATGATATAATCTTTGGAGGAGAAGATGGATTAAGTAAGGAATTTTCTATTAAAATGTAGCAAGAATTTGAAATGTCTATGATTGGAGAAATAAAATTATTTTTAGGTTTGTAGATTTCATAGACTGATAAAGGTATATTTTTGAGTCAATCCAAGTACTTGAGAGAATTGCTAAAGAAATTTGGGATGGAGAACTCTAAACCGGTAAGCACACCTATGACTACAAATAACAAATTATCTCAAAGGGATGAATCTACACCTATTAATCCAACTAGATACAAATCTATGATAGGAGGTTTACTGTATTTAACACAAACCAGGCCTGATATTATGAATGCAGTATGTATTGTTTCTAGATTTCAGAGTAATCCTAGGGAAAATCATGAATCAGCAGTGAAAAGGATTTTTCGGTACTTACAAGGCACAACAGATCTTGGATTATGGTATCCTAAAGATGAAAATTTTGACCTATGTGCATACATAGATGCAAATTGGGTAGGAGATGTGGATGATAGAAAGAGCACCACTGGAGGAGCATTCTTTCTTGGAAAGAGATTAGTTTCTTTGTTGAGTAAGAAATAGAGTTGTACATCTTTATCAACAGTAGAATCAGAATATGTTGCAGCAACAACTAACTGTACACAGGTATTATGGCTTAAGCAAATGTTGAAAGACATAAAGGTAAAATGTAAGGAACCCATTACTATATATTGTGATAACACTATAGCGATTGATATATCTAAGAATCTGGTATTACATTCTAAAACAAAACATGTTTCTATCAAATTGAATTTTCTAAGGGAAAAAATTGAAGAAAAGGAGATAAAACTGGTTTATGTGAATACTAAAGAATAGCTTGCATATATTTTCACAAAACCTTTGCCTAAGGAGACTTTTGAATATCTCAGAGATCAGCTTGGAGTCATACCACCACTGGTAGAGACTTAGACAGTTGATGATTGTCATCAATCAACAGAATTAAAAAAGACAAATCTTTATT
This sequence comes from Cryptomeria japonica, assembly GCF_030272615.1. Classification (NCBI taxonomy): domain Eukaryota; kingdom Viridiplantae; phylum Streptophyta; class Pinopsida; order Cupressales; family Cupressaceae; genus Cryptomeria; species Cryptomeria japonica. The sequence continues at coordinate 643,653,885 of NC_081413.1, forward strand.
CTAGTATTTGATGAGGAAGCTACTTCTCAGGGGGAGTAGTTGGTATTTTTGTATGGACTTGAATTTTGAAGCTTTGGCATTTGATGTCAAAGGGGGAGAGATATCTATGGAAAAACACATTATCTTTTGAGGAGTATCTTTTGAGGAGAGTTTGGTATTGAAAATAAATCTTTGGATAAACACATGTTGCTCCCAGGGGGAGAAATGGAGATTGTTGGTTTTTGGTATTTGGCATTTCTATTTTGGCACTTTGATGGTTTTTCCATCTTGTGTTGCCATCAATGCCAAAGGGGGAGATTGTTGGTATTTTGGTATGGTTTTGTCATTGATGTCAACACCTACTGAAAACAAGCACTTTGGAGATCCAACAAGATTCACCGGCAAGCAAGTAACTATTGCACAATTACTAGTATATGGTTCACTGGTAGGATATAATGTTCACCGGTATTTGGAATGATATGGAAGACACTTGGTAATGTCAAAAACATCATGTGGACACTTTATTTTGAAGAATTAATCATTGGTATATTCATATTTGCATATTTGCTTCTACCGGCAAATAGGTCCAGGTTATCTAGGGTTACACCGACAGGTTTATCTTTTCCAAATCAGCATGGCACGTTATGGAGATGATTTATTATTGATGTAAATGCATTAAGCCGACATGTTTAATTGTTATTGCATTGGATATTATATTATTTGTAAAATGATTTTATTGTAATATCTTGTAGAGCCGACCTACTAAAATTGGTCTTAGGGTATGGTATAAATGTGAGATCTTATTTGCAAGATCAAGTGTGGAATGCGAAAAAAGAATTGAGTGAAGGAATATGCAAGATTAAGCAGAGGAATACATGAAGACATCATTTGAAGGTGAAGCTAGGTTTTTGTATAAGCATATCAGCATTACACTAGTACTGAATCCAGCATATGAAGATGCTATTTTGTGCAGTACATTCTTATTGGATTTAACCATCCAATTGTAGTCAGTGTGACTCCCATTTTGTGTTTGAGCAGCGAGCTCTAGGCTATTGGCCTTTCTGCATGTGTAGACCCCATTTATGTACACTCACTATCTGCAATAGTATCATCTGATTGTGGGTAAGGTTTCCCATCGTGGTTTTTCCCCTTACAGGGTTTCCACGTACAAATATTGGTGTTGTGTGTTGTGGATGACTTTATGTTTTTTTTTCATGCATTGATCCTTATCGGTATAACAATTTACTATTAACACTGTGTACCGAAATACTTAATTGGTTTACCGATATTAAGGATTAAGTTGGTTAATTGATTTTTGGTTTGAATTTATTAGATAACTGATTCACCCCCCCCCCCTCTCAGTTGTCTCTAGGACTTAACAATGCTTACCATCCAATGATATAGTTCCTCTTCCTCTGACCATACATGCTTTGTCATCTCCAAATCTAACTAGTCCACCATCAAATTCTTGCAAAGATAAAAAAATTCCTTTTATCACCAGTCATATGATGTGAACATCTACTATCTATCACCCATTCATCCTTGTCTTCAATTTCAGCAACAAGGGCCTTTTCCTCATTTTGAATAATAGGTTCCAGAGCATCTTCCTTGATAGCCAAAAATACCCATTCCTTTCCACTGCTAGATCCACTAGCTGAATATTATGTCGATTCATCATCAAAATCAGTCACACCTTCATCATCCGCATAGTAACATGATTTGTCTTTGTTTCTCCTATACTTATGCTTGTTCTGATAATCATGGTTAGGCCTAAAATATCTTCTAGCTTTCTCTTCAAATCTTGAATTCCTTTCAAGACATCTAGATGCAAAATGACCTATCATATTACATGCAAAACATTTAAAAGGTGATTTTCCTTCATACTTAGTTCCTATCGGACCTTTAGGTACTCTTCTAGCAAATAGGTATTCAAGTTTCTCAAACTCATCATCTTCTTTCTTCATTTCCTCCAATTCCTTCGCATATAAATATTTTTTATCACTCTTGTCGGTTGATGATGCAAATGTGTGAAAAGAAGATTCAGTCTTTGCAACTCCTTGAGGACCAAACTCTTCACACTCAAAAGAAGATAATTTTCGAACCAAAGTATCTCTGTTAACATAAGTGTTAGCCATTGTTCTCATCTCATTAATTGCAGTAGCTTTCACATTTTAAGCCGGTAGCAAAGGTCTCAATACTTTAGAAACAATCTCATCTTTGCTCAGAGATCGACCACAACACTAAATTTCCATAACAATTTCATTCTCTTTCTATAAAAGTAGCAATCCTTTCATCTTCTGCCATCTTCGGATTCTCATACCTTACTCAGTAACCATCAAGTTTAGCAATTTTAATAGTAGGGTCACCTTCATTCAGAGCCTCCAACTTATCCCTTATAGCCTTCATAGATGATTGGTCAGTTAATCCCATAATTTTCTGATCAGAAAGTGCACTTAAGAGTTCTTCTCTATTTCTACAATCATTCTCAATGTCCTTATCCAAGGTTGCCAGAGGAGGATTTCCAGATGCCAAATTATGAGGAGTATAGCCTTTCTCTGTGACCTCCCAAATCTCTTTCCCAGTACATCTCAAATGAGTTTCCATCTGAATCTTCCATACACTGTAATTTGTCAAATCAAGCTTAGGGATTTCTTTACAAAAAACAAATGTAGTTGAAATGTTAGTCGCCATAGGATCTTCCTCAAGCGGTTAAGCTTTTGAAAAGAGGACCAAGCTCTGATACCAATTGTTAGTATAATCAATGGACAATTGAGAAGGGGGGTGAATAAGTTGTCAACAGATTATAAAAATTTAAGGACACAAAACCTTTTATACCAGAATGCATAAACCAAATACTAGAATAGAAGACATAACAATTAAGTATAAACATAAATTACCAGAATAATTACCAACCATCCATAACACATAACACCATGATTTGTATGTGGAAAAACTAGTAAAGGAAAAAACCATGGCGGGAAGCCTACCCAAAGTCAAATAATACTTCTACAACAAGTATGTGATAACAATAAGAGGGGCCTACACATGCAGGAAGAACAACAACCTAGAATGTACTACTCATCACAAAAGGATCCTCACTGACTACAAAATAAATCCAGACTATAATTCAAAAAGATGAATGAACTACAAGAATAACATCTCCTATGCCTGAGTATAGTTTTGGTTAAGCTCAATACCAAAGGTCTTAAACCTCTTTCACAAACCCAATTTGATCACCTATGATTGACCAAAACCTCTGCATATGATTACAACTTTATTTGCACATAGATAATCCCATAACCTTAATCCCACAAGCTACAAAGAGATCTTACATCATATTTATACCAACCTGGGACCTAAACAATTAGATCGGCCACCTAAAAGATAATACAATAGATTCATTACATAATCTCACAAATCAATGATAAACCAAGTCGGCCTAAGAGCGAAACATCACGATCAACTGGAACACACACATGATAACCATCAGCATCCTAGTAACCTTCTAGAAGCCGCACCAACACGACTTATTGGATTCACCAAAATATCTTCATCAAAGCGTTGTCAGTAGAACCCTTATTAGTAACCAATAGGCTTACTATAACATATGATAGTATCCAGATCATCAAACCCAAAACCAACTAAATGTGATGCATATCAAGAAAACATGAATAACCAATCCAAACCAATTCCAACCGTCGGACCAAAACTAAAGACAAATCTCCAAATCAACATGATAATCCAACCACTCTATTGGAAGTCGGTAGACAACAAAAAAACTAGTGTTGACATCAATGATAAACATCAATGCAACATATAATCAATTCCTCCAAATTGCCAACATGAGCATGTTTGTAATCACATCCGTGAGCTGAATTTTGTGAGACGCAAGTTACCGACAGATTGTAATTGATTTCCATGATATAATTAAACCTATTCTGCATTGCCTCCATCACATTGTGTTTCTTTTGTTGTGTTAACTCTTGCTGCATGATTCAAATTATTCTATTTGAGGACCCTCTTGCCATGACTACACTAGAATTTGACAATTTTGTAAGAAATATGGTATTAGGAGACATATTTTTTCTTTGAGAACTCCTCAGCAAAATGGTGTGGTAGAAAGGAATAATAGGACTACTATTGTGATGGCTAGAACAATGATCTGAAGGAATCTAACTTCGCTAATGTGAACTGGAAAGAAGTTGTACATACTTCTATTTATATTCTTAACTGTGTTAAAATAAGAGTAAATTGTACTAAGAAACCTTATGAGTTGTATGAAAGACCACCTATTGTGAAATATTTCAGAATCTTTGGGAGTAAGTGTTATAGCAAGAGAGATGAGAATGATCTGAAATTTTTTGATACCAGATTGTATGAAGGAATATTTTTGGGATCTTCTACGAGTACAAAATCCTACTGGTGTTACAATAAGAGACTAAACAAAATAGTGGAGAGTACAAATGAACTTTTTCAAGAGACTAAATTTGAGATCATTCCTATTGTTGTAGAAGAAAAGAATGATCTAGAAGAAAACAATGAGGGAAAATTACATGAAATAGAAGAAGATAAAGAAGAATTGGAGCAAGTGATAAATACCCTAATATATGTATAGATGAATCATTTAGAAGATCAAATAATCGAAGACAAGAACAAAGGAGTTTAGAAAATAAGTGTTACAAAGGTAAATAAGCAAACTAATTACTGTTTTCTTTCACTCATTGAACCTAAATCATATGAATAAGCAAGAAAAGAAGAAAGTTTAGTAAAATCAATGGAAGATAAATAGAATCTAATACAGAAGAATCAGACTTGGGAGCTAGTACTTAGACCAGTGGAAAAAAATGTGATAGGAACTAAATGGGTGTTTCAGAACAAACTGAATGAATAAAGACAAGTCACAAGGAACAAGGCAAGATTGGTATGTAAAGGTTATTCTCAAGCAGAAGGTATTGATTTTGAAGAATTTTTTGCTCTAGTTGCTATGATGGAAGATATCAGAATGTTTCTTTCTTTTTATGTCTACAAGAACTTCAGAGTATATCAAATGGATGTTAAGTCAACATTTCTAAATGGAAAACTAGAAGAAGAAGTATACATTGAACAACTGGATAAATTTATATTGTTAGAAGACTACAAAAAAATTGGTGATGATGAAAAGAATTGTAGTTATAGAAGACGTGATTTTAAAAAAAATGAACAGATGAAAAAGTTTAAGGGAAAAAGAGTTTTTTTTCTCTACGAAGGCATATTCATCTAAAGAAGAAGATACTGAAGACTTGAATAAATAATATTTATTGCTTGCTATAGAAGAGAAGAATCAAGATAGGTTCGGAAGACCAAAAGAAAAGACTGCATTGTATGCTAAAGTTGAACAAAAAATCATGGATCATTGATTTTAGATGCTCAAATCATATTATTGAAGACAAAGACAAGTTTATTAATCTCAAGAAATATAATGGTGGATTAGTGAAATTTGCAGGAAAGGAAGTTGTATTGATTTGTCAAATAGGAAGTATCTCAATTGATGGTAAGCATAAAAATAATTATGTTTATTATGTAGAAGGTTTGAGACATAGTTTGTTGAGTGTTAGTTAGATGTGCAATAGAGGCTATGAAATTGTTCTCACTAATATCGAATGTATGATCAGAAAAGTAGAAACTGAAAAGTTGGTAGCATAAGGAATTAGGACAAGTGGAAATGTTTAAATTATATAAAGGACAAAAGTGGTAATACATGTTATCTAAGTCAAAGAAATGAATGTTGGTTATGGAATAAGAGGATGGGACATGTTAACTTTGATAACATGATAAAGATTGGTACCTTTAATTTAGTAAGATATTTACCAAAGATTATCAAGTCTTTTGACACTATGTGCAATAAATGTCAGTAAGGGAAGTAGACAAAGAGAGGTTTAAGGAACAAGGAGTATTCTATATCATATAAATTGGAGCTAATTCATACAGATGTGTAGGGCCCTACAAGGACAAGCAAAATTAATGGAGAAAGGTACTTTATGTTACTTATTGATTATTATTCTAGGATGACATTGGCTAGAGTTTTAGAGAAAAATATCAAGTTTTTGAAAGATTTAAAGTTTTCAAGTCAATGGTAGAAAATCAAGTTGATGCTAGAATCAAGTGTTTGAAATCTGATTGATAGAGGTGGATAATTTACTTGTAATGAATTTGACAATTTTTTTGAGAAATATGTTATTAGGAGACATCTTTCTACTCTGAGAACTCCTCGACAAAATGGTGTGGTAGAAAGGAAGAATATGACTATTATTGTGATGGCTAGAACAATGATATGAAAGATCCTAACTTGACTAATGTGTACTGGAAAAAAGTTATACATACTTCTATTTACATTCTTTATAGGTTTAAAATAAGAGTGAATTTTACTAAGACACATTATGAGTTTTTCTTGTTGGCATTACAATAAAAAAGGAGATTGTTGGCATTTCAATAAGGATATTGAGAAGGTTGTTGAAGATCATTGATATAACTAAAGAAGGATGATTACTATCTTAATAATATTATTTTGTCATTGGTGTCAAGCAATTGATTTTCTGACTCAGATTGATGTTGCCATATCTTAAGAAGTATGTTTTGATGAAAATTAAGAGGTCGGTAAGTGACTCAAAAAGAATGTGATAATGAAGGAGAATAATAAGTTATTCGATGGGCAACTATTACAGAGTTAGACAATGATGAGATCGTGTTGTTTTGATTGCTTTGATATTCTACATATGATGTTTAATACTGTACTATATCACCGAGCAAAGAACCTAGTCGGTAAACCCTAAGGTTATTGATATTAGTTAAAGAAGGCAGAATGTCTACCAACTGAAGTTCAATATTTACTGAGTAACAACCAAGTTATAATAGATCGCATTGGATGGATAAAAGAATTATTTAATAAAGGATTCTGATGAGCTAAAGATGAATAAATGACTGGTATGCCATGCATGAAGTATGTTGAGGACTGACGACATAGAAAATCAAAAAGGAAGATATATAGCATAGATTGAACCGCAATAACCTAGCACAAGTTCCAAGGCAAGGTAAAACATTTTTTAGATCGAAGGATACATTGAACCTGGTCAAGTTTGAAGATCTAATGGCTAAGATTGATCATGGGAAATGTGATCAAGGAGATTTAGTGGTTAGAGATTGTTTATAAATAAGGAATTGTTGATGAACAATGTATGTAGGCAAATGTATGCACAATGATGCTACAGTAATGTTTACCGAGCATAGAAGCTTGAAGATCTGATTGAAGAATAGATTGAGAAGCCCAGCAAGCCCAACAAGGGACAAGATAAGTCGTATGACAAGATTGTTTTGAGCAAATAAGAATCTGCTTTAGTATTTCAGATGTGAAGTTGCAGATATATTTTATTAATGTTGTTTATTTTGTAAGTAATAGAAAATCTCTTAACCGAGTGGACTTAACAGTCTTATTTTTAAACCCACTAGCAAGGTAACACTCTAAATGAGTGTTTGAAATCCTTTGACAAGGTCACTTCTAACAAAGTGCAAGACTCTAACAAGTCTAAGGGAAATCCCTTAACTGGGTCACATCTAGCAATGTGTTTGTAATCTTTAACAGGATTTTCTTTTAACCGAGCATAATCTAGAAGGGTATATTTCTTAGTGGGTCCAAAATTCCACAGTGGTTTTTCCCTATTTGGGTTTCCACATTAAATATAGTGTTATATGTGTTATGATGTTTAAGTGTATCTGTTTATAAGTATTGAATGATTTACAATCTTAGTTGCATGTCATTAAAGGCTACCGAGGTTGAATCTATTGAATATATTGGATTGTAAGTTTTTATGATTCACCCCCCCTGTCATCTCAACTAACAATTGGTATCAGAGCTTTGGAATCTAGAAGAAAAGTTTAAAGGTAATTGAGGCAAAGATCCAAAGATGTACAAAAGGGATGCACCAAAGCTGAACAAGTCTAGTTTCTCTACATGGTAGAAAAGAATGAAGCTGCACTTATTAGGAATTGGAGAACATGCAACATATTATCTAGAGAATGATTACATAGCACCCAACACCAACCCGATGACAATGGAAGAGATAAAGGCAAAGAAAGAACATATTCAAGCTATGATTGAAATAACATATGCATTAACTGACTTAGAGTTTAATGACCTAGAAGGCTGCAATGATGCCAAAGCGATGTGGAACAAGCTCATATCTATGTATGGTGGCGATGAACATGTTCAGAGAACAAAAGTAGATAGCCTAAGAGGTCAAATTGAATCCATGAGAATGAATGAAGGTGAGAACATAACTCAATATAGTACAAGGTTAAAGGAGACTGTCAATCAAATCAAAGGAGCAAGGGGAACTATTGAAGAAAAGGATGTAACAAGTAAGTTTCTTAGAACACATCTACCTGCTTATGCTATTTGAGTCTCTACAATCAATAAATTAAGATCTGTACCAAACATGCCGGTTTCTTTGGATGCTACTATTGATAAGCTACATGGATTTGAGTTAAGTAATTTTGATAACAGTGGGTCTTTGGTAAATAAAGTTGAATCTGCATTTAGTTCTTTTCATATTGGTGAATTTGATGATTACAATGATAGAATGTATAAGTATGCTGAAGGAAATCATAGTGGAGCAAGTGAAATATTTCGCAAAAACATGGAAGAGGTACACAAACTATATGAAGAAATCAAAAAGCAAGAAGAGTTTGAAGCATTATTAGCCAGAAGGTTATCGAGAGGAAAAGGTAAGTATAAAGGAAAGCTACCTTTAAAATGTTTTAATTGTGATAGAATAGGACATATGGCTTCAAACTATCTTGACAAAGAATCTAGTGAAAAGAGAGACTACTGAGATGACAGACAGAAAGACAACCAATACAGAGGACACCGAGACTTCAGAAGAAAAGATAGAAAGACATGCCTAGTAGCTGATGAGGAATCCAATGATGATAAATCTGATGGAATTAATACAGAGGAAGTTGTTTATGTGGCCATCAAAGATGGATCAGATGAAGAAAGGTATGAAGAAAAAGCCCTAATATCTCACATAAATAAAAATGATTCTTGGATCATAGATAGTGGATGCTCACATCACATGACAGGTGATAAATACAAGTTTGTTAAATTACAAGACTATGATGGAGGTTATGTAAGATTTGGTAATGATGCACCATGTTCGGTGAAAGGTAAAGGATCCATAACACTTCTTGACAATGCTAAATGCGATGATGTATACTGGGTTGAAGGTTTGAAATACAATTTGTTGAGTGTAGCACAGCTAAACAATACAAGATACCAAATAGAATTTCAGAAGGGATGTGTCAAAGTTCATGACAAACATGGAAAGCTAGCTGCTACCAGGACACAAACAAAAGGTAATACATTTCATCTTGACTAAACTAAGAACAATTGTCTGGATGCTAACATAGATGATACTTGGTTATGGCATAAAAGGTTTTGTTATGTAAATTTTGATAAACTGATCAAAATAAGCAAGAAGCACTGAGTAAGAGGTCTACTAGGCTTGGAAAAAGTAGAGAATGCAATATGTCGTGGATGCCAGATGGGTAAGATGACAAGGTCAAGTTTTACAAGTAAGTCCTACACTTCTAAAGGAATTTTAGATCTTGTACACATTGATCTTTATGGTCCTATGAAAGTTCAAAGTTATTATGGAGATAGATACTTCATATTATTTGTGGATGATTACTCAAGAATGATGTCAGTTATGTTTTTAAAAGAGAAATCATAAGCCTTTCAAATGTTCAAATGGTATAAGGCTAGAGTTGAAAAAGAAACAGGAAGACAGTTGAAATGTCTAAGATTTGATAGAGGAGGAGAATTCATTTCTGATGAATTTAACCTATTTTGCAATGATCATGGTATAAAGAGACTACTGTCTACACCGAGAACACCTCGACAAAATGGGAAAACTGAAAGAAGAAACAGATCAATTGTAGATTGTGCTAGAACCTTGACGATAGAAAAGAGGGTACCTCAAACATTTTGGAGAGAAGCAATCAGCACTGCAGTTTACACCCTAAACCGAGTACAACTGAAGAAAGGAACTTTGAAGACACCATATGAAATCTAGTATGATAAGAAACCCAATGTAAGTTATTTTAAGATATTTGGAAGTAGATGTTATGTTCACAAAGATGACAGAAATGGAAAGTTTGATTAGAAAAGTGATGAAGGAACATTTCTTGGTTATTCTTCTAGAAGCAAAGCATTTAAATGTCTAATAAAATCATCTAACAAAATAGTAGAAAGTGCAAATGTGAAAATTGATGAATTTACAGAAAGAAATGATGAAGGAAATTCCAATGAACCAGAAAGTTATGAAGAATTTGTTTATGTTCAACTGAGAAATCCTACCGAGAAATTTGATGAAGAAAATGAAGAGAATACTCAGTTACCGAGTGATGAAGAAGATCATATAGGGCCTATCGAGCCCATATTAGCCAAGTATGTCAAAAGAAATCATGCATCAAGTCAAATTATAGGAGATAAGTATGATCCAGTAATGACAAGGAACAAACTTAGGAAAAACACATGTCTGATATCTGAATTTGAACTGAGGATAGTAAAAGAGGCATTTAGTAATAAAGATTGGGTAAATGCTATGACAGAAGAGATTGATCAAATCAAGAAGAAAGAAACATGGACATTGGTCTCAAGACCAAAAGAGAAAAATGTAATCGGTACAAAGTGGATTTTCAGAAACAAGCTGAATGAAAAAGGTGAGGTCATTTAGAATAAAGAAATACTAGTTTGCAAAGGTTATGCTCAAGAAGAAGGAATTGATTATGGTGAGACTTTTGCACCTATGGCAAGACTTGAAGGAGTAAGAACATTGTTGGCATATGCTGCTTACAAAATTTTCTAATTATATCAAATGGATGTTAAATCTACATTTTTGAATGGTATACTAGAAGAAGAAGTTTACATTGAACAACCTGAGGGATTTATTGAAGACAAGAATAAAGATCTGGTATGTAAGCTGAACAAAGCATTATATGGTCTAAAGTAAGCACCCAGAGCATGGTATGAAAGACTGCACTCTTATTTGATCAAGATTGGATTTATAAGGACAAGTGAAAACAATAACATGTATATGAAGAATGATGAGAACAATGGTATACTACTTTCAGCCATATTTGTTGATGATATTATTTTTTGTGGCAATGATTCCTTATGCAAGAACTTTGGAAATGAAATGTGTAAAGAATTTGAGATGTCATTAATCGGTGAAATAAATTATTTTATAGGTTTATAGATATTGCAAATGAAAAATGAGATTTTCATTACTCAATCCAATTATATAAAGGAAATCCAGAAGAAATTTGGAATGGAGGATTCTAAACCTGCAATTACTCCTATGACTACCAACTGTAAACTATCAAAGAATGATGAATCTGCATCTGTTGATGAGACACTCTACCAATCTATGATTGGAAAGTTGCAATATGTGGTTCACAGCAGACCGGATATACCACATGCAGTAGGTATAGTTGCAAGATTTTCTATAGATCCCAAGGAAACACATATGATAGCAATCAAGAGAATTTTCAGATACATAAAAGGCACTAAAGATTATGGCTTAGCATATCAAAAAGGGAATGTTTTTGACCTAAAAGTCTATACTGATGCTGACTGGGTAGGAAAAATTGATGATAGGAAAAGCACAAGTGGTGGAGCTTTCTTCTTGAGAGATAGACTAGTAAGTTGGCTTAGTAAGAAACAAGGATGCATTTCACAGTCAACAGTTGAAGCTGAATATGTCGCTGCAGCATTGAATTGTACCAACATAGCATGGATCACACAACTATTGGAAGGTATGAATGAGAAAGTTACTGAACCAGTAACTATATTATGTGATAATACTAGTGCCATTAACATTTCAAAGAATCTGGTAATGCACTCTAAGACAAAGCATATCTCTATAAAATATCATTATCTCAGAGAAGAAGTTCAAGAGAAGAAAGTTGTGCTGGATCATATCAGTTCAAAGGAACAAATAGTAGATATTTTCACAAAGCCACTACCAAGGGACACTTTTGAGTATCTCAGAAGTTAGTTAAGGGTCCTAACCCTATCTAGTACTCACTGATAGAGTTCAGTGAAAGCATCAATTCTCTGAATCTAAAGAATAACTATCTATGAAGTTGATGTTGCTTTACACTTTAGGAGGTCGCCTAAAGTTGTACAATAAAAAGTGATTGAAGACAAAGATGCTCTGACCATGAATGGGACTACAAGGATATTACCTCACAAAGGCAGAAATCATGAATTAGTTTTTTTTCTTTTTGGCATTGTTTTTGATTAAATAAAAACAGTTTTTAAGGAACCCAAAACCCAGTTACATATGAAAGATATTTAGGAAAGAAACAAAACACAATGGCTACAAAAAAACAGCAACAAAGGAAAGGACAGCAAGAGGCCAGCAAGAAATTGGCCCCAAGTCCAACATAAACATAAATTTAAAAATTCTTCATGGTTTCTTCTACATCCTGTAACAAAAACATCATTGCTTTGGCTGCTTCCCTCAAGTCGGTATTTTCCTGAGCAGTCTGGCTTTCTTTCATCTTCATATCCTTCTCCGTCGTAGTTTTCCTGGTTCTGTGCCTAGGGGTCTGGTGGCTTAGGCTGGAAGTAGGAGCATCTTCAATAACTACTAGGTTCTTCTCCTAGTTTTTCTTTTCCAAATGATTCACCAGTGCATTCATATTCTGGGAGGAGACTTTAAGAACCTGGAGGCTATGGTCCATAAGGCTTTTCAAGGCTTTCTCGTTTCTAGCCATTCGGGCATTGACATTGTCCTTATCCTCCTCCACCCGTTCCTTCATTATTTTAATGATGTCCTCCAGATGTTTCAGGTCACCTTTTATCAAATCTTTTTCCAGCCAGTCTTCCATTTCCATTTCCTCCGCCGCTTCACTATTCTCCGTCTCCTCATGTTGTTTCCCAGAGTCGGACATGTTGATCAGCTTGTTGATCTTAACTTCCAGCTCTCTTTGTTTACCCTACATGCTAGTAATGTTTTCAACCACCCACTTCTGAAAATTGAAGAATTCAAGGGTGCAATTGCGGGCAGTATCCAGATTGGTTTCTACAGAATCCTTTCTCTGTTCCGTATCCTCCACATTAGGGTTTTCACCTTCCTTTAGCTTTAGAGCCTCTTTCTCAGTTTTCGAGCCTTCAGGGTTAGGTTGACGATTCTCAGAATTGCCCCCTTCCTCTCCTTCCCCATAATTCTCCTCCTTGTTAATCTCCATTTCAGAAATAGTTTCCTTATTCTTTCCCTCTTCTTCCTACACAATTTCAACCTTCCTTTTTTTATGGGTAGAGGTGTTGGTCTCCCTAGTCTAATCAGAGTCTATGCATTTCTCAGAAATCTGAGCATTGATGATTAAAGGGTCATCCTTGGTAGCCCTAGTCTTATCCTTAATATATTCATAAATCAACAGAATGAGTCCCTAGTGTGCTAGAGGGTAGGAGCTGGGCTTTTTAACATGGTCGGTCAGGCTCTCATTTAGAGAAAAGGCTAAATAGAAGGGCAAATATATTTTAGCCCCATGGCGGAAGTGGTTCAGGATGGTGAAATAATAATTGTAAATTTTCATAAACCTACCATCCACAGTTAAATATTCCATTAAAGCCCTAAGAACTTTTTGCCAAAAAGGTTTTACCTGTTGGGGGGTGAAGTATGATATGTTGTCCTTCTTCGCCAAGTTTCCCTTCTCATCCTCCATCTTAGGGAAATTTTTTAAGGCCTCAGTGGCACACTTTCTATCCCTATAGAATTTTGTCGTCTCCATCTTGAGTCCCGTGACCTCCGAGATTAAACTTTCATCAATTTGCCAGATTTCCCCAAGTAGGGTAGCTCTGTTATTGCTCCAGCTTTTAGCAAACCCGTGAGACACAGAGTTTCTACTACCATGGAGCTTCTCCATATAATCAGTGAAATAGTGTTTGTAGAGCCTTCTCCACACCTTTCTTTTTCTCTTCCAGTGCTCACAACCTGAAGGTTCGTTCCTGTTAAGGTTTCCTCCCATTCTGTTTTCTAGGTGACAATATCCTCTATTACAAATCTCAGCCCGCGGGTAAAGCTCTAAATTTTTGGTTTCCCCTTGTAAAGAGTCTTTCACAATTTTGAGATTGCTACTCATGTTCATACGAACCTAACTATTATTACAATTACCTTTCACACACATATGATCTTGGTTATGATGTCGAGAAACACTCATCATCTGGCAGTTCATCCACCCCCAAAATCTGTCATTGGTACTCATTCCCCAGAAATCAATCATGATATTAGCTTGATCCATTAAGGCGATCAAAGTATAATTATTCCTTAATCTCCCACTTGATGTGATCTTCCCCTATATATTTGACGCCCTTCTCCAATTTAACCCCTTCATTGGCAAGGATATCCGCTACCTTGTTGTCCTCTCTAAATGTGTGGGTTATAATAATGCTAACATAGTTATTTAGGATAGCTTTAGCATTTTTAATAATATTGGCAATATTCCAAAAAACTGAACTAATACCTTTGAGGGCTTGTATAATATTTAAAGAGTCCCCTTCGAGCCAGATTTTTTAAAATTTGAATTCCTGGGCTAACTCGAGGCTCTTTAGCATGGCCATAGCTTCAGCCACATGGTTATTTTGGGTTCCAAAAGGGAAAGCAAAAGTAGCAATACAAATTCCTTGAGCATTTCTGATAACTCCACCTCCACTAGCCTTTCTAGGGTTCCCTTTGGCAGCTCCATCAAAATTAACCTTTATCTAGTCATAATCAGGAAACCTCCAAACAATGTTATCTCTCTTCTTCTTGTTGTCTAATCTGTAGACCTTATGAATTAGGTTCCATTCAGTAAGAATGTCTTTTTCCATATAATTCATATCAATAATAGCGCATTGCTGATTTTTCTTGTGAGGGATGTTGATGTTCTCCTTTATAGCCCTGCATATTTTTTCAAAGACTACTTGATTATTACACTTATCTTCCCTAAATATCTTGTTATTCCTTTCTTTCCAAATGCCCCAGCATATCATGGGGAGGGTCAAAGACCACAGGCTCTTAATGATTTGACATTTGGTAGGATAATTCCATTGCCATATGATATCCTTAATGCTTTTATTCATGACCCAGTTAATTTTCCATTTTTCCCATATTTTACACTAGATTTCCCTTGTGAAGGAACAATGAAAAAATAGGTGATCAACTGATTCCCCCTGCTTTTGACAAAGCTCACATCTATTAGGGAATTTGAAGCCCCTTCGGATTAAATTATCAATAGTAAGGGTACTATTATGAGAAGCAAGCCAAAAGAAAATGTTGACTTTAGGGATCAAGATGTTGTTTCAGACTTTGCTCCAGATGGGATTGCTGATTTGAGAGAAAGTGTTTTTATAGGCAGAAGTAACTGTGAATTCACCTTTAGGATCACTTTTCTAGAGAAAAACATCATCATAGTTTTTGTTAGGGGAAAAGGACAACAACTCTTTCTAGAGAGAGGAAAAACTAGGATGGATGTCCTCAAGTTTAACCCACTTATTCTCCTTCCAATAGTCACAAACCATCAGCCCAAACCTCCTTTTACATTCTTCAATAATTTTACTATTGTTTTGATCAAATAAGGCTTCATTCTTCATCTAGGGGTCTTCCCAAAACCTTATTCTATCACCTTTTCCAAGGACCCATCCTGCTCCAGCTTTTGCAACTTTTATGGATTTGGTTACACTATTCCAGATGAAGGATCTAGCCGGGATATCTTCAGAATTAAGGATTCCTTGGATAGTCTGATTCTTAATGTATTTGTCAAACCAAATTTGGTTCCAGTCTTTATTAGTGTCATAGGCTCTCCATAACTGCTTGGCAAGAAGAGCTTTGTTAAAAGTTTTTTATAATTTTAATCCCCAACCCTCCTTTGTTCTTTGGTCTACACACCTTGTCCTAGGCAATCAAAGGTATTCTCTTCTTTTCTTCCACTCCTGACCATAAGAATCTCTTCTGAATTCTTTCCATAGCTTCAGCAATTTTAGCCAGAATCCCAAACAGATTGAGGGCATAAACAGGGAGATTTTGAAGGGTAGCTTGGAGGAGCTGCATTTTCCCAGCCTGCAAGTCTCTTATTAATTTTATCAATGATCATATTCCAGAAGGAATTTGGGGGTGCCAACCCTAAAGGAAGACCTAGGTAGGTGGAAGGCAGCGATTCCACTTTGCATCCAATAATATTGGCAATTTTTTGTTGTCTTATGACTGGAGTATTGAGAAAGTACATAGCTGATTTGTCCCAATTAACTTGTTGACCAGTTGCCAAAGCATTGGAGTTGAGAGTTGTTTTGAAGGCTTCATCCTCCTTGACTGAAGAATATCCCATGATGATAGTGTCATCAACAAACTGTTGATGAGTGCAAAACACATTGGCAGAGGAAGGTTGAAGACTTCTTTTTGGCATTGTTGTCAAAGGGGGAGAAGACTAAATAGAGAAGACTAAATGGAGAAGACTAAATGGTGAAGACTAATGATAGGAGGAGAAGACTTCAAAAGAAATCTACACAGTTGGAGAAGTTGACACAACAATTAGAATCTGAATCAATTGAATCAAATCAAGTTGGTTTCGCCATCAATGCCAAAGGGGGGGATTGTTGGCATTACAATAGAAAAGGAGATTGTTGGCATTTCAATAAGGATATTGAGAAGGTTGTTGAAGATCATTGATATAACTGAAGAAGGATGATTACTATCTTAATAATATTATTTTGTCATTGATGTCAAGCAATTGATTTTTTGACTCAGAATGATGTTGCCATATCTTAAGAAGTATGTTTTGATGAAAATTAAGAGGTCGGTAAGTGACTCAAAAAGAATGTAATAATGAAGGAGAATAATAAGTTATTCAATGGGAAACTATTACTGAGTTAGAAAATGATGAGATCATGTTGTTTTGATTGTTTTGATATCCTACATATGATGTTTAATACTGTACTATATCACCGAGCAAAGAACCTAGTTGGTAAACCCTAAGGTTATTGATATCGGTTAAAGAAGGTATAATGTCTACCGAGTGAAGTTCAGTATTTACCAAGTAACAACCGAGTTATAATAGATCACATTGGATGGATAAAATAATTATTTAATAAAGGATACTGATGAGTTGGAGATGAATAAATGATTGGTATGCCACGCATGAAGTATGTTGAGGATCGATAACATAGAAAATCAAAAAGGAAGATCTACATCACAGATTGAACTGCAATAACCTAGCACAAGTTCCAAGAAAGGAATGCAAGTTCCAAGGCAAGGTAAAAATGTTTTTCAAATCGAAGTATACATTGAACTTGGTCAAGTTTGAAGATCTGATGGCTAAGATTGATCATGGGAAATGTGATCAAGGAGATTTAGCGGTTAGAGATTGTTTATAAATAAGGAATTGTTGATGAACAATGTATGCACAATGATGCTACAGTAATGTTTACCAAGCACAAAAGCTTGAAGATCTGATTGAAGAATAGATTGAGAAGCCTAGCAAGCCCAACAAGGGACAAGATAAGTCATATAACAAGATTGTTTTGAGCAAATAAGAATCTGCTTTAGTATTTCAGATGTGAAGTTGCAGATATATTTTATTAATGTTGTTTATTTTGTAAGTAACAGAAAATCTCTTAACCGAGTGGACTTAATAGTCTTATTTGTAAACCCTCTAGCAAGGTAACATTCTAAACGAGTGTTTGAAATCCTTTGATGAGGTCACTTCTAACAAAGTGCAAGACTCTAACAAGTCTAAGGGAAATCCCTTAATCGGGTCACATCTAGCAATGTGTTTGTAATCTTTAATGGGATTTTCTTTTAACCAAGCATACTCTAGAAGGGTATATTTCTTAGTGGGTCCAAAATCCCACAGTGGTTTTTCGCTATTTGGGTTTCCATGTTAAATCTGGTGTTATATGTGTTATGATGTTTAAGTGTATCTGTTTATAAGTATTGAATGATTTACAGTCTTAGTTGCATATCATTAAAGGCTACCGAGGTTGAATCTATTGAATATATTGGATTGTAAGTTTTTATGATTCACCCCCCCCCCCCCTCTCATCTCAACTAACATTTCTATGGAAGACCACCTACTATGAAATATTTTAGAATCTTTGGGAGTAAGTGTTATATCAGGGGAGATGAGTATGACTTGAAATTTTTTGATAATAGAGAATATGAAGGTATACTTTTAGGATCTTCTACAAATAGAAAATCCTACCAATGTTATAATAAGAGACTAAACAAGATAGTGGAGAGTACAAATGTGAAAGTATGTGACGTATGGGATGAGACTGTCCCTGAACTTTTTCAATAGACTATATTTGAGATCATTCCTATTGTTGTAGAAGAAAAAATAGATCCAGAAGAAAATAATGAGGTAAAATTAAATGAAATGGAAGAAGATAAAGAAGAATTGGAGCAAGTGATCAAGACCTCAATATATGTTTAGAGGAATCATTTGGAAGATCAAATAATCAAAGACAAAAATAAAGGAGTTCAGAAAATAAGTGTCACAAAGGTAAATAAGCAAAATAATTATTGTTTTCTCTCACTCATTGAACTTAAATCATATGAAGAAGCAAGCAAAAATGAAGTTCAATAAAATCAATGGAAGAAGAATTGAATCAGATACAAAAGAATTAGACTTGGGGGGTGAACTCACAATACTGGTTCCCACTTTTTGACCAACTTTGACACTTAGATGAACATTTTGCAAAAAACCTTCACTTTCTGACACCTATAACTTTTAAATCGTTAAGAATTTGAAGATGATGTAAACTAGTGATTTGTAACATCCTTTTTGTAGATTCTAAATATATTTTTTTCAAATTTTTTTGAATAAAATTTTATTGATTTTTCCATCTCCCTCAAAAGTAGTTTTTTACAGGAAACAACATTTTTTAAGAGTGATGTGCATCCCGAAACGTATAAATTTTTTTCTATAAATGATAAAAACTTATCTCTTTTAAATTTTGGTTTGTAACATCAATACCCAGGGCATGCAGTTGGTTTGATAGTGATATGTTGAACATTTTTTATTTTATTAAGTTTTGAGGCCCAACTAATTATAATTTAGATATAGGTGTACGTTTGAACACATAACTTGCTCTATATATATCAAAATTAAGTTTTATTTATTTTGTTAGAAAGAAGACATCAATACCTAGGGCATAGATATTTTTCAGATTTTTTTTGAATTAGTTTGCTATTTTTCCCAATGCATTGAACAAAGAAGTTCATGTTCGGTGAAAAACCTACATTCATAAAAAATAAAATAAAAATATATTAATAAACTTAAATATATTAAAAAATTATACTATTTGGAAAGCTTATAATAAGGACTAAATCCTCAAGAAAAAAAACTTCTAAATGAATTCGTTTGACCCCTCAAAAGCTAATGTAAAATTGGTTTTTTATCAGCATTTGATAGATGCAAAGGAGACTCCATTGCAAGTATGATTTAGAAGTAGAGAGGTTCTATCCAAGAAATTTTGATCTAAGAGCCTTTGATCTAACTCTCTTCAATTAATTACTTCAAATGGGACCTCTTAAAGCTTAAATAATTATATTTTCCAAAAAATGTATGATTTCAGCAAAAATCAGGATGAAGCAAAAAGTGGGAACCAGCTTTGTGAGTTCACCCTGGGAGGTAGTACCTAGACTGGTGGACAAAAATTTGATAGCAACTAAGTGGGTGTTTGAGAACAAACTGAATGAATAAGGACATGTCACAAGGAACAAGACAAGATTGGTATGTAAAGGTTATTCTAAAGTAGAAGGTATTGATTTTGAAGAATCTTTTCCTCTAGTTGCTAGGATGGAAGGTATCAGAATGTTTTTTTCTTTTTCTACATACAAGAACTTCATAGTATATCAAATGAATGTTAAGTAAACATTTTCAAATTGAGAAATAGAAGAAGAAGTATACATTGAACAATGATATGGATTTAGATTGTTAGAAGACTACAAAAAATTTGATGATGATGTAAAGAAAAGTAGTAATAGTAGACATGATTTAAAAAAAATTGAATAGATGATAGAGATAAAGGGAAAAAGATTTTTTTCTCTATGGAGGAACATTCATCTAAAGAAGAAAAATACTGAAGACTCAAACAAAGAATATTTATTCCTTTCTATAGAAGAGAAGAATCAGGATATGTTTGGAAGACCAGAAGAGAAGACTGCATTGTATGCTAAAGTTGAACCAAGATCATGGATCATTGATTCCAGATGCTCAAATCACATTATCAGAGACAAAGACAAGTTTATCAATCTCAAGAAATATGATGGTGTATTAGTGAAATTTGTAGGAAAGGAAGCTGCACTGATTTGTCAAATAGAAAGTATGTCGATTGATGGTAAGCATAAAACTTATTATGTTTATTATGTTGAAAGTTTGAGACATAGTTTGTTGAGTAAATGAGATTTGTTTGTTTTGTTTTAAGCACCAAAATAAATTGTATCCCTAACTTGCAATGAAAGAAAATTTGTGTTGTTGATTTTAGAGCACCAAATGAAAATTGGAATCCTAACTTGCAAGTAATGAATTTTTTTTTGTAAATTTTAGAGCACTAAATGAAAGTTTTTTATTTTAAGCAACAACAGGGTTAGTTTAAAACCTGCACATGAAGCAAATAGTTAGTAAATGTGACCATATGGTGGGCTTCTACAAGCCTAAGAAAATTTATCTTATCAGTTACATGGCCTTTTTTTACAACGTTGTGTTACAATAGTGCTACTTTGTGTGAAAACAGAAGTGCTACTAACACAAACATGCTACAATATAGACAAAAGCTCTTAAAGAAAAGATTTTTATAATAATACAAAAGCGCTAATACAGAAACACAAGTGCTAACTAATGAACAAAAGCACCATACTACTAACAAAAGCGCTAATTCTTGGACCGCTATTGTAAGAACAAAAGCACTAGAATACCAAAAACAACAGCACTAAAGTGCAAACAAAAGCGCCAAAGTGCGACCTGTGTGTCAAGTTAAATAGTCAAAAAGTTAGTTTTGTAAAAATAAAAATGTTGTTGGTTGTTGGATTCACGTCGGGTTCACCAAATGATGCTCTGCAAAATGGATAAGTGTTAGACTAAAACCTGTGGTCGTATAACACACAAAAACAATAAGAAACAAGGATCAAAGTTAGTGTTATTCAACCAAAAACTAATCTAAGCAGGCATATCAAAAGAGACACTAAAAACATGCCAAAGTATTTAACTAGGGAAACAAATATCACAAGGAATCTCCAAATTCCTTCTAACATGCTCTTAGCTCCTTCTCCTTTGTTCCTCTCCTCTCCAAGTTCCAAATTAGTGTAGCTCTCAGCAACTTTTTGCACTATGGATGCTTATGGAGGTTCAAGATTGTAGATGATTAACTATGCTATGCAAGTGTTAAATAAGCTAAATATGAGATGATATGAAATGAACTAAGATTTATTTTTAGTCCAAAATGATAATATATTAGTGATTTTATGCTAAAATTCTCTCTAGAAATGCCTATAGATTAAACGCATACAAGTTTTCAGGATTATAACTATGAATGTTAAATGCTTGACAATGCTTGGGGCTTGAGGATTTGAAAATGAGGAATGTGAGCTCTATTTATAGGTAAAATGGAGCAATGGAGGGTTGAGATTGAGTAATCTCAACAAGGGTTAGGATTGAATGATATTCAATCCATGTGAGGGCTTTCAACCCAATCCCAAGATGACAAGTGTCAATATGAGATAGGTTGAGAGGAGAGGGAATAAGCATTAAATGCTTGACATGACTTGAGAGTTAACTTGGGAGTTAAGGTCAAGGTTGGGTTGAGTGAATAAATTCTTTATTCAAAGAATAAAGCTTTTATCCAATGGATAAACTCTTGTGCAAAGGTAAAAGGGATAACCATGGTCAAAGCAATAAATGCTTGAGGAGACACATGAGTCACATAAGGGTTGAGTTAGGGGTCAACCATAAATGGTCATGTAAGAGCCATAAGTGGTTTGGAAGACTTCAGAGGTTGAATTGTTGAACACACAAAGCATTAATTGCTTTTCAAAGATTTTGGAGTCTTTGAGAAGTGACTCTAAGTTGCTTAGGGATGTGACAATAATTAGGGGATGGATTAGGGTAATTGATTAGGATTAGATAGGTTCTAGAAGAATTTAGGATAAGGATTTAGGAGGCAAGTGGATTTGGTGGGTGAGGGAAAATATGATTTTAATTAAAATAAAATTAATTTATTTAAAAGAGGAAAGAGGATTAAATTGAATAAATAGTATTTATTCATTTAATTGATTGTGAATTTGGTTTAATGAATGAGTTAAAATAAATTGAATAATTTATTTAATTAATAGGAGAAAGTTTGAAGGTGAATTAATTAAATATTAATTTAATTAACTAATGGCTTAGTGGATTTTTAATCAAATAAATACAAAATATTCATTTAATTAAAATGGACAGATTTACGTGACTACAATAACATTCCTAGAAATGATAATGATTCTTCATCATCAAGTGAGACTAGCGAAGACACTGAACCTCCAGAAAAAGAAATCCTTGACTGTCAAAAGGACAAAGACTTTAGAAAAATGATGAAAGCTATCATGACCCGAGAGAAGGAAGATTATTTCTTAGAACTAGCAAAACAAGGTGCCAAACTTCCTACTAGATATGATGTTCAGACACTCGTTACTAAAAAGGAAGACTCACCTACACTTATGGTACACAAGCAATTACTAGCCTTACAGATGGAAGTCATAGAACTGAAGGATAAGGACAAGTCCCCAAAACAATATTCTCTAGAAACAATATGTTCCTTTCCATTTGACAAGAATCTATACATGCCTCCATTTCCTTCATGATTGGAGATCCCAAAATTTGACAAATATGATGGTACCTCAGAACCTTAAGATCATGTCAGGGAATTTTTTAATGCCTATATGGATTTCATGCAAAATCAAACGTACCTCATGCACCTCTTCCCAAGGAGTTTAGGGGGTCAAACAATGGAATGGTTCTCAAGTCTACCCAAAGGAATAAAAATGTTTGAAGAACTAATCCAACTATTCTTACAACAATATTCATACAACATTCAACATCCTATGACTATGATCAATCTTTGTAATACTCAACAGAAAATAGGGGAACCTCTTCTTACTTTCCTCCAATGATGGAGAAATATGTTCTCTAGGTATCCACGACCTATCCCAGACTCTGAGAAAATGGATATATTTGTCAATAACTTGGTCCCCAAACTGAAATATAGTATACAAATGCAAGTACACCCATCATTTAACAAAATGGTAGATAATGCCATTCGAATGGAAGATGTGCTCATAAAGAAGGGGGATATCACGCCTTGGAAAGAAACACAACCAGGATCTAGCTCTAAAAAGAAGAACAAGTATTGGAAATTTGGCAAAGCCAACAACAAGATGTTGTTAACGATGGAGTAGTAGACATTTTTAAAACCAACTCAAAGCCCACAATATTCAACTTGGCTAGTGGTACACAAGCACTTAAAGCTGCTGAGACTGCAATAGAAAATCCACCAAAGAAAGCTAAGGAATGGTTCAAAGAAAAGCCTTGGCTTTCCAAACCTAAGCATGATTTTACTCCTCTTGAAGAATCATATGAATCCACTTTCAAAACTCTGTTGGCAAACAACTTGATAACACTACCAGATAACTTCAGACCATATGATCCAGATGTCAAACCAAGATGGAGGGGAGAAAATGAATATTGTGACTTCCATTAGAATAAAGGTCATAACATAAACAATTGCATGAAGCTAAAACATGAGATTCAAGATCTCATAGATGTTGGTAAAGTCATTGTTGGGAATCACCTGACCAATGCTAATCATAAAGCATTTAAAGACCCTTTGCCTATTTAGGAACAAGGTGATTATTCAAAGACCAAAGGAAGTGCCAAGGTAAATTATACTTATGCCAGTCAGGACAACGTTATCAATATGATTGAGCCTTCCCACTTGGAATATTTCAATGTGATTATAGTCCAAGATAAACCAAATGAATCATGATATGAAAGAGATCTCACCTGTTCTCAAAAGAAAGTCACCCTCCAAGGAGCTAGTTCTTCCAAACTAGCTCAGGCAACATCAAACCCACCAGCATTGCCAAACAAACAAAAAGAATCAACCTTGGACAAATTTAAAAGGTTAACTTCATCATCATCTTCTAGATATAGTGTCGTTGAACAATTAAAAAGGACAAATGCTCAAATCTCAATCTTTGAATTGCTAAAACTTTCATCTGCTCACAAAGAAATCCTAGACAAAGCATTGCTCACCACCAACGTTCCAAAAGATTTAGACATTGATCAGTTTTAGTCTATGGTGGGTCATCTAACTTCACCTCACTATTTGACCTTCTTCGAAGAAGATGCCAACTCACTAAGTCATCCACATAACCAGCCATTGCATATTGAAGCCATGATCCATAAATACAGAGTCAAACATGTTTTGATAGATGGAGGTGTGGGGTTGAATATCTATACTTATAGTCTACTTACACAACTAGGATTCTTTGAAAAATGTCATTGATCCTGGCAAGAAAATAACAATAAAAACCTATGTTGAAGAAGAAAGGACTTCTAAAGGTTTGGTGTCATTACCAATCAAAGTGGGACTTGTAGAAAGAGATGTCCTTTTCCAGGTACTTGATATTCCATTGTCATATAATATATTATTGGGCAGGCCATGGATTCATGAAATGAAGGCAGTGTCATCAACATACCATCAATGCTTAAAGTTTCCTTATAACAGAGTTGAAGTCAATATTCCTGCTGATACAAATGTCATTTGTAATACATTGACAAAAGGTGTAGATACTTTTGTGCCTCATAATAGGGAAACCTCTCCAAATCAAGATCCAGAAACACTAATGAAAGACTTAGAAAAGAGATTGAAGATTACAAATACCAGCATGGATATTATAACAAGACACTTACGTAAGGTATCATTCTGGAACTTGACTTTTCGATCCGTAGATATGATAACAATACTGTGAACACTCTTGAACCGATCCAAAATTTATCCTTAGTACATCCTGAGTTGATTGACTGCATGTTACAAAACCAACCCATGAGTATACCTACTTTTGCCAATGACTATACGTTAGCCTATTATCTCAATGCAGTTGAACCAATAGACTCTTCCACCAATGAATAGAGTGAAAATATGACTGAAGTGGATATCAAGTATCTTAGTTGCAAAATCAAGAAAAATAAAAATAAAAGATCTGACGGCGAAAACCACATTGTGGTGGTGTCAGAATCTAAAAAAGAGAAAATAAAGGACACACCTAAAGGTGAGATACTTGATATACTGCCAAGTCATTTCTAAGAAAGGTCCTTCATATTGATCGAGCCAACTAAGTCAGTATTCATGCCGATACAAATATTGTCTGTAATACATTGACAAAAGGTGCAGATACTTTTGTGCCTCATAATAGGGAAACCTCTCCAAATCAAGATCCAAAAACACTAATGAAAGACTTAGAAAAGAGAATGAAAATTACAAATACCAGCATGGATGGCTACAAGATAGAACCAGTACTTTCATTAGTTTTTCTCCATCCATCACCAAAATAGTTGGGTAACCCATCAAAAGCTATGAGAACACAAACTTCAGCTTCGAATACCATATATGATGATCTCCTTGTACAGTCTTCTACCTCCATGGCAGATGAAATAGAAGAGGATGTTGTTCTTAATTGTCTCTTTAAGGAGGATAGTCAAAATGAGGAGGTACGACATTATGATATTTCCTTAAACCAATATGGTCCTGGATACAAAATTATTCAACACATAGGGTACTCAGGTACTAGTCCTTTGGGCAAACAAAAAGAAGGTATTACTAAACCAATTCAACTACAAACCAAATCCACAAATGATACGGTTGGACTGGGATACAATCCGAAAAAGACATCAGACCAAAAACATGTTTCTAAGTCTAAGTGCTCGAAAAGGATATCACCTTCAACATTACACAAAGAAGATCCTAAACAAACAAAATTAGAGTGTAGAAAAGAGAAAGAGGAATGAACAGTCAAGAAATAAGAAACAATCAGTGCTCAAGCTTCAATGGTATCAACTACAATAATACAAGAAGTTAAGGCCCCCGAGGATATAAGAGATGAAGTAGTAAGAATCAGAGAATTGTTTGCACCATTAAAAGTTCTAGTCACATATACTGGCGGGCAGTAAGTAGACGATTCAAAGACTAATTCAAACAGGTATGAATGGGGTCCTAATTATCTTTCAGATACATCCACTACAGGAACTTCAAAAGAATGTAGCGATGTCATAGATGATACTCAAGAGTTGATGCGCATAAAACTAGAGAAAGAAATATAGGAAATTAGACTAACGAGACAAGAAAATTATGAACAAGGATTGAAAGAAGGGAGATTACCAAAAAGATTCTCATCTATATGCCCTTATCATAAAATAGAACAAATCAGGTATATCACTACACAAGAAGAGTTGGAAGCTATAGAACTAGAGCCAGTTATCAGTCTAGAAGAAGCCGAATGGAGTAGAAGACAACAAATCAGGTGTGTCAGATAAAAATGACAAATGAACCACAACATGAAGGAACTTGCAGCATTAAAGATGTTGGTATTGATACAATACATATGCTTACTAAATCACCTGAAGAATGCTCGAAAACTTCATCCGATGACTCTAATGACCCTGATGACAATATTATTTAGAACAATATCTACTCAGCCTTAAATTATGAATTATCTGATACAAATAATGAAAATTTGTCTACTAGTCTTATTGGTGTTAAACCATGATATGAAGTGCAGTCTAGCGTAGTGAATAATGTTACAAGTATGTCTATCGGATTATATCGATTAAATATTAACATGAAGTTTAATAATCATGATCTGACTCTTCCTGGTCTCAAGACACTTACGCAAGGTATCATTCTGGAACTTGAATTTTCGATCCGTAGATGTGATAAAAATACCCTGAATGCTCTTGAACCTATCCAAAATTTATCCTTAGTACATCTTGAGTTGATTGATTGCACGTTACAAAACCAGCCCATGAGTATACTTACTTTTGCCAATGACTATACATTAGCCTATTATCTCAATCCAGTTGAACCCATAGACTCTTCCACCAGGGAACAGAATGAAAATAGACTGAAGTGGATATCAAGTATCTTAGTCGCAAAAACAAGAAAAATAAAAATAAAAGATCTGACGGCGAAAACCAGATTGTGATGGTGTCAGAATCTAAAAAAGAGAAAATAAAGGACGCACCTAAAGGTGAAAACCTCTCTGAGGCACCTGAAGGTGAGATACTTGATATACTGCCAAGTCATTTCCAAGAAAGGTCCTCCATATTGATCGAGCCAACTCAGCTAGTGAACATTCAGAGTCAAGAGACACCACACATCAGTCATGTAGCTCAATCACTATCAGAAGAAGAATTGAAGGAGTTCACTCATCTATTCTTAGAAAAGAAAACAAACTTTGCATAGATGTACTCTGATATGCTAGGCTTGGATACTGATCTCATTATGCACCATGTTTCAATTACACCAGGAGTAAAACCAGTTAAGCAAAAACTCTGTAAGTTGCACCTACATGTAGCACTATTAGTCAAGACTGAACTAGAAAAACTGCTCAAAGCTGGATTCATTAGAGCTATAGATTATGCCAAGTGGATTTCAAACATAGTACCTGTGTCAGAGGCAGACAAATCTATCAGAGTTTGCACTGATTTCAGAGATCTTAATGAAGCATGTCTGAAGGATGACTTTGCATTGCCAAACATTGATATGATAGTCGACATGACTGTTGGATACGAGATGTACTCACTAATTGATGGATTCTCTGGCTATAATAAAATCAAAATAGCTCCTAGAGATCAAGAAAAGACAACTTTCACTTCCATTAGAATAAAGGTCATAACTTAAACAATTGCATGAAGCTAAAACATGAGATTCAAGATCTCATAGATGCTGGTAAAGTCATTGTTGCAAATCACCCGACCAATGCTGATCATAAAGCATTTAAAGACACTTTTCCTATTTAGGAACAAGGTGATTATTCAAAGACCAAAGGAAGTGCCAAGGTAAATTATACTTATGCCAGTAAGGACAACATTATCAACATGATTGCGCCTTCCCACTTGGAATATTGCAATGTGATTATAGTCCAAGATAAACCAAATGAATCACGATATGAAAGAGATCTCACCCATTCTCAAAAGAAAGTCACCCTCCAAGGAGCTAGTTCTTCCAAACTGGGTCAAGCAACATCAAACCCATTAGCATTGCCAAACAAACAAAAATAATCAACCTTGGACAAATTTAAAAGGTTAACTTCATCATCATCTTCTGGATATAGTGTCGTTGAACAATTAAAAAGGACAAATGCTCAAATCTCAATCTTTGAATTGCTAAAACTTTCATCTACTCACAAAGAAATCCTAGACAAAGCATTGCTAACCACCAAAATTCCAAAAGATTTAGACATTGATTGGTTTTAGTCTATGGTGGATCATCTGACTTCACCTCACTATTTGACCTTCTTCAAAGAAGATCACAACTCACTAAGTCATCCACATAACTAGCCATTGCATATTGAATCCATGATCCATAAATATAGAGTCAAACATGTTTTCATAGATGGAGGTGCGGGGTTGAATATCTATACTTACAGTCTCCTTACACAACTAGGATTCTCTGAAAAATGTCATTGATCCCAACAAGAAAATAACAATAAAAGCCTATGATGAAGATGAAAGGACTTCTAAAGGTCTGGTGTCATTACCAATTAGAGTGGGACCTATAGAAAGAGATGTCCTTTTCCAGGTACTTGATATTCCATTGTCATATAATATATTACTGGGCAGACCATGGATTCATGAAATGAAGGCAATGCCGTCAACATAACATCAATGCTTCAAGTTTCCTTATAACAGAGCTGAAGTTAGTATTCCTACTGATACAAATATCATCTGTAATACATTGACAAAAGCTGCAGATACTTTTGTGCATCATAATAGGGAAACCTCTCCAAATCAAGATCCAGAACCACTAATGAAAGACTTAGAAAAGAGATTGAAGATTACAAATACCAGCATGGATGGCTAGAAGATAGAACTGGTACTTTCATTAGTTTCTCTCCCTCCATCACCAAAACAATTGGGTAACCCATCAGAAGCTATGAGAAAACAAACTTCAGCTTCGAATACCATATATGATGATCTCTTTGTACAATCTTCTGCCTCCGTGGTGGATTAAATAGAAGAGGATGTTGTTCTTAATTGTCTCTTTAAGGAGGATAGTCAAAATGAGGAGGTATGACATTATGATATTTCCTCAAACCAATATGGTCCTAGATACAAAATTATTCAATGCATGGGGTACTCAGGTAGTAGTCCTTTGGGAAAACAAAAAGAAGGTATTACTGAACCAATTCATCTACAAACCAAATCCACAAATGATAAGGCTAGATTGGGATACAATCCAAAAAAGACATCAAATCAAAAACATGTTTCTAAGTCTAAGTACCCGAAAAGGATATCGCCTTCAACATTACACAAAGCAGATCCTAAAGAAACAAAAGCAGAGTCTAGAAAAGAGAAAGAGGAATCAGCAGTCAAGAAATAAGAAATAGTTAGTGCTCAAGCTTCAATGGTATCAAGTACAATAATACAAGAAGTTGAGGTCCCTGAGGATATAAGAGATGAAGTAGTAAGAATTAGAAAATTGTTTGCACCATTAAAAGTTCCAGTCACATATATTGGCAGGCAGCAAGTAGACGATTCAGAGACTGATTCAAACTAGTATGAATGGGGTCCTGACTATCTTTCAGATACATCCACTACAGGAACTTCAGAAGAATCTAGTGATGTCATAGATGATACTCAAGAGTTGATGCACATAAAACTAAAGAAAGAAATACAGGAAATTAGACAAAGGAGACAAGCAAATTATGAACAAGGATTTAAAGAAGGGAGATTACTAGAAAGCTTCTCATCTATGTGCACTTATCCTAAAATAGAACAAATCAGGTATAGCACTACACAAGAAGAGTTGGAAGATATAGAACAAGAGCTAGTTATCAGTCCAGAAGAAGCTGAATGGAGTAGAAGACAACAAATCACATAAACATCAAGATCATGTCAACAGGTGTGTCAGATAAAAATGACAAATGAACCACAACATGAAGGAACTTGTAGTATTAAAGATGTTGGTATTGATACCATACATATGCTTACTAAATCACTTGAATAAGGCTCAGAAACTTCATCCGATGACTCTAGTGACCCTAATGACAATCTTATTCAGAACAATATCTACTCAACCTTAATTTATGAATTATCTAATACAAACAATGAAAATTTGCCTACTAGTCTTATTGCTATTAAACCATGATATGAAGTCTAGTCTAGCATAGTGAATGACATTACAAGTATGTCTATTGGATTAGATCAATTAAATATTAATGTGAACTTTAATAATCATGATCTGACTCTTCCTGGTCTTGAGACACTTACGCAAGGTATCATTTTGGAACTTGACTTTTCAATCTATAGCTATGATAAAAATACCATGAACGCTCTTGAACCTTTCCAAAATTTATCCTTAGTACATCCCGAGTTGATTGATTGCACATTACAAAACCAGCCCATGAGTATACCTATTTTTGCCAATGACTATACGTTAGCCTATTATCTCAATGCAACGGAACCCACAGACTCTTCCACCAATGAACAGAGTGAAAATATGACTGAAGTGGATATCAATTATCTTAGTCACAAAAACAAGAAAAATAAAAATAAAAGATCTGACGGCGAAAACCACATTCTGGTGGTGTCGGAATCTAAAAAAGAGAAAATAAAGGATGCACCTCAAGGTGAAAACCTCTCTGAGGTGCCTGAAGGTGAGATACTTGATATACTACCAAGTCATTTCCTAGAAAGGTCCTCCATATTGAACGAGCTAACTCAGCCAGTGAACATTGGGAGTCAAGACACAAGACACATCAGTCATGTAGCTCAATCACTATCAGAAGAAGAATTGAAGGAGTTCACTCAGCTATTCTTAGAAAAGAAAATAAACTTTGCATAGACGTACTCTGATATGCCAGGCTTGGATCCTGATCTCATTATGCACCATCTTTCAATTACACCTAGAGTAAAACCAGTTAAGCAAAAACTCTATAAGATGCACCCGCATGTAGCACTATTAGTCAAGACTGAACTAGAAAAACTACTCAAAGTTGGATTCATTAGAGCTATAGATTATGTCGAGTGGATTTCAAACATAGTACTTGTGTCAAAGGCAGACAAATCTATCAGAGTTTGCACTGACTTCAGATATCTTAACAAAGTGTGTCCGAAGGAAGACTTTCCATTGCCAAACATTGATATGATAATCGACATGACAGTCAGATACGAGATGTACTCACTTACTGATGGATTCTCCGGCTATAATCAAATCAAAATAGCTCTTGGAGATGAAGAAAAGACAACTTTCACTTCCATCAGAATAAAGGTCATAACATAAACAATTGCATGAAGCTAAAACATGAGATTCAAGATCTCATAGATGCTGGTAAAGTCGTTGTTGAGAATCACCCGACCAATGTTGATCATAAAGCATTTAAAGACCCTTTGCCTGTTTAGGAACAAGGTGATTATTCAAAGACCAAAGGAAGTGCCAAGGTAAATTATACTTATGCCAGTCAGGACAACGTTATCAACATGATTGAGCCTTCCCACTCGGAATATTGCAATGTTATTATAGTCCAGGATAAACCAAATGATTCATGATATGATAGAGATCTCACCCATTCTCAAAAGAAAGTCACCCTCCAAGGAGCTAGTTCTTCCAAACCAGCTCAGGCAACATCAAACCCACCAACATTGCCAAACAAACAAAAAGAATCAACCTTGGACAAATTTAAAAGGTTAACTTCATCATCATCTTTTGGATATAGTGTCATTGAACAATTAAAAAGGACAAATGCTCAAATCTCAATCTTTGAATTGCTAAAACTTTCATCTGCTCACAAAGAAATCCTAGACAAAGCATTGCTCACCACCAACATTCCAAAAGATTTAGGCATTGATCAATTTTAGTATATGGTGGGTCATCTGACTTCACCTCACTATTTGACCTTCTTCAAAGAACATGACAACTCATTAAGTCATCCACATAACCAGCCATTGCATATTGAAGCCATGATCCATAAATAAAGAGTCAAACGTGTTTTGATAGATGGAGGCATGGGGTTGAATACCTATACTTACAATCTGCTTACACAACTGGGATTCTCTCAAAAATGTCATTGACCCCGACAAGAAAATAACAATAAAAGCCTATGATGAAGAAGAAAGGACTTCTAAAGGTCTGGTGTCACTACCAATCAGAGTGGGACCTGCAGAAAGAGATGTCCTTTTCTAGGTACATGATATTCCATTGTCATATAATATATTACTGGGCAGGCCATGGATTCATGAAATGAAGGTAGTGTCGTCAACATAGAATCAATGCTTAAAATTTCCTTATAATAGAGATGAAGTTAGTATTCCTGTTGATACAAATGTAAGACTTATGAAAGATCGAGAAATAGTAATGAAAGACTCAGAAAAGAGATTGAAGATTACAAATACTAGCATGGATGGCTACAAGATAGAACTGGTACTTTCATTAGTTTCTCTCCCTCCATCACCAAAATAGTTGGGTAAGCCATCAGAAGCTATGAGAACACAAACTTCAGCTTCGAATACCATAAATGATGATCTCCTTGTACAGTCTTCTACCTCCGTGGCGAATGAAATAGAAGAGGATGTTGTTCTTAATTGTCTCTTTAAGGAGGATAGTCAAAATGAGGAGATACGACATTATGATATTTCCTTAAATCAGTATGGTCTTGGATACAAAATTATTCAACGCATGGGGTACTCAGGAACAAGTCCTTTGGGCAAACAAAAAGAAGGTATTACTAAACCAATTCAGCTACAAACCAAATCCACAAATGATAAGGCTGGACTGGGATACAATACGAAAAAGACATCAGACCAAAAACATATTTCTAAGTCTAAGTGCCCGAAAAGGATATCGCCTTCAACATTACACGCAGTAGATCCTAAACAAACAAAAGCAGAGTGTAGAAAAGAGAAAGAGGAATGAACAGTCAAGAAATAAGAAATAGTCAGTGCTCAAGCTTCAATGGTATCAACTACAATAATACAAGAAGTTGAGGTCCCTGAGGATATAAGAGATGAAGTAGTAAGAATCAGAAAATTGTTTGCACCATTAAAAGTTTCAGTCACATATACTGGTAGGCAGCAAGTAGACGATTAGAAGACTCATTCAAACAAGTATGAATGGGGTCCTGACTATCTTTCAGATACATCCACTAAAGGAACTTCAGAAAAATCTAGCGATGTCATACATGATACTCAATAGCTGATGCGCATAAAACTAGAGAAAGAAATACAGGAAATTAGACAAACGAGACAAGCAAATTATGAACAAGGATTGAAAGAAGGGAGATTACCAAAAAGCTTCTCATCTATGTGCCCTTATCATAAAATAGAACAGATCAGGTATATCACTACACAAGAAGAGTTGGAAGCTATAGAACAAGAGCCAGTTATCAGTCTAGAAGAAGCTGAATGGAGTAGAAGACAACAAATCACAGAAACATCAAGATCATGTCAACAGGTGTGTCAGATAAAAATGACAAATGAACCACAACATGAAGGAACTTGCAACATTAAAGATGTTGGTATTGATACCATACATATGCTTACTAAATCACCTGAAGAAGGCTCGAAAACTTCATCCGATGACTCTAATGACCCTGATGACAATCTTATTCAGAACAATA
The DNA here is from genome assembly GCF_030272615.1 of Cryptomeria japonica. Taxonomy (NCBI): domain Eukaryota; kingdom Viridiplantae; phylum Streptophyta; class Pinopsida; order Cupressales; family Cupressaceae; genus Cryptomeria; species Cryptomeria japonica. The sequence goes on from NC_081413.1 coordinate 643,687,808, forward strand.
TCTACTCAGCCTTAAATTATGAATTATCTAATACAAATAATGAAAATTTGTCTACTACTCTTATTGCTGTTAAACCACGATATGAAGTCCAGTCTAGTGTAGTGAATGAGGTTACTGGTATGTCTATCAGATTAGATCGATTAAACATTAATGTGAAGTTTAATAATCATGATCCGACTCTTCCTGGTCTCAAGATACTTACGCAAGGTATCATTTTGGAACTTGACTTTTCGATCCGTAGCTGTGATAACAATACCGTGAAGGCTCTTGAACCTATCCAAAATTTATCCTTACTACATCCTGAGTTGATTGATTGCACGTTACAAAACCAGCCCATGAGTATACCTACTTTTGCCAATGACTATACGTTAGCCTATTATCTCAATGCAGTTGAACCCATAGACTCTTCCACCAGGGAACAGACTGAAAATATGACTGAAGTGGATATCAAGTATCTTAGTCACAAAAACAAGAAAAATAAAAATAAAAGATCTGATAGCAAAAACCACATTGTGGCGGTGTCAGAATCTAAAAAAGAGAAAATAAAGGATACACCTAAAGGTGAAAACCTCTATGAGGCACTTGAAGGTGAGATACTTGATATACTGCCAAGTCATTTCCAAGAAAGGTCCTCTATATTGATCGAGCCAACTCAGCCAGTGAACATTGGGAGTCAAGAGACACCACACATCAGTCATGTAGCTCAATCACTATCAGAAGAAGAATTTAAGGAGTTCACTCAACTATTCTTAGAAAAGAAAATAGACTTTGCATAGATGTACTCTGATATACCAGGCTTGGATACTGATCTCATTATGCACCATGTTTCAATTACACCAGGAGTAAAACCAGTTAAGCAAAAACTCCGTAAGATGCACCCGCATGTAGCACTATTAGTCAAGACTGAACTAGAAAAACTGCTCAAAGCTGGATTCATTAGAGCTATAGATTATGTAGAGTGGATTTCAAACATAGTACCTGTGTCAAAGGCAGACAAATCTATTAGAGTTTGCACTGATTTCAAAGATCTTAATAAAGCATGTCCGAAGGACGACTTTCCATTGCCAAACATTGATATGATAGTCGACATGACTGTCAGATAGGAGATGTACTCACTAATTGATGGATTCTCTCGCTATAATCAAATCAAAATAGCTCCTAGAGATCAAGAAAAGACAACTTTCACTTCCATCAGAATAAAGGTCACAACATAAACAATTGCATGAAGCTAATACATGAGATTCAAGATCTCATAGATGCTGGTAAAGTCGTTGTTGAAAATCACCCAACCAATTGTAATCATAAAGCATTTAAAGACCCTTTGCTTGTTTAGGAACAAGGTGTTGGGAGTATTTAAAATTGAGTCAAAGTTTGTAGGCCTATTTCAAATTTTTGCTCTGTATGTCAGAAAGGCACCCAAATAAGTCAGTTTGAATGGCCTAGTTAGCAAGGGGGTAAAATGGAGCCGGTTGATTTTCAGAGTGTAAGGCTTGGGATTCATGTCCCACACCTTTCATTTGGCCTATTTAGTGTGTTGCAACTTTCAGAATTCAGTTTGGAGAAGTTTATCAAGTACCCGTTTTGAGGGGTTAGCTGAAAGTGCATTCTAGGCACAAGTGCAAATTTTATTAAGTAGCCTACTTTGGGTGTTTATATCTTTTGCCATGTTTATTATCATGAATAATTTCAAAATGGATTGAATTTTTTGTATAAATGTGAGTCAAAATGCAAAATTTCAAGTCCTTATGAATCCGTTTGCTCAGTTTTCAAAGCTCAATCCATTTGTAGTTTTTGATGTTTGCACAAGTGTAAAAATGTCCCGGTGAGCGTCATGTCAGAATGTTTGTTCCGGGCTAATGTTGGTATAAATGGTGAGCTACATTTCAAATTTCAAGGCTCTACCAATCTGTTTGATCGGTTTTCAAAAGAGCTCATTTTGCCATCAAATTCAGTTATCTGCACTTCCAGTGTTATATCAGTTAATATAGCCATTTTTGTGAGTGTCTCGTTTGCATCCTGTTAGTCTGGTGATCGAACTGAGAATTCAAAGATTTAATATGTACTTTAAGGTACTTATGTTCCGAATTTGACGACCTACGAAGGTTGTTTGGTATTTTTAAGAAAGGCATCATGTGTTGCCAGAACATTGACTTCATCAGGTCCACAATGTCGACAAAGCCAGTTGGGCATTTTTGAAAATTAATATCTCTTCACTCGGGACTCGTCTTGAGAAACCGTTTGGTAGAAGTCATCCTTGTATATCAGAGTATACGCCTGTCAGATGGCGAGCTCCAGAAAGGTGTTTTGATAGGTTTGAAAATTACGTCTTCGCAATTAAATGTGAAAATTGTGGCGTAATTGCCTGAAGGTTGTAAAATGCGGATTAATGATCCAAAAATGATGCCAATAATTTCCAGAGGTATGTTTGAGCTCCGTGAACCATTCCAGAGGTCAGTGGCATGAAAACAAAAAATTTTTTAGTCAGACCCACTTTGGGGCCCGACCTGGATCATGCCTGTGCCTTATTATTTTTATTGGCGACTTTGTTCACTAAGAGATTTTTAGAGTATCTAAATTTGGATTTTTATTTTGAAACATGTTATAAGAGTGATGATGATAAAATCCATCTCCTGTGCAGTCAAAATACAAAGGCACATTTATTAAACCAAATTGCAAATTGGTAGTTAACAAATGAGGCATTATAAGTTTTCAATGCAAATGTTGGTAGGTGTAATTCCAAATTTACAAGGCAGCCAATAATCCTTTCTTTGTGTCGCAAGTGAAAGAGTACAACTTCCAATCCAATGCAAATTAGTAAACATGCCAATGTCCACCTGTGTGTGGTGTTGAAAGGAGGTTTTAAGCAAATTTCAAAGAAAATGTGGCAGCAAGTTCAATCGCCAACCAATCCTTCCATGTATGAGCTGCACTTAAAATTTTCAAGCAAATGCACACAGGCAGCATTGAAACCAAGTGGTTAAGCATTGGAGTTTGTAAACAACAACAGTAGCATTGGTCTTCAAGTGCAAACAGACAGCAGCTCCAGCAAAACTATTCCCTTCCTCCCACATACAACAGCCCCATGGTGAAATTCCAAGCAAAAGCCAAATTCTCCAACTTTCCTAGCATTCTCCTTGCTGTGTGTGATGGCTGGGAGTGCAATTTAAACTTTCAAACAAATGCAATTTGCAGTAGTACCCTCCTTTTGCATGGCACATGTTATGGTGTTGTAAGTTTGAAAGATTTTCAAACATGTGCCAATCCTCTCTGTCGTGTGCTGTAGCTAGGAGAAAGTTTTGTTCTTTTTTAAAAATGTTTGAAAGCATAATGCAAACAAGGTAACAACAGTCTCCTCCCTCATGTGGACCATGAAATCATCCAAGTAAATAAAATGGAAGGGGGTATTAAAATCCCACACAAAATGAATGGGCAGCACCATTAAAAACTCAAAGAAAAGCTCCAAAATCATAGTCCTAGGCATAATGCATTATCTCACATTGGCTGGGAAGTGGACTTTTTTGATGTTTATAAACAAAAACGCATTATAGTAATATGTCTAAGACATAAAGGCTTTTGACAGATGGTGCCCATGGGCGCCCAAGGTGCGCCCACGTGTGAGCACGGATCCCGAGGTGACAGAGGAGGTGAGTCGACGGTGACCAAGTGGACCCCATGCAGGCATGCTTCCTGAGGCAGACAAGAAAATTTTTGCAGAGGAAGGTCGGCTTAATGAGTGAGCAAGTTCGAGATGGATCAACGGTGCGCGCTATTTCGCGAAAGGAAGATGCACGAGAGTTACACCTTGCGAAATAGCGAAAGTGAACGAGAGTCATCCACGTGTCGTGATAGATGGTCATGTCAATTCTGAAGATGACATGGCGATGAAGTGGCGTACAAGCAAGCAGCCCGGTGGCCGTGACGTGGCCGACAGGTGGCAAAAGATGAGGTGTCATCCCAAGTGGCATCCGGTCAACCCGATCGACAAATCTGAGGTCGCCATGTGGCAAGGCGTCAGAGCACAAATGGAGGCAAAAATCAAAAATTAAAATGAATAAATGATATAGTTCTGACTATATTAAAATTTGAAATATTTAAATGACTGAGCACAAATGGGAATTAATTCGCCCAGAGTCTAAATTTTGGCCAAAATATAAAGTATTATATATCGCCGGAAAGCTCTCGGAGGGAGGAATCTGATTATGAGGTTAATTTTGACAAATGTGGGATATTTTGGAAGCAGTATCCACGAGAACAAAATTCAGTTAGAGGAAAGACACTTGGCAATTTTCAGTTGTAGATTTGATTCTCTTCCCTCTCCTTCTTATTCCCAATTCTTCTCAGTTGTAAGGGTTCCAGAAATTTGGAGAATGACTCCATTTTTTCATGGCTTCCAATTTTGAGTATTCTTCCAGATTGTACAAAGAAGGGTTATCCTTTCAATAATGGAGTTCGATTCTTTGCTATATGTGTTCTTAGCTGTAGGTTCTTGTGTATGTAAGGCATGCACAAATTCACACAGAAGTTGTCTCTGGATTTGTATTTTCATTATATTCAGATCAGATCCTCAAGGAGGATGAGATTTGTTATCTCAAGGAGGTAATTGTGATTGTTTACAGGGATTCTTCAAGGAAGAATTTAAATTCTGTAATAAATCATGAATAATGGAATATAGTGTCTTGATTTGATATTTTCTGTGAGTGAGCTGAGTAATGCATTTATGCAAGGCATTAAATGCATGAATATTTAATAATGAAGATGGATTTGCAGTATAAGGTTTCATTTATAGTTTGATGTGTGACTCTGTTGCCCTTGGATAAGGCATTGATTGTACAAGTTTGGGGATGTCTTTCAGATCAAACAATTTAAAAGATAAATCTATTTCCCTTTATGTTTAGGGGTGTGTTCTATCCTTCCAAAGCTCTGTTTCACCTATGATTTATACAGATCTAGCCAATCTGTAGTGTGTTCTTAATTTGGTGAGCTTGTGGAATGGTTTGTCTGCTCATTGTTGATGCAATCCTATGTTTGTGATTGTTGTATTCAGTGCATCAAAAGGGTGTCCCCCCTAGGTCTAGCAGAACTTGAAGTGCAGGAGGATCATTAGGATCCTATGTTATGTTGTCCAAGCCCTGAGGTGTTTCATTGATTGAGATCGGCTATCTCATAGATAGATTTGTAGGTGTCTTGGGTTATCACTTTTGGTGAACAACACAAGGTAATTATTCAAAGACCAAAGGAAGTGCCAAGGTAAATTATACTTATGCCAGTCAGGACAACGTTATCAACATGATTGAGCCTTCCCACTCGGAATATTGCATTGTGATTATAGTCTAAGATAAACCAAATGAATCATGATATGAAAGAGATCTCACCCATTCTCAAAAGAAAGTCACCCTCCAAGGAGCTAGTTCTTCCAAACCGGCTCAACCAACATCAAACCCACAAGCATTGCGAAACAAACAAAAAGAATCAACCTTGGACAAATTTAAAAGGTTAACTTCATCATCATCTTCTGGATATAGTGTCGTTGATCCATTAAAAAGAACAAATGCTCAAATCTCAATCTTTGAATTGCTAAAACTTTCATCTGCTCACAAATAAATCCTAGACAAAGCATTGCTAACCACCAACATTCCAAGAGATTTAGACATTGATCGGTTGTAGTCTATGGTGGGTCATCTCACTTCACCTCACTATTTGACCGTATTCGAAGAAGATCACAACTCACTAAGTCATCCACATAACCAGTCATTGCATATTGAAGCCATGGTCCATAAATATGGAGTGAAACGTGTTTTCATAGATGGAGGTACGGGGTTGAATATCTGTACTTACAATCTGCTTACACAACTAGGATTTCTTGAAAAATGTCATTGATCCCAACAAGAAAATAACAATAAAAGCCTATGATGAAAAAGAAAGGACTTCTAAAGGTCTGGTGTCATTACCAATCAAAGTGGGACCTGTAGAAAGGGATGTCCTTTTTCAGATACTTGATATTCCATTGTCATATAATACATTAATGGGCAGGCCATGGATTCATGAAATGAAGGCAGTGTCGTCAACATACCATCAATGCTTCAATTTCCTTATAACAAAGTTGAAGTCAGTATTCCTGCTGATACAAATATCATTTGTAATACATTGACAAAAGCTGCAGATACTTTTGTGCCTCATAATAGGGAAACCTTTCCAAATCAAGATCCAGAAACACTAATGAAAGACTTAGAAAAGAGATTGAAGATTACAAATACCAGCATGGATGGCTACAAGATAGAACTGGTACTTTCATTAGTTTCTCTCCTTCCATCACCAAAACAATTGGGTAAGCCATCAGAAGCTATGAGAAAACAAACTTCAGCTTCGAATACCATATATGATGATCTCTTTGTACAATCTTCTACCCCCATGGCGGATGAAATAGAAGAGGATGTTGTTCTTAATTGTCTCTTTAAGGAGGATTGTCAAAATGAGGAGCTATGACATTATGATATTTCGTAAAACTAATATGGTCCTGGATACAAAATTATTCAACGCATGGGATACTCACCTACTAGTCCTTTGGGCAAACAAAAAGAAGGTATTACTAAACCAATTCATCTACAAACCAAATCCACAAATGATAAGGCTAGACTGGGATACAATCCAAAAAAGACATCAGACCAAAAACATGTTTCTAAGTCGAAGTGCCTGAAAAGGATATCACCTTCAACATTACACGAAGTAGATCCTAAACAAACAAAAGTAGAGTGTAGAAAAGAGAAAGAGGAATCAATAGTCAAGAAATAAGTAACAGTCAGTGCTCAAGCTTCAATGGTATCAACTACAATAATACAGGAAGTTGAGGTCCCTGAGGATATAAGAGATGAAGTAGTAAGAATCAGAGAATTTTTTGCACCATTAAAATTTCTAGTCACATATACTGGCAGGCAGCAAGTAGACAATTCAGAGACTGATTCAAATAAGTATGAATGGGGTCCCGACTATCTTTCAGATACATCCACTAGAGGAACTTCAGAAGAATCTAGCGATGTCATAGATGATACTCAAGAGCTGATGCACATAAAAATAGAAAAAGAAATACAAGAAATTAGACAAAGGAGACAAGCAAATTATGAACAAGGATTGAAAGAAGGGAGATTACCAGAAAGATTCTCATCTATGTGCCCTTATCTTAAAATAGAACAAATTAGGTATAGCACTACACAAGAAGAGTTGGAATATATAGAACAAGAGCCAGTTATCAGTCCAGAAGAAGCCGAATGGAGTAGAAGACAACAAATCATAAAAACATCAAGATCATGTCAACAGGTGTGTCAGATAAAAATGACAAATGAACCACAACATGAAGGAACTTGCAGCATTAAAGATGTTGGTATTGATACCTTACATATGCTTACTAAATCACTTGAAGAAGGCTCAGAAACTTCATCCGATGACTCTAGTGACCCTGATGACAATCTTATTCAGAACAATATCTACTCAGCCTTAAATTGTGAATTATCTGATACAAACAATGAAAATTTGTCTACTAGTCTTATTGCTATTAAACCACGATATGAAGTCCAGTCTAGCATAGTGAATGACATTATAAGTATGTCTATCAGATTAGATCGATTAAATATTAACGTGAACTTTAATAATCATGATCTAATTCTTCCTGTTCTCGAGACACTTATGCAAGGTATCATTCTGGAACTTGACTTTTCAATCCATAGCTATGATAACAATACCATGAACGCTCTTTAACCTTTCCAAAATTTATCCTTAGTACATCCCAAGTTGATTGAATTCACGTTATAAAACCAGCCCATGAGTATACCTACTTTTGCCAATGACTATACGTTAGCCCATTATCTCAATGCAGTTGAACCCACAGACTCTTCCACCAATGAAAAGAGTGAAAATATGAATGAAGTGGATATCAAGTATCTTAGTCGCCAAAACAAGAAAAATAAAAATAAAAGATTTGACGACGAAAACCACATTGTGGCGGTGTCAGAATCTAAAAAAGAGAAAATAAAGGATGCACCTAAAGGTGAAAACCTCTCTAAGGTGCCTGAAGGTGAGATACTTGATATACTACCAAGTCATTTTCAAGAAAGGTCCTCCATGTTGATCGAACCAACTCAGCCAATGAACATTGGGAGTCAAGAGACACCACATATTAGTCATGTAGATCAATCACTATCACAAGAAGAATTGAAGGAGTTCACTCAGCTATTCTTAGAAAAGAAAATAAACTTTGCATAGACGTACTTTGATATGCCAGGCTTGGATCCTGATCTCATTATTCACCATCTTTCAATTACACCAGGAGTAAAACTATTTAAGCAAAAGCTCCATAAGATGCACCCGCATATAGCACTATTAGTGAAGACTGAACTAGAAAAACTACTCAAAGCTGGATTCATTAGAGCTATAGATTATGCCGAGTGGATTTCAAACATAGTACCTGTGTCAAAGGCAGACAAATCTATCAGAGTTTTCACTGACTTTAGAGATCTTAACAAAGCTTGTCCGAAGGATGACTTTCCATTATCAAACATTGATATGATAGTCGACATGACTGTCAGATACAATATGTACTCACTAATTAATGGATTCTCCAACTGTAATCAAATCAAAATAGCTCCTGGAGATCAAGAAAATATAGCTTTCACTTGTGCATGGGGAACCTTTTGCTGGAACATCATGCCATTTGGGCTAAAGAATGTAGGAGTGACCTATCAGAGAGAAGTTACAACCATTTTTCATGATATGATGCATAAGGATATGGAAGATTATGTTGATGACACCTTAGTGAAGACTATGAAGAGATCAATGCATATTCAAGAGTTAGGTCCTATACTCGACAAAATGGAAAAGTTCAAACTCTTACTAAATCCAAAGAAGTGTGCATTCAGAGTGACATCTAGTAAACTACTTGGCTATATCATTTCAAAGAAGGGAATCGATGTTGATCCTGAGAAGGTCCAAGCCATAATGGAAATGCCGCCTCCGAAGAACATCAGTCAAATGAGAAGTTTACAGGGACATCTCCAATCCATCAGATGATTCATTTCTCAACTAGCAAACAAAGCTCAACCTTTCACAAAGGTATTAAGGAAAGGAATAATATACAATTGGTATCAGCAGTGTGAACAACATCTTTAATAGATAAAAGAGTACATGTCGAATCCACCAATATTGATGCCAGCGATTCAGGGTAAACCACTAATTTTATATATATCAGCAATTGATTCATCACTAGGGGCACTTCTAGTACAATAAGATGACAACAAAAAGGAACACGCTATCTATTACATCAGTAGGACATTGGTGTCTTATGAAATGAACTATAGTATAATAGAAAAAGCATGCTTGGCATTAGTCTTTGCATCACAAAAATTGAGGCACTAGATGCTAGCACATTCAATCAAGCTAGTGGCCAAAATCAATCCACTCAAGTATCTTCTCAATAAGGCAACACTTACAAGAAGATTGGCAAAATGGGTAATTATCCTTACGGAGTTTGACATTGAATATGTGGAACACAAAGCCATAAAAGGACAAGTAATTGTTGATCAACTTGTTGAAGCTCCACTTGAGGATACTCAACTGCTTCATATAGAGTTCCCAGATGAATCAATAATGCATCTTACTCAACAACCCTAGAAGATGTTCTTCGATGAGTCCTTTACTCAAAATGGTTTAGGTGCTGGCATATTATTCATTACTCAGAAATATTCAATCCCAAAGTCTTATAAGATTCTATTCCCTTGTACAAACAACATTGCAGAATATGAAGCTTTGGTGAATGGGATAAAACTGGCTATTGAAGGGAAGGTTGCAAAATTGTATATCTATGGAGATTCTTAGCTGGTGGTTAATCAAATCAACGATACATATCAGACTCGGGATGAGAAATTGATGCCTTACAAGAGGATTGTTGATGATCTTAAGAAGTATTTTCCATTTGTATCATTCCAACAGATTCCTAGATCCGCAAATAGAGCAGGAGATGTTATGGCTACCTTGGCATCTATACCTGAGTTACAGGAGTCTAATTTTTGCTTTGATTTCCTAGTGGAAGAGTTATATTACCCTGCCTATGATTCTCCTGAGACCCAAATAGTCTGTTCTATTATTGGACATGACTCATCCCAATACAGTCAAATCTATTCCTATCTACAAGACCAAATTATCCCTAGAAATCTTACCCGAAATGAGAAAATAAACCTAACTCGAAATGCTTCATGGTATGTTATAATTACTAACAATTTATTTAGACGAGGTTTGGATGGTACATTGCTTAGGTGTCTAGAAACTAAGAATCTAAACGTCCGTTATCGGAAGTTCATGAAGGTATTTGTGGATCTCATTCGAATGGTCTCACTTTAGCTCAGAAACTATTACGGGCTAGCTACTACTGGCTAGACATGGAAAAAGATGCCATAAAATTTGCTAAGACTTGTGAGAAATGTCAGCTTCATGGAAATCTCATACATGCCCCAGCAACGGATCTTATATCCTTCATTACACATTGGCCTTTTTAGCAATGTGCCTTTGATCTCATTGGTCAGATGTATCCAGCTTCATCTAATGGGCATAAATTCATCATAACTACCACTAAGTATTTCACCAAGTGGGTAGAGACGGTTCCACTCATCAAAGCAACCAGTAAACAAGTTGCCTTGTTCATCCTAAATTATATCATCTACAGGTATGGGATACCTTCATGAATTGTGGTTGATAATGGAGGACAATTTAAGAATAAAGATCTGGACAAGTTATGTGAGAAATTCAAAATAAAGCAACATTGGTCATCGGTATACTACCCTCAAGGTAATGGACAAGCCGAGGCATCTAAGAAAAACCTATTGACTATCTTGCATAGAAAAATGAACAAATCCGGGAAGAATTGGCATCTATAGCTCAATCCTACACTATGGGCTTACAAAACAAGTATCAGAACACCTACTGGGGCTACACCTTTCTCTTTGGTGTATGGGTCTGAAGCAGTACTACCTATTGAAGTAGAAATACCATCTTTAAGAGTTTCTTTGTAAGGTCTTGTTACTAATCAAGATCATAGAATATCTAGATTGCAAGAGCTCGAATTGCTGGATGAATGTCAACAAGTGGCGTTTGATCATTTTAGAGTGTATTAGAAGAGAATGTCTAGAGGATATAACAAGAAAGTTTGACAAAGAAAATTTTAGGTTGGTGACCTAGTTCTGAGAGAAAATCCAAAAAATCAACAGTTTTGCAACAATAAAGAGAAGTTTGAACCCAACTGGATGGGTCCCTACATTGTTACTGCAGTATTCGGCTCTGGGGCCTATCAGCTCTCAAATTCAAAAGGAGAACAACTCTGTGAACTGATTAACACCATCCACTTGAAGAAATTCTTCGCTTAGCATTCTATGTGCCATCAACTTGTATAGCTAAAAAGATCTTGAAATTTTTTTTAAAAAAAATGGAAAAATCATAAAATACAAAAAAAGAGAAAAAATAAAATAATATATATATATATATATAGAGAGAGAGAGAGAGAGACAGAGAAAATGCCCTGGTGAAAACATGGTAAACAGGCACCTAGGTAAAAAAAAAAATTAATCTCTACCAAGTAGGTGAAAACCTGGCAAACAGGCGCCTCTTGTACTCAAGCACTCCATCTATCAACACAATGTTGGCATTTCCTGCTTTCATGTATCTTTTGCTTTCACTTGTACATATTTTTCAATCACTTTTGTGACACCCTGGTTCGTTGGAACCATCATGACTTGAAATTGATCAACGTCCTAGTATTAGGTTACTCGACAGAGCACATTACATATCCTAAGCAGTATCAACCAAGTCATCTTTCTGTCAGTGAAACCTGATCATCCACTCTGAGTCAGTCACCTGTCTCTTAACTACCAAAGAGTTTTTATCACTAAGTAAACAAGCAAAACAACATAATGGAAAATAATCACTAAACAGTTTGAGCTATGAATAAAATTTTACTTTGTGTGTTGTCTTTTATATTGGTTTTTGATTATTATCCCTCTGAGTAATGCGAGGAAGTCTATTGTGACTAAGAGGAGCAAGGATTGGGGGCATAATATTTTCTTTGTTTTCTTCTTGTAGGAATGATCCCAATGATCTGGAAACATATAAATTAGCTGGGTTTTTGTGATAAGAGCCTTTACAACAAGGTGAAATCACCTCACATACCTCGACTCCGCTTATTTGTATGCTATAGGGAGCTCCATATCATTTCTTTGTTTGTTTTGAGGGAATTTATTTATGATGCAATTCAGGTCCCTGCGAAATCTGTCCAAGGATCTGAACGAAAAAAGGGTCATTGTGGACAAGATAATAAATATTGCACATTTGAGAAAGAAAGGAACTCTAACCTGCCTGTTGTGTTCGTTATGCTCAATGATGAATCTTAAGTATTTTAAATCTAGTGACTAGGTTTAGGTTGCATTTTGCACATCATTTTGCATATCATTCTTCATTTTTGTGAATTTAGTGTGATTTTGGTATGGTAATAATCTCTTTATCTTTTGAATGAGAGTTGAAAGCATCATCATTTCTTACGCTAAGTGGTCTATTTATCATCATTTCTTCAATCGAGTACTTGTGTTTTGAGATGTTTAGCTGATTACATAAACATTTAATATAGCTTCATACATTTCATTATTACTCATTTGCATTCATCTTATTGCATAGAAAATGAAATATTGCATTTCACATTACTCATTCTCATTCTTTATTTGCATATGAAAAGAAACAAAAATAGGCATCTATAATCATTCGCATTACATACATTCATATTGAAAAGAAATGCATACATATAGAATAAAGCATATAAAAGACATCAAATAAGCGAATCAACACAAGTATGATGAAGTCAAATTGGATCTCGTATATATATATATATATATATATATATATATCATGTCAAGTATAAGAGTATAAAATGATGTCGAATGACATATGAAAACTCCCATCGAAGCGAGAATCATATAGGCTACAAAAAATATCTGAGCTACAAAAAGAAATAATCTAGCTAGAACCCTCTCCCTCATCGCCTGGTGGAGGAGGAGGAGCCTGATGCCCAAAATCCTGACAAGGTGCCCGAGCTCCCTTTGATCATGCCATATACTATGAGTAGGGTATCACCTGCTGCGCAACAGGAACTGCAACACTATATGCTGCCACATAGTAGACTGCCCTACTACTCTAGAGAAGGACCTCCTGTCATAAATCCTCTATCTCTACTCTTGACTTTACCCTCAATGATGTGATCTAGCGATCATGCTCGGCCCTCACCTCGACAAGTTATCGGTCTCACTCTGCCAGTTGAGTCTGAGCCACTATCAACTATGATTGTAGCTCTGCAAGACGTGCTCTCATTGACCATCCTACGTCAGTCCCCTACTCTCTCATAGGCTTCCCACCTCCATCTCCACCTATAGCTCCACCTTGCTCATCTCGCCACTTCCGAACTTGTCTCGGAGCTGTTCACTCCTCCTCAGTCCCACCCAATCTCAGTCCTACATGTCCTATGGATCCACCCTCACCCCTCTATTGTCCAACATCAACTGGCACCCTCCTGCTGCTCGCACCAGGATCACCACCACTCCGTCATGGAGCCTAATCTCTCTGTTCCTGTCCCTTCTTGTGGCCTTGTCCCTGTCCCTATGTTGATGTGGGGGCATCATCCTCAACATCCTCAATATGAGGAGCCTGCTCTGCTGGATCTGTGAATCGAGGGAATGGATGCTGCTGAAACCAATCTCTATACTGGAGAAATACCCCCGCATCTACCACATCATCCATATAATCCCACCTTAGGTGATGTAAACCAGTCAACTCCTGCATTGCCAAAGCATAGGAAAACCATGGAGACCATCCCTGTCTCTCCTCATTTGCGTAATGCACATACACTATAAATTCTTGCGAGATCCCCTTAGGCCAACCATACTACCTCATCACTCGAGAAATGACGAATCGCTCCATAATAGTTTGTGATCTCCCAATGAGAGGGCACATAATAAAAAGGTCCCTGTGAACCATCTTCCAGTCATCCCACGACTCTAAGCCTCTGTACATTCTCCATACAATGACTATCAAGTTATCTAGCTACCATCTCCAAAAATATGTCTTTCCCAGATGGGGCTGCATAATGTATCTGGCATACCTATATATAATCAGTTGCCCAGGCTCTCTATTGTCATCTACTATGGGCCGACAAACTGGAAGGTGCTCCCAAGCCCACACTTGCATAATATATACACTAAAGCCATGCTTCGCCCATCTCTATACACAATCTCATGCATCTCTTGATACATGTGGGCCAACAAACACGAACCCCAGCCAAGTCTCTGAGGGGTCTCTATCAATCTCTCTAGCATACGACCCCATCCGCACTGGAAACCCTGCTGCCCTCTATCCGGCATTAGAAAATAGACTATGAACCCTACTAGAACACATGCCAGAGGAAACTCCTCACTATACCTTCTCATCAATATGTCCCAACTAATGGAACGAGTCAAAATGTCAGGATCACTGAAGACATGCCTCACTGCCTGTAATCTTGGAAGGTGCCCTGAATCATAATCCACCTTATCCCTAGCAAAATGGATACGAAGGATCCTATATACATCCTCGGGAGTGATAGTCAACTCCCCCACCGGCAGATGAAACGTGTTATGCTCTGAATGGAAATGTTCTACCAATGTCGTGAGCATTCTGTAGTTCACACAGATATCAGGTAATCTCAATATATGAGTCAAGCCGCACAAGTCAATATGAGCTTGCTCATCCTCAGATCAACGTCGAACTAATACCATAGTAGGAGGATAAATGCATCTAAACAGCATAGGAGGTAATCGAACCTGCAAAAACCCAACAACGAAGCATCAAAAAACATTCCAAATGAGCCTACAAGAGAAGTAAAATATCATGCAAATCCAACTAAGTCAAATATAAAATCAAAATTTCACATTTAGACCTTCAAAAATTCTCACTGTCTCTCAAACGACAAAACACAAAGAAGCAAAGTCTTGTACGAGTCAAGAATAGCTATTGTACGATAAAATAACCCCAAACAACAAATTATTGGACTCTACACGACAAAATGGTCTTTCTACAGACCTATCGTAGGATACAAGGGTGTGTCCCGAATGACAATTCTAATGACCCTAAACAATGAATGAAATTTTAACAGTTACTCGTACAAGACAGAATCCTGTCTCACACGATAAAATGTCAAACCCGACCCCACACATGCGAAAAACTCAAAATTGAAAACATAAAGAGGCTTAAGATTGATCACTTAGCATTGGCTCATAGTTTCAGAGTCTATTATGTCTTCTCTAGCATTCGAATCGATGCTGACGAGTAGGGACCACCATTTTCTTTGTAGAAGGCTTTTTGAATTTTCAAACTTGGAGGGTTAAAATGATTTGAAAATGACACTCGTCCCATATATAGCTAAAAACCTAATTTTTCAACTTGCTCCGATGGACATAAAAATTGTACCCTTAGCTAATTTGACCATTTTGATTCTATTTTCGGGATCGAAATTAAAATTTGAGATTATTTTGCTAGTCAATTTCACAATTTGGACCACTTAGCGCTCTTTTCATCAAAATGCTCATTTTTCTTCTAATTGCGCTTAAATTTCAATGTTGAATCTTAATTCAATTTCAATTCTACACATCAACATTACGATCAACTCTATGTACAATTTCATCAATCAACGCCAAATTTTTCAAATATTCCTCAGAATCAATTTGTGCTTAAATAACTTATTTTCGCCACACAATTGCCTATAATCATCAATCCATCACTCTTTTGATTTTGCTCCCGAGGGGGCATACTCACAACCTTATGACCTCACATCTCACATGTCGAGAACTTTTTTTTCAAATCTTCATCAAAAGTCGAGCAAAATCTTCTAAAGAAAATCAATCAAGGGGCATCTCAGCTTCATCGCTTCACATCAAGTTGAGATCTCTCGATTGTCTAAATTAAATCAATCGCTAGGGGTATATCAATTTCATTTATTCAAATCAAGCTGATATTTGTTTTTCATCTAAAATAATCTCTTAATGTTAATCAGTTTCATCGCTTCAAATCAAACTGATTATTCATTTAAACTCAATCAAAAGTTTAAAGAGCATCTTTGATCATATGCTCAATCTGCGCAGGTGTTCAGTATTCGTTTCTTGATCAAGCTGGACAGTTTATCTTCATCATGTCTTGATCAATCAAGTTCAAGATCAATTTTTATCATCACTCATTGCATCTAAGTTCAATCGAGTTCTAGATCAGTAAGATCCACTTCTTGATCAATCAAGTTGAAGTTCAATATCTTTGTTTTCTATCGTTCCTCAGTTCAATCAAGTTCAGGATCTGTATCACTTTAATCAGACTTCATTTAGCTTTGTCGCTTTGAATCAACCTAAACACCTTTCTCTTCATCTAGTTCGTGATCATTCAAGTTCAGAACTGGCATCTTCTAGACATCACACATTCTTTGAACCAACATGCTGCTCGCACATTAATTCAAAGAGGGGCAAATGTTATACCCTAAAAATGGTCATTTAAACCATGGGCCCCTAATCTCGACAACATCACCAATGTCCTAACCAAAGGCAATTAAATCAACCTTGAGCACATTATTAATTCTTTAATCATCAAATATCACATGGCAAATCAATTACCCAATATTAATTAAATATTTATTTAATTAATCGAATTATTTCCAAGAATATCATTTTGATCAATTATCCTATTTTAATTTATTAAATATCCTTGCATATTTAATTAATTAATAAATTTGCCATTTAATCATGCAAAAAGAATCAATTTATTACAAAAGAAGAATTAATCACAAAGCAAGAGTCGAATTGAAAATTAAATAAAAAGAATTGAATTGAGAGAGAAATCAAACTTGAGATATTATTTCTTTTTCTAAATTTAGAACTTGAAATCAAAAAAGCAATTTAATTGAATTATTGAATCATTCTCTAAAATTGAAACTCAAAGCTTTTTAGAAAAAGAAGTTCACTTGCATTAAAAAGACTCTTTTCTTGAAATAAATAAAAGAATTATCTATTTTTATCATAAATGCATGGAATTAATTTATTATTATTTCCAATGCAACTTGGACTTCTAATTTGAATGCATTTCAATTAAACTATAATTGGAATCTATCTCAAGGTTAACTAAACCTAATTTCTCAATTATTTTCAATTAATTCTAAATTGACCTTTTCTCTTGCAATTCTCTATAAACTCAATCTTTAGCTCTCATTTCGATTTACGCCAGATATTTTTGAGAACACGCTTGGAAATTATTATCACGCTAATTTTGCTCTGGAGTCATTGAAGATTATTGTGCTTTTTAGATTATTTGCATCCATTATTGCTTGAATTAATTATTGCTTGAATTGATTATTTGCTTGAATTATTCATCCATCTTGCATCCATATAGTTAATATCATATAGATTAAATCATTCGTCTTGGTGTAGTTTAGTCACTCATATTGCTTATAACAATTTGAGAGCAATCTTATACTCGCATCTTTTAAAAGGCAATTAGTCGCTTGGTTATGGTTTATTACTTATTGATTATTGATTATTAACCATGCATATAATGACTTAATTGAAGTGTTGTGCTTGTAGCTATAGACCACTTTTTCACACACATAGATTTGCTTCCATTATCATTGTTCTTGCTGCATCTAGTATAGTTTTATTCTTCCTTTCCACAACTCTATTCTACTGGGGTGTCTGGGGTGCTGATAGCTATCTTTTGATTCCATTCACTTCATAGAATGAATTGAATTCCCTAGATGTAAATTCTCCTCCTTGATCAGATCTCAAAAATTTGATTTTGTTGTCGGTTTCATTCTCTACCATTGCCTTGTATATCTTGAATCTTCCAAAAGCTTCTGATTTCTCCTTGAGAAAAGTAACCCAACACATTCTAGAATAATCATCAATTATTAGCATAAGTATCGATCTCCCTGAAGACTTCTTGTTCTTGCTGGACCACATAAATCAGTATGAATTAAATCAAGAATATTATTGGATTTCTCATAAATGCTCTTGAATGTTGTTCTAACTTACTTTCCCATTTGACATTCCTTACATATCGGATTATGAGGTTTCACAATCTTAGGTAAATCCCTTACTACCTTAGTTGAATTGATTTTTACAATGCAATCAAAATTCACATGACAAAGTCTTTTATGCCATAACCAACTTTCATCAATGTGTGCAATCAAATATGTCTTATCACTCATATTCAAATGAAAGATATTACCTTTAGTCTGATTA
This sequence comes from Cryptomeria japonica, assembly GCF_030272615.1. Lineage (NCBI taxonomy): Eukaryota > Viridiplantae > Streptophyta > Pinopsida > Cupressales > Cupressaceae > Cryptomeria > Cryptomeria japonica. The sequence continues at coordinate 643,706,134 of NC_081413.1, forward strand.
CCGGTTGCTATTTCCAATTCAGTTCTGTTCATGATTTTGCATTTTCCATTCTTGAATTGTAATTGAAATCCTTTTTCTGACCAACACTCAAAAGATTATGCTTTAAACCATCAACATAATAAATATTGTCAATATTATGCTTACCATCCAAACATATAGTTCCTCTTCCTTTGATTAAACAAGCTTTGTCATATCCAAATCTTACTAGACCTCCATGAATTTCTTGTAATGATAAGAATTTTCTTCTATCACCAGACATATGATGCAAGCATCCACTATCAATGATACATTCATCTTTTTCTTCAATTTTTGCTGCTAATGCCTGCTCTACTGGTTTCACAATAGGTTCTGGTGGATCTTATTTTAATGCAACAAATTCCCATCCAATATCTACTGGTTCTTCATCTGAATCATCTGTAACACCTTCATCTACATAGTAACATGACTTATCTCTATTTTTCTTAAATCTGTATCTCTAATATTTAGGGTTAGGCTTATATGTTCTTTTTGCTTCCTCTCTTAGTCTTGCATGTCTATTATGACATCTAGATGCCATATGACCAACTTTATTGCAATTAAAACATTTGAAAGGTGTTTTACCTTCATGCTTACTTCCTGTTGGACCTTTAGGCATCTTCCTTGCGAATAGTGCTTCAAAATCTTCAAGTTCTTCATTTTCTCTTCTCATATCTTCAAGTTCTTTTGCATAAAGTTCTTTCCAATCAGATTTGTTAGATGATGATGCTTTGAAAGCTATATTAGTTTTCACTATAGCAACAAGACCAAACTCTTCAAGCTCAAATGCAGAAAGTTTTCCAACCAAAGTACCTCTAGAAACTGATGTATTAGGCATTGTTTTCAACTCATTAATAATTGTTACTTTTATTTTGTAAGCCGGTGGCAAAGCTCTTAAAACTTTAGAAACAATTTCATCTTCACTTAAAGATCCTCCATAATATTGTATTCATAAAACAATTTTATTTACTCTTTCCATAAATGCATAAATTCTTTCATCTTCTTCAATTTTTAAATTTTCATACCTGACCTGGTAACATTCCAGTTTTGTAATTTTGACAGTGGTATCTCCTTCATTCAATGTTTCCATTTTATCCCAAATAGCTTTTGCAGTAGATCATCCTGATAATGCCATGATTTGTTGATCTAATAATATGCTTAGAAGTGCTTCTCTTGCTTTGCAATCATTCTGCAAGCCTTTAGCCAATGTTGGTGGATGAGGGTTATTCGGAGTAGGACCAACAGAGCCATTCTTTGTAACATCCCATATATCTCTTCCAATGCAATTCAAATGTGTTTCTATTTTGATCTTTCATATACCATAGTTAGTTCCATCAAATTTAGGACTGTCCTTCTTGAAAATATTTGCTGCCATAGGATCTCCTCAAGCTATTAGGCTTCTGCAAAAAAGAGGACTAGGCTCTGATACCAATTGTTAGGAATCGGGAAGGACAACTAAGAGGGGGGTGAATCAGCTGTCAATAAATTACAACTCAAAACCAATTAATTCAACTTGAAACTTAGTGCTGGTAAAACAGATTAATAGTTATATTAATACCGGTATAACTTAATGCATGAAACAGAAAGAGAAACAACATCCACAACACATGACACATAGATTTTGATGTGAAAACCTTGTAAGGGGAAAAATCACGGTGGGAAACCTTACCCACAATCAGATGATACTACTGTAGATAGTAAGTGAATACAAATGGGGTCTAAACATGCAGAAAGGCCAACTGCCTAGAGCTCACTGCTCAATCACAAAATAGGAGTCACATTGACTACAATTGGATGGTTAAATATAACAACAATGTACTGCTTCAATATAACATCTGTAATGCAGGATTAAGTACCGGTTTAAGCTTTGACCATGAGTGCCAAATACCTTCATAACCTTTCCTTCAACCTTTAAATAATATCTGTGTGATTCGCACAAGGATCTTCTCTTTACAATGATCTTCAATATTCACACACACTCATCATATGATCTCTAATAAGATCTTACAATTATTTATATAAAACCTAAGACCTATACATCAACCTAAGATATTACATAAACCTAAGATAATTATTTATATAAAACCTAAGACCTATACATCAACCTAAGATATTACAATTAAATCAATTACAAAATAAGTCTTGATGCAATACAATATGTCGTCTCAATACATTTACACATTATCCAATCAAATAACCATTTTCAAAACGTATCATGTTGATCTGGAATAGATACCATGTACCGGTCCATAACCTAGGCTTATTTGTCAGTTAAGGCAAATATGTGAACCCGATTAGACCAATAAGCAAAACACCAAATCCATGTCTTCGACATAACCAAATGATCTCCAGATGATAACAAGTCATCATCACTACTAGTGAACCATATATCCTGTCGGTGAAGCATATACCAGTGACTATGCATAAGCCAATATCCATGCCGGGACCATAATGTGTTGACTCAACAATAAACCAATATAACCAGAGTGCCAAATCAACAATGTAGACCTCCAAGAAGATAAGTGTTGACATCAATGAAAAAACCAATGCAACACATGACGAAGTCATCCATAATACCAAGAACTCACCTACAGGATCCAGGTCTATCTTGGGCAGAGCCCCCACCTCTACCATGGAACTCTCTCATGTCAAAATAATTAGGCAACATATTGAGGACAAAAATCACAATATACTTCCTCAAAAAATGCAATGAAACCTCAAAATTATTACAAGGTGGATCGTCAAAGACCATCCACCACCTTTGCCACAAAAGATTCTTCATCTGCACATTGGTACACCAATGTATGGGAAACCTCTTTGCATTAAGAGGTAACGACTGACCAATTTTAGGATCAACAAAAAAGGCACGTATTTGTTCTAATTAATATGAAAAATAGGCTTTAAGGACCTGAAACCTTTAACATAGGAGCATATAATAGATCATCAAAAAGCATCCAGACCAACTAAGAACAAATTACAAGATGACTAGCAAAGAGGCCAGTTAATTGAAAGGTGAACAAAAGAAAGGAACAACAAAGCAGAAAAACCAGGGAAAACACATCACAACTATAAAGACTTAAGGAGATCCGCCGCTTTATTGACCAGCTGGTCATAGTTTACTGCAACAGCTTTGAGTTCTTCTAGGTCCTTGTTTGGCTTCTTCTCCTTCTTTTTACCTCTGGTCCTTGTTCTAGGTCCTTGCACTTCTCTCGTGCCTTCAATGTCAGGTTCAATCTCCAGGGAGTCCTTCTCCTCCTCTAGTTTGCTAATGAGGATTTTTGTACTACCAATAGAGGCCTTTAGAGTGTTTAATCTTAGCTCTGCAATACTTTTAAGGTATTCCTCAATTTTGTTGACTTTACTGTCAGTTTCCACCATTCTAGTGGTCACCTCCTCCACATTCTGGTCAACTTCCAAAATCTTTCTTTGTATTTGTTCCTCTAGTTTCTTAACATTTTCTTCCCATCTCTTCTGATTGTTCCTATTAATCTGTTTCATTATTATTTTGTCCATTTATGATCTTTGGGGTACTATTGTATCAATCCTTAAAAATGATTGATCTGACATCCTTGAGGAGGCACATATTTGTTGTTTACTAATGTTTTTTGTTTTTCACACCCTCATATGATAACCCACTAGCATAAAATTGATGACACCTATCTCTATAATTTCCCCATTTTGTAATTTGAGTGGAAACTGCAGTGGCACCACTAGCTAAAGTGTCTAGGCTAGTGGTAAGGTATTTATGATGCTTAAGCTCAAATGTTTTCAATTTATTAATCAGTCTATTTATTTTAGTTGTGTTTTGTCCTAATTGATTAAGTAATTGCTCCTATGTATCAAGTCTATGGTCAAAAGGAGGAGCTGGAGGTGTATTCGGTGGGTTTTGTTCAAGGTTTTTCAAGAGGTGCATCTTGTTGTTCTTGTTGTGGATTTTCAGAATTTAGTTTGTGTAAAAAAAAAAAAACCTAATAAAAATAAATGAATTTAAATTCAAAACGTAAAAAAAATTGAACAATTGCAAAAGAAAAATAAAAATCAAGAAAAACCAACCTTGATCCATGGCATTTAGGTGAGAAAAGAGTGAGCCCGTGCACGGTCTACCAAGGAAAAACCCCAATTTCCAACTCGCGGCAGCGTGAAAAGTAAAACATAGTCTACCCCAAAAAAAAAATTATTGACAGTTACCGCGTATGCACTGTTTTAGGACTTAAAACCACATACGTAGTACTAAGTCATAAACTAGTGCATACATAGTTCTAAGTCCTAAAGAAGCACGCACGCGGTCATTTTTGTAAAAGAACCATGTACATGCTTTTGTCCCTTTAGGGTCGGGGACAACGGACCTTAGTGCATATGAGGTGATTTGAATTTTTAGTACCATGTGTTGGGACTCATTAAAATTGAGTCAAGTTTAGAAGCCCATTTCAAAATTTTGCTCTGCATTTCCAAATGAATCAGTTTGAATGGCCTAGTTAGAGAGAGGGCAAAATGGAGCCAGTTGATTTTTAGAGGGTAAGGCTCGGAAAATGTGTCCTACACCTTTCATTTGGTTAATGAAGTGTTAAGAAACTTACAAAATTCAGTTTGGATAAGTTAACCAGGTACCCATTTCAAGGGGTGAGCTAAAAGTGCATTTTAGGCACATATACAAATTTTATTGAGTAGCCTACTTTGAGTGCTTATATCTTTTTCCCTATTGATCATCATGAATAATTTTAAAATGGAATGAATTCTATATATAAATGTGAGTCAGAATGTCAAATTTCAAGTCTTTACGAGTCCATTTGCTCAGTTTACCAAGCTCAATCTGTTTGGAGTTTGCATGGTTTGACATGTCCCTATTTCAGCACCTAGTCGGAGCCCTGTTTTGCATAAGTGTAAAAGTTGCCTCAATGAGTGTTATGTCAGGATGTTTGTTTCGGGCTATTTTTGATATAAATGACAAGTTGTGTTTTAAATTTCAAGCTCCTACCAATCCGTTGGATCGGTTTTCAAAAGGGTTTATTGAGCCATCTATTTCAGTGATCCGTACTTTCATTGTCGTATCAGTTAAAGTAGCCGTTTTCATGAGCACACCATTTGCACCTAGTCATAATTTTGGTCAAATTGAGAATTCTAATTTTTGATATGTACTTTAAGGTACCTATGTCTCAGATTTGAGGGTCTATGGAGGTCATTTGATATTTTTAAGAAAGGCATCATGAGTTGCCTGAGCATTGACTTCATCAGGTCCGCACTGCCGACAAAGCCAATTGGTTATTTTTGACAATTAATATCTCTTCACTTGGGATTAGTCTTGAAAAACCATTTGGTATAGTTCATGCTTGTATATCAGAGTACACGCTTGTCAGATGGCAAGGTCCAGAAAGGTGTTTTGACCAGTTTGAAAATTACATCTTCGCGATTAAATGTGAAAATGTGGCACAGGTGCCTAAAAGTTGCAAAACTCAGTTTGATGATCCAAAAATGATGCCGATCATTTCCAGAGGTACGTTCAAGGTGTCTGAAGCATTTCGAAGGTCAGTTGCATGAAAACGAAAAAAAAATTTAGCCGGACCCACTTTGGGGCCCGACCTGGATAAATGCCTGTGCATTAATTTTATGGCGAAATGGTCTTAATTCAGAGTAATGCATATCTATACCAGCTCAAATGCATATTGGCAAATTGGTTTTTTTAAGAGATGATTTCGTTTCATTATATGGACACATAACTGAGAGGATTTTATGGAACTATATGGTTTTGAAAATTGGGATCAATATGTCATTCATGAAGCTCATTGTCATGCCCAAAATTTAGGGCAAAAACGGAGCAATATTTTTTTTTAAAAACATACTAATTAATTAACAAGTTCACTCACACGACAAGCGTTATAGAAATTTCCAATATTTATTTTCGAACTAGTTCTGAGACGAACCAAGCATCGATAGTTTGTTAAATATTATTTGCGGAAAACTAACTGGTTTAATTTTATCTCCACGAGATACCTAGTCATTAGGTTTATTAAATTAATCACGTTAAGGAAAAATAGGAGAGGAAATTTATTTCAATCCCCATTAAGACATGTAGTCTAAACATCCAATTTAAAATTTAAATACTCTAATTAAATTGACCGGGACAAAAATAAGTATTTATTACCTTAAATACTTTTAAAATTATAAAAGCTAGGCTTACTTCTGATAATTTATTTATTTCACTTTTCTTTTTACTTCTTATGAGTAATCATACGGAGGTATTTAACTATTTAAAAACTCCATTAAATACTTTTAAATATTTTAAACTTTATTATATACTTACTCCAATTTATAACCAGAATATATGTTTATATATATATATATAAATAATATTTTAATCCTTTTAAAATTATCTCCCCAAAATAATAGTTAATTTTCTCTCCAACCCTAATTGAGGATTCATATGATTTTTTTATTTATTTAAATATGTTAATAACTATGAAACTAATATTATTTTAATTCTTTTACCCTAGCCCTACTCGGGCTAGGGTTTAATCCTTTTTTTTTTGTTAAACATTGAGTATTCTTTTTAACAGGGCCGAAAACCCCCAAGGCGGCGGCCATGATTTTATTGCAGGTTCAAAGGAGGGCGACTGGGAAAGGCCGAGGCACCACTATGTGGGCGCACAGTGGCGCCGCAGCACCACTATGTGTCCACACAGTGGGTGCCGCTAGCGGCTCCCCCACTATGTGGCCACACAGCCACACAGTGGCGGCCGCGGTCGTCCACTATGTGTCCACACAGTGGGAGCCGAAGCAGCCGCACTGTGTGTGCACATAGTGGGCGCAGCGCGGCCCTCACTGTGCGTACACACAGTGGGGTCCGCATGGACCCAAAATTTCTTTTTTTTTTTTAAATATATTATATATATATATATATATATATTTACATAAATTTATAATCAATAAGTTATAAGGGGGAAAAATATACCAATGTATATATTTTTTTTTCTTAATAAGATTTACATGCAAAATTTTTAAACAAAACTAATAAAGGAAAAACATTATGTTAATTCAAAAATATATATATAGTACTTAAGTGTTTTTTTTTGTTTATTTGTTTCCAATTGTTGATAAAAGAATGAAGCTAAATCTATTGATAAGCTTTTTAATCATCACTAATTAGAAAAACAATTTAGAAGTACATTTTAGGAAATACAATATACTTCTCTATAATAAATAGAATCATTGATTTTTCAACTAATTAAACAATAACTTAAAACATTCTTTTTTTTTTAAATACGTAAGATCTTTCAGTAAAAATAAATTCATATTTTCAGCAAGTAGAATATAGATAAAATTTAATTGTAAACTAATTTTTTTTTTCATAATACAAAGAAGCTTTTGCATGCAACTCAAAATGACTTTTCTGTTTCTAAAAATCAGAAGTAGAAATAAAACAAGCTTTTCATTTTACAACTCTAAGATATTCTGCAAATTTTACAGGATGTTTCTTTGTTTAGCTACAACAATAACCCCAAGTATAATTTCAAGAATTACAACTTGCCTCTCTTTTCTAAAAATGAGGGCTTACTTCTGTAACAACTTTAAACAAATATTTGCAAATGAAATAAAGTATCTTCAACAATAATCTTCTGTATCTTTTCATGGCACCTATCCTCTTCTCCTGACTTTCCTGCATAATAGAAACACAAATATGACCATGGAGTGCTCACCTCCCAGCCTAGGCTAACTGGTAGCCACCCCCGAGCTTGGAGAACCAATTCCTAGACGGGTAAGAAATAGGCAAACACATAGAAAGCAAATGCATACAGATTTTCCAGACACATTCCCAACTTGGCTTTCACAGCACCACACTTTGGTGATGAACATTTTCAAAGGGTGGTAGTGGACCAATACCCTGAGGAGAACTGCAAGTATGAAATAAACAAGAAGCCACCTCATGGCACAATAATAATATCAAGAATCTCAACCCCTTATTCCTTATGCCCCCCAAAGGCATTCTAGCCTTATTTCCCTCCTTATGACCCCCATTGCACAAACAGGCCATGCAACAAGGGTCACACAAAGATCCCTTGTGATCGCTCTCAAAGAGAGTCTCTCACTCGAGGGTTGTCACTGCTACCACCCACAAGATCCTCTTCTCTCCCAAGAGTAAGAGGTCTTGAGAAAACTCTCAAAACACAAACAAATCATAATGCAAAAATACCAAAAGATTTTCTAACAAAAACTTTTAAGAACACAGATTTCTTACACCAACAAACTTCCAGACATAAACAAGAATAAGACATTATAATGAATAACTGAAACCAACCTTAATTTGCCCAAAGGTATTATGATATTTGACGAAGAGCTTCCCAATCCACAAATCTTTTTCCTTCTACCCTTAATCAATTTTTCTATTCCATAACATTATTTTCTTTTCAAATTTTCTCTTGTCTCCAAAAATGGAGAGTGGGTGATTACCCTCCAATTCTCAAAAATCTTCCTTAAGAAGCTCACTCTCAGAGTTCTCACAAGTTTCTAAAAAAAAACCAAAAAGGAAAGAAAGCAAAAATGCAAAAAGACCCTCATTCCAAAAGGAAAAATCTTGATTAGATTTAACTTCTAATTTTTAATTTTCGCTCAACTCAAAAAAACCAATTTTTAAAGCGTTAAAAAGATCATTATAAAGTAGAAACTTGCCTAAAATTACCCCTAACCCCTAGGTATACCTTATGGGCTTTAGGAAACCCTATTAAACTACCCCTAGGTGTTCATTTAACCCATTTTAAACCCCTCTGAAGTTTATTTTCGGGTCAAACATAAGTTGACCACCCCAAATATTATATTCCCAAAGTATTTATGACAACACATTATTTTATTTAAGAAGAACTATAATTAATCACTTTCCCACCAAGAGACAAAATAAAACATTTAAATTTAAATCCACACGTGTCAAGTGACACAAATAAAACACTTTTACAAAAAAATAAAACATGAAATTGTCTCTTGTGGTTTTTACACAATAAATTTAAATAACACTTAACACTCATGCAGCATATACTATTACGAATAAAATACAACACAAACGGGGTGTTGTCTCTCCAAATAGACAAACCCTGGCTTACGAACATACATAAGTCTAGGTTTGATTCTCCGTAATTTTCCATGGTCACATGGTAAATTTCCTGCGCATCTCAATTTACACATTAGTACTTCCAAATATCCATATATAATATAATTCAATAATATAACAATACACATCATTACTTGCATACAATTTTCATCTGCACAGATTGAATACATCTTTTATCAAGCAATTTCACATAAGCAATTTCATCCCAATTCACATAAACTAAACATACATCATAGTTCTATATTCAGAGTAAAGTCCTGCAAATTCAATAACGACATCTATCATTGCAATACCATCCTATCTCACAATCATGTAGTGTTCTATCTCATAAAGCATGTAAGTAAATCATCAAATCATAGCAATGTTTATCCAAATCCTGAAATCATATAAGTTCTAAGTCTCAAAATGCATCAAAATAAAGTATCCATAATAGTCTAAATATAAAATCCACTGAATGTCAGACTGAGTCAAGGTGAGGCCTCACACTCATATATCTCAACGATTTAAATATGATAAGAATGGATATTTTCATTGTTGCTTATCAATTCCCTTTCTAGAATTTAATATAAGTGTTGATGATACTTATGAGATTACTAAGGAAATTGCAGACTACTGCTTAGGAAATGAGTGAAGCATGCGGAATGGGAAATGATGTAGACATTAAAGGACTCAATTAAGAGTCTGTTGGATCTCAGCCAAGGTGGTTGCCAAGGGGACTAGTTTGGGCAACCAATACAGCCTTAGGGGTTATCAAAGACTCAAGGATATATTTAGCATAAAAGTGTAGTTTGAATAAAAGTCATAATGACTGTCAAAACCATGAGCATAGTCATAAATCATAGATAATATTGACTTTGATGACAATAAATGCTAACGTGTAGTAGCATAATGAAGACACAAACAGTGAGCAGCAAATGAACGCTTCAGCAATCGTGGTTTGAAGTTGCAAAAAATTTAAAGTAAATGCCATTTCCAAGCATAAAACCATCTCTTCCCCTGTGCAGCGTTTGGAGAAGGAGGCGTAGAAGATGAAGTGGTGTGTGGTGTTGGGAGGCCACATTAAACTCCAGCATCCTCCCTCTGTGTGGCTAGTTTGAAACCCACTGAAGCTTCCAAGTGATGTAAATTGGTAGGTGTAAAGTATGGTTGCAGACCCTTGCTAGCCTCTATGTGGAGAGTAGGGAGGTTTAAACCAAAAAATGCAATTACTTGGTGTAAAGCCCAGCTCTACATGCCCTTTGCCAGTCAACTCCTACATGGAGAGTGGGGAGGTTTTTCAAAAAATAAATAAATTGGCAAGTGTAAGCCAGACTTCACAACCAAGCCAATCCTCCATGTGTGAGCAAGGTGCATTGTCCAACACCCCCTACGTGGTATGGTGAAGGAAAGGTAGTATGAAAATTTTCAGACAAATGCTACTGGCAAGTATTAAAGCCAAATATTCTCCTACATAGAAAGTGGTAAGAGCAGCATTTAGTCTTTAGCAAATGCAAAGGCAACCATGAAAAGTCTCAGGCAAAACCTTCAAAAACACAATCCCAAGCAAAACCATATATCCCACATTGGATGGGCAGACGTCTTTTTTGATGTTTAAGTGTAAAGCCACACTCATTCATAGTATCAATGCTTTGGGATTTTGACACAAGGTGTCGATTGGGTAGCAAGGTGGACCCCATGCATGTGGGTGCGCTTCCCAAGGTGATTGAGGAGGCCAACAAGTGGTGACAAGTGGACCCCATGTAGGCACAGATCTCGATGAAGGCAAATTTTGCAGAGGGAGTGGATTAACTAGTGAGAAGGTTGTCGAAGATCTACGGTGTGCATGGATTTGCAAAGGAAAGATGCACACAGAATACCCTTCGTAAAATAGCAAAAAAACATGTGCAGAAAATGAAGGCTAAAGACCATCCAGGTTGTAGGAGATCCAACGGCTCGCGTGACCCGAAGATGCAAGCTTGTTAGTCATTGCGAAATGGCGAAAGATAGGTGGCAGGTCTAGGTGGAAAGATAGCTCGCAAGTCTCACTGAGGTGTCATTCGAGGTGGCACCAAGTGGATCCTATCAATAAATTAGAGACTGCCACGTGGCAGGGCATCAAGGCAAAATCAAGCCAAAAATCGGAGTTAAAATCAGATTAAATATATAGTTTCAACTATATAAAAAATTCAAAAATTTAAATGATGGAGGCATATGAAGGATTAAAATTTGCCCAGAGGTCTATTTTTACTCAAAATACCAAATTTCCATGGGAAAGAAGAAGAAAGTGAATTCAGTTGGAAAAAGAGACACTTGGCATTTTCGGTTGCAGACCTAATGTTTTTCCATTTCCTTCTTATTCTCATTTTATTCTCATTGTAGGGGGTTCTAGAAATTTGGAGGATGACTCCATATTTTCATGGTTTCCAATTCTGAGTTTCCTTCAAGATTGTGCAAGGCAGGGCTTTTCTTTCAGTAATGGAGTTCAATTCTTGCTATAGGTGTTCTTAGTTGCAGGTTCTTGTGTATGTAAGGCATGCACAAATCACACAGAATTTGTCTCTGAAATGTAATCTCATTTTATTCAAATCTGATTCTTAAGGAGGATCAAGTTGGTCATGAGTAGCTGTGTCTATGAGTGTAATGTTGGTTTGTAGGTAATCTTCAAGGAAGATTTTAAACTCTGTGAGCAAACATTAATAAAATAGGGTTTATGTTTCTGGATCTAAATTTTCTATGGATGAGCTGAGTAATACATTTATGCAAGGCATTAAATGCAGGAATACTTAAGAATTAAGATGGATCTGTAGTATAAGTTTTCATCTATAGTTTGATTTGTGACTCTGTTGCCCTTGGATAAGGCACTGATCCTACAATTAAGGGGATTCTCAAACCAATCAAAATCCAATTAGAATATCTTTATTTTATGTTATGTTTTGAAATGTTTCATCTATCTCATGCTCAAGCATAGCTGAGTTTTATGTGTAGATCTAGCACATCTACAGTAACCCACTTGTTATTGAGGCCTGGTGAGATCTATCTGCTTCTGTTGATGCTATCATAGGTGTGTAATAGGTTGAATTTCAAGCATCAAAGGTATACCTGCCTAGGTTTCGCAAAGCCTGAAGAGTAGAAGGAATCATATCCTTGTCATGTTGTCTAAGCCCTAAGGTTCTTCATAGATTGAATTGGCTACTTCATAGATCAATTGTAGGTGTACTTGGGTTAATCAGTTTTGATGAACAACACTGTGATCGCAGTGCCTATTTTTACAAGTTTTTGTAGGTGTGTGTCCACTTTTCAGCACACCATCTTTGTGCACTTACCCTGATAGAGGTTGAGAATTTACTTGAAATGAATCTTATAGTTTTTGTGAGAAATATGGTATTAGGACACATGTTTTTGCTCTGATGACTCTTCAAGAAAATGGTGTGGTGGAAAGGAATACTAGGACTGCTATTGTGATGGCTAGAACAATGATTTGAAGGATCCTAACTTGGCTAATGCATACTAGAAACAAGTTGTACATACTTCTATTTACATTCTTAATAGGGTTAAAATAATAAATTGTACTAAGACACCTTATGAGGTGGTATGTAGGACCACCTATTGTGAAATATTTAAAATCTTTTGGAGTAAGTGTTATATCAAGAGAGATGAGAATCACTCAAAAAAATTTGATACCAAAGAAGATGAAGGAATACTTTTGGGATCTTCTATGAATAGAAAATCCTACTGGTGTTCATATAAGAGACTAAACAAGATAGTGGAGAGTACAAATGTGAAAGTATGTGACGTATGGGATCATATTTCTCCTGAACTTTTTCAAGAGACTAAATTTGAGATCATTCCTATTGTTGTAGAAGAAAAGATAGATCTAGAAGAAAGCCATGAGGGAAAATTAGATGAAATAGAAGAAGATAAAGAAGAACTAGAGCAAGTGATCAAGACTATGATATATGTGTAGAGGAATCATTTAGAAGATCAAATAATCAAAGATAAGAACAAAGGTGTTTAGAAAATAAGAGTTACAAAGGTAAATAAAAAAAAACTAATTATTGTTTTCTTTCACTCATTGAACCTAAATCATATGAAGAAGAAAGAAAAGAATAAAGTTCAATAAAATCAATGGAAGAAGAATTGAATCAGATATAGAATAATAAGACTTGGGAGCTAGTACCTAGACTGGTGGACAAAAAATGATAGGAACTAAGTGGGTGTTTGAGAACAAACTGAATGAATAAGGACAAGTCACAAGGAATTGATAATATGATGAAACTATAAGGATTCGGTCAACTAGTAAGAGGGGGGTGAATCAGTAGATAGAAAATAAACTAAACTTTCACCAAAAAAAATGTCAACTTAGAATCCAATCACTAAACTAATTGGTTTAGTCACTGTATCAAAAACTACAACTGCACTGTCAAACTTTACTGGTTGACCAAAACATCAATGATATAATGCAACTCATCTGAAACTCAAATACCATTTAACCAAAACCTTAAATCACTTCACTAATATTAGTAATAGCTCATTTCAGATCATTTATGCTCATCTAAACATATCTAAGTGGATTTACCAGTCATTCATATCAACCATATCAAAAACACATCCACAAAATCATTCACCTTTTGACACAATTATTTTTCACATGGAAACCCAAATGGGGAAAACCATGGTGGGGATGAATACCCACAAGTATTTTGAACTCTTCTGAAGTTCGCCCTATTAGGAGCCAATCCTTGTTAGAAGCTTATACAATAGTATCCTGTTAAGAACAGATCTAGTTAAGGACCACCCAGTTAAGGGATTGACTACAAATACCCTGTTAGATGTAACCTCGGCAGAGGATTTGAAATCCAAGCTAATGGATCACCCAGTTAGAGGATTTCAATAAGAAGCCTATTAAAGGTTACTTGGTTAAGGGATTTAACTATTGTAATGGTTAGAGAACAACGGGTTCTTTGTTGATCTGGTAATAACACTTCCTTGCTTAATCAGATCATTTTCTACTCCTATCTGCCTTCACAACATTCTGCAGACACACCTTCTAGTTTGGCAACAATCACACTTAACCAAATTTGCCAACATAATTACAAACAATTCATTGACCTTAAAAACAAATACATTAGGTCGGTAACACAACAAAAAACCTACAAATCATAGAGATTACAAACATATTGGTTCAATCTTGACTGTTAGATTACATAGCAATCAACTACACATTATTATAGACAACTTTAACTACTCCTGGATCACCACATATTGGTTCTTGTAGCTCATTATGCATTTGTCACTTCATACTATGCAATTGATCATTCCCAAGATAAACGGTTATCTCTACACACCAAATCCATTTCAAAACTCTTCATGTGCAACATGCATATGTGGCATCTTCATCTCCGATCATCATTCAGTCATAGATCATCACAACCAATTCTCCAAGATCCATCAGTTAGGGTTACCAGTTGATCTCTCTACTTCAATAATACTACCGGTTGCCTTCACTTCTTTACTACCGGTTTCTTTACTACATCATTACCGATTGCAATACATCTTCATTACCAATTACTATTGACATCAATGACAACACTATACTTCATCAATTCAATCCATGCAATGCCAACATTCTCCCCCTTTGGCATTGATGGAAATACAAATATCAATACCCATTGATTGTGATGATTGAGAGTAAAGCATATACACACCTATAGGAATCCTTGTTTACATTTTTCCCATATAATTTTTCATTCAACTATATCTACATATCTTCAGCTGGTAACTGGATATCAATCATATACAATTCTTCTCCCCCTTTGACAGCAATGCCAAAGTGAAGGTAAACCATACAATTTCATGCTTCACCAATCTGCAACTAGCTGCCCCCACTGTGGAGTAGCTCCACCCTACACCAATCCTTCTTCAATATTTTCAATAGGCTCTGGGATTGATGACTTCTGCATCTTCTTAATTGACTTTATGTAGGGGTACAACCCCTAACTTACCTCTAAGATACTCAAATGTAGCCTTAGGTAGAGGTTTAGTAAAGATATCTACTAGTTGTTCTTTAGTAGATACATGCTCCAGTGACACATCTTTACTTTGCACTTTATCTCTCAGGAAATGATACTTCAGCTCAATATTCTTTGTTCTAGCATGCAACACCGAGTTCTTAAAAATGTTTATAGTAGTTGTGTTATCACATAAAATTCTTACCGGTTTTGATATCTTCAACTTGAAACCTTCCAAAATGTGTCTCATCCAAATTGCTTGGTTACAATTCATATATGTTGCAACATATTCAGCCTATGTTGTTGATTGAGAGATACAACTATGTTTCTTGCTGCTCCAAGACACTAGTCTGCCTCTAAGAAAAAATGCTCCTCTGGTTGTACTCTTCCTGTCATCAACATTGCTTGCCCAATCTGCATCTGTATAGACTTTTAAATCAAAATCTCTTGCATAGGGATACCATAATCCATAATCAATTGTGCCTTTTAGGTATCTGAAAATTCTTTTGGTTGCAACCATGTGTGACTCATTCGGGCTTTTTTGAAATCTAGAAACCAATCCTACTGCATAAGAAATGTCTGGTCTGTTGTGGACAACATAATGTAGTTTACCTATCATGGACCTGTACTCCTTTTTATCAACTAATGAAAAATCATCTTCCTTAGACAATTTGCAGCCTGTAACCATTGGTGTTCCAACTAGTTTACAGTCTCCCATTCCAAAAGTTTTCAACACTTATTTCACATATTTGGACTGTGTGATAAAAATACCTTCCTTCATCTATTGGATTTGCAAACCTGTGTTTTATCTCCTTCTGTCTTACTAGTGTTTTATCTCCTTCTGTCTTGAGATATATGTTACTATCTTCACTAGTTCTTTGAAAACCTATCTTCATTAAGTGAGAGTGTAATCTCTCATACCATGCCCTTGGTGCTTGCTTCAATCCATTTAATGCCTTATGTAATTTGCACACCATATCCTTTTCTATAGTTAAAGCATAACCATTTGGGTGTTCAATGTAGACTTCCTCTTCCAATATTGTATTTAGGAATGTTGATTTCACATCCATCTGATATACTTTGAATCCTCTGTATGCCGAAAATGCAAGTAGAGTCCTTACTCCTTCCAATCTTTCAACTGGTGCAAATGTATCACCATAATCTTCACCTTATTCTTGTGTATATCCTTTGCATACTAGTCTGGCTTTATTCCTGACCACTACACCATCTTCATTCAGTTTATTTATGAATACCCATTTTGTACCTATTACATTCTTGTTCTTTGGTCTAGGTACCAATGACCAAGTATTATTCTTCTCTATCTGGTCAAGTTCTTCTTCCATTGCCTTGATCCAATGTTCATATCCAAAGGCTTCTTTTGCAGTTCTAGGCTCAATGGTGGAGATCATACAAGAGTTTTCTCTCATCCCTCTTCTAGTTAATACATCTGCATTCATTCTCCAATAATCTGATTGAGGCTATGATTGAGTCTAACATACCTTGGAATAACATGATCTTGGTTTTTAGGTTCTTCTTCTTCTTCACTTTCTTCATCTTCTTCTGGACCTTCATGTTTTGGTTGAACTGGGGCTTCTTCAATCTATTCTCCAACTTTTGGCTTTACTAGTTTCGGTTCCAAAAATAGTGTGTAAGGTTCTTCTTCTTCCTTCTCCTTGCTCATTTCACCTGAACTTTTAGGAAACTCATCTACTCAAACATTTACACTTTCAATGATCTTCTTAGTCTGGTTGTTGTAACACTTGTAAGCTTTTCTCTTGGTGGAGTAACCAAGAAATATGCCTTCATTACTCTTGGCATCAAACTTACCAATATAATACCTCTTTTAATAAACATCTACTACCAAATTTTTTGAAGTAACTGACATTTGGTGATCTACCATACTAGTACTCATAGGGTGTTTTATCCTTACCTCTTTTAACTAGTATCTAGTTCATTGTATGAACAGTTTTGTTGATAGCTTCTCTCCATAATGTCTTAGCTACAACTCCTTGAATTAGCATAGTCCTAGAAGCTTCAACTACTGACTAGTTGTTCCTTTCTGCAATACCATTATGCTGTTGTGTTCTAGGTGCAGAAAACTGCCTCTTAATTATATTGTTTTCACAATATCTAGTGAATTACTCTGAAGTAAATTCACCACCTTGATCAGTTCTTAAGCACTTAAGATTTCTTCCACTTTCATTTTCAACTAAGGCTCTAAATGCCTTAAACTTGCTAAATGCTTTTGTCTTGTCTTTCAAGAATGTGACCCACATCATCCTTGAGCAATCATCGGTAAATATCATGAAGTACTGATCACCTTGAATACTCCTAGTCCTCATTGGTCCACAAAGGTTGGTATGAACCAAATCTAGCAAATGTTCAGCTAAGAAATATTTTCTCTTGAAGGTTGAGGATGTCATTTTCTCTAACTAGCATTCCTTGCACAAATCATTCACCGATTTGTCCAACTGTGGCAAACCTCTTACTGATTTGGACTTATTGACTCTTACAATGTTATCAAAATTTATATGACAAATCTTCGATGCCAAAGCCAACTGTCTTCTAATTTTGCAATCAAACAAATTTAGAATTTAGAATTTAAGTGAAATAAGTTACCTCTGGTTTTCTTGCTGGTTGCAATCAGTTCACCTTTGCTTCTATAAATCTTGTAGACTCCATTCTTGAATTCCAGTGGGTAACCTTTGTCATTGAGTTGAGCAACACTCAAAAGATTGTGTTTCAGTCCTTCAACCCTGTAAACATCATTTGCATTCCTTTTACCATTCAGGGAGATGGATCCTTTCCCTTTCACAATGCAGGGTGAGTCATTCCCAAATTTGACAACACCTCCATCAAGTTCCTTCAAAGTAAGAAACTTACTCCGATCACTGGTCATGTGGTGTGAACAACCACTGTCTATAATCCAGTCATCTGAACTATCCAAGTGAGAGACCAATGCCTTTTGATCTGATATCTCTTCTTTAATAGCAATAAAGACAATGTCCTCATTTGCATCTTCCTCAAATTCTTCATCTATAATTCCTCCATCCACTGCAATGAGACAATTTATTTTACCTTTTCCTTTATACTTCCTATACTTCTCACGTTTTTCCTCATTATCTCCATTTGGATAGTTAGAAGCAATATGTCCAATCTGGTTACATATAAAACATTTCAGTGGTAACTTACCTCTATACTTATCGATAGGTCTGGGTAACTACTTGGCCAACAATGCTTCAAGCTCAATCAAACTGTCTTCATCATCTACCTCTCTGTTGGATCTAGACTCATGACTGTAACTCACTTCTCTACTTTTCCTTACCGGTGGGGTTGAGATTGAGGCTTTAAATGTAGATTATGATATCTGAACACTTCCATCAAAACCATTTAATTCAAATGTAGTTAATTTACCAATGATAGAGTCAAGTGTTACCTTAGTCTTATCAATAGATTTTAGTTCCTGAATGATTGCAACTTGGATAGCGTAGATCGGTAGAAGGGTTCTCAACACCTTGCTAACCATAATGGTATCCTCCACTATACCTCCAACACTTTTAATTTCTCCGACTATCTCCTTGATCCTCTAGCCATATTGTTGAATTTTTTCTCCTTCAGCCATTTGCATATCATCAAATTTTCCTTTAAGACTCTCTTATTTGGTAATCTTAACATTCTTATCATTGCTATAGATTTCTTCCAGTTTCTTTCATACTTCATATGTAGTCTCCAATCCATGAACAACAACATATTCTGAATTAGACAAGGAACTGATGATGACCTCCAATGCTTGATTGTTCTCTTGTTGCTCCTTCTTTTGATCATCTGTCAAAATACCACTAGGCAAGTTATACTTAGTAACAACATGTTCCCAATATTGACTTCCTAAGATCTTGATATAGATCTTCATCCTATCACTCTAGATTCTGTAGTTTTCCCTATTGAACTTCAGACCTTCTTTTTTCATCATGTTCTCCTAGATCTTTTCCTCAAGATATTAGGCTTAAACTCAAGAGGACCTGGATGGCTCTGATACCAATTGATAATATGATGAAATTATAAGGATCCAATCAACTACTGAGAGGGGGGGGTGAATCAGTAGATATAAAATAAACTAAAATTTCACCAAACAAAATTTCAACTCAAAATCCAATCACTAAACTAACTGGTTTAGTCACTGTATCAAAAATTGCAATTGCACTGTCAAACTTTACCGGATGACTAAAACATCAATGATATAATTCAACAGATCTTAAACTCAAATACCATTTAACCAAAACCTTAAATCACTTCACTGATATCTGAACTCTTCTGAAGTTCGCCCTGTTAGGAGCCAAGCCTTGTTAGAAGCTTATACAATAAAGTCTTGTTAAGAATAGATTGGGTTAAGGACAACTCAGTTAAGGGATTGACTACAAATACCTTGTTAAAGGTAATACCCTGTTAGAGGTAACCTCAATGGAGGATTTCAAATCCAAGCTAATGGATCACCTGGTTAGAGGATTTCAACAAGAATCCTATTAAAGCTTACCCGGTTAAGGGATTTAACTGTTGTAATGGTTAGAGAACAATAGGTTCTTTATTGATCTGGTAATAGCACTTCCTTGCTTAATCAGATCCTTTTCTACTCCTATCTGCCTTCACAGCATTCTGCAAACACACCTTCTAGTTTGACAACAATCATACTTAACCAAATTTGCCAACACAATTACAAACAATTCATTGACCTTAAAAACAAATACATTAGGCCAGTAACACAACACAAAACCTAGAAATCTCATAGAGAATACAAACATATCGGTTCAATCTTGACCGTTAGATTACATAGCAATCAACTGCACATTATTCTAGACAACTTCAACCACTCCTAGATCACCACACATTGCATCTTGTAGCTCATCAAGCGTTTGTCACTTCATACCATGAAATTGATCATTCCCAAGACAAATGGTTATCTCTACACACCAAATCCATTTCAAAACTCTTCATGTGCAACATGCATACGTGGCATCTTCATCTCTGATCATAATTCAGTCATAGATCATCACAACGTATTCTCCAAGATCCATCTGTTAGGGTTCTACTTATCAACTAATTAGAATTACTGGTTGATCTCTCTGCTTCAATAATACTACCGGTTGCCTTTACTATTTTACTACCAGTTACTTTACTACATCATTACCAATTTTAATACATCTTCATTACCTATTACTATTGACATCAATGCAATATTCATGCAATGCCAACAAGAACAAGGAAAGATTGGTATGAAAAGGTTATTCTCAAGTAGAAGGTATTGATTTTGAAGAAACTTTTTCCCTACTTGCTAGGATGGAAGCTATTACAATGTCTCTTTCTTTTCCTGCTTACAAGAACTTTAGAGTATATCAAATGGATGTTAAGTCAACATTTCTAAATGGAGAACTAGAAGAAGAAGTATACATTGAACAATTGAATGGATTTAGATTGTTAGAAGATCTGAACATGGTTTCCAAATTAAAAAAAGCATTGTATGGCCTCAAACAAGCACATAGAGAATCTTATGCGAGCTTGAACATATATTTATTGCAGCAAAACTTTAGGAAAGGAATTATAAACAATAATATTTATTTCAAGGTTGAAAGCATTAATTTGTTGATTGTTATTGTTCATATGTTGATGAAATTATATTTGGAGGAAGTGATGGCTTGTGTAAATAATTTGCAAAAGAGATGCATAAAGAATTTGAGATGTCTATGATTGGAGAAATGTCATTTTTTCTTGGTCTTTAGGTAACTTAGTTGGATGATGAAATCCTTATTTCCCAAGCTAACTATATCAAAGAGATGTTAAATAAGTTTGATATAGAGAATTGTAAACCTATTACTACCCCTTTAACTGTTGGATGTTAAAAAGGAAAAGATGTTACATCTCCGGATGTTGATCAGAAGAAGTACACATCCATGACTAGAGGATTGTTGTATGTTTAGCTGCAAGATTTTAATCTAGTCCAATGGAAACTCATGATCAAGTAGTGAAGAGGATTTTTAGATATCCAAAAGGAACTCAAGACTTTGGCCTATGGTACAAGAAGGATGGAGATTTTATGTTGATTGGGCATGAATTATTGATGAAAAAAAGAGTACTATTGGTGGTGCATTCTTTTTAGGAGATAAACTGGTTTCATGGATAATTAAGAAATAAGAATTAATGTCATTATCCATTGTAGAAGTTAAATATATTGCTCCAACATCTTGTTGTACTTAATTTTTATGGATGACGTAGACTCTTAAGGATATCAGAGTAGTATATGATGAATTTATTCCTATTATGTGTGATAAAGCCAATTCTATAAACATTTCAAAGAATCTAGTTATGCATTCAAGAACTAAATCTATCTCAATCCATTATCATTTCTTAAGAGAGAAGGTTGTAGAGAAAGAAGTTAGACTAGAATACATTTCTACAATAGAGTAGGCAGCATAAATTTTTACTAAGGCATTGACGAAGGATACCGCTGAGTTTCTCAGGCATAAGTTAGGGGTTATCACCCCTCCTTTTTCTAACTAGATGCATTTTCAGTGATGCATCTTTCTAGGGGGAGACTTAGCATTTATTCTTGTCTCCTAGATTGATAATGTTGTTGCTCTCAAGAGGAGCAGTTGTGTGTGTTGGACTATATGGTTTGCAATGCCCTTTTCCATTATTGTCAAAGGGGGAGAGAGTTGTTATGAGATTAGGAGAGAGTTGTTGTGAGACTGGAGAGAGACTTGTTGTGAGACTATTATGATCAAGTGATGTGTTAGTGTTATCAAGAACTGTATTGGTGTTGCCATCAATGACAAAGGGGTACATTGTTAGAGATTGCTGTGAGCATGATATTTTATGGTTGCCATTGATGTCAAACCTAGTTATCTGGATGGAAGTTGGTCCGAATACACTCTTGGTTATTGTGGAATTATGTTTTGTATTGCAGTTAATGTTTTTTGGTGTTGGTTGTGTCATCTTGTATTCAGGATGGTTTGGAAAGCTTTTGGTGTCCTTCGAATATGTTGTTGATTATATTGCAGTTTAGTGGATCATATTCTTTTGGTATAGATATGTCTTGGAAGATATGTTGAGATTTTTTTTTGGGTCTCACCATGGCTTGTGGAGATCTGCATTAAGTAATTTGCATCGAAAAAGGTTATGTGGTCTACTGGTTGTTATTTCTACATGTTACATTTTGTAATGGTTTTGCAATATGTGTTAGCATGTTTGGATGGTTGGATCAATCATAGAAGAATGTATTGTAATATTTTTTGGTTCCCTCTTTCTCCTGGAGTGGACCGATTTGAGTATTTTAGGTCCAGGTGGCTCATTTTGTGTAATATTGGTTATTTTGTTTTGATCGACCCTTAATTAAAAGATTTTAAAGTTGCATCTCAAATTTTAAGATGTGCAAATAGATGAGTTGCAGTGTGGATGAGAAGTGAATTGTGTGAGAAGTATATGCAAATGGTTTTCAAGTAGATTTGAGTTTGTGGTTGTGTGAAAGTTAGTTTGAGAAGAGCTTAGAAAGTGATAACTTCATGTTCAGGAGTATCCTTCTCAGTTTTTATTCACCTATTTCATTCGTTGTTGACTGATAGTGAGTCATTCGACAATAGTTTGTATTTTTTCTTGAAGAAGTGATCTTCAGTTGAGAAAAATTCCTCTTTGTATCTTACCTAAGGTTGTGTGCCTTATTTCTGTAAATCCTATAGATGTTGGTGCTCCTTGTCAGTAAGCCCAAAACGTTGTAAACATTGTTATTCCTATTGTGAGCTCGATTCTCATTGTGGTTTTTCTTTGTTTGGATTTTCCATGTAAATGCGGTGTTCATCTATTGATGGTCGATGCTTATTTGTTGATGAATTAACGTGTTACTGCTAAGTCAATTAATGTTGTTTATTAATAATCTATTTTGAATTTTCAGACCGATTCACGCCCCCCCCCACTCTCAGTCTTGTAAAGTGTTCAACAATATACGTATGTATACATACTGTTAGTCCACTCGTAATTTTTCCCTTTTTAATTCCAATTCATGGGTTGCCTTTTGTGCCTTTGCCTCTGTCAGGTCATTTGTTCTCCTCGTACTTGAACCATTGAACTCTTTTGTCAAAAGGTTCATTTGGTTCAAAGTTAAAACATGATTTGAAAGAAAGTTGTTTTGGTATTTGTCACCATGTGAACAAGCCCATTTTTTGTTTTTGGTCATTGAAGTTTTGAGCCCGTTCAGCCAAATTTAAAAAGGTTCAAGGTTCAAGGTTCGAAATGCCTTTTAGTGAGTCGCGGCAATGTATTGTTATATGATGAGTGTGAATCTTTTTACATTGAGTTGATATGCAGTCTTGAACCTTGAACCAAATTTCAAGTGGTACAAAAGGTTCAAGGTTCACTTTAAATAGTCCTTTTCTTTTGTCACTCGTTCCCAGTGTTGTTTATGTGCCACCCATTACTGTTATATTTCTTAAGTGAACTTGAACCATTGAACCTTTTGTTTAGGTGGTTCAAGGTTCATAAGTTCATTTCACACTAACCCGAAAGATTTTTGGTGGAAATAAAAGAAGCACAACAAGAAAGAATATTCTCTTATTTGGCTTTTTGAAACTCTAAATGTGGAAAGTAATCATGCACACATCAAATTGCCTATGCGGAGTGATGGATAATTAAGAATGTGTTAGGTTTGTCATTTCACCATTACTTTGCATGCTTGGTAAATGATGATGAAGCATGTGTGGCCCTATAGATATTTACCCATCTGATTAAAGGAAAAATGTATGAGTTTATTTCCATATTTAGGAAGGTCACAGTTGCCATACTTCAATAAATTGGAGGCATCGAAGGTAAATCTAGCTCTGTTCTTTGGAAGAGTTTCCAGTTTTCATGGTGTTATTGGGTAAGTTCAGTTGTTTTCTCCCATGTTGTGTTTCTTTGTGTGCAGAAGTTTTATCAATATAGAAAAGAGGGAAATTTGAAAATTGTTGGGGTAGCATACTGTATTGCTGTTAAAATTTCTTGGTTAAGGGAATAGATAGTTAAAATGAGGCTAGTGTTGCCAAAGCTTGACCGAACCTCATGTTTAGTGAGTATCTTGCGAGAAATTGAAGATGCCTCCTAAGTTCATGTAGATCTGGGGGATTTCCTTGAAAGGACTAAGAACCCTGAGGCTAATTCATTAATGGAGAAGATAGTTAAGAGTGGTCTTGTGGAAGCTGTTGCATTCCCACTCGTCGCGCCATGTCCAAATTAAGTGTTGGCTTGTATGAATAGATATGACTCTAAGAACAGGCGTATCAAAACCAATGATGGTGATGTGTTAGTCAGTATTAATAGGGAAATAGTGATGGTGACATTGGGTATTCCGCATAAAGAGGAGTATCAGGATTGGACCATTGGAAATTCATACACCTATTTCTCTAAGAAGAATAGAAAATACAGAAGTGTAATTGCAAGAAATTGGCTCTTGAGGGTTCAGAAAGGAGGATAACGACTACCCAAACCCCTAACCAAAGAACACCTCATCACAGAGGTGTAGGACATTGTTGTGCTTTTGAATAGAGTGAAGGGGAATTCACATTCCTTATACTGGGAAGACTGGATCTACTTTATCATCCAAGTGGTTCTATCTAGTGACAGATTTCTGGATTGGTCTCAGGTAATTGTAGAGAGACTTCACGAAGGACTAAGCAATTTTTTGGGGATGATAGGGTTTTACATGTCTTCTTACCGATTTTATATTTTAGCTTGCACAAGAGATTGGCCTGGATTACCCAATGAAACATGGATTGATGGAGTGAGGGTTTACAATTATTACCCTTTGTTGCAACAACACAGATATGTTGAACAAATTGACAGATAGAATGGAGTCTTTGTGGGAAGACTGACCTTTGAACTTTAGGGTGATGCAAACAAGATAATGTTCGTTGAGGCTATGGAATTTATGAGTATATATGGGAGTTTCTTTATCCAATTTCTATGGTTTACTTATATACGGATAGGTGGTTTTGAAGGCTAACCATTCAAATTACCCAAGTACACCTTTGATAGCTATGTGCTTACAAAAGTGAGCAGGAAATTGGCTTATATATATAAAAGATTAGGGGTAAAGGATGAATCTGGGGTGGTATTTCCCGTTGAACTTGGGTATTAGAGTTACAAATTAGTATCAAATGCCTTGAATCTAGAACTGGAGTTGAAAAGGATGAGCCTACAGCCATATGTGGCTAGGCGAAGATTTGATAGCAAAGGTTATGCAAGGGAGAACCTTAATATAGATAGTGATTTTTGCCACAAACCTCAGATAGAGGATTATTGGGAAAACTACAAGGATGAGCAGGAAGTGAGAAAGAGGTTGTGGTCAAGATTCACTTTATGACAAATAGCTATCTTCAGGCTCCCAATTAATACACCAGGTGTATTGGAAGATACAAAGGAAGATGTCTTGGATCCTTAGTTTTGTATTGAGATTGAAGGGAAACCAATTCCATAGATTGACTAGAACAAAAAAGAAGATGATAGCATCCAAACAAGGACCTTCAATGTTATCAGCAGAACAGAGAGATGGATAAAGAAACTGAAATTCAAGGAGGGTCCTCACATGTCCTCACATGAAACAAGAAGTGATTCCTACATCGTGGTTCAATCCCCTATTTCTGCCACTAATGAAATTACTGATGTTGTAGGTGTCTCAAAGCCCGTTGTAGAGAAAATACTGCCAAGAAGGTCAGGAAGATTGCCATCCGATCTTACAGCTGCCCAATTAACTCAGTCAAGAAGTAAAAGAAAGGCAGGGAGCCTATTCTACAATAGGTCATGGTGGACTTAGACCCTAGCGAAGAGCCTGAACAAACAATGAACTCATAGGATCAAAGTGAGCCTGTGATGCAAGAAATGGATACAAATAAAGAAGTGGAAATTCAATAGGATCCCATGAATACCCTGGCAATCATTACCTCCCTAGATGCATAGATCACCCCGCCACCTAAAAGACTTACCAATGCACCAAGATGGCTGGAAACTACCATTGGAAAGAAGAGGAGTGTGGTGTGGATCACCATTCTATTGGAGGACATGGTTAGTAAATGCTTGGGAAAAGCATTAAAGCACAAAAAGCTCAAAACACAAGCAATGCTTGATGTGGATGACATGACAAGACACTGGACAGTTGAAGTGGCCAAGCCCATTCTTGGGAGAGACATAGATAAGGCCACAAAGGAAGATTTTACTATGGGGAAAATAGATTTGGGGGTTGCATCAAGGGCCGTAGATGTAAAACATCTACAATCCTCTACAAAGAGGATAATCTCAATGACTTGGAAAGATGAAAAAGACAAGAGAGAAATGAAGAAAAGGGTCACACAAATGCCATAATATATCAATCCTATTTACAATCGAGATCCTCAACTATTGTCGTAGATACCAGTGTCATTTGACCCTAAGTCTCCAGCAAAGTAGAAGATGCTTGATCAAGTTCAAAGAAACAGGGTAGTGACGGAGATGTTTAACAAGTGGTTGCACCTGATAATTCAACAAGGATTAGAATATATCATTAATTTGGTTAAGGTTTATAAGGATGCAAAAACCATGAGTAAAGAGCTCGAGCTGGAGACGGTCACTTGGGAAAAGGAAAGGATTAAGTGGGTAGCGGTTCTCACACAAATGAATGATGTCAAAAAGTATGGAGTGATGAAGTTCCTAATTGAGAAACCGATGGAGAACCTAGATGGTAATGTGCTATATGTGTCAAACAAAAATGTGGAATGACGCAATTCAGTCATCAAGCAGGGCCATGAAGAGTCCACCAAGCTGCTCAGAGGACTGACTAACTTGATTGACACTATACAGAAATATCTTAAATGTATTGATATCCAACTCCTGAAGGAGGGAGCCAAGGTGATTGAGGAAGTTGCAGACATGACTAAAGTCTTTCAAGAAAGAGTCCATTCTATTCAGACCACAAAATCCTTGACTACTGATGACTTTTCAAAGGTAGCGAGGATTGAATCAATGCTCATTATTTGTTCAGATCACTTAGAGGTTCATAAAGAGAAGGTTACACAAGTGAATATGGACAAAGAAGTGTGGAAGCAGAGGATCATACACATTGGCCTGCCCTATTTCTAGGTCATCCTGAACTTTTTGGCATCACACCTAGAATGGC
The DNA here is from genome assembly GCF_030272615.1 of Cryptomeria japonica. NCBI lineage: Eukaryota > Viridiplantae > Streptophyta > Pinopsida > Cupressales > Cupressaceae > Cryptomeria > Cryptomeria japonica. The sequence goes on from NC_081413.1 coordinate 643,733,393, forward strand.
GTGGATCCATGACAAAGCAGGACAAGCCCATAACTTCCTCAGTTGCGGTGGATGCTTAGTTGTTCTACAATAAAATGTTGGTCTTTTAGTGACTATTAGTTTAGTTCTCTTTTATGTTATTTTAATAGTTTCTTTCACGGAAGTGGAAGTAAATGTTATTTGTTAATCATGTAAAAACTATGGCCTGGTGGCTAATTAAGCTAAAAAGCTTTCTTTTGAATGGGTTTTGAAACTGTGATTTTGGAAGCAATAGAAAAGTTTTTGATACGAATTATGAGAACGATACAATGGCCGATTATTAATGGAATGTTATGTTATCTTTGAATCTATGCATTCTGGGATTCATAATCTTTCTTGGGTTGTTATGTGGGCATGATATAATTTGGTAATCAGTCATCTTTGCATTTCTCCTCAATTCATATTTATTATAAGTTGTTGGACGACTCACATGGTGTTGATCTACTTGATCCCCCTTGCCCTGTGAGGCATGAGAGAGTCTCGATTGAACTTTTAGTTTCTCTTGCTAAGTCCCCATTTTGTTTTGAATGTATGCAACAAATATGTTATAAATCAGAGTTTGTGAGCTCCCTCTTAACATTCTTTCAAAAAAAATTATGCATTTATTTGTGTTGATGGATAAATGAAGAAGCCTTTTCAATAATTTCTGGTTAAAAGTGTTACTATATCAATTGTACAATTAATTCATTGTAAATCATATGAGGAGATGCCCTCTGATGTAGCGGTTGAATTTTCATTAATTCTTCCAACCGGTGGTATTTTTGTTTTTTTCTAAAGGATAAAACGGAGTCATATTTTGCTTGAGAAGATAATAGTTAAAATTTCAAGAAGGAGATAAATTTTTTTACCAATAGATTTTTGGCGACTCTGCTGGGGAGTCGAATTATAAGATTGGTTGCCTAGTTACAAGATTGGAGTCAAAGAGATATACTAGGTCCCAAAGAAGGGAAGGGGTTTTTGATTCTGTCTTTCAGGAGTTACAGATGCTAAATTTTCAACCCACTTTCTCACCTCAAAGAAGGGCAAGAAGTAGGCCTCCTTCCCCTTTGCCATCACCATTTGTGTCCTCAGTTTGTCAAGCTCTGACCTTGCATGGTGTTGCTCTACCTAATATAATCAACCTGACTCCCCTCAATATCATACTTCCAATGACAACAAATAATCCTTGGGGGGAACCTGTAGGCCCATTGAACTTAGGTTTGAATCTTAACCCCTTACCAAAAGGTGCTAGGGATCATTTACCAAAATTTAGTGGAAATGGAAAAATCACCATTGATGAACACCTGAATGCCTTTAATGTAGCTTGTGGGATAATAGCGGTTCAATGTGAGGTTTTTCATCCAGACATTAACCGAGGTAGCAGTCGATTGGTTTTATCACTTACCAAATAGTGTGATAACAACCTGGCAAGATCTAAAAACAAGATTTGAGGCAAGATTTAAAGTAGCAGAGGATGAGAATTCCCTTTTAGCTCAATTAGCCTAGTTAAAGAAGGAAATTCATGAATCTATGTAGAAAAAATTGATAAGATCTTGCACAAGATTCCAGCTAATCAAAAGCCCTCAGATGACAATCTTAAGTGTTTCTTTATTAATTATATGCCTTTCGAAATAGGTTTCCTAATCTGCAAGCAAAGAGTTGTAGATTTAAATGCTACCAAAACCCTTGTAGTTGAATTAGAAGATGATTTAATCACAACAGGCAAATGGAAAAGGGAAGTATAGACACCTAATTCTCAGCCTTCAACCTCTTCTTCTGATCCTATCATCTAGCGGTTAATGAATGATATGATTACCCTTAAAAGATAGTTTCCCAAAGCCAGTACCTCATACCCACCTCCTTACCAAGATATACCTAAAAGGAATCCAAATTAGTCTTTGGGCTATGGGAATAAGGCCATGCAATTACCCCCTGCTCAACAAAGATTGGCAATTGAAGCACCTCGTGCTAAAGGGAATATGTATGTATTTCACCTTACTAATGAACATGATGGCAGTTCCTGTCCTGAGATGGTACGATATGCACAATTGATGAATTTCAAAGATACCTCAAATGAGTGGGGTGAAGAAGAATCTTCAAAGCAACCTAGCGACTCTGAAATCCATTTTCTTGAGTACGAGTCAGATTTAGAAAGAGACGGTGATATTTTGGTTACTTTAGAGGATCCTTCATGTGTTGTGCTCACCAGAGATCAACAAAATGTGAAACCCCAGATGTCTACTTCATCATCTACGATGGCCTTCAAAGGTAAAGGAATTGATTCAAAATTGCATAATAATGATCAAAAATTGCAAGAACCCTTATTTTTAAAACCTGTTGAAAAAGAAAGTTCATTTGATATAATAGAATTTTTCAAATCTTCTCAAATTCAAATCACACTTGCTAATTACCTGGAGCTAAATCCTAAAGAACTAGACAAACTTGTATAATTTGTGAAAGGAAATAATGCACAATAGACTAATGTAATGCAGTGGTCAGTAAATGCCATATTTCCCTCACATAAAAATGAGTTGGTTCATCCCTTGGTTTGCGAAAAGATACATGAAATAAATGCTCTTCAAACAGATGATTCTGTACCCCTTCTTGAGTCGAAACCAGAGCTCTTTTATATATCATTATTCATAAATGGTCATAGGTTGAATAATTGTATTATAGATTTAGGTGCATCCGATAATATAATGCCCTATGTTGTAGCCAAAGCGTTATGGTTATCCTTGACCAAAACCTTTGGTAGATGTTATTCTATGGATTCAAAACAAATTCCTCTGCTAGGCCAAATTAAGGATGCTCAAGTAGTTCTTGCCTCCCACCTAGATAAAAGGATCAAGTTGATGATTCTGATAGTTGATATCCCAACCAGTTATGGCATGTTGTTAAGTTGTACTTTCTGTAGGGACTTAGGCAGTGAAATCAAAATGGATTGGTCCAAAGCCATAATTCCAATTGGGAAGCAGTGAGTCATCCTACAGCCTGAACCAAAGTCCAAATTCATTGTTTTCCCATCTGATGACCCTAGAGCTCAGATTTTGTATCATGATTGTCAATTTGGAAACTACATGATTTTGTCTGATAGTGAGGTGGGGGGGAATTCATCTCAAAATGAGGGAAAAGAAAACCTGTGGCTAATGGAGTTCGATGGCAGTTGTGCAACGTCAGGTTCTGGTGCAGGGGTAGTGTTAATACCACCTTCCGGCAACCCTATTCCTTTTTCCTTCATGCTAGAGTTCAAAAATACCAACAATACGGTTGAGTATGAGGCCTTGTTGTTAGGCTTAGCCGAAGCTAAGAGATTGGGAGTGAAGCTCCTGCAGGTTAAAGGGGATGTTGAACTTATTGTAAAGTAGGTCAAGGGGTTGTTTAGTGTTAAAAATGAAAGGGTGAAGCAATATCGAAATAGAGTTTGGGACAAAATTGAAGATTTTGATGCATTCTACATTGAAGCAATACCCAGGGAATTGAACTAAAAAGCAGTTTCGTTAGCAGTCTCAACTTCATTCCTTGTCCCACATCCTGAATTTGTTGAAGAAACTTACAAGGTAGATTTGGTGTATTGGCCCAATGTCCCAGATAACTCTGATTCGTGGCAAGTATTTGAGAGTGATAAAAAAATGAATAATTTAATGCAAGGTTTATATATTGTTTCTACCATGTATTTTGAAGGTTCTGATGCAGAGTGCAAAGAATTTTCGCCAGAACGAGCCAAGGAGTTTCCTGATGGGATCATGCAGTTGAAAGGAAACAAGATTCCTAAAGGACTGGTTTCTTTGGAACATCTATTTGACCGTAATGATGCCTACAAAAATAACAAAGATGACAAGTCCCAAGAGGCTCAGGATAGTGGAGGTTATGAAAAGGTCAACATTGGTACTGAGAAAGAACCTAAATATATCAATCTGGGAAAGTGTTGTACACCAGTAGAAAAGGAGAGGTTCCTTAGCCTCCTGGTGGAGTTCAAGGACATGTTTTCCTGATGTTATGATGATCTTAAGAATTTTAGAGAAGGAAAGTTTTAGCACCAGATTCCTTTGAAGATCGAAGCAAGCCCTTTCTGGCAAAAGCTTAGAAACTTCAGTCCAAAAGTGGCATAGGCTATATTCCAAAAAGTGGATAAGATGTTAAAATCCAGGATTATATATCCTATCCATCATTCTACATGGATAGAAAATATAGTAACTATCAGAAAGAAAAATGGGGAAATAAGGATTTGCATAGACTTCAAAAATCTTAACCAAGCTAGCTTAAAAGACAATTATCCCTTGTTGGCCATGGACCACATTCTACAAACTGTTTTAGGATTGGAGATGATGGCCATGCTTGATGGATTTTTGGGATATAATTAGATCAACATTGAGGAAGTTGATCAACACAAAACTACCTTTATTACTCCCTAGGGTACATTTGCATATAACTGGATGCCCTTCGGCTTGACTAATGTAGGAGCAACATTTCAGCGGGCTATGGACTTGTCTTTTTGCCACTTAAAGGATAAGATCATTGTTGTATATCTAGAAGATTTGACAGTGTTCTCAAAAAGATGAAAATGTCACATTCAGGACTTGAGGCAAGTGTTGCAGAGGTATCGCGAGCATGGGGTATCCTTGAACCCCAAGAAATCAGTGTTTGGAGTCACAAGGGGTAAGTTGCTTGGTCATATTGTTTCTAAAGAAGGGGTGAAAATAGATCTTGAAAGGGTAAGAGAAATTTAACAACTAACTCTATCGTCAAGTAGGAATGTTGTTAGATCCTTCTTCGGGCAGGTGATTTTTCTTCGGAGGTTCATCCCTAACTTTGCTGAGACTACTAGATATATTGTGAATTTGATGAGTAAAAAACAATCTTTCAAATGGAGCGAGGAAGGGAAGAAAGCGTTCACCTCAATAAAAGATTCTATTGGTCAGGCACCTATCTTGGTTAATCTTGATTTCAATAAAGATTTTGTCATCTACTGCTACACTATGTCAGAGATTTTGTTATAGAAGAATGATGATAATGATGAGGTCCCTATATCATTCATGAGTGTACCTTTGAAAAAGCATGAACTTAAATATTCAATAATGGAAAAGCAAGCATATGCGGTCATGAAGGTGATGAAACAATTCAGGTATTATATTCTTCATTCTCATGTTGTGGTTTATGTTCCTCATTCGGTAATCAAGAGCATTCTAATGCAACAAGACATAGGGATGAATAAAAGAGCTTCTTGGGTGTCAAAATTTTAGGAGTTCGATTTACACATCAGACCCACAAAATTGGTAAGGGGACAAGGTTTGTGCAAGCTGATTGCTGAAAGTAAGGAGGAAGTGACAAAGGAATTGGCTTTAGTTCTATTTGTTGCTCTATGAGATTCCTGGTTTGCAGATGTAGCTTATTACTTGACATACAGAGATTGCCCAGAAAACCTTTCTACGAAGGAGAAGAGGAACCTGAGACTGAAAGTTGCTAAGTATGCCATGTTTGGTGAGGTACTATATAAAGGGGGATTGGATGGAACCTTCTAAAGATGTGTCAATAAATCACTCTAGGAGTCTCTTTTGAAAACATTCCATGATGAAGCCTATTGGGGGCATTTCTCTTCAACAGTAACTACTTACAAGATCTTGAGGAACTTCTATTATTGGCCATGAATGTTCAGGGATGCATATGCATGGGTGCCTAGGTGTGAAAAATGTAAGTTGTTCACCGGTAAACCATAGCTTGCAGCATTACCACTCTGACCCGTGGATGTGGATGAACCTTTCAAGCAGTGGGGTCTAGATTTTATTTATCCCTTGACACCAACCTCTAGTGCCAGTCACACTCATATTTTAACAGCCACAGACTATTTTACTAAATGGGTTGAGGCCATTTTGGTATGAAAGACAACCTCGAAGATTATTTGTAATTTTCTAAAGGAGAACATCTTAGTTCGATTTGGAGTCCCATTAAAAATTGTAGTAGACAACGCTACCAATTTATCCTCTGCTGAAATTTCTTTGTTTTGCTTTGATCATGGAATCTCTCTTGCTCACTCATTTGATTATTATCCTCGGGGAAATAGTCAGGCTGAATCTAGTAACAAAAACCTCATTAATATCATGAAAAAATTAGTGAGTGAGAATTTTAAGGATTGGCATAAGAAACTGTATGAAGCTCTTTGGGCCGACCGTACATCGCCAAAGAGGGCAATTGTGATGTCTCCATTTGAACTGGTCTATGGTGTTGGTGCTCAAGTAGCACTTCCTTTAGAGCTGGCAGTCACCAAACTACAAATAGTTATTGAAGATGCTTACTTCCAGAGTTCTTTAGAAAAGTGAATCATGCACCTGACAAGGATTGATGAAGAAAGGGATAAACTAGTGGACCAGATAATAGATCATCAAATGAGGGTAAAAACAATATTCGACAAGCAAGCAAGGCCTCGAAAGTTCATGCTAGGTGATTAGGTACTGCTCTGGGACAGAAGAAGAGAACCTAAGGGAGCACATGCTAAGTTTGAGTCTCTCTAGAAGGGACCATTCCTGATTCATGAGGTAAAAGGATTGAATTCTTTTAAACTTGCATATCTAGATGGTACTGTTCTTCCTTTGACCTGTAATGGTCAAGATTTGAAATTATATCAATTGTAAATGAGAGTCCCTCGTATTTTTTCTACATAGTGTTTTCTTATTTTGTATTTGTGTGTCTTTCCAGTTTAGTATCTTTGGGTCTTTGAATAAAGTTTGGCATGCGGAACCAAACATTTTGGAGTTCATTTCTAGTTCCTTCACAGTTCTAGTCCCCAGTCAAAGTCGATGTTAGTCCACCCGCAATTTTTCCCTTTTTAATTCCAATTCACGGGTTACCTTTTGTGCCTTTGCTTCCATCGGGTCATTTGTTAACCTCGTACTTGAAACATTTAACTATTTTGTCAAAAGGTTCATTTGGTTCAAGGTTCAAAGCATGATTTAAAAGAAAGTTGTTTTGGTCTTTGTCAGTGTGTGAACGAGCGTGTTTTTTGTTTTTGGTCATTGAAGTTTTGAACCCGTTGAACCAAATTTAAAAAGGTTCAAGGTTCAAGGTTTGAAATGCCTTTTAGTGAGTCACATGAATGTATTGTTATATGATGAGTGTGAGTCTTTTTACATTGAGCTGATATGCGGTCTTGAACCTTGAACCAAATTTCAAGCAGTACAAAAGGTTCAAGGTGTTAGGTCCCGGAGACAACTGAGAGGGGCGGGGGGGGGGGTGAATCAGTTGTCAAATAAATTCAAATAAAAAAAAACTTAACCAACTTAATGCTTAATACCAGTGAACTAGTCTTTTATACTGGTGCACAATTTTATTAGATAATTGCAATACCGATAAAGATTAATGCATGAAACAAAATGACAAGATCATCTACAACACATAACACCAATATTTGTACGTGGAAACCCTGTAAGGGGAAAAACCACGGTGGGAAACCTTACCCACAATCAGATGATACTACTATAGATAGTAAGTGTATACAAATGGGGTTTGCACATGTAGAAAGGCCAAGCACCTAGAGCTCACTACTCAAACACAAAACATGAGTCACACTGACTACAATTGGATGGTTAAATCCAATAAGGATGTACTTCTGAAATTAGCATCTTTCTATGTTGGATTTATTTGTCTTCACAAAAACCTTCCTTCAACCTTCAAATGATGTCTACGTGTATAGCTCTTCTTATTCTTGCATATACCTTCAGACAATCATTTTTTGCATTCCACATCCGATCTTACAAATAAGATCTTACATTTATATCACAACCTAGGACCAATTTTAGTAGGTCGGCTCTAAAAGATATTATAATAAAATCAATTTACAAATAAAATAATATTTGATGCAATACCGATTCAACATGTCAACTTGATGCATTTACAACAATAATAAATCATCTCCATAGTGTGTCCTACTGATCTGGAAAAGATAATCCCGTCGGTGTATAACCTGGACCTATTTGCCAGTAACAACAAATATGATAATATGAATATGCCAATAAACAAATCTTAAAGACAAAGTGTCCAAATGATGTCTTCAACATAACCAAGTGTTTTCCATACCATTCCAAGTGTCGGTGATCATTATATCCTATCGGTGTACCAGATACTGGTGACTGTACATAAGTCATTTATTTGTTAGTGAATGTTGCTGATTCTCCAAAGTGCCAGAGTTGATAGGTGTTGACATCAATGACAGAACCATACCAAAATACCAACAATCTCCCCCTTTGGTATTGATGGCAACACAAGATGGAAAAACTATCAAAGTGCCAAAACAGAAATGCCAAATACCAAAATACCAACAATTTCCATAATATAAGTAATCTCTCCCAAAGTAACAATCTCTCCCCCTGAGAGTGACATATGTCTTTCTTGTGTTTTTCCATATACCAATCTCTCCTCCTTTGACATCAAATGCCAAAGTTACTACAAAACCAGGTTCATATACAAAATACCAACCAATTTAGTATACCAACTACTCCCCCTGAGAAGTATCTTCCTCATCAAAGCCGAAATAAAAGATTTCTCTGTTAATTCTATCGGTTGATGACAAACATCAACTCTCTAAGAATCTACCTGGTGGGGGTATGACTCCAAGTTGATCTCTAAGATATTCAAAAGTCTCCTTAGGTAGAGGTTTATTGAAAATATCTACAATCTGCTCTTTAGTATTCACATAAACCAGTTTTATCTCTTTTGCTTCAATATTTTCCCTTAGAAAATTAAGTTTAATAGAAACATGTTTGGTTTTAGAGTGCAATACCGGATTCTTAGATATATCAATTGTTGTAGTGTTATCACAATAGATAGTTATAGGTTCCTTTCATTTTACCTTTATGTCTTTCAACATTTGTTTAAGCCATAGTACCTGTGTACAGTTAGTTGTTTCTGTAACATATTTTGATTCTGCTACTGATAAGGATGTACAACTGTGTTTCTTACTCAACTAAGAAACTAGTCTGCTTCCAAGAAAAAATGCTCCGCCGATGGTGCTTTTTCTATCATCCACATCTCCTGCCCAATTTGCATCTATGTATGCACATAACTCAAAGTTTTCATCTCTAGGATACAATAATCCAAGATTTGTAGTGCCTTGTAAGTATCAGAAAATCCTTTTTGTTGCTGATTCATGATTTTCTCTAGGATTACTCTGAAATCTTGAAACAATACATACTACATTCATGATATCAGGTCTGGTTTGTGTCAAATATAGTAAACCTCCTATGATAGATTTGTACCTAGTTGGATTAATAGGTGTAGATTCATCCCTTAGTGATAGTTTGTCACTTGTAGTCATAGGTGTGCTTATTGGTTTAGAGTTCTCCATTACAAATTTCTTTAGTAACCCCTTTAAGTACTTGGATTGACTCAAGAATATACCTTTATCAGTTTGTGAAATCTGTAATCCTAAAATGAATTTTATTTCACCAATCATAGACATTTCAAATTCTTTCTACATTTCAATAGAAAAGTCTTTACATAATCCATCTTCTCCTCCAAAGATTATATCATCAATAAAAACTTCTATAACCAGGATGCCATCATTAGTCACTTTATAATATAAGTTGCTATCAGCATTACCTTTAGAAAAACCAATATTCAAAAGATACTTATCCAATCTTGCATACCAAGCTCTTGGAGCTTGCTTCAATCCATACAAAGTTTTCCTTAACCTACAAACCATATCTTTGTTATCTATCAAAGAAAATCCATCAGGTTGTTCAATGTAAACTTCTTCAAGATCTCCATTCAGAAATGCACATTTAATATCCATTTGATATACTTTGTAGTTCTTATGTGCTGCAAAAGCCTGGAAAAATAATCTGACTGCCTCAATTCTAGCTACCGGTGCAAAGGTCTCATTATAATCAATTCCCTCTTTCTAAGAATATCCCTTACACACTATTCTTGCTTTATTTCTGATAACCTTACCATCTTCATTAAGTTTGTTTCTAAATACCCATTTTGTTCCAATTACATTTTTATCTTTAGGCCAGGGAACTAATGTCCAAGTGTTATTCTTCTCAATTTGTTCTAATTCTTCTACCATAGCTTTAGTCCAATGTTTATCTTCACATACCTCATTAACTAATGATGGTTCAATTTGAGAAATAAGACATACCTCTTCATTTTCCAATCTTCCTCCTGTCATAATTCCTTTATACTTATTTCCAATTATCTGATCTTCAGAATGATTCAGTCTTACATACCGAGGTGTCTTTGTTTGTTGTTGTCCCTCAGTTACAGTGGAATTTTTCAGATGATACTGGTGTAACTGGATCTTCATTCTGTACTGGTGGGTTTAGTGTAGGTTCATTTGTTAGAATCTCTATTGCCGGTTCAGAGTCTATATACCTTGAAGTTCCTCTGAATTGTTCATCAATCTTCACATTTGTACTCTCAACAATTTTCTACAATCTTTTGTTAAAACATCTATATGCTTTACTCTTAGATGAATAACCAAGAAATATTCCTTCATCACTTCTAGGATCAAATTTCCCAATATACTCATCTCTTCTAATATAGAATTTACTTCCAAATATTTTGAAATATTTAATAGTAGGAGTAATACCAAACCATAGTTCATGAGGGGTCTTATTGGTTTCACCTTTGATGTGAACTTTGTTGAATGTATAGACTGTTGTACTTACTGCCTCTCTCCAATACACATGTGGTAGACTTGCTTCTGATAACATACTTCTTGCTGCATCCAAGATAGTTCTATTTTTCCTTTCAACAAATCCATTTTGTTGTGGTGTTCGGGGTGCTAATAGCTATCTTCTGATTCAATTCACTTCACAGAATGTATTAAATTCCTTAGATGTAAATTGTCCTCCTTGATTTGATCTTAGACATTTGATTTTCTTACCGGTTTCATTTTCTACCATTGCTTTGAACAGTTTGAACTTCCCAAGCGCTTCTGATTTTTCTCTAATAAAAGTAACCCAACACATTCTAGAATAGTCATCAATGATTAGCATGAAATATCTATCACCTTGTAAACTTTTAGTTCTAGTTGGACCACATAAATCAGTGTGAATTAAGTCAAGAGAATTATTGGATTTTTCTGGAATACTTTTGAAGATGGTTCTAACTTGTTTTCCAAATTGACATTCCTTACATATTGTATTGTGAGGCTTGACAATTTTAGGTAAATCTCTAATTGCCTTAGTAGTACTGATTTTTACCATGCAATCAAAGTTTACATGACAGAGTCTCTTATGCCATATCCAACTTTCATCAATATGTGCAATCAAGCGTGTCTTTTCATTGTTATTCAAATGAAAGATATTACCTCTAGTTTGATTACCAGTTGCAATTTCCAAACCAGTCCTATTCATGATTTTGCATTTTCCATTTTTGAATTGTAACTGAAAACCTTTCTCAACTAATTGACCAACACAAAAGACATTATGCTTTAAACCTTCAACATAGTAAACATTATCAGTATTATGTTTATTATCAATAGTTATTGTACCTTTACCTTTGATCAAACAAGCTTTATCATCTCCAAATCTCACTAGACCTCCATTATATTTCTGAAAAGTCAAGAATTTACTTTTATCACTAGTCATATGATGTGAGCATCCTGAATCAATGATCAATTCATCCTTAACTTCAATTTTAGCTACCAAGGCCTTCTCTACCGGTTGGACTATAGGTGTTGGTTGATCTTCTATTATAGCAACAAAAACCCATCCAGTGTGTACTAGATCCTCATCAGAATCATCAGTCACTCCTTCATCAACAAGATAACAAGATTTGTCTTTGTTCTTCTTAAATCTGTATCTCTGATATTCAAGGTTAGGTTTGTATGTTCTTCTAGCTTCTTCTCTTAGTCTAGAATGTCTATTAGGGCATCTTGAAGCCATGTGACCAATCTTATTACAGTTAAAACATTTAAAGGGTGCTTTACCTTCATACTTACTTCCAACTGGACCTTTACGCATTTTCCTTGCAAATAGTGCTTCAAGTTCTTCAGGTTCTTCATTTTCTTTCCTGCTTTCTTCAAGTTCTCTTACATAAAAGGCTTTCCAATCAGATTTGGCAAATGGTGGTGTAGATGATGTTGATGCTTTAAAGGCTAGATTTATCTTTATAGTAGCTATAGGACCACATTCCTCAATTTCAAAGGCTGAAAGTTTTCCAATCAATGTATCTCTAGTTATTGATGTATTAGGCATTGTTCTTAACTCGTTTATAGTAGTGACTTCAATTTTATAAGCCGATGGCAATCCTCTTAAAACTTTTAAAACAATTTCATCTTCACTTAAGGTTCCTCAACAACATTTAATACCCAGGACAATTTCATTAACTCTTTCCATAAAAGCAGAAATCCTTTCATCTTCTTCCATTTTCAGATTTTCATACTTGACCCGGAAGCTTTCAAGCTTTGCAATTTTACCTATGGAATCTCCTTCATTCAGTGTTTCCAAATGATCCCAAATAGCTTTAGCAGTTGATCTATATGATAATCCCATGATTTGTTGATCTATTAATGCACTCAAAACTACTTCTCTTGCTTTGCAATCATTTTGTTCATCTTTTCCCAATGTAGGTGGATTAGGCTGACCAGGAGTAGGAGCAGTATAACCATTCTTTATAACTTCCAAAATGTCCTTACCAATGCAATTTAGATGTGTCTCCATCCCAATCTAACATATGCCATAGTTGGTTACATCAAGTTTAGGACTGTCCTTCCTGAAATAGTTAGTAGACATTGGATCTACTTAAGCTATTAAACTTCTGCAAAAGAGGACTAAGATTTGATACAAATTGTTAGGTCTCAGAGACAACTAAGAGGGGGGGGGGGTGAATCAGTTGTCAAATAAACTCAAATAAAAAACAACTTAACCAACTTAATGCTTAATACCGGTGAACTAGTCTTTTATACCGGTGGACAGTTTTATCAGATAACTGCAATACCAGTAAAGATTAATGCATGAAACAAAATGACAAGATCATCCACAACACATAACACCAATATTTGTATGTGGAAACCCTCTAAGGGGAAAAACCACGGTGGGAAACCTTACCGACAATCAGATGATACTACTACAGATAGTAAGTGTATACAAATGGGGTCTGCACATGCAAAAAGGCCATGCCTAGAGCTCACTACTCAAACACAAAATAGGAGTCACATTGACTACAATTGGATGGTTAAATTCAATAAGGATGTACTGCTCAAATTAGCATCTTTCTATGCTAGATTCAGTACCGGTGTATAGTTTTGTTTGTCTTCACAAAAACCTTCCTTCAACCTTCAAATGATGTCTGCATGTATAGCTCTGCTTATTCTCGCATATACCTTCACACAATCCTTTTTTGCATTCCACATCAAATCTTACAAATAAGATCTTACATTTATATCATAACCTAGGACCAATTTTAGTAGGTTAGCTCTAAAATATATTACAATAAAATCAATTTACAAATAAAATAATATTGTTAGGCCCAATATGGAAAGCTAATGTACTGAGAGGGGAGGGGTGAATCAGTACTTCAAAACTTCTCTCCAACAATAACTTTACTATTAAGCATAAACCAAAAACTATTGTAACATAATATAAAGCTAAAACAAATAAATAATAATCATACATGATTCACTCCATAACACATATATTTTGGTTATGCAGAAACTCTTGGTTACAGAGAAAAACTGTGGTGGGGATGGCACCCACAACTTCATTACTGCAATAATAAATGTTGCTCAGTTAGAGCTACATGTTTATCTATTTCTGATAGCTTACCCTATTAGGAGTATCAAGATTGTTAGATCCACCTTACTAAAGGATTTTACAACAGTTATACTAAATGTTGCACGTGGTTAAAAGCTTTACAATTTATAGACTTTGTTAGAGTCTTTTACCCTATTAAAGGTTTCTCTTACAACTCAAAATATTACAATAAAATCCTTACAAATATCTACAACTTCACATCTGAAATGTTATAGCAGATTCTATGTGCTCAAAATGAGATTACCTTGCTTATAGCATACCTCGATAATCCATAAAGTAACTCTGTAAACCCTTTTGTTTACTCTGTTCCTTGACTATTCTCTAAAATCCTTCTCGGTGACCTCTGTGTCTCTAATAGTCACAATACTCAGTGCTTCCTTATCTATCACATATGTCTTGCTTCATATCCCTCTCTTTTTCATATTTGATCCTTAATCCATGCTGTATAAATAGATCTCTTATGTTGGTGATCTGTTCATGCTTCGATCTTACAAACATGATTTTTCAAATGAATAACCATACAAGATATTTCATTGGATAGATGACCTCAAGATCATACAAAATCTTTAAGTGCAATTTACAATGTGATAACGGTTCTTTGTTCCTCAATCTTGTAACACATTTCCCATGTGTGTCTAGGTTCAATGAATCTGGTAACACGTTTCCCATGTGTGTCTAGGTTCAATGAATCTGGTAACACGTTTCACTCGGTGTGTGTTAACTAGGTATTTCATTTTTGCTGCTTGGTAGACACATAAGTGATACTCAGTAGACAGCTAGGTGTATACTAAGCTCTGTGACTTCTTTCTTCTATAACCAATTGCTCCGTGCTTACCAACTGAATATTTCGGTAGTAGTAACCGACTAGAGTATATAGAATGACTTTGGACATAAAACTAATGGAAACTTAGTAAGTAGTAACAATCTCCCCTTTTGACATTAGTTGAGATGTTTGACAAAACTTCTTTCAAAGTCATAACTCAAAAATCTATATACTTACAAAATTTGACTAATCAGACAGTATATACATTTGTCAATAAAATATTATATTCAAATATACTCCTCTTATCAATATACTATACAAAACTCTGATTATGCATGTGCTGTGATCAATATTATGTATTAACTACTCGGTTCACTACTCTCCCTGTCAAATTCAACTGTGCATTTGGATACTCTGCTTTGCTTGGTATACTCCCCTTATATACTACACTCCCCCTTTGATACTTAGATAATATACTCCCCCTTTTTGACAAACATTAGAACTTAGTTACCATTCGGTGGAGGCAACTGGTCAAAAATGGATTTGTACTTTGTCCTTGCATTGGTAAGAGTGGCAGAGAGGGCATCCTTGACACTTTCCATGAGTGAATTCTGAGTTGTAATGTCAGCTAACAGTGAAATTAGTCCATCTAAGGTGATTCCCTCTAGCTGAGTGGATAGGGAGGTAGCCTTGTTGATCTGCTCTTGGACGGAGGACAAGTGTGGAATGAATAATGTTTGAAGAGTCATAATGTCCATCCTGATTTGGTGCTCTTCATTCCTAAGTTCCAATTGTTGAGCAATGAGCTTTTGTAACTTTGTATAGAAATGCTGAACAAAATTTGGCTTAGTGGTCAACTTATTTGAGAGATCAGTGATCTCTTTCTCAATCACTTCTGTTTTATTTTTGATATCTTTAATGAATAAAGAGAATGTATAGAGTTTCTGAAATAAATAAAGAATGTGCTTAAGTTGAGGGGACAACTCGACAATAAATTTGACAAGTTTTACTTTGCTAATAGCAATGGCTTTCTGTACCTCTTCAATCATTTTAGCAGTGAGCTCTTTGTCCTTCAATTTTCTCAAATATTCAGATGCGTCTACTCCAGATGTCTCTATTTTAGTTAGGAGTTCATCCTGTTGAATATGGATGGCTGCATCTTTTGTCACTGTAGCTTCAGGTAGCATATCTGTTAATAGTGCTTTCACCTTCTGAAGTACTCTATTTTTCTTTTGAATAGCCATTTGTTTTTCCTATTCTTCTTTGGCTTTGCATAGTTCACTGAATTCAATGAGTGCTTGCCCTTTTAATTTAGAGATGTCAACATTTGGAAACACAATGGGCTTAGATAGATCTATCTTGAAACTATGCTTTTTCATTTTCTTTTCTTTAGTTATCACCGGTTGAACTAATGCAATGGCTTGGGAGGCTTGTTGACTCTCGGTAGGTTGCTTGGATAGGCAACACTTTGGTTGGTTTCTTTAGCCTCTGTAGTTTCCTTTGGTGCCTCTGTGCTTGGTGTCTTGGTGGCAACAATTTTAGTACTAGAAGGAGCTTGAGAAGTTTGTTCCTTGGTGGCCTGAGAAGTAGCTTCTCCTTCTATAGACTTGTGACCCTCTGTTCCTTGTTCATTATCTCGAGGGGCCTCGATTGAAATAGGCTAACTGACCAGAGGATAGGGCTGAACTTGTTCCAAAACTAACTCACTAGATACCAATTTGGCATATGCATTCCCTTCTATCATTTCCTATTCTTGTGCCTCGATGTCCATGATATCCTCATCAATTTGTATAGTGTCAGTAGGGTCTTGCTCGGTGATATCAGGATCTTTTTCGGTGACATCAACTATTTCAACTTCAAATTGCTTACCATCATTCTTGATTCGAAATATTTCCTACCATTTTTCCTTGGTCTCATTCTCTACATCCAGATAAAGGCCATTCATCAATTTCAAGGCTCTTTGCTTGACTAGGAAGTTTGTGTGGTAGTTTTTCAGATGTTCATTGATCTCATCTACCGACATGTCTGAGAAGAGATGTACCAGACTTCTTTCTCTTATCTGTTTCTCTAAGTCCATAGCATACTTCCACCTGTTATCAATATGTAAATACAACTCTTTTGGAAGAGAATTAGTTACTTCTAATGGGACCAATCAGAATTTAAGTAGTGTACATACTACTGCTTCTTCTATTTGTCTCTTTTCATCATCATTTTTGGATTCATACTTAACATATCTAAATGATCCAAATCTACCATATTGTTTCAGGTTTGCACAAAAATTATCAACACTATGTACATCTTCCTTTTTACTCTTAACGATTTGAAGTTTACTCTTGTCTTCAGATTCGGTGTCACTGGACTCTTTAGTCAAAATGAGTCTCCGAGTAGATTTCTTATAAGTTTTTGTTACCTTTGGTGTGGCAAAATTCTTCAATTTCTTACTTGGTGATGCTGCAGATGATCTTGTGTGTGGGCACTTTACTGAAGGAGTCGGTGATACCTTTGATGTATCTTGTTTCTTCCTTTTCAAAACTTTCCCTTTAGGCAACTCGATGCTCAATGTAATATCTGCCTCTTGGGCTTTAGATTCCTCCTCGGTGATGACTAGAGTGCCCTTGATAGGTGTGGAGGAAGAACCGTCTCCAAATTTCTCCATTAATGCCTTGATCATTTTTGTTGCTTTCCTTGTAGCCTTGGGTACTACAATGCTCATCTTAACTTTCTCTTTAACTTCTTCATATGTACCATATCTCAGCTCGGTAGCATGCCTTGGTAATGTAAGAAAAGCATCTATCTACTATTGTGTGATGTCAAAATCAATCTCATAACCCATAGGTGGCAAAGATTGAGTTATTGGTTCCACAACATTGACATAGCAGAAGTCGGTGTCTACTTCAAAGCATATGTCATCCTTGTATTTCTCTACTAACTTGGGTGGAATTCTATACCTGTTATGCATCTTTTCTCAAAACTTGCTAAAGTAATCATCCATAATATCATTTAAGTTATCACCTAGCTTTTTGATGAAGTCATTGATTTGATGGGTGATTGGTCAGTGTAGCTCCCAAACTACATTACCGACTGATGGAAAGAATTTCTCAAAATAGAAAAACATGCATACCAAAAGTGATCCAAACTTCAGTGTGTTTGCTGAGTTGTTCTTCTTCGGCTTCCTTATGGTGTTTAGATTCTCAAACAATTTTTTCAACAATACTTCACATAGGCCAATTTTCATTCCTTTCTTCACAATTTTATATGCTAAATCGACTGCTACACAAGGTACACTGTTTTCCCTTGCCAATTGAAAGAAACAATAACCTATTACTCTAATGGCAAACTTCAACTCTGCATCTGTCACATTGTTCAATTTCAGTCCTCTGCAATCAGATTCAACTCCAGTTAAAGTGATCAATTCTGTTTGTGATATCATTTTCTGAGCTCGGGCATGATCAAAAATAGGGTAACCAGTGATCAAGTGAATGATTTCCTTGGTGATCTTGAATGGTTGCTCCTCTAACCACATGAAATCATCATGAACTCTACTCAGAACAAACTTGACCCATTGGGGTTTGAAGACATGGGGATAGGTTAGGGCTTCGGTCAATCCCTTGATTTTAATGTGTTCATACTTGCTATCCAATTTCCCATCAGTACACAATTCATCATATGTGTCCTTGATCGCAACATGACCTAGTTCCTCAAGACGACACTTAGTGAAGAATCTGACATCCTCAACTAGTAAAACCCTATCCGGAATGAGTGAAAATGCAATTTTATCATCCAGTTTAGATGCTACTTTGGGAGTTAGAGAGTATTTCAGTGAGGGCTTTTCAATGTTCTCAACAACAACGGGCTTCTGGATCTTAGGTGCCATTGCAGATTTTGGATAAATACTAACAAAAGATTCTTAGGGTTTGAAGACTTTTAAAAGGCAGACGCTTTCCACTTAACAAATGTAAAACAAATATTCACAACTGATATGATCAGTAAACTAGCTTGACAATGCGTTATGATTGATGTAAATACCTTTAATTTCGCTTCAGAGGAGGTTTGATCGCCTTTGAATCACTTTGCTCTACTTTCTTGAAAACTTGGTAAGTGTAAAATGACCGTGCAAAAGCTTTAAGTACACAATATACCTTATTGGGCTTCATGCAGTTAGGTCAGAAAACATTAAATGCACTTAGTACCACTTCCTTTTTATGCTTTTACTGAGTAGTCAGACTTCCTATATTTACCGACTAGACAGCCTTCCAAAAGACTTGATAAAATTTCAAATTTCCTAATGCATCTTTAGTTATACAGATTTTGAATTAAGTACATGATAAAAATAGGAACTGTTAAGATTTAACCTTTGAGAGAATGCAGTCCCTTCATACCTTCACCGATTAATTTGGAATAGGTGCACCTTACTCAGTAGATAAGGTTCTTTCTTCATTTGACACAATTTCCTTCTTTTTCCAAATCATTTGTAATTTGCCTTTTATTTCCTTAGTTTCTCCTCTAGGTTGATCTCTGCAATTTCTAGCCAAGTGTCCAACTTTGTGACGATGAAAACATGCCATACTAGGATTTCTCCATGATCTTCAGTTGTTCATTCCAAACCTTATAAATTAGTTGGCACTTATATGTCCATATCTTCTATAACATTCACACCATATCCTTGTATTGTAATCCCATGGTACTGTAGAATACTGTCGATTAGGATCTGTGTGAGTTCAGTAGCTTCCAGTATTTGCTCGGTGTGCAGACCAACACTTCTCGGTACTATGTCCATATCTATTGTAGTTTTTACAAAATCTTTTGAATTTTGCCTTCTAATAATTGCTAGCAAACTTTGTCCTACATTGGTTAGATGTGCGACCATATTTATTGCAATTGTAACAATAACCATTAGACCTTGTGACATTCAGTTGCTTACCTTTTCTGATTTGGCACATATTAGCAGTATGTCCTTGTTTTCCACAGTAGTTGCAAATAGGCTTCTTTCCTTTGATGTTCTTCTTGTTTCCAGCTTGCTTTGATGATTCTCCTCTCTTGGTAGTGTGGATTACCTTCTCAGTAGAGTGTTTTCCTTTATAACCGAGTCCTGCAACTTTGTTGGGTCTTTTTGTATTAAGTTGCTCATCCAACATCTTTGATGCTTCATAACTCTTCTTCATTATTTCTTTGGATTTCTTCTCTGTTCCAAGTTCATCTGTCAATCTTGATAATTCCAGTTTTAATGTTTGATTCTCATCATCTTTCAGATTTACTTCATGATGTGCATAACCCAATTGATCTGACAGATTTTGTTGAATCCCAGTCAACCTTGTGATTTCATCATTCTTTTTCAGATAATAATGCTTCAAGCTGTTGTTTTTCTCTTTCTAGATCTCTTACTTTATCCTCGGTTGTCCTCAATGCATCAAGATTTTTAGTCATCTGTGTGCTGAAATGTTCATGTTCTCTTTTCATTGATTTCAGTTGATCAGACAATGCTTTGTTCTTTTCTTTCAGATTTCCAATCATCTCTTTAGTTTCTTCAGATATACTGTTCTTAGATGATGTCTCAATTTGTTCCACCAACTCTTGTGAGTCCTGTAGATCATCAAACAACCTTCTTCTAACTTTCAATGATTTTTGCATTTGTCTTTGCATGTCTACAATCACTTGATTAGCATGATCCAACTCTTCTTGCAGATATACAATTCTTCAAGATTGTTTATAGCCTTCCATTGATAAGATCTTTTTCTTTAGGCTGTTAAACCCTTTTCCAAGATTGAAGCTCTGATACCAATTGTTAGGCCCAATATGGAAAGCTAATGTACTGAGAGGGGAGGGGTGAATTAGTACTTCAAAACTTCTCTCCAACAATAACTTTACTATTAAGCATAAACCAAAAATTGATGTAACATAATATAAAGCTAAAACAAATAAATAATAATCATACATGATTCACTCCATAACACATATATTTTGGTTATGCAGAAACTCTTGGTTAGAGAGAAAAACCGCAGTGGGGATGGCACCCACAACTTCACTACTGCAATAATAAAGGTTGCTCAGTTAGAGCTACATGTTTAGCTATTTCTGATAGCTTACCCTGTTAGGAGTATCAAGATCGTTAGATCTATCTTGCTAAAGGATTTTACAATAGTTATACTAAATGTTGCACCTGGTTAAAGGCTTTACAATTTATAGATTTTGTTAGAGTCTTTTACCCTGTTAAAGGTTTCTCTTACAACTCAAAATATTATGACAAAATCTTTACAAATATTTGCAACATCACATCTGAAATGTTATAGCAGATTCTATGTGCTCAAAATGAGATTACCTTGCTTATAGCATACCTCAGTAATCCATAAAGTAACTCGGTAAACCCTTCTATTTACTCTATTCCTTGACTGTTCTCTGAAATCCTTCTCGGTGACCTTTGTGTCTCTAGCAGTCGCAATACTCAGTGCTTCCTTATCTATCACATATGTCTTGCTTCATATCCCTCTCTTTTTCATATTTGATCCTTAATCCATGATGTATAAATAGATCTCTTATGTCGATGATCTGTTCATGCTTCGATCTTACAAACATGATTTTTCGAATGAATAACCATACAAGATATTTCATTGGATAGATGACCTCAAGATCATACAAAATCTTTAAGTGCAATTTCCAATGTGATAATGGTTCTTTGTTCCTCGATCTTGTAAAACATTTCCCATGTGTGTCTAGGTTCAATGAATCTGGTAACACGTTTCACTCGGTGTGTGTTAACTCAGTATTTCATTTTTGCTACTTGGTAGACACATTAGTGATACTCAGTAGACAACTCGGTGTATACTAGGCTCTGTGACTACTTTCTTCTATAACCGACTGCTCTGTGCTTACCAACTGAATATTTCGGTAGTAGTAACCGACTAGAGTATATAGAATGACTTTGGACATAGAACTAATGGAAAATTAGTAAGTAGTAACATATATCCGATGCAATACCGATTCAACATGTCAGATTGATGCATTTACAGTAATAATAAATCATCTCCATAGTGTGTCCTGCTGATTTGGAAAAGATAATCTTGTTGGTGTATAACCTGGACCTATTTGCCGGTAACAACAAATATGCTAATACGAATATGCCAATAAACAAATCTTAAAGACAAAGTGTCCAAACAATGTCTTCGACATAACCAAGTGTTTTCCATGCCATTCCAAGTGTCGGTGATCATTATATCCTACCGGTGTACCAGATACCAGTGACTGTACATAAGTCATTTGTTTGCTGGTGAATGTTGCTGATTCTCCAAAGTGCCAGAGTTGATAGGTGTTGACATCAATGACAAAACCATACCAACATACCAACACAAGGTTCACTTTAAATAGTCCTTTTCTTTTGCTGCTCGTTCCCGGTGTTGTTTATGTGATGCCCGTTATTGTTATATTTCTTAACTGAACTTGAACCGTTGAACCTTTTATTCAGGTGGTTCAAGGTTCATAAGTTCATTTCAAACTAACCCAAAATATTTTTGGTGGAAAGAAAAGTGGCACGACAAGAAGGAATATTCTCTTATTCAACTTTTTGAAATTCTAAATGTGGAAAGTAATCATGCACACATCAAATTGCCTGTGCGGAAGTGATGGATAATTAAGAAGGTGTCAGGTTTGTCATTTCACCGTTACTTCGCACACTTGGGTAAATCATGATGAAGCATGTGTGGACCTATAGTTATTTACCCGTCTGATTAAAGGAAAAATGTATGAGTTTATTTCCATATTTAGGAAGGTCGCAGTTGCCATACTTCAATAAATTGGAGGTGCCGAAGGTAAATCCAGCTCTATTCTCTGGAAGAGTTTCCAGTTTTCATGGTGTTATCGGGTAAGTTCAGTTGTTTTCTCGTATGTTGTGTTTCTTTGTGTATTGAAGTTTTATCAGTATAGAAAAGGGGGAAATCTGAAAATTGTTGGGGTAGCATACTGTATTGCTGTTAAAATTTCTTGGTCAAGGGAATAGATAGTTAAAATGAGGCCAGTGCTGCCAAAGCTTGACCGAGCCTCATGTTTAGTGAGTATCTTGTTGGAAATGGAAGACACCTCCTTAGTTCATGTAGATTTGGGGGATTTCCTTGAAAATACTAAGAACCCTCAGGCTGATTCATTAATGGAGAAGATAGTTAAGAGTGGTCTTGTGGAAGCTGCTACATTCTCGCTCATCACGCCGTGTCCAGATTTAGTGTTGGCTTGTATGAATAGATATGACTCTGAGAATAGGTCTATCAGAACCAGTGATGGTGAGGTGTTAGTCAGTATTAATAGGGAAACAGTGATGGTGACAATGGATATTCCGCATAAAAAGGAGTATGAGGATTTGACCATTGGAAATTCATACACCTATTTCTCTGAGAAGAAGTGTAATTGTAAGAAATTGGCTCTTGAGGGTTTAGAAAGGAGGATCACAACTACCCAAACCCCTAACTAGAGAACGCCTCATCATTGAGGTGTGGGACATTGTTGTACTTTTGAACAAAGTAAAGGGGAATTCACATTCCTTCTACTGGGAAGACTAGATGTACTTCTTCATCCAAGTGGTTCTCTCTGGTGACAGATTTCTGGATTGGTCTCAGGTAATTGCAGAGAGACTTCACAAAGGACTAAGCAATTTTGTGGGGATGACTGGGTTTGACATGTCTTCTTACCTATTTTATATTTTAGCTTGCACAAGAGATTGGCCTGGATTACCCAATGAAACCTGGATTGATGGAGTGAGGGTTTACAATTATTACCCTTTGTTGCAACAATAGAGATATGTTGAACAAATTGACAGATGGAATGGAGTCTTTGTGAGAAGACTGGCCTTTGAACTTCAGGGTGATGCAAACAAGAGAATGTTTGTTGAGGCTATGGAATTTGTGAGTATAGATGAGAGTTTCTTTATCCAATTTCCATGGTTTAATTGCATACGGATAGGTGGTTTTGAAGGCCAACCATTCAAATTACTGAGGTACGCCTTTGATAGCTATGTTCTTACAGAAGTGAGTTGGCAATTGGTTTATATAGATAAAAGATTAGGGGCAAAGGGTGAATCCGAGGTGGTATTTCTCGTTGAACTTGGGTATTATAGTTGCAAATCCGTATTAGATTCCTTGAATCTGGAACTGGAGTTTAAAAGGATGAACCTGCAGCCATATGTGGCTAGGTGAAGATTTGATAGTAAAGGTCATGCAAGGGAGAACCTTAATATAGACAGTCATTTCTGCCATGAACCTCAAATAGAAGATTATTGGAAAAATTGCAAGGATGAGCAGGAAGTGAGAAAGAGGTTGTGGTCAAGATTCACTTCACGATAGATAGCTATCTTGAGGCTCTGAATTAATACATCAGATGTATTGGAAGATACAGAGGAAGACGTCTTGGATCTTGAGTTTGGTACTGAGATTGAAGGGAAACCAATTCCAGAAATTGGCTGGAACAAAAAGAAGATGATAGCATCCAAACAAGGACCTTCAATGTTGTCAGGAGAATAGAGAGATGGTTAAGGAAACTGAAATTCAAGGAGGGTCCTCACATGTCCTCACACGAATCAAGAAGTGATTCACACATCGTGTTTCAATCCCCTGTTTCTGCCACTAATGAAATTGATGATGTTGCAAGTATCTCAAAGCCCGCTGTAGAGAAAATACCACCAAGAAGGTCAGGAAGGTCGCCATCCGATCTTACAATTGCCCAAGTAACTCAGTCAAGAAGCAAAAACAAGGGTAGTGAGCTTGTTCTTCAACAGGTCATGGTGGACTTACGCCCTAGCGAAGAGCCTGAACAAACAATGAACTCACAGGATCAAAGCGAGCCTGGGATGCAAGAAATGGATACAAATGAAGAAGTGGAAATTCAACAGGATCCCATGAATACCCTAGCAATCGTTACCTCCCCAGATTGCACAGATCACCCCGCCACCTAAAAGACCTACCAATGCACCAAGATGGCTGGAAGCCACCATTGGAAAGAAGAGGAGCATGGTGCCAGTCACCATTCCACTGGAGGACATGGTTAGTAAATGCTTGGGAAAAGCATTAAAGCCCAAAAAGCTCAAAACACAAGCAATGCTTGATGTGGATGACACAACAAGACAGTGGAAAGCTGAAGTGGCCAAGCCCATTCCTGGGAGAGATGCAGATAAGGCCACAGAGGAAGATTTTACTGTGGAGAAAATAGATTTGGGGGTTGCATCAAGGGTCGCAGATGTAAAACATCTGGAATCCTCTACAAAGAGGATAATCTCAAGGACTTGGAAAGATGAAAAAGACAAGAGAGAAATGAAGCAAATGGTCACACAGATGACAAAATATATCAACGCTATTCACAATCTAGATCCTCAACCATTGTCACAGATACCAGTGTCATTTGACCCTAAGTCTCCAGCAAACCAGAAGATGCTTGATCAAGTTCAAAGAAACAGGGTAGTGTCGGAGATGTTTAGCAAGTGGTTGGACGTGATAATTCAACAAGGATCAGAATATATCATTAATCTGGTTAAGGTTTATAAGGATGCAGAAACTGTGAGTAAAGAGCTTGAGTTGGAGACGGTCGCCTGAGAAAAGGAAAGGATTAAGTGGGTAGTGGTTCTCGCACAAATGAATGATATCCAAAAGTATGGAGTGATGAAGTTCCTAGCTGAGAAACCAATGGAGAACCTAGATGATAATGTGCTATATGTGTCAAAAAAAAATGTGGAATGGCACAATTCAGTCATTGGGCAGGGCCATGAAGAGTCCGCCAAGCTACTCAGAGGACTGACTGACTTGATTGACACTATACAGAAAGATCTTAAATGTATTGATATCCAACTCATGAAGGAGGGAGCCAAGGTGATTAAGGAAGTTGGAGACATGACTAAAGTCTTTCAAGAAAGAGTCCATTCTATTCAGACCATAAAATCCTTGACTACTGATGACTTTTCAAAGATAGCAAGGATTGAATCAATGCTCATTGTCTGTTCGGATCACTTAGAGGTTCATAAAGCGAAGGTCATGCAGGTGAATATGGACAAAGAAGTGTGGAAGAAAAGGATCATACACATTGGTCTGCCTAATTTCTAGCTCATCCTGAACTTTTCGGCAGCACACCTAGAATGGCGTGGATCCATGACAAAGCAGGACAAGCCTGTAACTTCCTCAGTTGCGGTGGATGCTTAGGTTTTCTACAATAAAATATCGGCCTTTCAATGGCTATTAGTTTAGTTCTCTTTTATGTTATTTTAACGGTTTCTTTCACCGAAGTGAAAGTAAACATTGTTTGTTAATCATGTAAAAACTATGGCCTAGTGGCTATTTAAGTTGAAAAGCTTGCTTTTGAATGGGTTCTGAAATTGTGATTTTGGAAACAATAGAAAAGTTTTTGATACAAATTGTGGGAATGATACAATGGTTGATTATTAATGAAATGTTGTGTTATCTTTGAATCTGTGCATTCTGGGATTCATATTCTTAGGTTGTTATGTGGGCATGATATAATATGGTAATCAGTCATCTTTGCATTTCTCCTCAGTTCATATTTATTATAAGTTGTTGGACGACTCACATGGTGTTGATCTGCTTGATCCCCCTTGCCCTGTGAGGCATGAGAGAGTCTCGATTGAGTTATTAGTTTCTCTTGTTGATTCCCCATTTTGTTTTGAATGTATGCAACAAATATGTTATAAATCAGAGTTTGTGAGCTCCCCTCTTGACATTCTTTCAAAAAAATTTAGGCGTTTATTTGTGTTGATGGATAAATGTCAAAGCCTTTTCAATACTTTCTGGTTCAAAGTATTACTATATCAAATGTACAATTAATTCATTGTAAATCATACGAGGAGCTGCCCTCTAATCGAGAGGTTGAATTTTCATTAATTCTTCCAACCGTTGGTATATTTGTTTCTTTCTAAAGGGTAAAATGGAGTCATATTTTGCTTGAGAAGATAATAGTTAAAATTTCAAGAAGGAGACAAATCTGTTCACCAACACATACATACATACATACATACATACATACACATACACATGCACATGCACATGCACATGCACATGCACATACACATACACATACATATACATACATATGTATGTATGTGTGTATGTATGTATTAAGACTATACTTAATTGTTTCATTCTCCATGTTTACTTATCTACCTTTCCTCTCAGATATTGAAAACTCATGATCACCTACAAATACATTAATAGCACCTCACTAACCATCATCAATATCCAAAATATTTAATCAACATGTTCATTTTAATTTATTTAAACATTATGTTATACAACACTAAAAATAACAACCATAATCTCATAACAATAAATCAACAAATCTCTAAATCCAAATAACATTGCCTCCCAAAAATAACATTTAAAATGTTTTACAATCTTAATTTTGAAGATATCAAAACAATTACAAACAATCCCAAAGATGATTTGTAGATCATCTACACACAAAATGCAAGAGATAATTTGGAGGGCACATGAAAGATCCTCCAAAACACGTCCTTATATAATAAGATTCACAATCGAATTCACACATAAAATGTAAGAGATACTTTGGAGGGCACATGAAAAATCCTCCAAAATACATATTTAAATAATAAGATTCACAATCAAATCCAATTAAAATGTTTAGATATGTTTTAACAAATAACTAATTGCTCACAATATTCATTAACAATTAATTAGGTCATATTAGTTGTGCTTTCCATTGAAAGGTAGGGAAAGATAAGATACTCAAAATTAGAAGCTAAAAAATGACCAACAACCATTTCTACAATCAAGAGTTAGAGAGTAAAAGATCTAAGGACTGGTTTCTTTTAACAAACAACTAATTACTCACAATATTCATTAACAATTAATTAGTCTCAATTTCACATGCTAGGTCATACCAGTTGTTCTCTCCATTGAAGGGTGGGGGAAGGATAAGATGCTAAAAATTAGAGGCAATAGAATGACCAACAACCAACCAAAAGTTAAAAAGAGAGTAAAAGATTCAAGGACTGATATCTTGAATGCTGACAATGAACTAATATGTGATGGGAAACAGTCCAAGTCAATGGTACCCAATATTTTTATATTGAATAAATATAAGAGAAAAAATTACAAGGATTGAATACAGAAACATGCAACAACTAGCAGTCCAAATCAATGGTACCCATTTTAGACTTGAATGAGATAATGAGGTCAAATAGTGACGGGGGTCTGAGGAGACAGTGATATGGTTTTGGCCTTGGTGTATGACTCCTGGCCGCACAAATTTCCTTGATATAGTAAAAAGCTTGGATTCCATCGCATGGGTTCTGGTGATTCCTCCTTATAAAGAAACAACCATATTATTCTTTCCATGCCTTTGTTATACTGTCTTGGTGTTTTCAGTCAGAAAAAATACTGTTCCCCACTTATTTTTGACTGGAAGAAAATGGAGTGCATCCTTGTATTTATCTACTCCTCTTTTGTAACGTATTGTCTTGTTGTGCAGCAGAGCACCTTTCTTGTTTGACTTACGAACCCTAAAAAAAGACACAAGATTATTTGGCTCAGTCTAACTCTCTGACGCCATTACTGACGATAGCCCACGTTTTGCCCTCATCAAACTTCCTCTTTAAATAAATAAACAAGAACCATTCTTATCCCAGCTACTTTGCTTCTTCATATGGAAAACACAGTTTAAGTTACAGTCATATAATCGATTCTTTCTTTTATGGAAAGCACTGTTTAAGTTACAGTCTTATAATCGGTTCTTTCTTATGTCTGGTTAGACACCCACGTCGAAACAGAAAAAATAGCTGTATTATTTAGATTTCTTAATAATCAGGCATTAAACAATGTGTACGTTAAATGCCTTAGATTACTGTACTGTGTGGTTTGCAACACAGCCTTATGTGTACGTTAGATTTAACTACCCCACATTTTCTTTTCCTTGACAACTTTTCTTAACAATGCCCCACATTTTCTTTTCCTTGACAACTTTGGTGAGTGGAATAACCAAAAGCTTATCAGACAAATGTTCTGGTCAAAATGGATACCTGCTGAACATTTGTTTCTGCTGTGACCTACCATATCCTCCCATGTTACCAACTTTAAAGTGTACATAAATATTGTCAGATGTCCACAGGATTTAATGTTTTTATGGTCTGATGATTGTCACATGTCTGGTTCTAATATTGGATAAATTTGAAAGCTCTTTGTTTCCTGTCTAATGAATTTTTTTGTCAGTTGTTTGTTCAAAATTGCTCTTTGTATGCTGGAATAGTCATGATCAGAGAAAGGATGAATGCATAGTCATTATCATCTCTGGGTACTTTTTTACTGTCTAATGTTTCATTTTCTCTGTTGAAATCTATTTGATTTAATGGTAAAGTTCATTTTGTAGATATCTAGATAGTACTGAGTTAAAATATTTTACAATATCAAAAAGAAAAAAACATTTCTCCTTAGTCTTATACAACCTTGCAAACAAGTTGATCTGAGATTTTGCGTTCTTTTCCAATGTTTGTTGGGTTGTGTGATAAAAACCAAGATTATACTTATCTTTATTTTCATGATTGAAAGGTTTGTAAATGATATCACTGTCAAAGTATAATAGTTCAATTGTTTGAATACAATTGGTGAGAGTGATGGTGTCATCTATCAAGATCTAAACCCTCAACTTGGTATGATATAAGGGATGAGGTCACTAAAATAATGGTATTTTAGTCTATATTTAAAGATGATCTGGTTACAATACATGTCAGTAATTGATTCGGTAATATACTAGATAATAATGATATATTGGATGGCTACATCAAGATTAATAAAATTATTGCTTAATCAATTCATAATATATTTTCTTCTTGTTTCTAAATTCAATTGTGTATGTGGTTTTTGCATCGACATTTTGGATCAATCTATGATCCATTGTAGGATGTTAGAGAGCTCAAGGAGTAGAAAAATTAATGCTTGTTGTTCTAGTTCACTTTTGTATTTTAAGCTTTGTTAATTCTATTGTCAAGAATTTGTTCTCTCTAATTTGTATTCAAAAAGAAGTGATGTTGATAGACACCATTGAAGAGCTTGTTAGGCTAAGATTATTCTCCTTTTGTAAAAAATCCCTTTGGTCAAACCTCTATTGTTAAGTCATTAATATGAAATGATGGTCAAAGACATGATGTAGTCATGCGCAATATATGTAGAGAGCATCAATCCATGTAAACATCACATAATAATTCTTTGATGCCTATAATGTTTTTCAATATTTCTCTTATGTTCTAAACATGTCTAGAGATATGTTCAATTTAATTAGGATTTTTCCTATTGTACAATAAAGTAGCATGTAATTTGAAATATTTTATGTTTTTGTTTACTTATAACAACTACTTAGAATGAGTGAAAACACAATAGTCTATCTCATATTTGAACATTATTGGACAATTTAAATTAATTTTTTTCATCACAACTAATAATGTCAGTTGTACCAAGAAAATATATCAAGATATATTTTTAAAAAATATTTGTATCATTTTTGGTTAATTTTTAATAATGCTTGTTTTATTTTTTATATTATATTTTCTATAAGCAATGATATTTTACATAACAAATAATTAGTAATACAAATAAAATCTTTTCAATATTTTTAAAAATTAGATTAATAACTCCACTATTTAGTGTACAAATATTTTGATAATTTATTATGAAATATTTTACTTGTTATAATTTTTTATACTATCATAAAATTAAATACATTTAATTATTTTTTTGAAAAAAGAAATTGTTGTGGAGTGCAAGCTAGTTTTTTTTTACTAGTTTACTTTTTGCTATTGGAGACAATAGGTCTTTTTTTTTTTTTTTCAATAGACCAATATTTCTTATAATATACTTAAGAAATATAATACTATATATTATAATAAAAATAAAATTGTCTCTAAATGATTTCATTTGACTGTATGCACACAAAACAAATTCAATTACTTTGACAAGAAAAAAATGTAGCATGTGGATGTACAAGAAGACGAGATTACAAAAAGGGCATGGCATAAGTAGGTTGAATTGAAACACCTTTGATAAAGGGGGCTTCACAAATTATACTTTAGTTGAACACCACCTAGATCAAAGAGACTTAGATATAATTCCTAATTTAATTGTCTAGGAGCATAAGTACTCCACACAATGAGGTTGTTCTTTGCCCTAACGTAGCTTTAAATGAATTTTGTGGAAAACAAATAAATGTGATTTTTTTAATCATTATATCGTTTGTGGCATTATATTCTAGGCCATCTATTATTTTTCCCTAAAATTTAATCAATAGTTTAATATGAAAATATCATAAATTAGATAATTCCTAACAAAATGTTGATATCTTATTTGAAACTAAGATTTAGGAGAGTAGAAGAAGTTGGATAAATTATTCGATCACTAGAAAAATAATTTTTCATAGAAGGAATATCAATGAGGAAATCCATCATAGTAAAATAACTTGAAGTTATTAATTGAATCTTCCTTCATGTTGATAAAATCATAAACCTTCCTAATTTAGCTTCTAGATTAGATTGTGTGAGTTTGTTTGCATCATAAACCTTTCCAATATCAATTATAACATTATAATCTATTTTAAATATTAGTGTGAATTTATTAGTGTGAATATTGAATATTTGCCATATAAACCAAATAGGAAGTGTTGAAGGCTTTGAACAAGTTGTAACTTTCCACAAATAGCTAAATTTAAGAAGCTACTTCAAATTTCTATAGAATAAGCTATCTTAAAGATTCAATATAAAAATGGACCTTCATGTACATCTACGTTCATGTAAATCTACATTATCACCTAGTGAATTTGAATTAAATATATTTAAAATGATAAGTTGAAATATTTTTTCTTTTGTAGTAAGAATATCCTTCTATGGTAAGATTATGATAATTGGAGCATTATTAGAAACCTACAAACTAATTAAAAAACATGAATGTAATTCTTTTTAAGCAATGTAAGATTTATATTATACTATAGATGTTCCTACATCATAATTGTAATGAACATTCAACTAGAATAATTCAATCATAATATTGCATTGAATACTCCAATTGATATAAAACATGATTTAACCGAATGCAATTCTATATATAACATAATTCCTTTAAAAACAATTAAATTTATTATATAATAAAAAATTAAAATATGTGATACACTAAAAAAATTAATCCCATTATGACATAATAGCTCATGTTGTTAGTGTTGTTTAATTCATCGTCCCTAATCTTCAATTTGCACTCTACAATTCAAATTTTTACTTTATTGAATTGTTTCAATTGTAAATTGTTGCATTAAATTATTTTTGTAATATAAGCAATTTTTTATGTTTCTAAATCATCTTTCTATTATCGAAATAATTTCTCTATATTTATCAAAAATTTAATTCACTAAGTTCTAGATTTGATAATTTCCTCATTCTTACTTTATCTTCCAAAAGGCCACTAGAATAGACATTATCATAATTTTCATGTATCATATTAATTACTATTATAAGTATGTTTCTATGAATATGCATCATCATGGATCAAGATTCTATCATTCAGTACTATCAATTTTTTGTTGAAAAATCAATAAATTTATAATCCTTTATTGAGATCTAAAAAAATTCATGTGAATAATTATAATTCTTAGCTTACCTATAAATTTTTTAATTAATCATTTTTATACGTAATTGTTGAATATCCTAGACAATTGAGAGGGGGGGTGAATCAATTGTACCAATTAAAATATTTTACTTAATCCACAAGAACAGATCTGGTAAACAAACTTAAACAACTATAAGCATGAAAGAGCATACACAAGAACACCAGATATATGTGGAAAACCCAAGGAGGGAAAAACCACAAAGAATTCAATTATGAAACACCTACTAGGGTGACACCAGTTAAGGTGATTTTTACAAAGGGCGGCTCACTGCTAGAATGCTCATTGCAGGTGGGCTCATTGCTTGGATACAACTGCTAGGTTAAGAAGGGCTCACTTCCTGAAAGAATAAGAAGGAAAAAGAAAGAATCCACCACTAAAGCACAACTACCACAATGTTGCAATTTTCGAAGAAACCTTTGGCTCACTACCTCTAGAACCGAACAACAACAACACACAATCTCACTACTCAACCACAAATTTTCATAACCTTGCACACATTCGCAAAAAATAGATCTTCCTTTTCAATCCACTTGCTTCCATATATTTTTCATTATAATCATCCTCAATTTGTACACATATCTTGAATTAAGAATCATTCCAAGTCCACCAAAAAATAATTCACCCAAACACAACTTGAAATAGGTCTACACTAAACATTCCTACAATGGAAAGGAATGAGAAGTGGACCACACCATAATGTACAAAATTGATCAAAACAATACATTATCCATATGCCACAAATGTCAAAGAAAAAAAAAAATCATTTAAGGTCAACCGGACTCAAAATAAACATATCAGCAATCATGACTCTGGAGCACATCATCACCCATCAAATTAGAATAACAAAGATAAATACATGAATAGCATAAATCTGAAATCTCATCAACATAACTGAAAATATGAAGAAATGTGAAGCTTTGCAAACTATGCTAAAAAACATCATCATCACTGCATATACTTCCAGAGCACAACTTCCAAACCACCAAAACACAAGAATAGCATCTCAAGGAAATATCAAATGACATACCAACACATACTGAACACATCTACAACATATCAAAAATGTGGAGCAAAACCAAACACTGAATCATATAATCAATCCATTGACATCAATGACAACCATACTGACATACCATTAGCTTCACATTTGCAACAATTTCCCCCTTTGTCATTGATGGAAACATTCATCAATGACAAACAAAAAACTTATCTTTCAAACTCTCCAATCTCTCCCCTTAGAAAATGACTATATTTTGCCCCCTTTGACATCAAAGACAAAGGTGAGAAATAACTCAACAAATGTAACCATATTCAAATTCCACACATCTCCCCCTAAGAGGAAGCCCCAATCATTAGTCCAAACTAAAATATACTTGAAGTTCCTTGGACTAATTCACTACAAAATGTACTAGTTTAAACTTGGAAGGGGTAATACCCCTAACTTCTACCGAAGATACCCAAAAGTATATTTGGACAAATCCTTCATAAATATATCTGCAACTTTCTCTTTTGTAGGTACATATTCAAGATTTACTTCATTTTCCAACACCTTCTTCCTTAAGAAATGATACTAAATAGAGATATGCTTTGTTCCTGGAATACAGTACCAAATTCTTTAAGATATTTATCACACATGATTAAGATAGGTTCATCAAAAATTACACCAATATCCTTCAATTTTTATTTCATCCAAAGTATCTAAGTGCAAAATGATGTGGTGCAATGTACTCAGCTTCTACAGTTGATAAAGACACAAAATCTTGTTTTTTACTTAACCGTGCAACTAACTAGGAGCCAAGGAAAAATGCTCCACCATTGGTACTCTTCTTGTCATCAACACTTCCTGCCCAATCAACATCAATATAATCTTTTAGAGTAAAATATGATCCTCTAGGATACCATAGTCCAAAATCTTCTATACCTTTCAAATATCTAAAAATTCTCTTTACTACAATAACACGTGTCATTTTCAAATGGAGCTGGGTGGGTGTCTGCTAAGCAAGAACGCTGGTGATGGGGCTCGGACAAGAATCTTTGTGCACGGGCTGCATGCTTCAAAAAATCTACGGGTGATAATGAGGACGGTGATTGCAACACAGATGGGGACCCTCATCCCATGGACCCTCCTTTTGATCCTAAGGTCGACAAGACATCACGAGCTCTTGTTTCTTGTGGAGAAGGTTCTTCGAAAGGGGAAACTGAGTTGGAGTAGAATGTGGTTTTCCAAGGTCCCTCAAAATCTTGGGCTAGCTTATTTGGTATGAAACCTACAGGTAAGTCTACCTTTCCTAAGGTGACAGATATTTGAAATAAGATAGAGGGAAAGTTTGCCATCTCTATTATGGATGTTGTGATTGAACATAATATATCCTCAATGGCTTTAACTTTGGTGGGTAAATTTGTCAGCTTGAGGCCTGATATTGTTATTGTGAGGGCCTTTGCTAAAAAGAAATGGCATCTAAAAGGTCAAGTTGATATTTCAACTATGCCAAAAGGATTCTTTTCTTTTAACTTCTCCTGTTCAAAAAATTTAGAGGGGGTGATCTGCTAGGGCCCATGGATGTTTGGTAAAACCTCTTTGACCTTAAGAAAATGGTCCCCTAAGCTGGAGTTAAATGAATCATCCTTTTTTGATTCAACTCCGGTTTGGGTCAGATTGCCTAGTATGCCTATGGAGTTTTGGTTTGAAGATATGTTCAAAGGGATAGCTAGTTCTTTTGGGGAATTTCTTGCCATGGATCCTATGATAGCTGCAAGGAAAATGTTAGTTTATGCTAGAATCTCTGCGAATGTGTGCCATAACTTAGATCTCCCTTCGTCCATTGATATTTTCTCAAAACTCAGGAGATGGGAGTAGCTTGTAGAATATGAATCTATGCCATTTGTGTATGATCATTGCAATTAAGATGGACATTGGGCCAGAGAATGTTCGAACAATCCAAAGAATGCTCCTAAGAACAAAGGGGCTCAGAAGCAAATCTGGAAAGAGAAACTAGGCAAAGATGATGGATGGTCTAATGGTCCGAAGTTGTAGGCCCCCAAGGTCCTCATTGTTGGGAATAAGGTGAATAAGGAAGGAGAACCTAGTGAGAATGCTTGGGTGGATTCTAATAATGTTGTTCTGCAACCCAGTGGCGATATTCCAAAAAAAGTAGTTGGAAGGAGAGATGAATCAGTGGAAAATGGGGAGGTACCTTCAAAGGAAGACAAGGTGGACAATGAAATTAAGGATTACTTTGAGGTTCCTGGAATAGATTTTGAAAAAGATGAGGATCCCATAAGTCCCATTGGATTAAGTCCATAATCTCAGGATTCAGTTAGCCAGGGAGCTTTGAATATTTCAAAAGATAATATGAGCACCTTGAACTCTCAATAGCTGAAGAATCAAAATATGAAAAACTTCAAGGAAGATGATGTGGATGGGGATCCCCTTATAGTGGGAAAAAATAAGAATAAGAAAATAGGTAATGCCATGGGTATCCAAACTAGGACAAGAGCTAAGGTTGATGTTAGCAATCCCAAATCTTCACCAGGTAGAAAATCGGCTAGGTGGCACAGAGAAAATGAAAGTTAACAGAACATAGCTGATGGAAGTCAGCAAACCATCTTGGCTTGGAGACCTGTTCTCTCGTGTCTAAATAAAGGTGATATCTTGGAACATTAGGGGTCTAAATGACCCCCATAAATAGGATATATTGAGGAATCTGGTTAGAGACCATAAACCGGATGTTGTTTTAATTCTAGAAACTAAGATGAGTAAATAAAAAGTGGAAAAGGTTAATATTTTTGCTTTTGGAGGGGTTGTTGGTAGTAGTTCTGAAGGGGCTTTAGGAGGTGTTGCTATCTTTTGGAATAAGAAGGTTGTGAAGGGTGAAGTGATCAAGGCTGAAGGTAACTTGATAAGCATCAGACTCAAGCATACTAGGGATAATTTTATTTGGGTCCTCTCCAATATCTATGCTCCAAATACAAAAGTTGCCAGATCTAAAATTTGGAAAGTTGTGGAGGAGAACAGAAAAGGCTTTCAACAAGATCCTTGGTTGATCATGTGTGATTTTAATACTCCCCTTTATGATTCTGAAAAGCATGGAGGCTCTCAAATTCTTTTGGATAACAAAATTGATATCATGGACTTCATTAATAACATGGCTCTTTCTGATGTGGAGTTGCATGAGCCTTCCTTCACTTGGTCAAACAGGTGGGATGGTGATGAGCTGATTCAGGTTAGATTGGATAGATCTTTAATTTCTAATGAATGGTTCACTTATTATAACATCACTTTGTAGATGTATAAATTTGACCACTTTCTTAAGTGAATATTTAATATTCATTTTAACCTCATTCCTCTATTTAATTAAATTCTTTATTTTCATCTATTTGATTAAATGAATTACTTAATTTATTTAATTAAGCTCACCTAAGCCTTTTTCTAACCTTTAATTAAATAAATCAATTTATTTAATTAATTCCCCTTTCTCCCCTTTTAATTAAATTTACATTTAATTAAATTAATCCTTGCAAGTAAATAAATCTAATTTATTTATTTAAATCCCCCACTTGTATTTATGCAAGTTGCTTCTATTTTTGTTGAAATAAAGTAATTTATTTTAATTAAAATTCCCCTCCATCCACTTGCATTTTCCTACACCTCCCACTTGGCTCCCTAAAACCCTTCTAGATTCTTCTAATCACTTCCAATTTAGCCTAATCCATCTCCTAATGCCCTCCCCTTGATTGGGAGACCAAAAATCCAAACCACTCTTTCATGCTTTCTTCATTTCAAGCATTTAAATCCTTTAGAAGGCCTACCCTCCCGAGTTTCTCTTAGAGCATCATTTAAATGGTCGATGAGAGGTGAACGACCTAAGTGGGAAACAACTTTATCGCCAAGTGATCCAACCCACTATAATCAAAAGTGGAGGCTGGTGAAAGTCCCCTTCAATGGTTTTGCTCAATGATTAGCCTTCCCCTAGTATCTTTAAGATACATAAATCCTTTGTTCTAAAGGTTGGGAAGCCTCCCGAGGGAGTTTATCACTAAAGACCAAACGAAAGCCTGATTAAAAACCTTAGCACTAGAAACTTTGAGCCGAGTCAGTATCCAAACATCTTCAATATCATAGTGCAAGGGTGGGGTAGAGTGCACCCCCAAGATCAATCACCATATATCTCCCAAGATAACTACTCAATTGTGAAGTAATTCACTTTGAGTTAATTTCTGGCAAAAGGCAAAAAAGTGGGCGCCCCCTAGGGGGTGACAAGGTTGTTTGAGCTGACAAAGTATTGAGACTAGTGGGCTATAATATTTGTTGATGAACCTTGAATAAAGAGTTTATTTGATTTGTATTACTTGTTATCTAATCCAGTGAAAACATCGGGGATTTGAACACATCCTCACAGAACATACACTATTTGTCTAGCATAAGCAAAATTTGTTCTCTTTTGTGTGTCATGTTTGCAATTTATTTTTTCAGAAAATCAGCCATAAAAAACACGTGTTAAAAATCCCAAAATGGCAGAAAACAAAGAAATCAGGGCATCTTAGCGCATAGG
Source organism: Cryptomeria japonica (assembly GCF_030272615.1). Lineage (NCBI taxonomy): Eukaryota > Viridiplantae > Streptophyta > Pinopsida > Cupressales > Cupressaceae > Cryptomeria > Cryptomeria japonica. The sequence continues at coordinate 643,771,087 of NC_081413.1, forward strand.
AGCAACTTCCTAGCACGTATCAACCATTCTGTTTCGCATCTGCACCAAAACTTAGTGCTCTCAACCTTCACTGTAGCGCATAACCAGCTTCAAACTAAGTAAACTTTCAGTAGCACTTTGCAATACTAGCTTAGCACATTTTAACATCAACTTAGCGCGTAAGAGGCATATCTTAGCACTTTTAGCCCAAACATTAGCACTTTTCAGGGACATATTAGCGCATAACCTTTCCAGTCAAAACAGTTTCAAACAAATATCAGTCAGCATGTAGAAGAGGCAGTTTAGTGCATAGAGAACTTTTTGTGGTGCATCTAGACCATTAGTTAGCACATCCAGTCTCTTCTTTAGCGCATATTCAAAATCAAGAAAAACAAAGAGCAAACCAGGCATTTCAGGAAAATTTTATCACTAGTTGTGAGTACCCTTTTTTGGTCCTCTATCAAAATCAGCAGTCAAAATCCAAACCAAATTTTCAGAGAAAACAATTCCAAAATCAAACAAGCATCCTTAGAACAAATTTTTTGAATCTTAAACTAGCTCGAGATAAGACTTCATCCAACCAAAATCAGGCAGTACCATCACATTGATCAAAAGTTCCATCATCTAATAGATCCTATCACAAACAACATACCAAGTTTAATCCTTAAGTTATCAAATCAAGTTTCCATATCGAGAGACTTTATCCATATCATTTGACACACTTTATCGTGGAGGTGAATCTAACTAAATCTCTACTTGATAAAGTAAGCTTGAGTTTTCAAACAAAGTATCACAATCTAATATCAAAGGAAACCATTGATCATTCGTGTATGAACACTCCTCATATTTTAAGAAGAACAAGTATTCATCACAAAAATAAGTTGAAGAAGAGACAACCTAGTTCTAAAACACTTGCAAAAAGGAATAAGTCTCTTTATATCAATCGCCAACTTTTTAAATCACATCGCGCATTTCTGCATCACATGCGATTGTATGTTCAGGGCAAATCAAACAAGTTTGACAAAGAACCTTTAAGAAGGATAGATTATATTCAAAAAGTAGCATTCAACCAATGCTTAAATAATGGAGGAAGAATCAACCCTACTTTATTCCCACAAATCTGTATCACTTATAACGAAGCTCGACCTAAACCACCAACCCCTGAGAGAGAGGAAGAAGAAGAAACCCCCTTTGTTACCGAAAGTTTTATTGAGAAACATATTCTATCCACTTAAACCACCAAACACCACTAGGATCTCCAATAGAAATTCATTAAATGCCCCTTGTCACTTGCTCTTAGAGAAACAAACAAAGTGAATCACAACCAGAGTCAAGTATGGGTCGTAGATTATCCAACCCTTTTGATGAGTATGCTAATCTGGGAGATACAAAGATCACTGAGGAACTTCTCCAAGAGTGTCAAGAAAACCCCTCATTTCAAAGGTGCATGGAAAGACTTATTGAAGAAAACAAGGAAAAATATATACTCATGCTATCTAGCAAAGGAGTTATACTTTCTCAAGATTTCGATAGCAAAAACTTAAGGAATGTAGACGAATGAATTTTTAGAACAAGGCCTAGAAATTGTGCCTATCAAGACCAACAAAGAGAAGAAGAAACACATGACCCAGAAATCATACATGAACAAAATAACACCCCCAGAAACAAGCATGCCCGAACTCGGGATAATCTTAATGAAAGGGAGGAAGCTCTCCCTTGACGTACAAATGCACCCATGGTTGCTCTTACACAACAAATCCAAATGCTACAAAGGTAGATGCAGAACATGCAACAAGTGACCATGGTGCAATACTCCTTGGACGAGATCTGTCCTTACCCCTTTGACAGGAGATTAAACATGATAACTTTTCCCCCCAATTTAGATATACCAAAGTATGACAAATACAATACTAAAACTAATCCCCGTGATCATGTTAAGGAATTTTGTACCATAAGCCTAGAGTTTTCTCATGATGACACTTATTTAATGAGGCTATTCACAAGAATTTTAGGAGGGCAAATAATGGAGTGGTTGTCTAAACATAAACCTCCCATCAAATCATTTGATGAGTTGGTAAAAAAATTCATCACATAATAAATCCTATAATATTCAACATGCAATCACCATGTTGGATGTATGTAATACCAAACAAAAGAACAATGAGACATTTGTGGTGTTTCTTCAACGTTGGAGATGGAAGGTTTCAAGATATCCTTGAGACGTGCCTGAAAAGGAAAAGATGTAGATCTTTATTGACAATCTAAACAGTGAGATGAGTTATCAACTCAAGCTCCAATGCATACCATCTTTTTCCAAGTTGATAGAAAACAGAATCCAAGCAGAGGAAGCCTACATCAAGAAAGGAACATCAAATTTCTTTAAGGAAGGAACTAACTCATCCAACACTCACCCCTTTAACAATCAAAACAACAACAACACTTTAAACAAATCCAAATTTCGGACAAGAAACAAAAAAATTGTTAATAATGGAGGAGTTGATGCTAATGATATAAAGTCCAAACAACCAGTATTAGCTTTATTAGGTAATCCACAATCTAACAAAAATCAAATGTGTGTTAATCAAGGCACTAACACTTACCCACTAATGGGATGGGGTTTGGGATAGACTAGCCTAGTCTATGCTCTTGGATCCTTCCCTTGGATCACCTAGTGTTCTCTTCACACCCTAGGGTCTCTAGGACTTCCCTTGCTTGAGGAACCCCCTGACCTTGCCCAATCCACCCACCAATGAGTTGCAATGCTCCTCCTAGGGTCTCACCTAGTCATGCCACTCAAAACCCCTTACTATGGCTAATAAGGACTTGGCTTGTCCTACTACTTCCTAGGTCTTAGAAAGGTTAGGTTAGGTCTATTTCATGGTTTTCCCACCCATTCATGTGCCCCCAAGAGGTTTCAAGATTCCAACCCCTTACCGATTTCACTATTTTGTGTTTTTGCCTACAAAATAGGGCTATAAGGATTTTGACAAATTACGCCACCTACCCGGTCCTTTAGGGCTCCCTCTCACAAACGATGCACAAACTACCCAAACTCCCAAAATGGACTACCATTAATTTGGCAAGGGCTCAAGGATTTCTTTTGTTTTGGGCCTCCAAGTGGCCGTATAGTTCCTTAGGCAAATTTTGGGGTTTTTAAGGGTTTTGTGAGGGTTTTTATGGTCTACCTGGGTCACAGTGTATGTTTTGTGTTTTAACCACCTTGTATGGATTGGTGGAGGCTCCTTCTTCACACTAGTGGTGCTTCACACACTCCTCTACACCTCCTCCAAAGGGTACACTCTCCTCTGACCAACCTTGCTCTCCAAGACCTCTGCAACTTGACCCTTCCTAGCCGGGCACTGTCCAATCTCGCCTAGGAGTGGGTCTTTGTTTGGCCTCCTTGCATTTTCAAGGGCCCTACTTACATTTAACTATAGTATAGGGTCTATAATCTCATTCCCTATGGTTTCATGGTGATTCCACAATGGGGAATGGAGTTATGAGCCCATTTATTCAAACTAGTCCAAAACTGGATAGTGAGAAGCAATTTACAAAAGATTTACAAACACACCACACTTGCCAGATAAAAACCTAATCTATATGCTCAAAATGAAATTATTTACACCATAGAAGACACTACACATAGTGTTTCTCCCAAATCAATCCTTTAACACTCTTCCTTTACTCTATTTGTGTCGACTGGCAACAAAATTGCAATCACAGTCAGTCAGTTTGCTTGGGCCGTACAATGTCTAACATCCAATCCCTTAACTTAGGGTTTGCAACATATTATACTACCCAGACCTTGATTGATGTGCCAAAATTAGGGCTCTCCATGCTCAACAAGGGTCTTTGACCTTTTGGGTGGAAAAGTTGCTTGGCAACTTTTAAAAGTTGTCATGCAACTTTTGCATCTTTTGAGCAACTTTGCCATTGTTGCTTTTCATGACTCCTAGGCCTATTTTGGGCTATCCTAAGGACAAAAAAATGCCAGTAAGGCCTAACACACATCCAAGGCACACTCAACCTCTCCTGCAAGAGAAATCACAACAAAAACACTAAGGACCTAAAACTAGGACCTAGTCAAGAACAAATGAGCTCATGGCTCTTATTACATATACAATGGCTTCAAAAGAAGCATATTGTAGCATCATAAATTGTACGCACTTGCTAGGGTGGTACAATTTCACACCTAGTTTAGCACCCGCCTTGGCGCATTTTGCATTTTGCATTGCATTTCCCCTTTAGCACTTAATTAATTAAATTAATTAGGTCTAAGGTCCTATTTTATCATCTCCCATATCATAAAGTTGGGCCCTTTCATTAAAGTGTGCCCTTTTCATTTTATTCCTCCTATACATCATTTAATCAAAAACCCTAATTAGGTCCTATTTTGAACTTGGGGGCTTGATTTCGGGGGTCAAAACATCTCGAAATCACCTGTAACTTCGGGATTCTCTCTAAAATCATCATATTTGACGGCCCTGAAAATTTGGTGAAAAGTTGTCGGGACCATGGCGCCCATGCAACATGGTCCCGGACATTTTTCTCGAAATTTTGGGAGCACGATCCAATCATAAAATAAAGCTTAACCCCAAGAAATTGGTGGGATATTCAATCTCTAGGTCGGCCAAAATACGAATTTACAACCTAGGGTTTCATACATAAAAGCTCTCTTTCCTCATTGGAAAGGATCCGATTTTTGGCTTTCAAGGACCTTCTATGTAGCGAAAGAGTAGATCTTTGAAGACTTCAACAACATTCAACATTCCTCTATCAAGCACTTATCAAATTCATTCATCCACTTAGGGCTTGGAAGACATTGAAGAACAATAGGAGATTACCGACTGAAGATTGGCTTGTACTCCTCCCTTGAGGGTTGGGTATGATTTCATGTTGTTTTCATGTCTTTGCATAGGCTTCAATATATCATTTATTCATGCTTTAGATCACTTTGCATCTTGATTTAGAGCATTTACATTATCATTTACAAGCAATTAGGGTTTACTTTCTAGGTTACTCTAGTTTGCTTTCTTGCATTTTGGACCTTGCACACACACTAGGTCTGCACACACAATACATTTTACAAAACAACTTGGCTATTCGTGGAGGTGGAAATCACCAAAGCGGGGGTTTGACTAAGGCAAAACCCTATATAGCCACCCTTCCCCCTTTTCAGATATTATTGCAGGTTTCGGGATTCGAACGACGTCGCGAGACACAGATCCGGAAAGAGGAGACTGAGACAGAACTCTGTGTGTAATTGTAGCTCAGAAGATAGGGACAGGGGCGCTGGGTGCCCTGGTCCTGCCAGGACAGGGGCACTGGGTGCCCTGGTCCCTTCTGGGCGCCCTAGTCCCTGGGACAGGGGCGCTGGGCACCCTGGTCCGACAGCATTTTCAGCATTTTTGACAGCTTTTTCCAAAGTGCAAAAACAGCAGTTTCCGGAGCAGTTTCAGGGGCAGAATCAGGACAGTGGCACCCGCGCCCCCGTCCCGAACATTTTCAGTCAGATTTTAACTCTGGGTACACATTTTCATTCTTGTCTTATCCTTGTGTTTACAGCTTTCCATCATTTAAGTTCAATTCTGCAATTTTGTCATTAGTTCCTACTTGCATTTTGAGGTTAGGGATTGAACTTGCATCATTTGATCTTCCAATTTCAACAAAGGAATAGAAATCCTAATAGATATCCCGTGGCTCTCTCTTTCACAAAAAGAAGTAGCCAATTGTGCGATATCTCTAGGCTCTTTCGTATTCCGTAATGTGTGTCAAAAGGTAGGATTAGGGCATGTTAACCTAGTCTCGCTTTTTCCCCTACACACATATATCCAACAAAACAAAGAAGGAGGAAGAGCTTGGAAGGGTACTCCTACACCATACTCCCCCTCTATACACAACTAAGAAATAGAAGAAGATATGAGAGCTGGGTCTATGGCAAGTGTCTTGAACCTGCTCTCTTCAATCCAGGTAGCTTCAGACTCAAGTTGACCTGCCCACTTCACCAGGTGTTCCATGTAGACCTAGTTTCTGGTGGACTTCTTTACTTTGGATTCTAAGATCTCCTCTGCTATAGGCTTCTTCACTTGTGGTAAGACATTAACATCTAGGTCCTGCAACACCTTGGCTTGGTTCTCCTTTTGCCTTGCTATTTCACCCTTGTACATGATCAGGTTAGCAACATTGAAGACTGGTGAAATGGCTAAGTCTAAAGGAAGTTCAACCTTATAAGCATTCTCACCATATTTTGCTAGAATTCTACAAGGTCCTACCCTCTTCATTTGCAGTTTGGTAGGCTTACCACTTTTCATCCTAGCTTTGCTCAAATGGACCGTCACATAGTCACCCACCTTGAACTAAACCTCTCTCCTTTTCTCATCCATTTTTGCTTTTAGTTTTTGAGTGGATTCAAGGATGGCTTTCTTGACTTGCTCTTGAAATTCCTTGATGGTTTGAGTGAATTTCTCTGCTTGCCCACTCTTCATCTCCAAAGTACCAAGCTCCCTAAGTTCACACACTCCTCTTAGATGTCTACCATAGACAACCTCAAAAGGACTTCTTCCAGTGGTCCTATTTACACTCTCATTATATGCATACTCTTCTTGAGGAATGATTAGGTCCCATGTCTACCCATACTCCTTAGTTAAACACCTCAACAAATTGCCTAACACCCTATTGATAACTTTAGTTTGACCATTAGTTTGAGGATGGTAAGCTGAGCTAAATGAAAAGTTAGTTCCTAGTCTCCTCCATAATGTTTGCCAAAAATGGCCCATGAACTTTCTGTCCCTGTCTTAAACAATGCTTAAAGGGAATCCATGAATTGTAACAATCTCTTTGAAGAAGAGATGTGCAACATAGCTAGCATCATGTGTAGTTTTACATGGAATGAAATGTCTCATCTTGGAAAATCTATCTACTACCACATAGATGTTGTCCATACCTATCTTTGTCTTGGGAAGTCCTACTACAAAGTCGATGCTTATACATTCCCAAGGCCTATTTGGGACCAGCAATGGTTGATAGAGACCAGCATTGCTTGATCCTCCTTTTGCTCTTTGACACACACCACATTGCTCCACATACCTCTTCACATCTCTTGGCAACTTGGGCCAATGGTAGTACCTCTGTACTAAGTCCAAGCTTTTGTTGACTCCAAAGTGTCCACTTAAATTGCCATCGTGTTGCTCTTGGATGAGGTTTTCCCTCATGGATCCTCTTGGCACACACAACTGATTACCCTCGAACAAGAGACCATTTTGGAGAGTGTAATCTGCATACTCACCATGGAAATGGTTCTCAAACTCCTTACAAACCTTGTAAGCTGATGAGAAGTCTTCATCTCCTTCGTAGAGGTCCTTGAAACCTTCTATTCCCATGCTCCACAACTATAGTTCTTGAACTATCAACAACTTCCTGCTTAATGCATCTAGCACTTTGTTGAGTTGCCCCTTCTTATGCTTGATGGTGAAGGTGAAGGATTGGAGATATTCCATCCATTTCAAATGCCTATTGCTAAGCTTCTCCTGAGTGTTAATGTAACTCAATGCCTGGTTGTCTGTGAACACCACAAATTATTTTGGGAGTAGGTAATGCCTCCATTTTTTAAGTGATTGCACTAATGTATACAACTCTAGGTCATAGGCTAAGTACTTCTTCTTTGCTTCATTAAGCATCTCACTAAAAAATGCCACAGGTCTTCCCTCTTGACTCAATACACCCCCTACTACAATTCCACTTGCATCACACTCCAATGTGAATAGCTTACCAAAAGTAGGTAGGAGAAGGATAGGTTTTGTTGCTACTTCTTGCTTCAACAATTGAAATATTTTGTCAGCCTACTCAGTCCATTTAAACTTAGTTTTAAGGCCTCCTTTTATTGTGTCAAGGACTGGTGCACATATGCCACTGAAGTTCCTCACAAACTTTCTATAAAATTGGGCTAAACCATGGAAACTCCTAACTTCAGTCCTTGTTGTAGGTGCAGGCCAATTCAAGATTGCCTCCACTTTGCTTGGATCCATCTTCAAGGTTCCTTTAGACACCACAAATCCTAAGTAGACCAGCTCTTGCTTCAAGAAGTCACACTTCTCTAGATTACTTCTCCTCATGCAACCTCTCTAAGACTAACCTCAAATTCTCAAGGTGCTCCTCTTTGGTTCTGCTATAGATGAGAATGTCATCTAGGTATACCACCACAAATCTGCCTGTGAAATCCTTTAACACCTCATTCATCAACCTCATGAAGGTGATTGGAGCATTGGTGAGTCCAAATGGAATCACAAGACATTCATACAATCCTTCTGTGGTCTTGAAAGCAGTCTTCCACTCATCACCCTCCTTGATTCTAATCTGGTGATAACCACTTTTAAGGTCCAACTTGGTAAAATACATAGCACCTCCTAAACAGTCCATCAAATCCTCTATTCTAGGAATAGGAAACCTATACCTTATGGTGATCCTATTGATTTCCCTTGAATTAGTGCAAAGTCTCCACTTGCCTCCCTTCTTTGATGCTAGCACTACCGGGACTGCACATGGGTTGATGCTCTTCTTAATCAGTCCTTGTTCCAATAACTCCTACACTTGCCTTGCTACCTCCTTGTTTTGATCAGGTGTGAGCTTGTATGCAACTTTGTTAGGTAGGGATGCTCCAGGAACAAAGTCTATTTGATGACTTATAGACCTTCTTGGTGGAAGTGTTGTAGGTGCTCCATCACTCACTATGTCCTTATACTCTTGCAACATTTGCTTCACCTCCTTGGGTACCTTTGCCTGCAACTTGTCTTCTTTCTCCTTTGGTTTCAAAAATATGGTACACTTCACTATCTCCTCCTCATGTAGCAAGTTTAAGAACTCTTTACCAGTAGCCAATAAGACACTAGGTGTTCTTGAAGTGCCCTCTTCATTCTCTGTCAAAGACTGAATCTTAAAGGTCTTGATGTCCTTCTTGAATGAAATGGAGTTCTCCTCTCCATCATAGATCACCTTCCTATCAAATTTCTAGGGTCTACCTAGTAATAGGTGATAGGCATCCATAGGTAACACATCACAAAGGATCTTATCCTTGTATCCTCCAATAGAAAACTGTACCCAAGTCTATTCATTGACTAGCACACTCTGCTCATGGTTCAACCATGTCACCTTGTATGGGTTAGTCTGGGCTATCCTTGTAAGTTTCAACTTCTTGGTTGCCTCCTCTAATATTATGTTATCAGTTGACCCTGAATCAACTATCACCTTGCAAACTTTACCAAGGATCTTGCATCTCACCCTAAACAATGCTCTCCTATGCTTAGGTTCATTCTTGACTGACTATCTTATCAAGACCCTATTGAACATCAGATTTTCTCTAGTCTCTGATTCAATGTGGTCCACTTTAGGTGTCTTTCTGCTTGATGTGTCTTCATGTGCATAAGCAACCCTCTTTCCACTGTTTGATGATGTAGGCTTGTCAGGGCATCTATATGCGAGGTGCCCCAATTTTCCATAGTTGTAACACTTCATAGTTGCAAAGTAGGAGTTACCTCTACTGGTACCTCTACCCCTACTTGGACCACCTTGTGCACCTCTTCCTCAAGAATGGCCTCCTCTAAGATTGGTTTCATTGCCATGTTCAGTCAACTTGGCTTCTCCTTGGTTCCTCTGCTCATTTGCCTTGCTTTGGTAACCACCTCGGTGATTCCCTAGTTCTCTACCTCTGCCTCTACCCCTATTATTAGAGTCTCCTTTCCCTTTGTTCCTCTCTTCTACCTTGACAGCAAGTTGATGACATTTTTGAATAGTAGTAGTATCCATAGGCTTATCTCCTCTTGAATGTTCCACTTTAGGCCACTTAGATACCTAGCCACCTTAATAGATTCATCTTCTTGGACTTTGGATCTAAGACAATGTTTTTGAAATTCTTCAGTGTAGGAGGTCACATCAAGGTCTTTTTTCTTCAAACCCTATCTCTTCTTATGAAGTTGGACTTCATAATCCTCTGGTAAGTAGTTCTCTTTGATCTTACTCACCATGGCCTTCCAATTAGCAATAGGTAGCTTCCCCATGCTAACTCTCTCTTCTTGCAGGTACTTCCACCATGTTAAAGCTACTCTCCTTAATCTTGATTTGGTAACCTTAACCTTTTGAGCCTGTATCACTCCCTCACACTCAAAGTGGTTTTCTATGCCCTCAATCCATTCCATGACAGTGTCAATGTCCATCCTTCCACTAAAATGTGGCAATCCTTCAAAAGCTTTGGTGTTCAAAGCCTTAATAGCCTTTACAAATGGTTCTTCATTACACAAGGGATCTGGTTCAGGTATAATGTCATCTATGTCAATGGTTTTCTTGCCTTTATCTTTGGTGTCTTCTCCCCAAGGTCCTTGTGTCCTTTGATCCACCACTTCCTGCAATTTATCCCTTATCTCACTCATAGCTTCTTCAAGGAGTCTATTCTTCTCCTTCTATTCTTCTACCTCCCTAGCCAGCTCTGCATTAATGACTATTGTTCTTTCCCCTATTGATTCACTAGAATACAGAGACATACACGGTCCACCAAACCTTTAACTTTCTCTGATACCAATCTGATGGGATGGGGTTTGGGATAGACTAGCCTAGTCTATTCTCTTGGATCCTTCCCTTGGATCACCCGATGTTCTCTTCACACCCTAGGGTATCTAGGACTTCCCTTGCTTGAGGAACCCCCTGACCTTGCCCAATCCACCCACCAATGAGTTGCAATGCTACTCCTAAGGTCTCACCTACTCATGCCACTCAAAACCCCTTACTATGGCTAATAAGGACTTGGCTTGTCCTACTACTTCCTAGGTCTTAGCAAGGTTAGGTTAGGTCTATTTCATGGTTTTCCCACCCATTCATGTTCCCCCAAGAGGTTTCAAGATTCCAACCCCTTACCGATTTCACTATTTTGTGTTTTTGCCTACAAAATAGGGCTATAAGGATTTTGACCAATTACGCCACCTACCCGGTCCTTTAGGGCTCCCTCTCACAAACGATGCACAAACTACCCAAACTCCCAAAATGGACTACCATTAATTTGGCAAGGGCTCAAGGATTTCTTTGGTTTTGGGCCTCCAAGTGGCCGTATAGTGCCTTAGGCAAATTTTGGGGTTTTTAAGGGTTTTGTGAAGGTTTTTATGGTCTACCTAGGTCACAGTGTATGTTTTGTGTTTTAACCACCTTGTATGGATTGGTGGAGGCTCCTTCTTCACACTAGTGGTGCTTCACACACTCCTCTACACCTCCTCCAAAGGGTACACTCTCCTCTGACCAACCTTGCTCTCCAAGACCTCTGCAACTTGACCCTTCCTAGCCGGGCACTGTCCAATCTCGCCTAGGAGTGGGTCTTTGTTTGGCCTCCTTGCATTTTCAAGGGCCATAATTACATTAAACTATAGTATAGGGTCTATAATCTCATTCCCCATGGTTTCATGGTGATTCCACAATGGGGAATGGAGTTATGAGCCCATTTATTCAAACCAGTCCAGAACTGGACAGTGAGAAGCAATTTACAAAAGATTTACAAACACACCACACTTTCCAAATAAAAACCTAATCTATATGCTCAAAATGAAATTATTTACACCAAAGAAGACACTACACATAGTTTTTCTCACAAATCAATCCTTTAACACTCTTCCTCTACTCCATTTGTGCCAACTGGCAACAAACTTGCAGTCATAGTCGGTCAGTTTGCTTGGTCCATACAATGTCTGACATCCAATCCCTTAACTTAGGGTTTGCAACATCTTATACTACCCAGACCTTGGTCGATGTGCCAAAATTAGGGCTCTCCACACTCAACAAGGGTCTTTGACCTTTTGGGTGGAAAAGTTGCTTGACAACTTTTAAAAGTTGTCATGCAACTTTGCCATTGTTGCTTTTCATGACTCCTAGGCCTATTTTGGGCTATCCTAAGGATAACAACATGATAATAAGGCCTAACACACATCCAAGGCACACTCAACCTCTCCTGCACAAGAAATCACAACAAAAACACTAAAGACGTAAAACTAGGACCTAGTCAAGAATAAATGAGCTCATGGCTCTTATTACATATACAATGGCTTCAAAAGAAGCATATATCCAACAAAACAAAGAAGGAGGAAGAGCTTGGAAGGGTGCTCCTACACCACCCACATAATACCAATCAAGGACCTTCAATTTCAAACACCAACAATAGTACCCAAGGCAACAACAAAAACCAAGGAAACAATGCTAACCGAGGGAATAATGCAAACCAAAGAGGTAACACCAACACTTTCCCAAATAGACGCATCTAAACACCATTGGGGCAAACCTTAGAATCAACATTTAGAGAACTCCTGACAAACAAAATTATCACATTTCCAGCCATAAACAACTTTGAACCCTAGGTCAAACCACCTTGGTGGAATGACTCACATTTTTGTGATTTTCATCGAAACAAAGGACATCACACAAATGATTGCATGAGGCTTAAGAACATCATTCAATACATGATTGATAGAGGTGATTTAATGGTTGGTGGTCTCAAAACAAACAGTGAGCATGATGATTTTAAAAATCCTCTTCCAAATTACAAAAAGGGACAAGATTCATCATCAAACGATACTAGAGGAGATCATATAAATCACCTATACAATAACACCATAAATCACATATCAACAAATGACAACCAAATAAATGTCATAAAAATCAAGGACAACCATGACCATGCATCAATCAATGTGACAACCATAGCTCAAAAATACGTCTCGAAAGGGCATACATCAACATCCACCACTATCCCCAAGACTCAATATGATTTGTTTAATCAACTGCGGAGAACTCCCGCTCAAATATCCATACTCGAGCTACTCAAACTATCGCCAAAACATAAGGACATCTTACAACAAGAACTGGACATTGATAAATTCCAAGCCATGGTGGCTCATATGACATGGCTTCATAACCTCACCTTTACTGAACACGATAATATATCCTTGAGTCATCCACATAACACTCTACTTCATATCAAAGTCTTAGTCTATAAACATCGAGTTAAAAGAGTGTTAATAGATGGAGGAGATGGTCTCAATATCTGTACTTTAAAGCTTATATGTGTATTAGGCTTCTCTGAATAGTCTATTGATCATGCATGCGGGAAAAGAGGGTGGATGAAACTCAAAATGTGAAAATGTGGTTTCAAAGGGCTTGTCCACACACCCATAGGACTTCTTGGTGCAAGTTATGGAGTCATGAAGAATGGCTCAACTTCCCAAGGTAGGTTCCATGGTTCTCTATCTCACAAGATCCCTCAAGCCAATGACTTTGCTCTTAGATCACTGAGCAAAGTGACTTAGGGATGATGAATGCAAGAATGAGGGATGCTTTAGATTGATTTTAACATGAATGCATCCTATTTATGCATGATTCTACAAATGAGTTAAACTAGATGATAAGATGACAGGGTTAGTAACAATGCTATGCTAACATGATATACTAATTAATGATTTAAGCTAATGATAATAGAAAAATTCTAAAATGCTTATTAGATAAATTCCTATTATAAAGAGAGGCTAGATGTATTAATAAAATTGAGCATAAATGAGATACTAAAACCTTGGATTTTTTAAAATGGAGGAATGAGAGCTCTATTTATAGGGAAAATAGGACAATGCATGGTCAAGATTGGAGGAGTTAATCAAGGGTCAGGATTGAAAGTTATCAATCCATGTTTACAATTTCCACCAATGAAATGGTGATAATTGTCAACATAAGACTGCTTGAGAGGAGAGATAAGAAACATTAAATGCTTGAGAAGATCTCATGGTTACCTTAGAAGGTAAGGGTTAAGGTTAGGTTAGGGTTATCCAATGGATAAAGCTTTTACCCAAGGGGTAAACTCTTGTGAAAAGGTTAAAGGGATAGCCATGTTCAAAGCAATGAATGCTTGATGAGACCCCTAGGTTAGAAGAGGGTTAAGTTAGGCAAAAAGTCTCTACCCATGCAACTAAGGGTTAGTTAACCATTAATGGTTTGAAGACTTTGGGGACAAATTTGTAAGAGTCCTTCCAAATTTGGGGGTATTCAACAAGTTATCTTGTTGAAGGCATAAAGGCTTTAATGCCTTTTGAAGACTTTACTCCAAATTTGAGAAGTGACCTCCTCAAATTTAGGGAAAGGGGATAATGGATGGGTTTAGGTTAAATGATTAGGATTAGATGGATTCTAGAAGAAATTAGGAAGAGGGTTATGATGCAAGTGGAAGATGTAGGAAAATGCAAGTGGGTGGGGAAAATATAATTTAATTAAAATAAAATTAATTTCTTTCAATTGTGGTTGCAACTTGCATTTGTAGGATTTTGCTAGTGGGGGGATTCACAAAAGGCATGAATGATCTCTTGAAAGAAGAAGAATGCTATATTAAAGATAGAAGAGTGGATAGTTATGACATGCATGGGTTTGATAAGATTGATTAGATTGATTGGATTGAGATTAAGATTGATTAGATTAAAATCAAGTTTGGTTTCAAGGATGATACCTTTTGTATTAGAAATGGATGATCGAGCGTCTAGTTTTAGGAATGATACTACCTGTATAAACATGGATGATCGAGCATCTAGTTTCAGGAATGATATTGCTTGTATAAGACATGGATGACCGAGCATCTAGTTTCAGGAATGATATATCCTTTATAAGAGTTTATCAAAATGCCTGGTTTCAGGAACAATATATCCTGTATAAGAACTGATCAAAACATCTGGTTTCAGGAAAGATACATCCTGTATAAGAACTTATCAAAACATCTGGTTTCAGGAAAGATACATCTTGTATAAGACATGATATAAGATAGTTTGGAAGAATGATAGAAGATAGTTTGGAAGAATGATGAAGACAGTTTGGAAGAATGATGAAGATATGAAAGTGAAGAAAGATTATATGATGATGTGATAGATATGCATGTGAGGGATGTAATGATGAATGATGAATGATAAGAATTATGTTTTGATATGAGATTCTATGAGGATGATTTGATTCTTAGATAATATTGCTCTTGATTTTGATTATGATGCGAATGTATGATTCATGATGAGATGAACAAAAATGTGATGATGCATTGCATTGATTTATGAGATGTGAGATGTTTATGATAATGATAATGATAATGATACTAATGCAAGATTAAAATGATATTGATGTGCAGCTAATGCAAAGCTTAATATGCATTCTTATTCTCAATGTTGCCATCTATTGTGATCAAAGTGCCAGTGCTTCCTTTGTTTTCATCATCGAGCCTTGATTTGATATGGAATTTTGATATGAACTTGATTTGATATGCATTGTTTCAAGTTGATATATATGTGGAACTTGAGTTGTTTTACAAGTTGATATGATTTTGGAACTTGAGTTGTTTTACAAGTTGATGTGAATGTGAAACTTGAGTTGTGTTACAAGTTGATATGATTGTGAAACTTTAGCTATGTTACAAGTTGATATGATTGTGGAACTTGAGTTGTTTTACAAGTTGATATGATGTGGGACTTGATTAGATTTTAAATGTTTCAAGTTGATATGAATTGATTTGACGAGGAAACTAATATTGGACTTGTTTTATTTGTGACATGAGCGCATTAGGGTTGTTCAGTCGTGAGAGTGATTTTTGAGACCGTGGTCATTGATACCATGATTGACACAGGCAAACATGGATATTATTGAGAGGTGTGGCCTATCCTCTTTGTTAGAGATGCCCTAGTTTATCATTAACTGGGGTTTATTGACAGCATTGGCCGAGAGGTGGCATAGTGACACCAACACCTTCTATTTGGCAATAGGTGAGATTATAGTGACACCTGAGGATTGCTACTGGATTCTTCGGATTCTTGTAGTAGGTGCACTTTTACCATATGAGCAGATGGAGGAGGGTAGGACATAGGCTCTTTGTCGGATTTTACAGGATGATATAGTTTGTGGATATGAGATCCCTTGGCAGGAGTTCATTGATTTGGATTATGCTCCTCTACCATTAGTGCTTGCAGGATTCATAGGTGGTTTCTTATGTCCCGACCGTAGGTCGAAGGGACTGGTAGTAGGATTGGGGATGGTCTTGGAGGACATGGTGACATAGGGTCATCGATTTGCATGGGGGTTAGCTATGTTGGCCCACTTATACAAGGATCTGCATCATGTGGTTTACTTGGGGCATAGTAGTCTATCCGCTAGAGTGACACTACTACAAGTATGGCCTGTTGGGTGTGCTTATGCATATAGATATAAAGGGATAGTTGTCCAATGTAAGATGGGAAAACCAGAGCATTGGAGGAGAGTGTTAGATGATATTGATACGATCGTCTGGAGACCATACATGGAGTGTGAGGTATGGGAAGAGGATGGGATGGAGATGCCTTATGTCTACATGTCTTGATTTCTGATAGGCTGGATTCCCTTTGTGATTGAGAGATTCCTGCATAGCCAGGTGTTGCGGTAGTATGGTAGTCAGCAGAGGATTCCATAGGGAACATGCTTGTATTCTTGACGGAGACATGATATACCAGAGTGGGGACCCACTATTGATAGTGTAGCGATGGTTGAGGAGTTCTTTCACTTAGCTGGCCAGATATGGGACTACGCCTATGGGGTAGTGGATGCAGGGATGACAAAGGAGTTCACCACATTGTTTGTGGCACATGTTGTGGCTAGGTTATCAGATCCAACAGATATGATTCTAGCTTTTGATGATGATGAGGATGAGAAGCCCGAGAGGCTAGGGAGACGGGGAGAGGATGGAGAGGAGCTGGATGAGGGAGGTGGGGATGGTGGAGGTGATGATGGTGGAGACGGTATAGGAGGTGGCCAAGGTTGGTGAGGGGATAGAGGAAGAGGAGATCGGAGGAGAGGAGATAGGGGTGGAGATCAAGGGAGGAGAGGAGATAGGGGTGGAGATCAAGGGAGGAGAGGAGATAGGGGTGATGATGATGGGGACAGAGGGATTCGAGTGGAGAGAGTAGTGCGACAAGATGTGGTAGATAGAGGGAGAAGAGGTTTGGCTATTGGAGCTAGGGGTGAGGAGTGGGTGGGAGAGGTGATAGCAGCGGTAGGAGGGACTGATGAGTTTAGACATATAGCTTAGAGGAGGAGGTTAGATGTGTTACCTCCACCAGCATCAAGGACAGGGGGAGGGATAGGGAGTACCACTTCATAGGAACCCATCTAGATGCGAGTTTTGATGCACTGGGAGGATGTGCAGATTAGGTCACTGCAGTTATCAGTGCAGCACATGTAGACACAACTACTAGTGCATCAGTGGTAGATTACATAGTTGACCATTGATCGGGATACAATTTTGGAGTGGTTGGGTTGAGCTGAGGCTCAAGCAAAGGATTTGGAGAGAGCGGCGATGGGTGGCTCGATGAGAGATACCCTGAGAGAGGTGGCTTTGAGAGACAAGGAGGCAGAGTACTACCAAAGGCATTACGAGGATGTGGTGCCCAAGGAGTGCCAATTTTTGAGTTTTACAGCTTCAAGATCCAGTCGATCTAGAGAGACTAGGTCGAGGACAGAGAGCAAAGGCATGATAGAGCCTACTAGACATGATCCACTTGGAGATCTAGGTGCTGGGACATCTGCTGTGAGATAATCACCCTTGGGAGTTAGTCATACCTGAGAGACATTGTCTCCATTGTATTTTGATCATTTTGGTGTATTGGCATAGACATGACATATTTTGTACATTTATCATTTTTGAGATATATATGACACCATTTTCCTTGATCTTCATGTGATGTGTTATAGATGATGCTTTTCTATATGATTTTGATGTTTCTATGATGATGATACAATGCTTAGATGTATGTGATTTTATATGTGATTAATATGATGTGTTAAAGCATGATGTTATGAGAGGTATCTTGAAAATGAGATATATGATATGATATGCTGAGAGATGTTTCTTGAAAATGAGATGTATGATAATGATATGTTGTGAGATGTATCTTGATAATGAGATGTATGATAATGATATGTTGTGAGATGTATCTTGAAAATGAGACGTATGATAATGATAATGTTGTGAGATGTATCTTGAAAATGAGATGTATGATATGATATACTGTGTAATGATATGCAACTAATTGTAAATAATTTAGCATCCTCGTTCTTCTATTTGTTTTCTCTATATAGTCACTTGTTTTTGCTTTCTTTGTAGGTATCATCATTGAGCATTGATTTGTTGGGATATGTTGAAAATTCATACAAGCATAATGGTATAATTGAACCATAATGACCTGAGAAAAATTTACATGATTTTTTATTTTGCAAGATAGCACAAGCGTCAAGGTATAATTGAACTAGGATGACTTGAGTGCAGATTGTGTATAAACAGACAAGATTAAACCATTTGTATGCGTAAAGTGGAATCATGTCTTCAATGATTTGTTTGAATCATGTCTCAAGACAAGTATTTGCACAATACAAGTGATCGCCTCATAGACAGAAAACCAAAAAAAATATTGGAGTCCCCATGACTTTCTCTATCTTGATGTATTATTGAGAAAATGTAGAGGATCCAATAGTTCAAAAAGTTCAAGCGCAAAAATGGTCAAAACTTCATGCAAGATGCAAACATGTGATACTTCAAAAAATTATCCATCACGTTTTGTGAATCCTTTTAAGTGATCAATGTTTGTTTTTATGATTGTTGATTTGTTTGCTGGATATGATTGTCTGATTTTGCTGCAAGTTTTGATTGAAGACAAAATTTTAATCAATGTTGCCACTAGCTGAGTTTTCCTCTTAATGTGGACATGTATAGTGATTACTAAGTCATGGGTCGATGAAACTCAAAATGTGAAAATGTGGTTTCAAAGAGCTTGTCCACACACCCACAGGACTTCTTGGTGCAAGTTATGGAGTCGTGAAGAATGACTCAACTTCCCAAGGTAGGTTTCATGGTTCTCTATCTCACAAGGTCCCTCAAGCCAATGCCTTTGCTCTCAGATCACTGAGCAAAGTGACTTAGGGATGATGAATGCAAGAACGAGGGATGCTTTTAACAAGTAATCAATTAGAAGCAAAAGAGAAATCATGAATCCCTCCTAACCAAAGAATTTAACAAATAAGACAATGGAATAACACAATCAAGCAAATAGGAACTAAAATAATCAAATCAAATCAAAACTCCCTATCCCAAGATCACATATTGCTTCCATTACTCTTCTCCTCTTTGTGGTATGATGGCTCTCAGATATTGCGCTGGTAACCTGCAAGTGACACAAAGATTCAAAGTTCATGATTGTTGAAAATGGAGATTGGATGCTCAATTTATAGAAAATTGGAGAAGATTGATTGAAAGGTGGAACAAGTTGATCAAGAGGTGGAACTCAGGTGAGCTCAAATGAAAATTGATAGTTGAACTGTTGATTGTAGGAGTGGAACTCAATAGATTGAATAGATCAATTGAGTCAATTGATTGAGAAAAACCTGACTGAAGGAAGAAAAAGAATGATTGGAGGAAATAAAGAGGATGACACAGAAAGCTTAATTTAGAAAAAGCTAATTGAAAGATGGAAATAGAGATTGGAGAGATAAATGATTTAATTAATTGATTGCTTAAATTAATTAATTTTGCATGTGCTTGCATTTAGATTTAGATTTTCAATTTAATCTTTGCATGAGATTTTAATTCAAATAATTGAATTTATTAATTCAAATAATTGACTTTATTAATTCAATTTAGCATTTAATATATATTTAGAACTTGACTTTGATTTTCAATTTGATTTTTGAAATCATGCACATGTATTTGAATTTGGAAGAATTAGAAGAATATAAGAAATTAAATGAAATTAGAATTTGGGGATTTGGAAATGGAAGAATTAATTAGTTAATTAAATAATTTAAAGATACTATTTAATTATTTAGAAATTGAATTTAATTAAATAATAAAGATTATTTAAATTAAATGATTAAATCATAATTAATTAATTAATAAATATTTAATTAATATTTAGAAAAGGATTAATGATTGAATGATGATTAGAGATAGAAATTGAATAATTAGTAATTATTTAAATTGGGGAATTAATCATAATTAATTAAAATAATAAATATTTAATTAATATTTAAGAAATGATTGAAATGATTAAATGATGATAGAATAGGAAAATAGAATAATTAATAAGATGATGAGGAAATATGAAATTAGAAGAAATAGATTAATTAAATTAATTAAATAATAAAGATTATTTAATCAATTAGAGGAATAATTAGTACATGATCAATGAGACATTTTTAGGTGTCTACATTTGCCCCTCTTTGAGACAAAGTCGGAATGACATTGTTTCAAAGAAAATGAAAAAGTATGCCCTAGTATGCCTTGGTGATACTACTATATAGTGTAAATATGCCCCCTCAGAAAAGGTGGTCAGAAAATTCCAAAATTGAGACCATGGTTTTGATATTAGTGTAATGAGCAAGCGTGCGAAATTTCATGTGATTTCGAGATTGTTTGAGTAGGCTACAAGGTGTTTGAAGCTGGCGGGGACCACGGGCATCAAACTGTCAAAAAAACCCTAATTTTGAGCTATAAATGGAGATTTTTTAGGTTTTCATTTGGTCATTTGTAATCTGGTAATTCCTTGGTTTTCTCTGCAATTTGTGTGTTTTTTTCTGAGTATTTGATCATCATGGCTGGATATAGAGCTCGATTGCACCTATCTGACCGAGTACGTGTTAGGTCTCGGAGACAATTGAGAGGGGGCAAGGGGGTGAATCAGTTGTCAAATAAATTAAAACCAAAAACAATTCAACCAACTTAATGTTGAATACCAGTAAAGCAGTCTTTTATACTAGTTGACAGTTTATCAGTTAATTGCAATACCGGTAAAGATTAATGCATGAAACAAAAGACAAAGTCATCCACAACACATAACACCAATATTTGTACGTAGAAACCCTGTAAGGGGAAAACCCATGGTGGGAAACCTTACCCACAATCAGATAATACTACTGTAGATAGTAAGTGTATACAAATGGGGTCTGCACATGCAAAAAGGCCAAGTGCCCAGAGGTCACTACTCAAACACAAAATAGGAGTCACACTGACTACAATTGGATGGTTAAATCCAATAAGGATGTACTACTCAAAATAGAATCTTCATATGCTAGATTCAGTACCGGTGTAGTTCTGATATGCTCTCACAAAAACCTTGCTTCACCTTCAAATGATGTCTGTGTGTATAGCTCTGCTTATTCTCGCATATACCTTCACACAATCCTTCTTCGCATTTCACATTTGATCTTACAAATAAGATCTTACATTTATATCATAACCTAGGACCAATTTTAGTAGGTCGGCTCTAAAGGATATTACAATAAAATCAATTTACAATTAAAACAATATTCGATGTAATAACCGATACATGTCGGCTTGATGAATTTACAACAATAATAAATCATCTCCATAGCATGCCATGCTAATCTGGAAAAGATAATCCTGTCAGTGTATAACCTGGACCAATTTGCCGGTAACAACAAATATGCTAATACGAATATTCCAATAAACAAATCTTAAAGACAAAGTGTCCAAATGATGTCTTTGACATAACCAAGTGTTTTCCATGCCATTCCAAGTGTCGATGATCATTATATCCTACCGGTGTACCAAAGACCGGTGGCTGTGCATGAGTCATTTGCTTGCCAATGAATGTTGCTGATTCTCTAAAGTGTTAGAGTTGATAAGGTTTAGTAGGTGTTGACATCAATGACAAAACCATACCAAAATACCAACAGTATGTTCATATCAGAGACCTCTTGGGACTGGCGGCATGGTATTTTTCCTTTTTTTTTCTTGATTTATGCCTATTTTTTGCTATTTTCCAAAAACTTTTCCATGATCATTTTTTGCATTGTGTCACGCAATTGCCTATCGACGTTTATGCATTAGTGTTAACTATACCGCAAATGTTCTAAATGCTACACATGCATCATAAGTGTTACACATTAGTGTTAACTATACCGCAAACATTCTAAATGCTACGCATGTGTCGTAATTGTACTGCATTAGTGTTTATTGTTACACAAGAGCTTTAAATGTCACGCAAGAGTCATAATTGTACCACATTAGTCATAACTATCATGCATTCATTGTATATGTAATTTTTTTGTCATGCGTTTGAAAATATTTTTTGTTTTTCGAGATCCGCTATTTGATATTTTGAACATTTTCTCATTGCAGGAGAACATTGGAGTGTTATACTACCAATAGAGAAGACCTAGTGGACTTGATCTTTGAGCTGACTTACCAGATGAGGAGATCGAGCATATCCAACAACTTGGTCTATATTATGTTTCACATTTGCTAGACGTTATGGCCAACAGGGCCATGATTACAGCTTTGACAGAGTGGTGGCATTCTAAGACCTGATCTTTTCATCTTTCGACTGGTGAGGCGTCATTTACATTAGAGGATGTATGGCATATACTGTAGATTCCCATTCATGGTGAGAGAGTTGTATATGACCATGATGATGGCATTGCTGGACTATGTGCACTTTTCCAGTCTGAGATTTAGGACTTGCTGATCAGTGGTCATTATGACATCCCTTGGGCCCGATTAGACTATGATGACCTGACTATTGTATTATGTGGTGTTGTCAGTGGTTTACTGATACCTGACAAATGAGGTCATGGGTTTCCAGTTGGATGGGGTAGAGTGCTCCATGATATGATCATTCATCATCGATTGTATGGATGGAGTCCTTGTCTACTAGCCATGTTGTATTATCAGATGCATGGTATTTTGTATCTTGGATACCGTTCTATCAGTTGTGGTGTTACTTTGCTTTAGACATTGGCATGGGAGCACATTTCTATTTCTAGGCCTATCATTCATGTAGACTTGCAACCTTGTGAGCCTTATTCTTTAAGGTATACAACAAGTATCAGATATAGAGGTTTGGGAAACACCTTGTACTGGAGACATCAGTTTGACATATTGCAACATTTTATTTGGAGACCATACTTAGATTGCCCTGGTTGGCCTGATGATGTAGTGCACTTGTCTTTCTACTAATAGCAGAGATATCTTATTGGTAGGACCTTTAAGACCCAACAGATTATCGAGATGTATCTTCCAGGGTGGGTTCTGAGACAGTTCGGTGAGGTACAGGTGACACCAATGGTTAATGCATATTTTGCTCGTGTATTGTGGGAGGTATCTAATCTACATGTTGCTTTTGCTGAGTTTGATTCTCTATAGCCATTACTCTGGGTTGGGGTAGAGGTGGAACGGATCCAGGGATGATGATGGAGTATGATATGTGGTTCACTAGGCATGGGCTAGTGCCTTTGACTAATCCTGTTGTTCTGATTATAGCACAACAGATTTGCCATCCTAGACAATGGTTGAGGATAGACACAGGGGAGAGAGCTGAAGGAGGAGGAGAGGGTGGAGCTGAGGGAGGAGGTGATGGAGATGAGGGAGGAGATGAGGGAGATGAGGATGTAGACATTGGTGGAGACACCGAGTCTATTAGCAGTGAGGATAGCGATGAATCTTTTGAGTCAACAAGTAGTGAGAGTGGAGGTGATGACGAGGATATGCCAAAGCTAGAGGATGTGCCTGGTGTAGAGGGTGGGATAGGATAGGTTGGTGAGGAGAATGAGCTACAGACTCTTAGAGTGTGGGTCCAGAGTTTGGAGGATGAGGTCGCTAGATGAGATATCGAGTGAGATACTTATTATGCATATTATGGTGCCCTTGAGGCTGAGAGAGATCATCTCCGAAGGGAGAGAGATGAGGCGGTGCAGAGATGTCAGATTACCATGGATGCCTTTGTTCAGTTTTTTAGAGCACATATAGATGCACGCGACCAGGCAGATAGATATTTCACTACTATGCATGAGTCTATTTATTATTGGCAGGCATATGAGAGAGCCATCCCTGAGGGTCAGAGGGACCCTAGCTTCAGTACATTTATGGGGAGGAGATTGAGTAGATCTACTTCATGACAGACTAGTAGTGGAGTTATGGGACCACCTCGACATCCTGGGGCAGGATCTAGTGGACAAGATCCACCTACTGACAAAGGCAGTGTTGGTTGATCATGTTATCTGAGCCTTTAGGCTTATTTATTGTATTCACACACATTATCATTTTTGAGTTATATAAATGACATGCGGGTTTTGATAGTGATCTATGTATGTTTTGCTTCTCATGTATGCTTTATATGATGCTATGAGTTTTATAATGTATATCTATTTGATTCTATATGATTATGAATGCAATGGTAGTAAATGTATGTATTAATGATGGTAAACAAAATCTAAATGAATGCAAATGGAATATATAATGAATGCTTAATGGAATCTATATGAAATGCAATGAAATGTATAATGAAATGCGATGAAATGTATAGTGAAATGTGAATGAATCTATAATGAATGCAAATGAATCTATATGAAATGCAAATGAATCTATATGAAATGCAAATGAATCTATAATGAATGTTTTTTGTATGATAATGGTTGAACCAATTTTAACTCAGATACACCTTGAAGAAATGTTAGTTAGATGATAGAAAGAAAAATGGATGGTAGAAAGAATGTTAGAAAGAATGTGATTTAGACAAAAGATGAGAAATCAACAAACTATCAATAAGCAAATGAGATGAGAATGAAATTGAATGAATCACGAACTTGTGTCACATATTTTATTACATCAATATATATTCATCACTGAGCCTTATTATTGAACAATGAAGCTTAGCACATCAGGGTATAAGGAACCAAGATGCAAAGATATTTCATTGTAGAAACAAACACATAGTAGACAAGGAGTGAACCCTCCATTTTGGGAATTACACTAGGGGTCGAGGTATGTGTGGCGATTTCACCTTGATGTGAAGGCTCTTATCACAGACACCCAGTAGAGAAATTTCCCTAGAATTTCATCGGTTCACACCACAAACAGCAAACAAAGAAAAAGATAATGCCCATCATTGTTTCTCTAGTCACTTGTAGACATCTTTGAGTAGCATACGAACAATATCTATCACCAAATGATAAAAAGATAAAGACTGACTCGGACAAAATTCAACAGCTATACTGACCTTGTGCCTTCGTTCTCAGTTGCTTGATGTGATGGTTGATAATGTTTGATCTTAGAAAGTTGCGGACCCCATTTAAGACTGACCTTTCTGATTTCGAGTGTATCCTCTTTTGTTTAAGACAAGATAATGATCACTTTGATATGGATATGATACATTTGATAAGACAGTTTAATCAGTTGATTTGAGATGTTTGACTAGATAGTCGTATCCTTTGTTAACTTCATGTGAAGTGTTTGTTGGATATCTGCTAGGGTATTTGTTTCTCACAAGACATTTTATTGCAAGTTTTTCTGATTGATTTTGGATTTTGTAGATCGATATTTGAATGTTTTTGGATTGATTTTTTTTTTTAGGATCATATTTGAATGTTTTTGGTTGATTTTTTTAGGACATTATATGGATGTTTTTGATGTTTTATGTTTTTTCAATGTTTTTGGGATTTTCGAAGGATGTTAAATGATTTTTTTTGGATTTTGTGTTTTTTTAGTTATTTTTAATTTTGTGTTTTTCACTGTTTTTGAATTTTTTGAAGGATGTTATCTGATTTTTTGGATTTTTTCATGACTTTATATGATTTTTTAAAATTTTTTCAGGACTTTATATGATTTTTTTTTTGGATTTTTTGAGTTATGCCCCCAGTGTATAGACCTATAAGACATGATGATCTGCAGAATGTATGTGGAGACAAATGAATTTTTCACATGACCTATGTGAATGCAATATGCAAGATGAAGATGCATTTCCTATTCGAACAAGGTTGACTATGTTTGTTTTAGCATTTGTAATACACCAATTGAAATGAAGGTGCAAAACATCTCATAGATAAGCAGTTAATCGATCCCTAAGGTCCCTTGGAATATTCATCTCAACACACTTAGTGACTAGGATTTATAAATGGAGACGTGGAAAACTTCCCTACTGTTCTTGAAACTTTGATCTTCTTTTTCCCATGTGTGTGTAGATGAGTTAATTCTTTCTCTTGTGTTCACTAAAGATCCTTAGCATCCTATATGACTAGATACATGGATTATTCTAACTTAAAAAGCATCCCGAATAGAGCCTTGCTGCCAGCAAGCCTTGAGAGCTTTGACAAGGTTATAGATTGTAATTTCTCAAATATTGCTCCATTGCCAGTAGGCATTCATAGCCCTGATGGAGTTACTTGTATGTTCCCATAGTCAAGCTTTTTATCACACTTGTATGCATGATATTTCAGTTATATATCATTGCTCTTTTGCCTTGAGATGGATATTTGGCATAGCTCTTTTTTCTTTTTTCTTTTTTTATTTTCTTGCCTTGACTTGTAAGTAATGTAACCTACTTGGGTGTGACAATTATAGTGGCACTGAAGTAGAATTTTAGATTTTTCACTAGTCATATGATCAACTAGGTTTCTAGAATGAACTAGAGATTTATTGTGTTTGAGATATAGCAATTGATAGATTGTGGGTTAACAAGTCTCAAATAATGAAATCACTACCCAACCATAAGTAAAGCATCATCACAGGGTAATGTTGAAAATGAATGACCTTAGGACCTCAAAGACTTCATGTCCAAATATTTAAGAAAGGAGATGACCCTTGTTTCTCTTGAATGTAAACAAATGATAAATTTGAATAGTTGCCTTGTTTTATCGATGCTGCTATGTGAAAATGTAGAAATTTTGAGAATGTGATGCCTTTGAAATAAAAACTATATGTAATGTCATGTTTTAAACGATATGATATGCAATACGGAAAATAAAAACCTAAACTACACAACCCTTAGGTATAATATCGCTTGAGGTGCATATTGTTCATAGGGTCAAAGAGTGGATCTCCCTCCATGGTAGCCAAATTATATGCTCCATTGCCTATGACCCTTATTATAATGAAGGGACCTAACCAGTTAGGTTCGAATTTCCCTAGCTTTTCTCATTCCGCTAGGTTCCTTTGATTCTCTTTAAGTACTAGATCTCCCACTTGAAAAGTTCATGGGCGAACTTGTTTATTATAACTTCATCTCAGTCTGTTTTGATATCCTTGTAGATTGTTAAACATTATTTGTCTTTTTTTATCAAGCGTTTCAAGTTCTTGTAACCTTGCTACCCTGTAGTCTTCCTCTAATACAATGTTCTGTAAGGAGACTCATAGAGACAATATTTCTATTTCATTGGGGAGTATCACTTTTTTCCAATAGACCAAGGAATATGGTGTTGCTCCTGTAGGTGTGCGTACTCTTGTTCTGTAAGCCCAGAGAGTAGGATTTAATTGGAGATGCCAGTCTCATCCTGTGTCAGTGACTACTTTCTTAAGAATTTTCAGTATTGTTTTATTTGTAGCCTCTTCTTGCCCATTACTTTGTGGATACTATGGCATGGCAAATCTTTGTTGTATGTGGAATTTGTCACACAACTCTTTCACTTCCTGGTTTTTAAATGGACGCCCGTTAACTGTAACAAAGCACATTGGAACTCCATATCTACATATAATGTAGTTCAACATGAATTTTTCTATCTTCTTTTCAGTGGTGTATGTTAGAGGAATTGCCTCAACCCATTTGGTAAAGTATTCAGTGGCTGTCAAGATGAACTTGTGCCCATTGGAAGAAGTAGGGTTGATTTTACCCACTAGATCTAATCCCCATTGTGAAAATGGCCATGGTGATGTTATGGGTTGAAGATCTTGTGTTGGTGAATGAATAAGGTCTACATGCATTTGGCATTGTTTACACTTCTGTACATACTTGTAAGTGTCATTTTCCATGGTTGGCTAGTAATAACCTGTTCTCAACAATTTCTTTGACAATGGCAGACCGCTTTGGTGAGCCCCACAGATTCCATCATGGACTTCTTTTAAAGCAAGGTGTGCCTCATTCTCATCCAGGCATCAGAGAAGAGTTCCATCAAAAACCTTTCTATACAAAGTATCAGCTATAATGGTGTACCTAGATGCCTGATGAATAAATGTCTTCTTTTGATTCCTGGACAAATCCGGTGACATGTATTGAGTATGTAAATATGTATATATTTCATTGTACCAAGGTGATTCTAGACCCATGATTGCACATACATATTCTGATAGGGGTGTCTCATATGTAGGTAGCATCAACTGCTCTATGATGAACTCAAACTGAGTTTCGTTAGTAGGCATATTCAGAAGAGATCCTATGGTTGCCATTGCATCTGCTGCCTTGTTTTGTATTCTTGGGATTTGTTTGAAGGTAATTTTGGTGAAGTGCTCCTTGTAATCTTCGACCAACTTCTTATAGGGCATGAGTTTGTCATCCTTCATGTTGTAATCATCATTGATCTAGTTTACAATCAACTGTGAATCACCATAGACCTGTAACTCTTGTATTTTCCATTGTACAGTTGTACGAAGCCTTATGAGGAGAGCTTCATATTCAACCATATTGTTGATGCATTGGAAATTGATCCTAAATGACTTAGGTATAACGTCCCCTTGAGGAGTAATGAAGAGAATCCCCACTCCAGATTTGTGACTTGTATATGACCCATTAAAGTATAACTTCCACATTACTGAGGCAGTTAATGTAAACATGGATTTGTCTGGAAAGTCTATCAACAACAGGTGACTATCCTATATAGGAGCCTCTGCTAATTGGTCTGCTATAATTTTTCCTTTGATGGCTTTTCTATCTATGTATTCTATATCAAACTCGCTCAAGATCATAACCCACTTAGCCAATCGCCCAGTCAATGTTGCTCTGCTCAATAGGTACTTGAGTGGGTCAAAGCGTGCAATGAGTTGTACCTTATGGCTCAACATGTAATGCCTAAGCTTTTGGGATGCAAAGATTACTGCTAAGAATTCTCGCTCTATGGGGGTATAATTAAGCTCATAGTCGATCGAAGTCCTACTTATATAATAAATGGATCTTTCTTTTCCATTTTTGTCATACTGTGCCAATAGATCTCCTAGAGCTGAGTTCGTTGCTGATATGTATAACATTAGAGGTTGTCCTAGAGTAGGAGATATTAACACTGGTGTGTTCAAAAGATAATCTTTCAGAGCTTGGAAAGATTCCTGGCATTGTTCTATCCATTTAAAAGTAACTCCTTTCCTGAGTAAATGTTGGAATGGGTGACACTTATCTGCCAACTATGCTATGAATCTCCTTATCGATTGCAGTCTTCCTTGTAATCCTCTAAGTTGTTTAAGTATTGACGGAGGTTGCATATCAATGATTGCCTTGATCTTGGTAGGGTCTATTTCAATTCCTCTATTTGACACTATAAATCCTAACAGTTTACCTGCTGTTACGCCAAACACACACTTCTTTGGATTTAATCTAACATTATACTATTCTAACCGATCAAATATCTATGTAAGAACTGCAAGGTGACTTTCTCTTGTTTGTGATTTAGCTAATATATCATCCACGTAATCTTCCATTACATTATGGATCATGTCATGAAATAATGTTGTCATGGCTCTTTGGTATGTTGCTCCGGCATTTTTGAGACCAAATGGCATCACATTCCAGCAGTATGTTCCCCATGGGCATGTAAAGGTTGTTTTATGTTGATCTTTTGGTTATCTTGTTGTATCTTGAAACACCATCCATTAAGGATAGCATCTCATTTCCAACTATTAGGTCAACTATCATATCAATATTAGGTAGCGGGAAGTCATCCTTAAGACAAGCTTTATTTAGATCTCGAAAATCACTACAGATTCTTATGCCTCCTGTGGGCTTAGTCATAGGTACCAGGTTGGATATCCATTCCGCATAGTCAATAGGTCTAAAAAACCTACATCCAACAACTTTTGTAGTTCTATTTTAACTAGTAATGCGATACTTGGATGCATTTTTCTCAAATTTTTCTTGTAAGGTTTAACTCCCAGAATCAAAGATAAGTGATGCAACACTAATTCAGAGTCTAAGACTGACATGTCTAAATAGGACCAAGAAAAGTTTATAGGTCTTTGTTTTTAAAAATGGATGAATCTGTCTTTTTCTTCTTTGCTTAGTGATTTTGCCAAATGGATGTTATGTACAACCTCCCCTTCTGCTATCTTTACTTCTTCTATTTCCTTTGTAAGTAATGTTGAACTTTCTCTTTCCATAGGAAGATTACCCAAGTCACTCTTGTCATTATGGGTAGTTTGATCCTTATCTTTTGTTGCGGAAGTACTTTCTTCTCCAATGTATGTCATTCTATTCAGGTCTATAACAAACCCTGCTTTCTGATCACCTTGTGGAAATCCTTCTCTGACTCCTCGAAATTTTGAAATTGCTTCGTCATTTTCAAACCAATCCAGTGTTGGTTTTCCTTCTTGCCCCTAATCAATCAAATGTGAATGCACTAGGGGTAAATCATTACTCCCTTCTTTAGTAGACTTTGATACCATGAAGACTTGATTGTTTGACTGACTTTGTGTATCTTCATCCTGTATAAGCCTTATTTGATTCCTTAATATTACAATTTCTGGTGGGCTATAATCATGGAGTGATAAGAATTCATAGTCATGAGAGTCTGTCTCACTTTCAATACATGTTTCATCATATGAGCTATCATCACTTATTTCTTCTTGTTCCTATTGTAGACGTCTAAAAATGGTCAACGCTTGCAGATTCATACTTTAACATTTGCACATTGCCTTATTTTAGGGTTCTTGCGTCGCATTAACATTTCTTCTATGTTGCACACTTGGTCTTTATCATTTGTGAGCATCGAGTCCTTCTTTTTCATTCCTCTTTTTTCTCACTTTTGAATTAGGTCTTATCGATAGCAATCTTCAGTCATGATTTTGGTCGATCTTATCCTGTCGCATCATGATGCATGCTCATTTATCATCATTTTGGACATCGTCAATCCTAATCGATGATAGAATTAGGGTTTTGTCCTCTTGTCAATCTTTCAATCATCTTTAGCTTGTTGGTAATCATTTGCGATTATCAACTTGTCAATCTCGTCATTTTGTGATCGATTTGTCATCGATCCTTGTCCTTGTCAATCTTGTCATTTTGTGATCGATTCGTCATCGATCCTTGTCCTTGTCAATCTTGTCATTTTGCAATCGATTCCTCATCGATCCTTGTTCTTTTCAATCATGTCAATTTGGATCGATTAGTCATTGTTCCTCGTCAATTGGCGCCTATCAATTTGATCTCCTTGTCAATCTTGGTCAATTTGTCATTGATTTTTGTCAACCAATCTCAATCGTTTATCAGCATTGGTCCTTTGTCAATCAAAATCATGATCGAATTGACATTAATTTCTTATTGTCTTGACCTAATTCCTTGTCCTCTTATTTCTAGGATTTTATGATTTATTCATTTAATCTTGATTGTCATTTTCCCTCTAGGTTAAATAATTTATTTATTTATCCTAAGTCTTCTTGTCACAATTGAATATTTATTTAATTGGCTAATTAATTCCCCCTCTTTTTGTGAATTAATTAATGAATGAAAAATTATTAATTAATTCACCTAATTTTCTAATTTCATCAATTTCTAATTTCTTAATTTCCAATTCATCATTTCTAACCTAATTTTCTAATTTCTCCTAATTTCTATTTCTATTTCAAATTTTTGTCGTAACATCTTGCATAGCAATTTGTCATAACACCTTGCATAGCAATTTGTCATACACTTGTCATAATTTTGCTATTCTTGTTTTGAATTTCCTTTCAAATCTCTTCATCACTTGCCATTAAAATTAGATGCCAAGCCTATCAAACAAAAACTCAGAATGATGCATCCCCAAGTGGCTCTCTTGGTCAAGGTAGAACTAAAAAGATTATTAGATGTGGGCTTTATCAGACCCATTGATTATGCAGACTGGATTTCAAATTTGGTACCAGTTAGCAAAGTAACTAGGGGCATCAGAATCTATACGGATTTTAGGGATCTCAATAAAGCATGCCCGAAAGATGACTTTCCACTACCAAATATCGACATCATAGTTGACATGACTACCGGATATGAGATGCTATCATTGATGGATGGTTTTTCTAGATATCAACATAAGACTACATTCACATGTGCTTGGGGTACCTACTGCTGGAATGTGATGCCCTTTGGTCTTAAAAATGTTGGAGCAACATATCAAAGAGCTATGATGACAATTTTCCATGATTTTATGCATACTTTGATGGAAGACTATGTTGATGACCTATTATGCAAATCTGTCACAAGAGATAGTCATTTAGCCATCCTTGGCCCAATCTTTGACTGAATGGAGACCTACAAGCTTAGACTCAACTCAAAGAAGCGTTTCTTTGGTGTCACAGTTGGTGAATTATTAGGGTACATTGTTTCTCACAGAGGCATTGAAGTCAACCTAGCCAAGGTTAAAGCAATAATGGATATGCCTCCTCCTTCCAATCTTCGTCAACTAAGAAGTCTGCAAGGAAAGCTACAATCAATCTGCTGATTTATAGCTCAATTAGCAGACAAATGTCATCCCTTCCAGCATTTATTGCATAAAGGTGTCACTTTTAAATTGACTGAGCAATGTCAATCAGCATTTCAAGCTCTCAAGGATTATCTGCTGTCGCCACCTATTCTAATGCCTCCTATAGAAGGGAAGCCATTTATATTGTATATTTCTGCAACTGAAATGGCACTGAGAGTTCTCTTAGCCCAACAAGATGAGACAGGCAAAGAATGGGCTATTTATTATATCAGTCGGACACTAGTGGGCTATGAGCTAAATTATTCAACTATTGAACGGGCATGTTTAGTAGTGGTCTTTGCAACACAGAAGCTTTGAAATTATATGTTAAATCATTAGACATTGCTAGTTGCAAAAATTGATCCCTTGAAATACTTGCTTAGTAGGGCAGCTTTGACAGGTCGCCTAGCAAAGTGGGTTATGATTCTCAGTGAGTTTGATATTGAGTACATTGAGTGAAAGACAATAAAAGGACAAATCATAGCAGATCAGCTTGCCGAGGCTCCTATTTATGATGATCATCCCATGTTGATGGATTTTCTAGATGAATCAGTCTTTGCTCTCACGTCTTCTAATGAATGGAAGTTATATTTTGATGGATCCCATACCAAATTCGAGTCCAACGTAGTATATTGTTTGTCACCCCTCAAGGTGATGCTATTCCCAAATCCTACAGAATAACTTTCCATTGTACCAATAACATTGTAGAATATGAAGCTTTGGTCACAAAACTCTGAGTAGTGATTCACTGGAACATCACACATTTGCAAGTCTATGGAGATTCTTAGTTAGTCATCCGTCAAGTGAATGATGACTATGAAACAAAAGATGAAAATCTTATTCCCTACAAGTATATGGTAGATTTCTTTAAGATAAAATTTATGGCTATCCATTTCAATCAAGTTCCAAGAATTCAAAACAAATTGGTAGATGCTATGGCAATGATTGCTTCCATGTTAAATATGCTCCACAATATGGACAGATGTGAATTTTTGGTCGAATAGTTGCTTGTCCCTTCTTTTGAAATTCCGACAGCAGATGTGATGTGTGTTCTTGTTGGTCCTAATTCCCCATGGTACAATGGCATCTATCAATATTTGAAATCCCAAACCTTACCACCTAATCTTTCCTCTAACCAACGCCGAGCCTTCATCTGACAGATAGTCAAATATGTCATCATTGCCGACACCCTTTACCGTCGTTCCTTTGACCATACCCTCCTCAGGTGTTTAGATTCTGATGAAGCACAAACGACTTTACGCAAGGTTCACGATGGTATATGTGGGGGCCATTTCAATGGTCTGAGCTTAGCCAAAAAGTTGGTTCGTGCTGGGTATTATTGGCCCACTCTGGAAAAGGATGTTCATGATTTTGTCAAGAAGTGCTACAAATGCCAAATCCATGGAAATTACATTCATGCTCCAGCCCAAGAACTTCATTCTGTCATATCTCCGTGGCCCTTTTCTCAATGGGGATTGGATCTTATTGGCAAGATTCACTTGACATCGGCAAATGGACACAAGTTTATCATTACAGCCATAGAGTACTTTACAAAATGGATCGAGGCTATTCCTATGACCTATATCACTGGTGTACAAATTTCAAAATTCCTACTGAATTATATCATCTGCAGATATGAAGTTCCCCTTGCAATAGTCACAGATAATGGCCATCCATTCAAGAACAAAGATTTCAAGGAACTTTGTGAAAAGTTTCACATTCAACACTATTTCTCAAGTCCTTACTATCCACAGGGTAATGGTCAAGTTGAAGCATCAAATAAAACCATTATTAAGATCCTGAAAAAGGTTGTCAATGACACTAGTCGAGATTGGCATGTACAGTTGAATCCAGCACTATGGGTTTATCGTACTTCTATCCGCACACCTACTGGCGCAACACCTTATTCCTTGGTGTATGGTGCGGAAGCCATTTTACCCTTGGAAGTGGAGATTCCCTCTTTGCATGTTTCCTTGCAACATTTGATTGATGATGAGATGCATAGAGTCTCTCGGTTGCATCAGCTTGAGATGTTAGATGAGAAACGTCAGACAACCCTGACACATTTGCAAGCATATCAAAACCGTCTCCGTCACTCTTATAATAAGAAGGTCAAAGGGCAACACTTCAAAGTGGGAGATCTGGTTTTAAAGGCAAACCCCAAGAATGCGCAATCTACTGACATCATCAAAGGAAATTTTGAACCTAATTGGGTTGGGCCTTTCACAGTTATTGTAGCTTATGGCTCGAGGGCATATCAGCTTGCCACCCCAGAAGGTGAACCTTTGTCAGATCTAGTCAATAGTATGCACCTTCACAAGTATTAGGCATATTTTTCTATCAGCAGTTCTTCAAATATGATCCTAAAAAAAATACAAAAAAATCAAAAAGCTCAAAAAAATACAAAAAAAAAAAGTAAAAAAAAAATTGAAAAGACAAACAAAAGTAAAGAAAAATTCACCCTCTAGTAAAAACCTAGCAAACAGGCGCCATGTGTAACAGATTATTGCTCCATCATCTATCATGACCCCTAGCTATACTTTCCCTCCACAGGTTTATCACACTTATCCTTGTCCTGACCCAATGTTCTATTCCAGGCTTGTGATTGGTCAACATCATTGTCTTGCATACTCAGGTTTCCAGTCCTTGTGCATATGTTTCGGTCCTGGTCACTGTATATGTCTTTCAAAATTTCATTGGCTACATGCCCCTTGTCATGATCAATTACTGGAGCTTTCGAATTGAAAAATGTCCTGAAAAAATCATAAAAAATTGAAAAATGTCTTGAAAAAATCATAAAAATTTGAAAAATGTCCTGAAAAAATCATAAAAATTGAAAACTGTCCTGAAAAAATCATTAAAAAATCAAATAATGTCCTAAAAAAAATCCAAAAAAATCAAAAAAATGTCCTGAAATAAATCCCTAAAAAGTCAAATAAAGTCCTGAAAAAATGAACAAAAAAAAAAATTGCAAAAAACTCGAAAAACAAAACACCAATATCCCCTTTGTGCATAGACAGATCGCTGAGCATATCTCCAATGACATGCAATCACACACTGTACTTTACTGCAAATCACGCATTCACAGATGAACTTTTCAATCAAACTAAATATTCAAACTGATCACAATTGTCATATCAGTCAATCAACATCAATATCATTTGTCCTTGTCACTATTATCATGGGTCTTATACAGGGTGTGGTATACTCAAAACTAGACTGTGTCTTGTCTTAGACGGGGTACCACATTCCCTGAAACCAGATAGCATGATCATTCTTGTTTTCCACCTTTGACAATGGCTATCAGACTGTTTGTTTGACTTGGTTGAATTTGTGTGTCTTATCTTTTTACTAATTTATCTTTGGCTTCGATCATGTTCCTATGTTGCTCGAGGATGTCACTGAGTGATTTAGAGTGACCGGGATGGTTCATGGTCCCTTTCCTTTTTTGTTGTGTTTTTTTTTTATGGAATGTTTGTCACAAAATGGGGCAACTATATCATTGGGTGTCTGTGATAAGTACGTTCTCTTTGTGAACACTGCACATACCTCTACCCTTGATGTATGCACCCTAGAATGCTTCACTCATTCCTTGTGTACGATGTGTCTGTCTTTTGCAAAAAGGGTTGTGTTCCAACACTACCCTTCAATGTCATGATGCTCTGCATCCACTTTGCTACATCAAATAAAGGTTCTCACCTACTTATGTGCATTTGTGAAAGCAAGTTTTCCTTCATCTCTAATTTTCCTCTATCTAATTTCTTCTTACTAACATTTCTTCCGTTAGTCTTGGCAGTCCGTTCGAACCTATCGTCTTCTATCATTTTTATCAATCACTTGGCCTCTTTTCTGGATTTTTCTGGCCAATTCCTCAAGGGGGCATGCATATGTCATTGTTATTGTCTGGGGCATTTTCATTATTGTTCTTTGAAACAATGCTTAAAATCGCATTATGTCAAAGAGGGGCAAAATGTAGACGTCTAAAAATGGTCAACGCTTGCGGAGTCATACTTTAACATTTGTGCATTGGCTTATTTTAGGGTTGTTGCATCACATTAACATTTCTTCTATGTTGCGCACTTGGTCTTTATCATTTGCAAGCATCGAGTCCTCCTTTTTCATTCCTCTTTTTTCTCACTTTCGAATTAGGTCTTATTGATAGCAATCTTCAGTCATGATTTTGGTCGATCTTATCCTGTCGCATCATGATGCATGCTCATTTATCATCATTTTAGACATTGTCAATCCTAATTGATGATAGAATTAGGGTTTTGTCCTCTTCTCAATCTTTCAATCATCTTTAGCTTGTTAGTAATCATTTGTGATTATCAACTTGTCAATCTTGTCATTTTGCGATTGATTTGTCATCGATCCTTGTCCTTGTCAATCTCGTCATTTTGCGATCGATTCGTCATCGATCCTTGTCCTTGTCAATCTTGTCATTTTGTGATCGATTCATCATCGATCCTTTTCCTTTTCAATCATGTCAATCTGGATCAATTAGTCATTGTTGCTCGTCAATTGGCGCCTATCAATTTGATCTCCTTGTCAATCTTGGTCAATTTGTCGTTGATTTTTGTCAACCAATCTCAATCGTTTATCAGCATTGGTCCTGTAAAGTAGAAAATCGAACCCTAGGTGTTCCCCCCACTCCAAGGAGAAAGAAAGGAGGTCACTAGGATTGACGGTTTTCACTTAGGAGAGAATTTACATTCAAAAGAGGGGTTGAAACTCACAAGATCCAATCCCACACAATGCAAGATCGAATTCTAAATGAGTTTCAAGGGTTGAGATAGCAAGGCTACCCTCTTTTGTAAAGAATGTAGATAGAAGGATTGAATTAGGAGTGTATGTGAAAGAAGAAAGATTTGTTTGTAGATAGAAATAGAAAAATAGGATGAAGCTGTGGACCTAAAATTAGTAGTAAAATGTCGAGATGATGCTATCCTACAAATTTGAGCTAAAGTTGACGGGACGATGGCGCCCGGCATGCACACGATCCTCCGAAAAATCCGTGAAACAAAGGGGGATCTATCTGTCTCTACACAAGGATTCCAGATCTTCAATTATAGTCGTGTACCTGTAACCTACACATAGAAAAGAGAGGATGATTGGGGGGTTAGGGATTAGGGGTTTGCCTTTAGGTCAAACCCCGGTTTTGGAATTAACCAAGAAATGAGAATGCTGTAAATGTAAATGTATGTAATGTAATCAAGTACTAATACTTGTTGTAAGAATGTTTGTATTCTTACATGCGAAGGTGTAAATGATGTTGTATGTCATATGTTGTAAGTGATCTCCTCTTCAATGGTTGAATCCTTGTCTTGAATGCAACACCTAGCGTTGAATGGAGACTTAGAATGCTCAATTGCTTGAAAGAATGCTTGAATGCTTGAATGTTCTTGTACACATATGTTTTTTTCTCTTTTTACCATCTACCATCTACCATCTACCCTTTCTGAGAGGGGAAATGTAGTTTATATACTTGTCAATTAGGGTTAGGAAACTGATTTTTCCAACCTTAGGCTGACCCAGGAACATTATTTTCCAATTTGCAAACTTGAAGACCCGATGCACCAAAAGAGATCGGGCCCAAAATATGGCCAAGGACCAGGGCGCTGGGCGCCATGGTCCTGAGAGACCAGGGCACTGGGCACCATGGTCCTGAAGGACCAGGGTGCTGGGCGCCATGGTCCCACCTCCCAGGACAGCAGGGTGCAAGGAAGGATCAGGCCAAGGTGCAGAAATATGCAGTTTTTGATGTCGTAAATAGGTTTCAGGGTCTCCATTCAGGTTCAATGTTGCATCGCCATTGTGAAGACCCAAATGCAGTCAAAATTGCAAGTGTCACAATTTTAGGATGCTACATTTAGCCCCCACTTTAGCGGGAGTATAAGTGTATGCCCATACTTCCGGTAAAGTACAAGGAAACAACATTGAAAGAATTTCACCACGTCAAGGAGGCAAGATACACGAAGCCCCCAGTGGACTAAGGATCTTACGACTTCAATTGACAAAGTAAAAGGGAAGATCATGAGGGAGAACCATGACTGTCAGTAGTAAGGTTCCCTCACTATGAGTCATGCAAGAAAAATACCAAAAATTTTCAAGGCAAAGCTAAGTTCGTCAAGAAATTTTCAAGAGATATGGATGGGGTGTATGCCCCCCTATGTTAAAGCAATTGCACACACCTCATCGGGGGTGATTGCTTTAAGGTAGTGATACACATAAGAAATGAGAAGGGAAAGGAGCACGTTATCACAAAGATTTAGCCCCCAAGTGTGAGATAAACCCAAGGATAATAGACACAAAACACAAATCACAAGGTGACTTCACTTTCCTTGGGGTTAGTATGATGTATGATAATTCATGTATATCATATGTATGTATGCATAATTGTTCTTCATTCCCCAATCAAGGAAGGTCACCTAGGAGAAGGGAACACATGTATCTTTTGAGTCAACATGAGAGAGACCAAAAGAGATCTCAATGCTTTGCATCATCCTCAAGTAGACAACACTAAGGACAACAAATAGAAGAATGAGAATAAAACATAGAAGAAGTAACAAAAGAAAGAGAGGAGGAGAGAGTCTGCTATGCTAATGAACTAGTCTAGCATGTCATCCACCCCCCGATCTTGCTGATCAATATTTTGGGAAGGCAGGGAACACGCTACAGGAGGAACATCCAACATAGCAGATGGAGCTATCACAAGATCCAAACAAGGGCTATGTTCATGTTCCAAGCCACGTTGTTCTTGTCTAGGAGCTAGGATAAGTGCTTTAGAAAATTCGTTAGATAAATGGTTATCAACATCAACATATTCATATTCACTATTAGAAGCAAGAGAAGTAACATTTTCACCATGAATAACATTTTCATCTATATCATCATCAAGATTTATAAAAATAAGATCTTTAACTCGCACAGGATCAAAACCATCATGCATCTTATGTTTAGGAGATTTTGGCTCAATTTTTGGCTGAGGAGAAAATGGAATAATACTAGCTGAAGGTGTTTTAGGGGATTGCAAAGTTTGAGAAGCAGCTGCACAAGCTCTAAGATGACGCTTTCGTCGGCGTTCACACACAGAACGATTTTGTCTAGTCTTAGTAGGAAGTTGAGAAGATTGAGGAGGAGGAATGTTCTCATCCTTATCACTTGGGTGTTTAGGTTGTGGTCTCTTAGGTTGGGTAATAGGAGAAGAGGAAGGTCTCCTCTTTATAAAAGGAAGGAGGAGGAACTGCTCCATATAAAGGAGGAATATTTGGTTTAGGAAGGAGACCAAGTCCATCATGACGAGGAGGTAGAGGTCTACTTTTAGAAAGTTTATTAGACATAGACATAGTCACATCCATAGGAATGGGTTGGGAATCTTCTTGAGGAAAGACATTAGTTTTATCTTTCAAAGGAAGAACTTCCTTCTCAAGAACGATAGGAATATCAAGTTTGGGTGTTCTAGGTTCACTTAGAGATAGGATCATATCTTTTTTCCACTTTTGATAAGATTTTGAAAGATGATCACTTCGTGGTGGAAGAGATTGGAATTGTTTAGGCCAAAAATAATCAATAGGAATGCTAGGAGTTCTTTCAGCTGGTTTAAAGAGACTATGATTGACAATAACAACTTCACCATTATGGGGAAATTTCAAACACTTGTGAATAGGAGAAGCAATAGCTTTCATGGAAGATAGCCAAGGATAGCCTAGCTTCACACGAAATTATTCGGATGATGGAATAATAGAAAAGCTCACATCAAGGGATTTGTTATGGACCTCAATAGGTAATGTAATAGAACCAATTGCAGGAGAAGAAAATGCATCAAATAATTTCACAACCACATTTTTTTTGTCATAGATCACTTGATTCAATTGCAAAGTAAAAAGAAATTCTTCAGTAATAACATTAACCATGCAAGAAGGATCAATAAGCACTCCATGGCAAGGTGTATTCTTGACTTTTGCAACTATATATAAAGGACCATCAGGTGCCCTGATAGTTTCACTAGAATCAAATGTGATGGAAGGTTCTTTAGGGATTTTTTGCTGCTCTACAAAGTTAATCACATTCGGAGTCATAGACACAAGACCATCAGGTGAGAAAGAGGAATCATTAGTCTCAATCACATTAGAGGTATGAGAAGGTAATGGATCAGTAAAAATCTTCAGATTTTGGTTAGGAAGAGCTATAGATGTGTTGCCTTTATCATTCACACCTGAAACAGAGATAGTATTATCATCAATCAAATCTTGAATTTTACCCTTTAAAGCAAAACATTTTTCAGTATCATGCCCAGGTTGACGATGAAATTGACAAAAAGATTTGTTATCAAAATAGGGTGAATTAATCTTTCCAGGATCTATTTGCTTTATAGGAGGGAGAGTAAGCACATTTTGTTCCAATAACTTATTCATAATACTATGCAATGATTCATTCAAAGGAGTAAACTTTCTTTCTTTCTTGAAAAACTTAGAAATAGGAGGCACACCTGATGCTGCATTCACATTGTTGTTGGTGATGTTTTCATTGAACTTAACGAACTCTCTATTCGGTTTAAACTTCCCAAATGGTTGTTGACTACTATCACCCTTATCACTTGGAGCCATAGGATTTGCTTGTTCCATTTGACTCACAGTCAGTTGATAATTGTGAAGAGTTGCACACAATTGTTGGAAAGAAGTAAACTCAGAAAACAGAAGTTTTTCTCTAATATCTTTTTGTAAATTAGAAATAAAGATTCTTTGAATATCATTGTCAGGTACTAGAAAAGAAATTTGAGCACACAAATGCTTATATCTACCAATGAAATCAGTCACTTTTTCTTTAACACCTTGTTTACAATGCATTAAATCAATCAAAGTAACTTTAGGACTTATATTGTTTTGAAATTGTTGAATAAAAGCATTTGCAAGTTGTTGGAAAGAAGTAATAGAATAGGAAGGCAATGAGCAATACCATTGTAGGGCCTTATCTCTTAATGTTCTAGTAAACAGTTTTGCAAGCAACCTTTGGTCATAAGCAAAATTAGTACATATTGTTTGAAAGGTCTTAACATGTGTTAGAGAATCACCTTTACCATTATAAAGCTCCAACTGCAGGATTTCAACATGCTTAGGGGGGATAGCTCGAACAATGTCAAGAGAAAGTGGGCTCGCAACATCAAATGTGGGCACACTAAACTTAGATTGATTCATAGAGGCAATTTGTTGCTGTAGAGAAGAGACAGTTTGTGCAAGATTGTTAATGGTCACTTCAGTCGAAGAGTTCATATTAGACATGTTAGATTGTGATGGAGGTATTATGTTATTAAGAGAAGGTATTGATTGAGAGTAAGGTGGCGGGACACTATGATGGTTAGTCATAGGAGATGATTGGAAAAAAGGAGCACTACAAGGAGGAATGGAATGGTTGAATGAATTGCCCCCTTGCGTCATGTTCATTTGTGGAGATGTAATAGGGACACTCATTGAAGGAATGAATGAAAAAGTCGGATTGAATGAAGGAAGAGGATTGATTGAAGAAGAAGGATTGCCCCCATGACTGGTGATCATAGGTGGAATGTTTTGTATTGAAGTACTCATTATGTTTGATGTAAAAGTAGGTATACTAGCAATAGAAGTTGTCAAAGGAATAGAATGATTGACTTGAGTAAGAGGTTGTGTATAACCTAAAGTTTCGGCACAACTCTTCATAGGTGTCACATTCGAATCCATGATGTGTGCAATACTACACAAAATATCAATTCTATTCTTATCACTTTGAACCATACGTTTTAGACCCGCAATTAATGAAAGAGCTTGACTATCGGGGTATTCTTGAGACATCCATTGCTGAAAATCATCAAATTGGTTATCCAATTTTGAAAGTTGTTCTACAGAAACCTCATGGAGAGCTTCTTCATCATTAGGAGGATTAGAGGAACTACCCATGTCCTCATTAAAAAGGCCATTCAAATTAGGTTCCATCTCCTCGGTAATTAAACCTTGGAAAGACTTAATTCTAAGGCTTCGTCTAACAGGAATAGTGTAAGTAGGGCTTATTGTTGTAAAACTCATGCACTAGAGAGAGAGAGAAGATTTTGAATTTTGAATTTATTTTCAAATTTAGAGGTAGCAAATTTCAATAAAATCAGCCAATCTCCTAGATTTAAGCTATTAAATGCAATCATGACAATCTCCCGAAATTTCAGAAAAAATGTCAGGGACCATGGCGAACGGAGTGCACACGGTCCTCGCAACTTTTTTTGAAATTTTCAGGGATGGAAGTTATGATGATTTTAAAGCTAATCTGAAAAAATTGAGTGATTTTACGATCTATAGATAGGCCAAATTAAAGTTGCAATCTCAAAATTGAACCCTACCAAGATTGTTGAAAAATGCAAAATTTGAATTTTGAAAGAGAGAGGGAAATTGAAATTTTGAATTTTATGATTTTAGAGGGAATACTAAAAGCAATGCCAGCTTTGAAATTTAAAAGTTGACTCAATTTCATGCAAAATTCAATTTTGAAAGCGGAAATCAAAGTTGTTGCAATTAAACACTTAATTTCAAAAGTCACAAATTGCAAAAATTTGAATAAAGCACTGAAAATTTGAATGAATGCCAACACACTTTTTAGATTTAGGACAGTAAGAAACACAATTTTGACACAAAATTTCAATTTCAACAATTTTTGAATGATTAGAGGCCTTAATCCAAGCAATCACTATACCAACTTTGACTTTAATTTTGAAAGTGTTAGAATCGATGAAATCAGCCAAGATTCTGGATTTTAGCAGAAAAATACAGTAAGATCTAGCTCCCGAAATTTTGGAAAAAATGTCAGGGACAATGGCGCTCGGGGTGCACATGGTCCTCGCAACTTTTTTCCAAATTTTTA
Organism: Cryptomeria japonica; assembly: GCF_030272615.1. NCBI lineage: Eukaryota > Viridiplantae > Streptophyta > Pinopsida > Cupressales > Cupressaceae > Cryptomeria > Cryptomeria japonica. Next base: position 643,814,422 of record NC_081413.1, read on the forward strand.
AGAATGAGAGATATTATGATTTTGTTGCGGAATCCAAAATTACAACCGATTTGGAGGTGTTCTGATCAGTGAAATTATCGGTCAAAGGTTGAATCAAGAAGGTTTTAAAAATTAGGGTTTTGACACTTAACCACTTAATTTTCAGAATTAAGGCACAAATATGAATTGATAATTTGCAATAGAAGGGTAGATCTAAAACAAGCATTAACAATTAGACATTTCACAAGCTCAATTACTAAAAAGAAAATTTAGGGTTTTCATGCAATTAACCTCTAAAATTTGTAAAAGATCAAACATGGAAATGTAATCAAGGAAGCCAATTTTTTCAGATCTAACCATGAATAATCAGAATTAGGATGTTCACATCGGGTTCACCAAAATGTAAAGCGGAAAATCGAACCCTAGGTGTTCCCCCCACTCCAAGGAGAGAGAAAGGAGGTCACTAGGATTGACGGTTTTCACTTAGGAGAGACTTTACATTCAAAAGAGGGGTTGAAACTCATAAGATCCAATCCCACACAATGCAAGATCGAATTCTAAATGAGTTTCAAGGGTTGAGACAACAAGGCTACCCTCTTTTGTAAAGAATGTAGATAGAAGGATTGAATTAGGAGTGTATGTGAAAGTAAGAAAGATTCGTTTGTAGATAGAAATAGAAACATAGGATGAAGCTGCGGACCTGAAATTAGTAGTAAAATGTCAAGATGATGCTGTCCTACAAATTTGAGTGAAAGTTGATGGGACGATGGCGCCCGGTGTGCACACGGTCCTCCGAAAAATCCGCGAAACAAAGGGGGATCTGTCCGTCTCTGCACAAGGATTCCAGATCTTCAATTATAGTCACGTACCTACAACCTACACATAGAAAAGAGAGGACAATTGGGGGGTTAGGGATTAGGGGTTTGCCTTTAGGTCAAACCTCAGTTTTGGAATTAACCAAGAAATGAGAATGCTGTAAATGTAAATGTATGTAATGTAATCAAGTACTGATACCTTGTTGTAAGAATGTTTGCATTCTTACATGCGAAGGTGTAAATGATGTTGTATGTCATATGTTGTAAGTGATCTCCTCTTCAATGGTTGAATCCTTGTCTTGAATGCAACACCTAGCCTTGAATGGAGACATAGAATGCTCAATTGCTTGAAGGAATGCTTGAATGCTTGAATGTTCTTGTATGCATATGTTTTTTCTCTTTTTACCATCTACCATCTACCATCTACCCTTTTTGTGAGGGGAAATGTAGTTTATATACTTGTCAATTAGGGTTAGAAAACTGATTTTTCCGACCTTAGGCTGACCCAGGAACATTATTTTCCAATTTGCAAACTTGAAGACCCGATGCCCCAAAAGAGATCGGGCCCAAAATAGGGCCAAGGACCAGGGCGTTGGGCGCCATGGTCCTGAGGGACTAGGGCACCAGGCACCATGGTTCTGAAGGACCAGGGCACTGGGCGCCATGGTCCCACCTCCCGGGACAGTAGGGTGCAAGGAAGGATCAGGCCAAGGTGCAGAAATATGCAGTTTTTGATGTCATAAATAGGTTTCGGGGTCTCCATTCAGGTTCAATGTTGTGTCACCATCGTGAAGACCCAAATGCAGTCGAAATTGCAAGTGTCACAATTTTAGGACGCTACAGGTCCTTTGTCAATCAAAATCATGATCGAATCGACATTAATTTCTTGTTGTCTTGACCTAATTCCTTGTCCTCTTATTTCTAGGATTTTATGATTTATTCATTTAATCTTGATTATCATTTTCCCTCTAGGTTAAATAATTTATTTATTTATCCTAAGTCTTCTTGTCACAATTAAATATTTATTTAATTGGCTAATTAATTCCCCCTCTTTTTGTTAATTAATTAATTCACCTAATTTTCTAATTTCATCAATTTCTAATTTCTTAATTTCCAATTCATCATTTCTAACCTAATTTTCTAATTTCTCCTAATTTCTATTTCTATTTCAAATTTTTGTCGCAACATCTTGCATAGCAATTTGTCATAAATTATCATAAATTGTCATAATTTGTCATAACACCTTGCATAGCAATTTGTCATACAGTTGTCATAATTTTGCTATTCTTGTTTTGAATTTCCTTTCAAATCTCTTCATGCTAATCTTGTCCTCTCTCCAATTTGTCTATAAATTGGATGATTTTCTTCAATGAAAGGAGGAATCAATCACATTTTCAATCAATCAACCACACTTCTAGTATCCTTATGCTACGAATTTCATCAACAACTTGCTTTCCACTTGCAATTTTTCACTTGTAGGTGAGATCCACATCAAATTTGAAGGTGAAAGAAGAACAATGGAGGAACAATGAAGGAGATACATGCTTTGGTTTGCATTTTATTTTAGTATTTCATCTTCATGCCTTTATTGATTGTAATAGGATTTTGTTTCATTGCAATTTAGCTTTGTGGTTAGCTAATATTTATTGCTTTGTTGCATTCCATTTTCCTAGTTACACCTATCTCTGAGTCTATTGTAGATTGACTGGTCTTCTTTGGACATTAGTTACCCTTCTTAAGCCTAGTATAAGCCTTTGCAATCTTTCTTCATGTGTTTCATTAGGTTGAGCCTGAGTGGCTTCTCATGGTAGTAGTGACAATAACCATGGGTGGGATTTGGGTGGTGGTGGTAAACCTGTATCTATTACCACATTATCCTATACTATTGTGTCAATAACTACATCATTTTGTAACTTAGTGGTAGGTTCTTGCAAGAGTTGTCTCATGTCTTCTCCATCTGATTCTGCACTAGGTGATGTAGGTACCTGATTACTTGTTTGAGATGAAGATGGGATCACCTGTGTGGACAAATTCCTTTGTGATATGAAATTTGATGGTTTGTGTGGTTAATTTAGAATATCAAAGGTATGATGTCTTGCTTCTGTGATATGTTGTACATGCTTGTATCCCAATCTTTGATTCCTTGGATTCTCATTAGGAACAACAGGTTCTAGTCTTCCTTGTTTCTATAACCCAAGGCCTGTGGTACCATCATATCCATGTCTTTGGAGTATTTTGAATCCATTTCCGTATCGATCTATGTGTATTCTAGGCATTGTCATATGATCTTGTTCTCTATATATCCAATGGTTAACATCTTCATTCAGGGATTCTTCTTGTAAGTCACCCCATCTAATGTAAGAGCATGAGTCTATGTATCTAACAATTTCTTTTCCTTTGTCCCATTTTTGTATTATAGTGTGTGGTTTCCCAAATGACTTAGGAGAAAGAGAAAATTGTTTCCTAGTTAAAGTATTTGCAATAGAATACTCTCCACAACCCATATCTTTGATTTGTAAGGAGGATGTTGTCGACATTTCCTTTTTTGTTTATGTGATCTTTAATGTTTCCAGTTGTGTAGTGAAAGGTGCAACCTGATTGATAGGTACCTGATTATCCACATTGTCTTTCAGATAATTGCAGTGTTGAAATGGATTTGGATCACTCTTTATAGTGATTTCAATACCATTATATGGGAATTTGACACATTGATGGAACGTGGATGGTACTTCTTGCATGGTGTGGATCCATGGGTGGCCCAATAACGTGTTATATCCTAGCTCTCTATCCAAGACTTGAAAAGTGACCTCTATCGTTATTGGTCCTACTTGTACGGGTAATGTTACAATTCCTTTAGATGGACATTCTTCATCATCGTAAGCCTTTCTATTTATCCTCTTGGAAGAATCAATGTGAAGTTCAGAATACCTTAGTGCTTTGACTAGCTTTAAAGTACAAATGTTGATACTAGCTCCCCCATCTATGAGTACTCTTCTGATTCTTCTCTTATGAATGTAAGCTTCTAGATGTAGAGGGTCGTTATGAAGTAGTCTATCACTAGGAATATCTTGTTTTGTGAATGCAATACATTTGCCTTGTGTCAGATTTCCCACCATAGACTAGAAGGCATTTTCATCTATATCTTTGTTCACTGTCGAACCTTGAATTTCTTTGTCCAATATAGCTCTATGAGTGGGCAAAATTCATAATAGTTCGAATAGTGGTATCTATGCAGGAGTTTTCTTAAGTTGGTCAACAACATTGTAAGTTCCTACTACTGGTGGTTGATTTTGTGGTATTCCTTGTAAAGTTACCTTTGATCTGCGAGTAACTACTGCACAGTCTCTATCTCTGGAAGTTATGGTGATCGTAGTGATTGTATCATTTGTATCATAGGCTGTTTTATCAAGATTTATGTTAAATCTCTCTTCATAGTTTTTATGGGTATGTTTGACATCCATGATATGTTCTATGAGTTCATATTCAAACCAACCTGAGTGAGATGGTTGATCATGCCCCCAGTCTCTGAGACAAAGATTTCTATCATCATCATACTTTGGTGCCTCTAATATCATGCAAATTTGGCTATCATCTGTGTGAGTGTCTTGATGTTGGTCATCTTGGTCGAGTGTTTCTTGTGAATCATTGTTTGCTACATCTCCTGAGCTAGTTGCATGAATAGTGTAGTTGTATGAGACCTTTGTCTAGTTAGCTGTATTGTCTTGGGTACTTGATGTGGTAGCTTTCCCCTTGTCATGCTTAACAAAAGAATCCTTAAAAATTGTATCATTTGTGTTTGCTGAGGTTTTATCGGTATCAATTGTGATGTTCCCTTCATCTATCATATCTTGGACCAAGTTTTTCCATTGGTAGCAACTTGTTGTTCTATGACCTTTAGTCCTATGATAATCACAAAAAAAATTATCATTCCACCATGTGGGTTTGAAAGGACCTGTTTCATACACTCTTACCTCAGGTAAAGTGATCATGTTTTCCTGTATTAACTTTTTGAGCACTGACTCAATAGGTTCTCCTAGAGGTGTGTAATTTCTTCTTGGAGTATTTACCTTGGGGTATCTTGTGTTCATGTTTTGCGTATCATTTACATTTACTGAGGTTGTGTAATTCCCTGTATGTGGATTAGATGACATACTCATTCCCAAAGATAAAATGGGTTGAGTTTTGTTTATCGTTCTAGCTTCTACAATACCATCATTGGTCACATTTTTGTTTTTCAATGAAAACTTATATTTTTCATTGTTGTTTGTATGCCATACTTAATAAGACCTTGTTCTACTAGTCCCTTCTCACATTTGAGCACCTTTTCTGTGATTTGTTTGAATGTGGTTAAACATTGCATTTGTATCAGATATTTAATCTTAGGAATCAAATTTTTTGTGAACATATCCACTTGCTCTGTTTCTGGGATAACTATCTTGCACCTCCTATAGAGAGCCCTCCATCGTTGTATGAAGGATGAAAATATTTCATTCTCATATTGTTTAGAGGCACACAAGTCCATCAAAGTAACTGGGGTGTCAATGTTGTGTGAGAAGTTTGCAATAAATTGTTCAGCTAATTCTCCCCATGATATGATGGTTGGTGGTAAATCTAAAAACCACTCTAAAGCCGGACCTCCCAAACTTTTAGGAAATAATCTCATTAGATAAGTATCTTCTGAGGCAACCTCTATACATGTCGTACAAAAATTCTCTGATATAATCTCTAGGATCACCCTTCCCTCAATATCTATCAAATTAGGCATTTCAAAATGTTGTGGGAAAGGTGGCATGCATAGTGTGTGATCGAATGGATAAAGACATAAGTCCTTCATTATGTAGCTCTTTTTATCGTTACCAATTTGCATGGTCGTCATTTGTTGTTTTAAATTATGTATTTGTTGTGTTAGAATATCTATTTGTGTATGTCCCACAAAAGGATTCGTGGTTGCATAACTAGGAGGTTGTTGGAAGGTACCAAGATTATAACCTTCTGTGTTGTGCATTCCACTAGGTATTGTGAAATAGCTGATATGCGAACCCATGTTTGGTTGAGTTGTACTTGTTGTATTGGCAATACCTAGATTTGCATTTTGTTGACTATACGTGGATCCCATAGAATAGGAAACTGGAGGTTGGGTTGCACTTGTTGCTTGTGTTTGAATAGGTGTTGAGACACTTGATATAATCGGTATGCTCTGTGATGGTATACTAGCATCGATTGCCGAAGATGACACACTTGTTTGAAAGTTTGCATTTGTGTTGACATTTGTTTGGATAGGTACATTTTGAAGAAAATTGGAGGTCGTTTCTTGTATTTGTGTCAAGGGTGGTGTTTGACTGTTATCTTGACCTAAAGTTTTTCTTGGTGGTAAAATCTTTGTGATATCAAAATCCTCAAGTAGTTTTGCCCCATTTTGTATTAACAACAGAAGGTACTTGTCCCTATCGCTATGTATAAGTGCATCTAGGATCATGAGGACATGTGGGTCTTGTTGTGTGGATTCAATTTCTTCCTTTGTCAAATGTTGTTGTAATTTGTTTAGGGTGGACATTGTCTATGTACCTGAGTGTTGACCTGTTGACATGTTTTATTTCCAAGTAGGGTTTACAGACTGTGTGTTGTTCAGGTCTATTATTCCTTTCACTTTTTGCGACCTTGTGACAGGTATCTAAAATTGCTTATATAAGGGTGTTTCTATGCAAGACGATGACTTAACCCTAGACTATAGATGTAAATGCAAAGCTACACTAGACTCTCTATTGAGAATTTTAACATGAGACCTTTTGAGCATTCCTAGATTTCTCTAATGCAAGTCTTTCCATTTGTTGACGAAGTTGTTTAGCATCAATCTCTCTATCAATTATACAAGAAATCCTAGACTCAATGTTTATCTCGAGTATGACTCCTATATATTGAGGTACAGTTCTTCTTAAATCCCAAGCTAAGTTAGCAAGACCATCAATTATTTCTCGTTGACCGTTGTTTGGAACTAAATTAGGTTGCTCGAAGGGGAGCAAACCATCACCTAGGAGACCCATGAAGGCACATGCTATGAACCTATAACTGACAATGGACTTAGACATATATGATAATGTAGGACTATGTAACTAATATGGATGATAATGCAAAAGATTTAGGACGATAATGTGGATGTGATTAGGACTATGGAAAAGACATAGGACAATAATGAGGATGTGATTAGGACTATGCAAAGGACATAGGATGAAAATGAGGACGTGATTAGGACTATGCAAATGATGTAGGATGAAAATGAGGATGTAGTTAGGACTATGCAAAAGACATAGGATGATAATGAGGACATGATTAGGACTATGTAAAAGACTACCTAGGGTCACAAGTATGTAAGGACTTTTGAGTTTTGGTTTCAAAATGGACTTTGTTTTCTGTAGCTTCATGTGTAGGACAATGTTTTGTAATTTTCCAAATCTAAGAACAATTGCTGGTAGGTATGTATAGCTGACTGACTCAATTTTCATACAATCTCAGAAAATTTAGAGATACTTGGGAAAGGGCCTGAAATAGCCCAAGGGACTGACTCAATACTAGTCTAGCACATCGATACATAAAAAATAATGGAATACAATCTTAGGCTAGATAGTGGACACCATTCAGTGAGGCCCCACAACAAAATACCAAAACAAGATGGACAAATAGAGAGTCTAGCAGCATTGGCTCCACTCCACAATACACACTTCTCAGGCATGCCAGTCTCTCTTACCTCGAAGATCCAAAGATCTTATCACCGAGGGATTTCTATCTCATAATGTAAGGTGCATGAGGGGTATCTATGGGGTACGATCCACACTCCGAAACCACTAAATGTAGGATTTTTAGCAACTGAATTGGTTTGTAGTATTAGGTTTTGAGGGGTCCTGATCCAACAATGGATTCTTAGAGCAAGCCACTTAAGGCTTTATTTGAGCTTATCAATGCAGGGAAGGCCCCCACATACATCTAATTCACTCAACACTCTAGCCGCTTGACCAATATATTTATATAGCGGCTTGAAAAACCTGCTCAAGAGTACGCTGGGAGAGATGATATCCCTAATGCATCCCAATTCAAAGTACCTCTGTGAGGTGATGAAATCCCTAGTCAAAGATACCCCTCACTATGTAGAATAAAATAAAATTTGGATGTTGTTGTCACCTTCCTTCCTTCTCCCAAGACCTCGAAGGCGGGTGGAAAGTCAGTTAGTGCAATAGTAGGTCCACCCCAGACACAATAAAAAGTTCTTTACCTTAAGAAAATGAAAAATGGTTTAATCTAATGCAGCCTGATTGACGTTCATTTTATAGCCCAAATTTAGGTGTTAGATACGCATGTGCATGTCCATTTTAAACACCAAATCCAAGTATGAAGGCATACATGTCAATTTTAACCATTTGTTGATTTTAAGCACCAAAAACAAAGTGTGAGATGCATGCATGTCAATTTTAGCCCATGTTCATTTTAAGCACGAAAAAAAAAGTGTGAGATTATCCATGCATGTCAATTTTAGCCCATGTTCATTTTAAGCACCAATAATGAAGTGTGAGATTATCCGTGCATGTCCATTTTAACTGGTGTTGATTTTAAGTACTAAAAATGAAGTGTGAAGTGTGCATGCAAAAATACTAATCTAATCCACCCTGCAAATCCACCATAGGCTGTAAATAGAAGATTAGTAATACAATCAAACTAACAGAAAACAAAAACTCAACACTTGACAGAGGTGAATGTGTAATTTTACCTGTGCGTTTGCGTGATACTTACAGATCGAATGCATGAATCTGACAAAGCGAATGTGTGAATCTGATAGAACAAATGTGTGATGATATCTGGTAAACTGCATAGCACTAACAAGTCGATTGCATGAAAGAAGGCAGACAACAACAAAAATTCAAAAACTAAAAATAAAACAGAAAGCAAAACCCGATCAAGAACCCACGAAACCAATTGTGAAGCCCTAGCCAAATCCCTCATCATCCATTCAATGTTGATTAGGTCATATTTAACTATATAAGAAATAACTAGGCTATTATATCTATCTAAGGCCAGCTGTTCTTCTGAATCCTGTATCAATTTTTTTGCCTGAAGAACCCTTTGATAGCGTTTGGCTTCTCTCCTTTGTTGTTTCATCCTTCTTGCACCTGAAATCTTGAATTGAACATTTCTTGCAATAAACTATATTAATCAAATCATAAAAATAAAAGAAAATTTGATCCTGGATTAACCAAATTTAAGACATAATTAAACAGAGCAGATAACAAATGGAAGAAAAAAAATAAACAGCAAAGCTTCCTACGAATGCATGATTCGGAAAGGGCAATTGCGGGATCTGGACAAGGTGATTGCGTGACCCTGTCAGAATGAATGCGTGACCTCAAAGGGTCAAATGCGTGATGTGGTCTATGCAATTTATTGACGATGAATGCTCGATTGTGTGACGAAAAAATTTTCTCTTGAAATTCATGCAACTTGCAAAAAAATGAAAAATCCGCACAATCTGCAAAAATCACACAGAAAAGTAATGAAGGTTAAATTGTTGTTATTTCACGTCGGGTTCACCAAAATGTATACATGTAAAATTCATCTTAAAAACAAGTAATCACTTAGAAGAAAAAGGGAAATCACGAATCCCTCCTAACCAAAGAATTTAAAAAATAAGACAATGTAATAACACAATCAAGCAAATAGGAATTAAAATAATCAAATCAAATCAAATCAAAACTCCCTATCCCAAGATCGCATATTGCTTCCATTTCTCTTCTCCTCTTCATGATATGATGGCTCTTAGATATTGGGCTTGTAACCTACAAGTGACACAAAGATTCAAAGTTTGTGATTCTTGAAAATGGAGATTGGATGCTTAATTTATAGAAAATTGGAGAAGATTGATTGAAAGGTGGAATAGATTGATCAAGAGGTGGAACTCAGGTGAGCTCAAATGAAAATTGATAGTTGAACTATTGATTGTAGGAGTGAAACTCAATAGATTGAATAGATCAATTGAGTCAACTGATTGAGAAAAATCTGACTGAAGGAAGAAAAAGAATGATTGGAGGAAATAAAGAGGATGACACAGAAAGCTTAATTTAGAAAAAGCTAACTGAAAGATGGAAATAGAGATTGGAGAGATAAATGATTTAATTAATTGATTGATTAAATTAATTAATTTTGCATGTGCTTGCATTTAGATTTATTTTCAATTTAATCTTTGCATGAGATTTTAATTCAAATAATTGAATTTATTAATTCAATTTAGCATTTGAATATATTTAGAACTTGACTTTGATTTTCAATTTGATTTTTGAAATCATGCACATGTATTTGAATTTGGAAGAATTAGAAGAATATAAGAAATTAAATGAAATTAAAATTTGGGGATTTGGAAATGGAAGAATTAATTAGTTAATTAAATAATTTAAAGAAACTATTTAATTATTTAGAAATTGAATTTAATTAAATAATAAAGATTATTTAAATTAAAGGATTAAATCACAATTAATTAAATAATAAATATTTAATTAATATTTAGAAAAAGGGTTAATGATTGAATGATTATTAGAGATAGAAATTGAATAATTAGTAATTATTTAAATAATAAAGATTATTTAAATTGGGGAATTAATCATAATTAATTAAATAATAAATATTTAGGAAATGATTAAAATCATTAAATGATGATGGAATAGGAAAATATAATAATTAATAAGATGATAAGGAAATATGAAATTAAAAGAAATAGATTAATTAAATTAATTAAATAATAAAGATTATTTAATCAATTAGAGGAATAATTAGTACATGATCAATGAGACATTTTTAGGTGTCTACAAGAAATACTCTAAAATGCTTATTAGATTAATTCCTATTATAAAGAGAGGCTAGATGTATTGATAAAATTGAGCATAAATGAGATACTAAAACCTTGGATTTTTTAAAATGGAGGAATGAGAGCTCTATTTATAGGGAAAATAGGACAATGGATGGTCAAGATTGGAGGAGTTAATCAAGGGTCGGGATTGAAAGTTATCAACCCATGTTTACAATTTCCACCAATGAAATGGTGACAATTGTCAACATAAGACTACTTGAGAGGAGAGATAAGAAGCATTAAATGCTTGAGAAGACCTCATGGTTACCTTAGAAAGTAAGGGTTAAGGTTAGGTTAGGGTTATCCAATGGATAAAGTTTTTACCCAAGGGGTAAACTCTTGTGCAAAGGTTAAAGGGATAACCATGATCAAAGCAATGAATGCTTGATGAGACCCTGGGTTAGAAGAGGGTTAAGTTAGGCAAAAAGTCTCTAACCATGCCACTAAGGGTTAGTTAACCATTAATGGTTTGAAGACTTTGGGGACAAATTTGTAAGAGTCCTTCCAAATTTGGGGGTATTCAACAAGTTAACTTGTTGAAGGCATAAAGGCTTTAATGCCTTTTGAAGACTTTACTCCAAATTTTAGAAGCGACCTCCTCAAATTTAGGGAAAGGGGATAATGGATGGGTTTAGGTTAATTGATTAGGATTAGATGGATTCTAGAAGAAATTAGGAAGAGGGTTAGGATGCAAGTGGGAGATGTAGGAAAATACAAGTGGGTGGGGAAAATAGAATTTAATTAAAATAAAATTAATTTATTTCAATTGTGGTTGCAACTTGCATTTGTAGGATTTTGCAAGTGGGGGGATTTAATTAAATGTAAATTTAATTAAATGGCTTAGATAGAAGAAGGGTATATTAATTAAATCTTAATTTAATTAATAGGATATTAGAAGAATAGGGATATTAATTAAATCTTAATTTAATTAATTGGAAGAATTAAGAATAATTAAATGAATGAAATTCACTTAATTCATTGTGTAACTTTTAGGTGTCTACAGATTCAAACAAAAAGATCACCATCAAGGCCTATGATGATGAGGAAACGTCATCCAAAGGAATAGTGATACTACCTATTCAGGTAGGACCGATACAAAGGGACACTATGTGCCAAGTCTTAGACATAGACTTAACATACAATATTCTATTAGTTCATCCTTGGATACGTAAAATCCAAGTAGTGCCTTCAACATACCATAAGTGTGTGAAATTCTCGTATAATGGACAAGAAATTTCCATATCTTCCGATAATAATCCTTTTCAACATTGCAATGCTATGGGGGAAGCTCAAGACAACCTAGTTCCACACAACATGGAAGCTCCAGCTTCCTCAGCATTAGATCATCATCAAGAAAAAATCAAGTCTTTATCCATGGACTTCAAACAAAAGATGAAAATCAAAGAGCAAGGCATGGGAGAATACTCTTTCAAACCCATGTGTCTATCAAAATTACCAACATCACCAAAATAATATGGACAACCTTCTGCATCAACACATCAAGCAACAGAGCCCATGACCAAGTTTGATGGCAAATTTATCCAATTGGGCACACTAGCAAATGAATCAGAAGAGAAAGACATCCTTTGTTGGCTATACAAGGATGAGGAAGACGTCAGAGTTGCTACTCTGGAGGTGGCCATACCAACACAACAATATGGAAAAGGATTCCTGATCATGCAACAGATGGGATATAATGGCAAAGGACCTATAGGCAAGCGTCAAGAAGGCATTAAAAAATCGCTAGAGCCTCCTTCACAATTTTCATGAGACAAAACAGGACTAGGATGTGGACACAGCATACCACCTAGGCATAAAAAAAAAGTATCAGAAACCTCAATGGAAAGCAAAGAAAAAATACAATGATAACTCATGGAAAGAGGCACTACACCAAGCAACAAAAACAACAAGGAAAGAGTGAGAACACCAAGAAAAACAAAAATGACAAGAGGAACTGGCCATTCAAAGGGAAGGAGCATCTTATGAGAAAGTGCATCATGTGCAAGAACCTATTCAAAACAAGGTAGAGTCACCACCCAAAGAAATCACTACTCTCCAAGGAGAAACAACATATGAACAAATGCAAAGGGTATAAGCTGGCTCTGATTCTAAATTAGAAAAAACTACAAGACTGGTATCAATTATCAAAGATCTTTTCTCACCCTACAATGTACCTATTAGTGGTAGTGAGAGACTCTGGGACAATACTTCTGAAACTGATTCTAATGACTATGAATGGGGTAGTTGTTCAAATATTATCGAGGATGTCAAAAAAGGTGCTATCCATTCACACACACCCCTTTCTCAGGAGGGACAAGGCACAGAGTCTTGATTACTTGAATTTGGACCATGACATATCTACGAGGCTAAGAAGAATGAGCAGCAACACTACAAACAAGTCTACACCAAAGATGATACCATTGAAGACCTTGACAATATCATTAACCTAACCAACATCCCAGACAACTATAATGATACCTCTATAATGACACTTACCACAACCGATCTCGACCCACCAAATGAATCTCTACCACTTGTATTTCATGATCTCATAGACTGGGATGAACCTAAACACCCTGATATACCCATTTTCTTAGATGATGAATCCATTGTTCAGTATCTATGTACAGTCAACCCAAAAACATGCTCTACCAGCGAACAAAATAATGATATTTGCAATCAGGGGAGTGCCAAGTCTCTCAGTCACAAAAATGAAAGAAACAAAGGATCTAATGCTGAAAACTAGTCAATGGTAGCACTAGATCACAAAAACATCAAAATAAAGGATGCATTTGAGGGTGAAAACCTTTTTAAGGCACCTAAGGATGGGAGAATTGACACTCTTCCTGAACACTATCAAGAGTGGTCACCCATATTGATTGAGCCAACTCAATCAATAAACATCAGTATAGAAGCAGCAACTAAAAACATTCACCTAGCAGAATCACTAATAGAAGAGAAACAACCAGAGTTTATCAAATTCTTCAAAGAAAAGAAAATAAATTTTGTTTGGTCCTATGTTGATATGCCTGGATTAGATCCGAACCTAATCATGCATCATTTATCTATTGCTCTAGGAGCTAAGCCAATCAAGCATAAATTAAGAAAGGTGAATCCGCACGTGGCATTAATGGTAAAAGATGAACTAAAGAAGTTACTAGATGTCAAATTCATTCAACCTATAGACTATGCTGAATGGATTTCAAACATTGTACCAGTTTCAAAACTAGATGGAAGCATCAGAATATGCATAGATTTTAGAGATGTCAACAAAGCCTATCCAAAGGATGACTTTCCTTTGCCTAGCATCAATATAATTGTGGACCTAACAGTAGGCCATGCAATGCTATCATTAATGGACAATTTCTCTGGTTATAATCAAATCAAGGTAGCTCTAGAAGATCAAGATAAAACTATGTTCATGTATCCTTGGGGAACGTATTGTTGGAACGTCATGCCTTTTGGCTTAAAGAATGTTGGGGTAACTTATCAAAGAGTGATGACAAAAATCTTTCATGATATGATGCATACCTTCATGGAGGACTATGTGGATGATTTACTGGCTAAGTCACTCACCCGAGTAGAATATCTAGGCATATTAGTTAAAAAATTTCAAAGATTGGAGCAATTCCAAGTCAGGCTAAACCATAATAAGTGTATCTTTGGGGTCACATCAGGCAAACTATTAGGTTACATTATGTCTACAAAAGGCATTGAAGTAGATCCAATGAAGGTGCAGGCCATCATGGAGATGCCATCTCCCAAGAACATTAGTCAACTTCAATCTCTACAAGGACAGTTGCAGTCCATCAAGAGATTCATAGCCCAACTAGCAGATAAAAGTCTACCATTCAACCATCTGCTACATAAGAACATACCTTTCAGATGGGAAGCCAAGTGTGTGGAATCATTCTATCAACTCAAGCAATATCTAATGAATCCACCAGTTCTGGTACCACCAATAGAAGGGAAGCCGCTCATTCTCTACATATCAACAATGAAAGTATCATTGGGGGCACTGCTAACAAAAGAAGATTAGGAAGGCAAGGAACGAGCTATATATTACATCAATAGAACATTAAATGGATATGAGCTAAATTACACATTCATTGAGAAGGCTTGTTTAGCTGTGGTATTCGCCTCTCAAAAGTTCCGCCATTACATGTTGGCTCACACAATCAACCTAGTAGCAAAAATTGATCCTCTCAAGTATTTACTCAGCAAAGTAGCTCTTATAGGCCAACTAGCTAAATGGGTCATGATTCTCAATGAGTTTGATATCCAGTACACAGAATGACAGGCTATCAAAGGAGAGGTAATTGCAGATCAACTAGCTGAAGCACCATTACTAGATAAACAACCAATGTAGGTGGAATTTATAGACATGGATGTCCTTACTATCACACCAAAGTAATGGACCCTATACTTTGATGACTCCTATACCCATCATGGATTAGATGCTGACATTTTGTTCATCACTCCAAAAGGGCACACTATTCCAAGATCTTATAGACTGATGTTTCCATGCACCAATAACATCACTGAGTATGAAGCTCTGGTCACAGGAATCAAAATGGCAGTGGAATGGAGAATCACAGACTTAAGAGTCTATGGAGATTCTTAATTATTCATCAATCAAATCAATGATGAATATTAGACAAAGGATGATAAAATAATGCCCTATAAGAGGATGGTGGATGACTTCAAACAATACTTTGTACATATCACCTTCGATCAAATACCACGGTTGGACAATAAAATGGCCAATGCAATGGCCACTATCACTTCATTGCTACAAATTCTAGAGCAACAGAGTCGTTATGAGTTCCTGGTAGAGCAACTATTTTCCCTAGCCTACGATAATTATACATCCCATGTCATCTATGCCTTAACCAGTTCAGACTCCCCTATATACAGGACAATCTATGAATATCTTAAGACCAATACCCTACCACTTGACCTATCTCGTAACCAAAAATGCAACTTTATCTGTCAAGCCGCCCGTTATACCTTAACTGCTGACACTTTACCATCGAGGTCTAGATGGTACTCTTCTTCATTGCCTTGCTCATAATGAATCTGACTCTACTTTACATGAGCTTTGTTGGAAATATGGATGGAGTAACTGAGAGGGGAGGGGTGAATCAGTTACCACAAAAATAAATCCACAAGTCCCTTAGATGTCTTAAATATAAACTGCTGAAACTCGGTAAATTAACTTATCATTGTTCATTAACCATTAACATGCACAAAACAAATAACATGAACACAAGTAACACCAGATATAACGTGGAAACCCAATTTTGGGAAAACCACCAATGTAACTAGTTACAGATTTTCACTCTTCTGAAGTGAGCCCTATTAGGAGCCAACCCTGTTAAAGGTTACAAAACACACTGTTAGGTGTGACCCTATTAGAGGATTTAATCACCCTGCTAGGAGTGGCCTTGTGAAAGGTCTTAAGAACAATTCAACCGAATTGTCACCTTGTCAGAGGATTTACAAAAATGGTTGTTAGACCAACTCTGTTAAGAGATTTCGGTATCACTGCTACAATGGTTAGAAAGCAACAATGAAGTGATCTGAATTAAATACAACTTATCTTGCTGATATAGATCTCTGTTCTGCGCCAATAGATCCTTACTGATCACATATATCTTTTCTGCACCTCAAGGATATCATTGATCCTTCATCAGAATTCGCACATTTTTGCTCCTTCACATTTCCATACATCTCACTTTTTCCTCACACTTCGAAAACGCAACTTGATCTCTCATATATACCATTCAGGTTACCAAGTCGGCCCAATTACAAGTTACAATAAATATTACATAGGTCGGCTACATATACAAGTTTCAATAAATATTGCTTCGGTCGGCTGCATAAACATTTCAGTGATGCTCGGTGAACACTGTTGATTCTTCGGTAACTGACTGAACTCGGTAAGTACTGCGAACTCGGTAAAGACTGACTTTCCTTCACATATTCTTCGAAGACCGACTGAACTCGGTAAAGACTGCGAACTCGGTATAGCATTCTGGAGTGCTAGGTAGATTCTGTAACTTGCTTCTCTTACTGTCTGAACTCGGTAGACTCTGTCTAACTGCCTTGCCGAACATTCTGAGCTCGGTAGACTCTGTCTAACTGCCTTGCCGAACATTCTAAGCTCGGTAGACTGATATGACATTTGTGTAACATCAAGGACAATACATAATTAAACAATTGTATCCAACAGAGCTTCAGTAGGGTATCTATGGCACACATTCAAGTGGTCCTACTCTCGCTAAAAAACTTCTGATAATGAGATATTATTGGCCGACAATGGAGAAAGACTCTTATCAATTTGCAAAGAAATGTCCTAAGTGCCAAATTCATGGAAATCTTATCCATGCACCAACATAGGAGTTGCAGCCATTTACAACATCTTGGCCTTTTTGTCAGTGGGGACTTGATTTAGTAGGGAAAATCCATCCTTCCTCTTCAAATGGACACAAGTTCATTATAACTACCATAGAGTATTTCACAAAATGGATTAAAGTAGTCCCAATGACCATGATAACTAGAAAACAAATTGTCTCATTTATTCTCAATTATCTCATTTGTAGATATGGCATTCCAAGTTCCATTATCACAGACAACGGGCATCACTTCAAAAATTAGAACATATAAGAGCTATGTCAGTGATTCAAAATCCAACAGCGCTTCTCTCCACCTTACTACTAGCAAGGGAATGGTCAAGCAGGAGCATCAAATAAAATAATCTTGAGAATCCTCAAGAAAATAGTAAATGATGCGGGTAAGGATTGGCATGTACAACTCAATCTGACACTCTAGGCATACCGGACTAGCATTCTGACACCTAAAGGGGCTATGCCATATTCATTGGTGTACAGATCATAAGAAATTCTACCTCTTGAGGTAGAAATTCCCTCACTCAGAGTATCTTTGAAAGGCCTCATACCAGATGAGGAATATTGGGTAAACAAATTGCATGAACTAGAGCTTCTAGATGAGAAATGATAACATGCCTATGATCATCTCAAAGCATACCAACAATGCATGTACAGAAGCTACAACCATAGAGTCATCCCTAGGGTTTTTTAAGTTGGTGATCTTGTACTCAAAGAAAATCCCAGAAATCAACAGGATCGAGAAAAGAAGAGGAAGTTTGAACCTAACTGGTTAGGTCCCTATGACATTATATCAACCTATGGATTAGGTGCCTATCAGCTAACAACTTCAGAAGGAGACATGCTCGACAAACCAACCAACATCATCCATCTGAACAAATTTTACACTTGAGTCATCTAATGCACGGAAAAAGTGAAAAATACAAAAAAAATAAATAAAAAAAACAAAAACAAAATCAACTTGAAATAATGAAACATCTCAAGAAAACATCATATCGAACATCAAAGGCCCATATCAAAAATCAAAGACCTGTATCAAAAATCAAAGCATCATATCGAAAATCAAAGACCCGTATCGAAAATCAAAGCATCATATCGACAATCAAAGACCATATCAAAAATCAAAGCATCATATCAAAAATCAAAGACCCATATCAAAAATCAAAGCATCATAGAAAAAATCAAAGACCCATATCAAAAATCACACCCATATCGAAAATCAAAGACTCATATCAAGAAATCATATCAAAGATCCATAATGCAAGCATCATATAGAGAAATCATATGAAAGATCCATAATGCCAACATCATATTAGGAATCATATCCGAAATCAAGAATCAGAACTCATATCGGACATCAAATTCATATCGCAAGGCAAAAATCATAGATCCACATGAAAAGAAAATCAGGAACCTCATTCAAACAATCACCGACCAACTTGGAACTCCATATCGAAAGAAAATTTCAACAAACTCCAAAAATCAGACATTATCACAGCAAGCAAAACATTTGCTTATAACCAATCTTGAAACACTGAGCAGGCCCCTATCCACCCCTAAGCCATCTACCTCATCTATTCACCCCACAATGCATTCTTCCAAGATTGTTTTACTCATTTTGGACCCTATGCGCCAAAAGAGACCTCCTATGCACTAAGCTGCTACTCATGCACTATCTTTCTTCACCAATGCACTAGACACTTTACTCTACATGCTAAATCCCTCTATGCGCTAACTGGTTTGGCCATTGTGTTACCCTGCTAACCCAAAGTGCTAATCTACCCGACACGCTATCCTTTTCCCCTTGAGTGCTAACCTGTCTACCCAAAGTGCTAATCTACCTGACACATTGTAGAATGCAACTTAAATGCTAACCTAGATAGGCTACCCCTATGCACTATCTTTCCTATCATATGCACTATAACAAAACCCCTACGCACTAAAACAACAAATTTTTACCAAAAAAATTAAAAACATGATCAAAAAAAGCAAAATCAATAAAAAAACGTTGCAAAATTTAGATGACTTATAGGTGGGCCATACACAGCAGGCCTCTGGTATGGATGAACGTGCTCAAATTGGTGCAAAGCATAGGGAACCAACATTTCCATCAAAGCTCAAGTGTCACAATCACAAGGAGACAAATGTGCGAATGATAAGAATAAAATCACTTTTTACCTTTTTTGTAGGGTAAAAGTCAACAAGGTTAGTAAGTGGGGCATGTATTTTCCTCATTTTTCTCACTTTTAACCTTATCAGCATCATTTTTGGGAGATGAATCAATTCAAATGCATTCAACACAGATGAAATATTCAAAATGCAATTAATTCAAAAATGCTCATCAAATCAACAAAATTTTCAAAATCCTTGGTTCATCTCCCGAAGGGGCATCATCAATATCGTCCATCAAATCTAGGGCATCATATCAACATCTCGACACATGAGATAATATTGATCAAATTTTGATAGTATATGCGACAAATGTTCTTTGAATCAACATGTGCACACATGTCACTTCAAAGAGGGGCAAAATGTAGACGTATAAATCTGACCACTTTCCTAAGTGAATATTTAATATTCATTTTATCCTCATTCCTCTATTTAATTAAATTCTATTTAATTAAGTTCTTTATATTCATCTATTTGATTAAATGAATTACTCAATTTATTTAATTAATTCCCCTTTCTCCCCTTTTAAATAAATTTACATTTAATTAAATTAATCCTTGCAAGTAAATAAATCTAATTTATTTATTTAAATCCCCCAATTGTATTTATGCAAGTTGCTTCTATTTTTGTTGAAATAAAGTAATTTATTTTAATTAAAATTCCCCTCCATCCACTTGCATTTTCCTATATATCCCACTTGGCTCCCTAAAACCCTTCTAGATTCTTCTAATCACTTCCAATTTAGCCTAATCCATCTCCTAATTATTGTCACATTCCTAAGCAAGAGAAGTCACTTCTCAAAGCCTCCAAAGTCTTTTAAAACCATAAAAGGCTTTATGTCTTCAACAAGTTAACCCTCAAAGTCTTCCTAACCATTAATGGTTAACTCAACCTTCTTGCATGATTAGAGACTTTCTCTCTAACTCAACTCCCATCTAACCCAAGGGTCTCATCAACCATTCATGTCTTTAACCTTGGTTATCCCTTTAACCCTTGCACAAGAGTTTACCCCTTGGGTAAAAGATTTATCCATTAGATAACCCTAACCTAACCTTAACCCTTACCTCCTAAGGTAACTTTCATGTCTTCTCAAGCATTTAATGCTTCTTACATCTCCTCTCAAGAAGTCTCTTGTTGAAAATTGTCATCATTTCATTGGTGAGAATTGTAAACATGGATTGATAACTTTCAATCCTGGCCCTTGTTAAGATTATCCAATCTTGACCATCCATTGCCCTCTTTTTCCTATAAATAGAGCTCTCATTCTCTCATTTTGATATATCCAAGTTTCATGCATCTAATGTACAGTCATTTTACTAATCATTTAGCCTCTCTTTGATAAAAATCATCTTAAATAGCATTTTAGAAATAATTTTAAATATCATAGCATATCCATGTTAGACTAGTATATCATGCTAGGATAAGCTCACTAATCCTTTATCTTATCATCATATTTTATGGTAGTTTAAATCATCATGGATTCAATATCATACATACCTAGGAATGCATTCATGCTAAATTAATCAAACATCACTCATTCTTGGAGTTTTCATTCCTAAGTCACTTTGCTCAGTAATCTGAGAGCAAAGGAATTGACTTGAGAGATCGTGTGAGATAGAGAACAATGGAACACCCCTTGGGAAGTTGAGCTATTCAATATAGCTCCATAACTTGCACCAAGAGTCCCATTGGTGTGTGGATCTTTTGGAACCCGACTTTTGCATTTCTGCACCCCATATTTCCCACACACACTTTATTTTTCATCAATAGAATTGGATCGGACCATTTCCTTATTTCTTTTCTGGTTGAACCCTTTGTTAAAAGACGTTGCTTTCCTTTTAGATTTGATAAAATGTGGTTATCCCA
Organism: Cryptomeria japonica; assembly: GCF_030272615.1. Taxonomy (NCBI): domain Eukaryota; kingdom Viridiplantae; phylum Streptophyta; class Pinopsida; order Cupressales; family Cupressaceae; genus Cryptomeria; species Cryptomeria japonica. Next base: position 643,835,544 of record NC_081413.1, read on the forward strand.
CTCAACACTAGAAAATAATATTAGACTTTGGTGGAACATTCAGGTGGAAGGATCTTCTATGTTTAAAGTTGTTAAAAAACTTAGGCATGTTAAGGACAAATGTAGGGCCTGGAACAAGGAAGTTTATGGAGATATATTTGTTATGAAAAATTCTTTAAAAATAGAGTTAAAATATATCCAAGAAACTATCCAAAAAGATGGCTATAATTCTATTTCAAGGTATAAAGAGAATGAGATTCTTGTTGAATATCATAAAATCATAGCCAATGAAGAAGACTTTTGGAAACAAAGATCAAGGGCTCTATGGCTTTCAGCTGGAGACAAGAATACCAAATATTTTCATATGTCCATTGTAAGACACAAAGCTACCAACAATATTTCCCAATTAGTGGTGGATGGCAATATCATTAAAGGAAATGATAATATAGCTAAGGAGGTTGCTCACTTTTTTTTGGACCTCCTATCTACTGACTCTAAGCTCTATAGAGAAGATCAAGATTCCTTACTAGTGAATATTCCTAAGGTTATTGGACCGGAGAAAAATAAGGTGTTATGTGTCATTCCCTCTTATGATGATATTAAAAGGGATGCTTTTTCTTTCCAAGGAGATAAAGTTCCTAGACCAGATGGGTACCCTATGTTCTTTTCTCATCACTACTAGCATATTGATGGCAAGGATATTGTTCAAGTTGTGAAATAATTTTTTGTAACTAAATCACTGCTTAAGGAGGTGAATTCTACTTATTTGGTTCTTATTCCTAAGCAACCAAGTGCAAACTGTATGGATAAGTTCAGACCTATAAGTCTTTGTAATTCTCTTTATAAAATTATCTTGGAGGTTGTGACCTCTAGGCTGCTTACCATACTCCCTTCACTTATTTCTTTGCATCAGAATGGTTTTGTGCCAGGAAGGAAAATTTTGGACTCCATAATTTTGGTTCATGAGAACATTCATTCTCTTATTTCTTCTAAAAAAGAGGGTTTCCTTATTAAGCTTGACCTTTCTAAGACTTATGATAGAGTGGATTGGTTCTTTTTGAAAAGAATTCTTCAGGCATTCGGTTTTGATGGTAAATTTTTAGATATCATTTGGCAACTTATTTCCACTCCTTCTTTGTCATTTATTTCTAATGGATCTCCCTCCTTATTTTTCAAGCCGACTAGGGGTCTCAGGTAGGGGGATCCTATCTCCCCAATTTTGTTCCCATTATGGCTGAAAGCTTGAGTCAGTTATTGTAGAAGCTGGTGATCTTGGGAGATATAAAGGGTCTTAGGCCCTCATCTTCCAATATGGTTTGTTCCCACTAGAAATTTTTGGATGACACTATCCTTCTTGGTGATGCCTCTATTCTTGAAGCTAGATCCTTTAAAAGTGTTCTTCATACTTATTCTAGGGCTTCAGGCCAGTTGATCAATTGGAACAAGACTTCTATTTTTTACATTAATACCCCCCTTGGTAGGCAGAGAAAAATTGCATGTATTATTGGATGTTACATTGATTCCTTCCCCTCAATCTATTTGGGGCTACTTTAAGGGATCTCTCCTCCTAGTTCCTTTTGGAGTTCTATTGTGGGCATATGTATTAAGAAATTGGCTAGGTGGAATGGGGCTTTATTGAGTCAAGTGGGCAAGTTGCATCTTTTGAAGGCCTCTCTTCAAAATCTTCATGTCTATGCTCTAAGTATTTTTAAGATCCCCTCTAAGTTTGTTGATGCTATAGTCAAAAATTAGAAAAGGTTTTTATGGATTGGTGTAGAAGAGAAAAGAGATTTCCTTTGGTTTCTTGGGAGAGGGTCTACATTCCTAAGTGTTATGGGGGCCTTGGCTTAAGAACCATAAAATACTTTAATAATGTTCTGCTAGCTAAGCAAATTTGGAGGTCTTTTGGTGACATAAAGGATTCAAACATGGTTTGGTTCATCAAGTATCTTCAGGATATTCTGAATATTGCCTCCTTTCAATCTAACCAAATCCCTAACGGTTCATCTATTTAGAATAGCATCCTTAAGGATAAACATGTTGTTGTTGTCGGTGCTGGGTGGGTTCTTGGCAAAGGTAAGAAAATTAGGTTTTGGGAAGATGTTTGACTGTTTGATAGACCCCTATGCTATTATGATAATTTGGTGCCTTCTATGGAGATTTTTAAAGAAAGATTTGGATCTCTGGTTAGTCATTATTGGTAGCAGTATTCTTGGGTCAGATTGGAGGATATTTATGCTATATTCTCTCCTCTCTAGCAATCTATGCTATCCTTTTTTGTGGATCAAGAACATGAGTATTTTTTTATTTGGAGGAAGATTTTAGATGGTTCATTCTCGGTTGCTTCAGCTATCAAAATTATGAGTTCTCCCATCCCACATCCTCCTATGTGGGCCAAAGCCTGGTCTAAGATTCTTATTCCAAAAATTAACATCTTTTTTTGGCTTCTTCTTCAAAATAAAATCCTTACTCTTGATAACCTCATGTGGAGAGGTTTTCAATTACCAAATATGTGTTTTTTGTGCCTTTATGATAGTGAATATGTTTCACACCTTGTTTTGCATTGTCCTTTTACCTATGATATCTGGACTAGAATCCTTAATCTTTGGAGGATTGATTGGGTCTTTCTTGAGAAGGTGGAAGACTTTTTTACCCAATGGAAGTGCCCCTCTTCTAATCCCATTTTGAAAAATCTTTGGTCTTTGTTTTTTCCTTTTATGTCTTGGCAGGTTTGGAAAGAAAGAAATAATTGTATATTTAGAGATGTGACTTGTTCTTCTAAGATTGTTTTTCAGAAAATTTGTAGAGCTTCTAGAGAGAACTTGAACCTGTCTGTTGGTGGTGCTGGGTCAATTTCTTCTTCCTATGTCAAGGAGGAGGATAAGATTGTTTCTAGGAAATTGGGGCTTCAAGTTAACATAAGTAACTATAAAGCCAAAAAGAGTAGGGATGGTATTGTTTGGTACTACCCTCTGAGAGGATGGATGAAAATTAACTTTGATGGTACTGCTAAGGGGAACCCTGGTAGGGCAGGATGTGGGGGTGTTATAAGAGATTCCAATGGGATTTGTGTGGCCACTATTGCTTCTCCTTTAGGGATTTAGTCCAATCACACAATGAAGGTAATGGGAATTTTGGAAATCCTTAAAATTGTTAGGCAATTAAAAATTAATAAGGTTTGGATTGAGGGGGACTCCTTAAATATCATTAGATGTCTCAAAAGATTGTCCAAGCCCCATTAGAATATTAAGAATATCATTCTTAACTCCCTTATAATTACTGGTAACTTTGAGGATTGTATTATAACTCATACTTTTAGAGAAGCCAACAGGTGTGCGGACTTCTTTGCTAACTTTGGAGTTAGCTCTAATACCTCTTTTTCTTGGCAAAATGAAGTATCATTACCTTTTGAGGTGAAGGGGCACTTATTTTTTGATCGAATTAATGGCATAAAAACCTCTTTCTCTAATAATGATTACACTTAACATGAGCAAGAATGGTAATTATTATATCAATTGAGGGAAGTTTCTAGGCGGGATGATATGGCTTCCTTCGCACGTTTTCTGGGTTGATTTCACTGCCGAGTCTTTTAACTTTCACTTCCCCTATTTTCACCGTCTAAGGGTTTCAATTTTTTATTATGATCGATATCTTTGGGCTGGTCATCACCATGGGAGGCAATATCAACAAGAATGAACCCCTGAGTTGCCAGGCTTGGAAGAAGGAAAAGAAAATATGGAGGAGACTATAGAAGGTAGGGTTGTCTAGTGTTGCTATGATGAAAGTTTTTTCAGCCAATATGAATGCTTTGGTTTCCAAACTGGAGAGAATTCATAATGAGAAAAATCTTGTTGATCTAGAAAATGAAGTTGGGGCCTCTAGCTCGAAGATGACTCCTCGCACTACTAGGAGAACAAGACAGAGCACTAAACATTAGGTCCCAAAGACAACTGAGAGGGGCGGGGGGGTGAATCAGTTGTCAAATAAATTCAAACCAAAAACAACTTGACCAACTTAATGCTTAATACCGATAAACCAGTTTAATATGCCGGTAGATAGGTTTAATAGTTAACTGCTATATCGGTAAGGATTAGTGCATGAAACATAAAGATAAAGTCATCCACTACACATAACACCAATATTTGTATGTGGAAACCCTGTAAGGAGAAAAACCACGGTGGGAAACCTTACCCACAATCAGATGATACTACTACAAATAGTAAGTGTACATAAAAGGGGTCTGCACATGCAGAAAGGCCAAGCGCCTAGAGCTCACTACTCAATCACAAAATGGGAGTCACACTAACTACAATTGGATGGTTAAATCCAATAATAATGTATTGTTCAAAATAGCATCTTCATATGCTAGATTCAGTACCAGTGTAGTTCTGATTGTCTTCACAAAAACCCTCCTTCAATCTTCAAATGATGTCTATGTGTATAGCTCTGCTTATTCTCGCATATACCTTCACACAATCCTTTTTTGCATTCCACACATGATCTTACAAATAAGATCTTACATTTATACCATACCCTAAGACCAATTTTAGTAGGTCGGCTCTACAAGATATTACAATAAAAAAATTTTACAAACAATACAATATCCAATGCAATAATCAATTCAACATGTCAGATTAATGTATTTACAACAATAATTAATCATCTCCATAGCATGCCATGCTGATCTGGAAAAGATAAACCTGCCAATGTAACCTAGACCTATTTGTCGGTAACAACAAATATGAAAATGCTAATGTATCAATAAACAAAACTCCAAAACAAAGTGTCCACACAATGTTTTTGACATAACCAAGTGTTTTCCATTTCATTCCAAGTGCCGGTGATCATTATATCTTGCTGGTATACCAAATACCGATGACTGTGCATGAGTCACTTGCTTGCTGGTGAATGTTGTTGATTCTCCAAAGTGCCAGAGTTGATAAGTGTTTAGTAGGTGTTGACATCAATGACAAAACCATACCAAAATACCAACAATCTCCCCCTTTGGCATTGATGGCAACACAAGATGGAAAAACCATCAAAGTGCCAAAACAGAAATGCCAAATACCAAGAACTAAGAATCTCCAAAAAGAGATCATAACCAGAAATCAAAATACATGTACAGAGAGTAATAATCTCTCTCAAAAAAAAATCTCTCCCCTTGGGAGCAAGATGTGTTTTCCTTGTGTTCTTCCATACCAATCTCTCCCCCTTTGACATCAACTGCCAAAGTTCTTACCAAGCCAAGTTGATATACAAAATACCAATCAATTTAGTATACCAACTACTCCCCCTAAGAAGTAGCTTCCCATCAAGGTCGGAATAAAAGGTCTCTCTGTTAATTATGTCAGTTGATGACAATCATCAACTTCCTAAGTCTCTACTGGTGGGAGTATGACCCCAAGTTGATCTCTAAGATATTCAAAAGTCTCCTTAGGCAGAGGTTTAGTAAAGATATCTGCAATCTGCTCTTTAGTGTTCACATAAACCAGTTTTATTTCCTTTGCTTCAACATTTTATCTTAGAAAATTCAGTTTGATAGAAACATGTTTGGTTTTAGAATGTAATACCGGATTCTTAATATATCAATTGCTATAGTGTTATCACAATAGATAGTAATTGGTTCCTTGCATTTTACCTTTATGTCTTTCAACATTTGTTTAAGCCATAGTACCTGTGTACAGTTAGTTGCTGCTGCAACATATTCTGATCTCGTTGTTGATAAAGATGTACAACTTTGTTTCTTACTCAACCAGGAAACTAGTTTGTTTCCAAGAAAGAATGCTCCACCAGTGGTTCTTTTTCTATCATCCACATCTCCTACCCAATTTGCATTTGTGTATGCACATAATTCAATGTTTTCATCTCTAGGATACCATAATCCAAGATTTATAGTACCTTGTAAGTACTGGAAAATCCTTTTTACTGCTGATTCATGATTTTCTCTAGGATTACTCTGAAATCTTGAAACAATACATAATGCATTCATAATATCAGGTCTGGTTTGTGTTAAATACATTAAACCTCCTATCATAGATTTGTATCTAGTTGGATTAATAGGTGTAGATTCATCCCTTAGTGATAGTTTGTCATTTGTAGTCATAGGTGTGCTTACCAGTTTAGAGTTCTCCATCCCAAATTTCTTTAGTAACTCTTTTAAGTACTCGGATTGACTCAAGAATATACCTTTATTAGTCTATGAAATCTGCAATCCTAAAAAGAATTTTATTTCTCCAATCATCGACATTTCAAATTCTTGTTGCATTTTAATAGAAAATTCTTTACATAATCCATCTTCTCCTCCAAATATTATATCATCAACAAATACTTCTATAATCAAGATGTCATCATTAGTCACTTTATAATATAAATTGTTGTCTACGTTACCTTTAGAAAAACCAATCTTCAAAAGATACTTATCCAATCTTGCATACCAAGCTCTTGGAGCTTGTTTCAATCCATACAAAGCTTTTCTTAACCTGCAAACCATATCTTTGTTATCTATCAAAGAAAATCCATTAGGTTGTTCAATGTAAAATTATTCTTCAAGATCTCCATTAAAAAATGCACATTTAATATCCATTTGATATACTTTGTAGTTCTTATGTGCTGCAAAAGCCAAAAATAATCTGACTGCCTCAATTCTAGCTACCGGTGCAAAGGTTTCATTGTAATCAATTCCTTCTTTCTGAGAATATCCCTTACACACTAGTCTTGCTTTATTTCTGACAACCTTACCATCTTCATTAAGTTTGTTTCTGAATACCCATTTGGTTCCAATTACATTTTTATCTTTAGGCCGGGGAACTAAAGATAAAAATGTAATTGGAACCAAATAAATTGTGAATCAGTTGTTAAATAAATTCAAACCAAAAACAACTTGACCAACTTAATGCTTAATACTTGCAAACCAGTTTAATATGTCGGTAGACAGTTTTAATAGTTAATTGCTATACCGGCAAGGATTAGTGCATGAAACATAAAGACAAAGTCATCCACAACACATAACACCAATATTTGTATGTGGAAACCTTGTAAGGGGAAAAACCATGGTGGGAAACCTTACCCACAATTAGATGATACTACTCCAGATAGTAAGTCTACATAAAAGGGGTCTGCACATGCAGAAAGGCCAAGAGCCTAGAGCACACTGCTCAATCACAAAATGGGAGTCACACTGACTACAATTGGATGGTTAAATCCAATAAGAATGTACTACTCAAAATAGCATCTTCATATGCTCGATTCAGTACCAGTGTAGTTCCGATTGTCTTCACAAAAACCCTCCTTCAATCTTCAAATGATTTCTACATATATAGCTCTTCTTATTCTCACATATACCTTCACACAATCCTTTTTCGCATTTCACACATGATCTTACAAATAAGATCTTACATTTATACCATACTCTAAGACCAATTTTAGTAGGTTGGCTCTACAAGATATTACAATAAAAACATTTTACAAACAATACAATATCCGATGCAATGACCGATTCAACATGTCAACTTAATGCATTTACAACAATAATTAATCATCTCCATAGCATGTCGTGCTGATTTGGAAAAGATAAACCTATCGGTGTAACCTGGACCTATTTGTTGGTAACAATAGATATGCAAATGCTAATGTATCAATAAACAAAACTCCAAAACAAATTGTCCACACAATGTTTTTGACATAACCAAGTGTTTTCCATATCATTCCAAGTGCTGGTGATCACTATATCTTGCAGGTGTACTAGATACCGGTGACTGTGCATGAGTCACTTGCTTGCCGGTGAATGTTGTTGATTCTCCAAAGTGCCAGAGTTGATAAGTGTTTAGTAGGTGTTGACATCAATGACAAAACCATACCAAAATACCAACACTAAATTGGTGGAAGAGTCTCTTCCATAGGACCTGTTGGACCTTAAGGAAGTTGACAAGGCCATGATGTTGCTTGAGAAGGAGGCCTCCTAGGCCTTAGACATTTTTAAGTAGGTGGTCTATGTTTTTTGTTTTTTCCAATATCTCGCTAGCCTTTTACTGGTGTTTCTGTGGCTGCTAGGTTGTATTGCTTATAGATTGCAGCCAATTTTGTTTCTTAGACCTAGGTTCTTTAATGATACTTTATCACTTTATCTTTATTGCTATGTTGTAAGGGGTTTCGAGTCCCCATAAAACCTATTTTTGCTTAAACAAAAACAACATGTGGCTCTTTTGGATCTTGTTGAAATCTAGTTGCAAGACAAACAACATACATGATATAAATTTTGGTAGTAGTTAGGTATAACAGTTATCCAATCATTGATATCTACTTGCTTGCATTGGTATTAGGAGATTTATCATCATTAGTCAACTTGCATCTAGTTGTCGTAGGATTATATATTGGTTAATAATTCTCCACTCCAAACTTTTTCAAAAACTCTCTCGCATACTTTGACTGAGAAATTAAAAACTTTTACTATTTTAAATTACTTGCAATCCAAGAAATAAATTCAACTCACCAACCATAGACATTTTGATGCAGCCATAACTAGTAAAACCCTCAAAGAGAATCAATCAGCTTATGCAGCAAGAGTAACACAATGAAAGCAATAAGAAAACATAGTAATATTATAGAAATAGATCATATTATTGACTTTAAACTTATAGAAAACCAACTAGTTATCATCATACAATCATCATAGAACATCTAGTAGTTAATAGATTACATGCAGTTTTCAAGCCAGATACAATCCAACCAGGACTTTAAGAATCGACCAGATCAAAAAATGCAAATCTCAATCCTTATTCTCAATTCTGCCTCCTCTACCCCTGTAAATGATTATATTATAACATATTTATACCCACTAGAACATATCTAGGGCGGTCCCATAAGATTACATTTACCAATGTAGGAAAATGAAATGTGTAACTAGGCCGACCCTAAGAATTAAAGAAATCCTTCTGAAAACAACCAAGAAGTGTGGTTCAATAATAAGGTCGGCCACACACCAAAGAACATTGGATAGGACCCAAAATAGATCTACGCACCAAAAATAGCTCCAGTGATGAAGGAAAGCTAATGGGTAAGCACAAGAACTGTCACAGAACCTAGAAATAGTCAATCAAGAACGATAACTAACTAGAAAAAAAATCCAATTGAACTGAAAATCTGGAATTAAGCACAAGAACCTACCTGGAAATCGAAAATAAGATCTGCAATGAAAAGAAAGCAACTATCGGTACCAACCGATATGAACACAAAAAACTACACAATGAACTAAACAAGAACAAAACTGAAAGGAAATATTTTTGGTTGATGCAAGATTTCTCATTGATAGGGGATGCTCCTACATCAAACAACCCACATAGAAAGAAGATGTTCTTGGAGAGGCAACTCATGAAAATCTAAAAGGATTTGAAATAAAGAACCCATGCTCATTTTTTATCCAAACATCTTCTTTACTTGCCAACCTCTAATGCCTCAACCGATTTCTCTAACCACCGACTCTCTTTGTTTCTCTTCCTTTTCTTTAGATATGTACATTGTCTCTGTTTACTGCCTTCTTTCTTCTACAACTCTGATTTGTTTCTACCACAAGACTTCATTCAGTTTGTCTCCATAGGCATTCTATCATCATGTTCTGTTTGTCCACCAAGTTTATCTGTCAAGCCCTTCTATAAACTCATGTCACTCTTTGGTATAACCTCTACAACCACCTTTATTAGTTCTTTCTGCAAAACCTTCTGGTATAACCTCTGCCACCGGTTTCTCAGTACTGTAACTTTTCCCAAGGTTTAGATTCTTCACCTCCTTCTCTTTCTCCTTCAAAAAGGTCAAAGTGAACTTCTACCCATATTTCTCAATAGTGATTATGTTTATTATACAGTCATAAATAGCTCTGCTATCAAACTGACAAGGTCTTCCCAACAAGATATGACAAGCACTCATAGATACAACATCACACAAAACTTCATCCCTAAAAGGCCCAATATTAAAATTCACCAAACAATGTTCTTTTACTTCTATCTTTTGATCATCTTGTAAACAACTTACCTCATAAGGACAAGGATGCACAAGCCTCTTCAATCCAAGCTTCATAACCATCTCCTCAGATACTAAATTATCAGTATTCCTAGTATCCATAATAACTTTGCAACACTTACCACCTAATTTACACATAGCCTAGAAAAGACTCTTCCTCTGAGTAGATCTAGTATCCTTTCTTCTAAACATAAGGGATTCTCCTTGCTCCAGTGCACAGTCATATACATTACCTTCACCTTCTAGTTCCTCATTTGCCACACAACTTCATGCCTTTCCCTTCTTACTTTCATAGAATCTATGTCTAGTTTCTCCACACTTGAATCATTTATCGAGGAATTCTCTACCAGTACTACTACTGCCTTTCCTTTGTGTTTTCTATTCTGGTTCTTTAATCTACTTAGGTTTTGATTCTTCCTCAATACTTTGCTTCTATGTACTCATCCACCCCTTGAATTTCTCCTTCCCTCTAGGTTTATTTGGTTGTCTTCTTCTCATCTTCTCCGTAGCCTTCAAAGCACACTAGTAAGCTTCTTCAACTGTGGAAACCCTTAACATACTCATCTCATCCTAAATGTTAAATGTAAGTCCATTTATGTACCTTGCCATATTTTCTCTGTCCATATCTCTATGTCCAAATCTAATCATCACCTTGTAGAATTCCTTAGTATATTCCTTCACAGTCATGTTTCTTTATTTCAGGTTCTGTAACTTCTTAAACAATTCCAACCCATAGTCTCCTGGTACAAACTTGTCCTTCAATCTTGCAACCTGTGTAGGAGAAAAAGTGACACTAAGCAAACATGCTCTAGTCTCACTTTCAATTACACACTTGTGGAATACGAAAGAGCCTAGAGATATCACACAATTGGCTACTTCTTTTTGTGGAAGAGAGAGCCACGGGCTACCTATTAGGATTTCTATTCCTTTGTTGTAATTGAAAGATAAAATGATGCAAGTTCAATCCCTAACCCCAAAGTGCAAGTATGAACTAATAACAAAATTGTAGAATTGAACTTAAACAAGGAAAGATGTAAACACAAGGACAAGAAAAGAATGTAAATGCGTACCCGGTGTTAAAATCTGAGTGAAAGTGTTCGAGACGGGGGCGCGGGCGCCACTGTCCTGATTTTGCCCCTGAAACTGCTCCAGAAACTATTGTTTTGCAACCTGAAAAGCTGTCGAAAATGCTGAAACTACTGTCTGACAGAGGGACCAGGGCACCCAGCGCCCCTGTCCTGGTCTTTTGCTCTGAAACTTGGTGTCGAGTGCTATCTTGGCCTGCTTTTCTCGGATCTGCAACCTGCGGCGTCGTCCGAGTCTTGAAACCTGCACTTATATCTGAAAAGGGTATGGTGGGTGGCTATATAGGGTTTTGCCTTAGTCAAACCCCCACTTTGGTGATTTCCACCTCCATGAATAGCCAAGTTGTATTGTAAAAAGTATTGTGTGTGCAGACCTTGTGTGTGTGCAAGATCCTAAAATGCAAGTAAGCAAACTAGAGCAACCTAGAAAGTAAACCCTAATTGCTTGTAAATGATAATGTAAATGCTCTAAATCAAGATGCAAAGTGATCTAAAGCATGAATAAGTCATATATTGAAGCTTATGCAAAGACATGAAAACAACATGAAATCATACCCAACCCCGAGGGAGGGGTACAAGCCAATCTTCAGTCGGTAATCTCCTATTGCTCTTCAATGTCTTCCAAGCCCTAAATGGATGAATGAAATTGATAAATGCTTGATAGATGGATGTTGAATGTTGTTGAAGTCCTCAAAGATCTGCTCTTTCACTGCATAGAAGGTCCTTGAAACCAAAAATTGGATCCTTTCAAATGAAGAAAGAGAGCTCTTATGTATGAAACCCTAGGTCTTAATTTCAATTTTTGGCCGACCTAGAGATTGAATCTCCCACCAATTTCTTGGGGTTAAGCTTTATTTTATGATTGGATCACGCTCCTAAAATTTTGGGAAAAATGTCCGGGACCATGTGCGCTCCGGGCGCCATGGTCCTCTCCGGGTGCCATGGTCCCGACAACTTTTCACCAAATTTTTAGGGCCGTTAGATATGATGATTTTAGAGAGAATCCCAAAGTTACAAGTGAGTTTTGACCCCCGAAATCAAGCCCCCAAGTTCAAAATAGGACCTAATTAGGGTTTTTGATTAAATGATGTATTGGAAGAATAAAATGAAAGGGGCACACTTTAATGAAAAGGGCCCAACCTTATGATATGGGAGATGATAAAATAGAACCTTAGACCTAATTAATTTAATTAATTAAGTGCTGAAGGGGAAATGCAATGCAAGATGCAAAATGCGCTAAGGCGGGTGCTAAACTAGGTGTGAAATTGTACCACCCTAGCAAGTGCATACAATTTACGACGCTACACAACCATCTATCTCCATCGGGTGATCTTCATTTTACCATTCTCCACTATGTCTTTCTATAATTATTTCCACCATAAGGCAGCATGCTCTTTCAACTTAGTCTATGCCAACCAAACTCTCTATAGGTCCTTGATATCCTCAAACTTGAAGTAATCCTCCAACTCTTTGATCTAATTGATCAAATCCTACTGGTTTAGTATTCCAAAAAAGTTTGAAACCTCAACTTTATGATCTTTACTCACTTGCGCTACTTCTCTCTAGAATATTTCCTCTCTTCCATCTTCCAGTCCTTCAGCCTCTTCTTCAAGCTCTTCACTGGCTTCTTCATATTCATCCTCAAATTCAAGGTTTCTCTATAAACTAGCCAAAGCATTTCAGATTTCATTCCTCACTTCATTCTTGAAGTCATCCATAATATTCTCTACCCTTCAGGGGTTTTTCCTTCTAGGTAGCATCTCCTCTTCCGCTCTGGTGAACTATCTCAACTCAATGATCTAACTATCAGTTTCAATTACCCCTCTTGATGATCTATTGAACACACACATAGCCTACCTCCAATCGATGATCTGTCCACCCAAAGTAATGCCTCAATGTTCACGAACAAATTTTTCACTAGCCAATTCATAATCAGCTCTGATACCACTTTATGTAGCCATAACTGATAAAACTCTCAAAGAGAATCAACTGGCTTATATAGCAAGAGTAACATAATGAAAGCAACAAGAAAACATAGCAAGGTTAGAGAATTAGATTATATTATTTCCTTAGAACTTTCAAAAACTAACCATTTATCATCATACAATCATCATAGCACATTCATTAGTTAACCGATTACATGCAGGCTTCAAGCAAGATACAATCCAACCGAGACTTTAGGAATCAATTGGATCACAAAATATAAATCTCAATCCTTATTCTCAATTCTACCTCCTCTGCCCCTACAAATGATTACATAATAACATATTTATACCCACTGGAGCATATTCGGGTCATTCTCATAAGATTACATTTACCTATGTAGGAAAATAAAATGTGTAACTAGGTCGACCCTAAGAATTAAAGAAATCCTTCCAGAAAATAAAAACCAATAAGTGTGGTTTAGCACGAAGGTCAGCCACATGCCAAAGAACATTGAACAAGACCCAAAATAGATCCACATGCCAAGAACATCTCTGGTAATGAAGGAAAGTTAACCCGTAAGCACAAGAACTATCTTGGAACCTAGAAATAGTCAACCGAGAGTGATAACTAACTGGAAAAGAATCCAATTAAACTAAAAATCTAGAATTAAGTACATGAACTAGCTTGGAAATCAAAAATAAGATCTGCAATGAAAAGCAAGCAACTACAAGTACCAACCAGTTGTTAGGATTCCCAAAGATACTAAGGGGGGGGGGGGTGAATCAGTATCTAATTGGTAAATGGATTTTCTTAACTTATTAAGAAAACTGCATTCCAAAACTGTGTATTGGTAAACAAGAATTAATGCAGTAAATAAGAACAATAAACACAACATAGAAAGCATAACATAACATGATATTTTTGGCGAGGAAACTTGGTGTGGGAAAAACCTCGGTGGGATTTGTGACCCACAATATTCACTCACTGGCCAATAAATAAATATTACTTAGAATAGGTGGTGCCTACACATGCAGGAAGGCTCACTACCTAGAGCTCACTACTCAATTACAAAAGGAAGTCTCACTGACTTACAAAAGTGGATTATAGAAATCCAAGGTGATGTACTGCTACAAAAAGCATCTGCTATGCCAGGTTCAGTACCGGTTTAAGCTCTTACAACAACCATAAACCTTACTCCAAAATCTGCCTTATTATTCACTCATCATATCCATCTATCATATATCCTATATCCTCTTCTTACCAAAATGTTCTAAAATATCTCATACTTATATATGAGTCTTAATACAATATGCCATGGCTGCTTACAAAAAGATATTACAATTAAATACAATATGCAATAAACAAAATCATGTCGGCTAGGGTGTTGGTAATCATCTTTGTCGCTGCCAATGAACTATCTGCTGGTGTAGGGTCTACTGGTGCCAGTGCCTGTCGGTGCCATAGGATTGCAAGGTTGCCATCAATGACAATACCTTCAATCATCTACAATTTCTCATTGGAGTGTGCATTTGCCAACAATCTCCCACTTTGACATTGATGGCACCACTCACAAGAAAAAGTAAAAAATGTATCCAAAATGTGTTGTCCAAAAATCTTATCAAAAAATGTGTGCTCCCCCTGAGCAGATGATCTCTTCTATCATCATTTTCCTCATCTCTACTACTCCCTCTTTCACATCAATGACAAAGGTTGTCAAAAATGTCAACTGAGTGTAGTTCTTAGCTGGATCCCTGTAACCAGTTGGTTACAATCTAAAATAGATCCACCAGTACAAAATTTAAGTTGTTAGTGAAGCTTTCACTATCCTTCAATGTTGCTTCGGTCCTTTACTGGTGAGTATGTGCATTTTCTCTTCTTATATCTTAAGTCCAAGAACAAGTGCCTCTGCTATCTCTTTTCTCAAAGAGATGAGGATGTCAAGTTTCAGACCAGGTCTGCATTTTAGTTCCTTAGCCTTGAACTTTATTCTCTCCTTATTTTTTTCAATTTTTTTAATTTTCTCTTCAAAGCCTACTATTTCCTGCTCTATTACCGATATGGGTTCTGATGAACTAATGATATTATCAGCAATGTCATTTATTTCTTTCTGTGCTCTTTTGATCTCCTTATCTATGTCAATTGTGAAAATGTTAGACTTACATGAATCCCTGTACAACTCCTTAAATTCCATTTTTTTTTTTCCTAGTGCTGGTAATAAGGTATCAATGTGTTTCTACTGCAATTTTCTCAGCCAGTGGCTCAGTTGCCACATCTTTCTTCTTAGTGGTTTCCTTATCAAGCATAATGTTAACCTCTTGTGTATCAATGTTCATTGTATAAAACACCTTTGAATTAGGATTGGTGTCTCCATGTGTTGTCTCCATATGCTCAATATTATTAGTTACCAATGGTGTATCAACAGTCTCAACCAGTGGAGTATCAGAAAGAGGTGTGGGCAAATTATCTGTTACTTTTATGCTTGGAGGACCAGCTACCTTTCCTTTACCTTTATCCTTATCCTTTTGATATACTCTGAAAGTTTTGGGCCTTTTAAGTTCTTCTTGCTTTTCCTTCTTCACAAAGAAAATATCCCATTTGTCTGTTGTCTCTTTGGAGATCTCATTAACTCTGCCAGCCATTAAAACTACATGTCAGTGACTGGTGGAAAATATAGTCCTATTTGCCTCACATATCAGTTCATCAATTTCTTCAGCTGAATTCGCTGGGTGAACTGCAAGTAATTTTTCTACCTTTATCTTCTTATCCAATTCCACAATTGCTAATCTTTTTGCATCTAGTCTCATATACAAGTCACTTGGTAAATCATCTACAACTTCTATGAAAAATTTCTTGTAGATGTCTAAGTGTAGAATGACACTATTTTTTATGCTTTCCTTTTCTTCATTGGTAAAAGTATTATACAACTTGCTGGCATTAGACAAATTTCCTTCTTCAGTTATTTCATTTAGAAGATTGCCTAAGGGAGGGATAACTTGTTTTTCCTTTTTTTTCGTGGGTGTCATTTTCTTTGTCGGAGGCCTTATTGCCTATTGTTTCTTTCTAGCTTTCTTGGGTTCATGAGAGGGTACTGGTGAAGGTTTTCTTTTTCTTTCTACCCTTTTAAACTCTGTCACTATTTTACTATTAGAGGATGTTCCAACCGGTGAAAGATGTGCTTCCAGTTGTATCCCTTCCAAGTCACTTTCCTTGATACCAATAATGTTTAACAAGTCTTCCTTGATTTCTTTTGCCTATTTTGTTTCTTTTCTGATTGTTTGTTCTCTTTTCTTCCTTTGTTCATTGTTTGAACTTTACTCTCAATGGTTTCAGCATTTCCAAATACTTCTTCTTTAGGTTCTTTAGGAGCTTCGAGTAGGGCTTTAGCATATGTTTCTATTATGTTTCCATCTACCTCATAACCCATTTCAGTAATCCAAATTGTTCTTGGAACCCCTACTTCCATCTAGATTTCATCTGTCTTTATAACAAAGCATATCATCTTTTGGTATTTGTAAACTATGGTTTGAGATAATCTTTCCCTTGTCTTCATTCTAGCCTTAAATGCCTAAAAGTGTTCAATTATGTTCTCTTCCCTGTCATCCCCCATGCCATTAAGGATATCCAAAAGTTGTTTGCCTACCAGTATGTCAAAATCAAATTCTTTTCTACCTATACCGGGAACTTCCTTAGTGGTGTATAGCATTATACATACAAGTAAGTTACCAAATCTAAATGTGCCTTTCTTGTCACCCTTAATTTCCTTCAGGTTGTAAATTAGCTCATCCTTTAGCCATTCACATATGTCAATCTTAGTGTTATTGTTCACTATGTCATAAGCACTCTTGATACATAAAATAGAAACAAAGTTTAATTTGTTGGCATGTGTAGTCTTGTATCTTAGAATCATGCTAATGAATCTGACATTAATATCCTTTACATCATTTACTCTCAAGGATTTGCTATCATGTGTTATGCTAGTTAGGGTCATTACATTGTTGTTTGGAACCTTTTTAGTTTTATCAAGCCTACTACCAGTGGAAGGTAAGCCAGTTACTACCTTAACTGCTTCCCTTGTAATCTTATGAATGGAGTCAAGACAAAATAATTACCCATGAACTCTGCTTAGTACAATCCTCACAACTTCTTAGGGAAAATTAGGAATACTAAGTATCTCCACAAAACTTAAGGTTTCAATTATCTTTTGTTCTAGTTTCACATTACCATTTTCATCACAAATTATAGTCCTCTACATGTTCATTATCTCATCTGTACCAAGTTATTCAATATAACAATGTATGTAAATCCTACGGTCTTCAGCATACGCAACTCCTTTTAGTATTTTAGAGAATGTACCTAGGGTATCATCCCACTTCGCAACTTCAGGTATAATTTTAAATACGGGCCTAGAGAATTTAACCACTTCAATTACAGTAGGGTTTGCAATGAATTCAAGAACAGAGGAGGAATCCATTATATAAATACCTTAAACTACCTTTAAGTTTGAATGCTTGAATGATTTTATTCACTTCTCGTTGTGGATTCCTTCTCTTAGGTTTTTCACACTATAAGGAAATGTGAATGCTTGGTGAATGATAAAGAGTGAAAAACACTTTCTTTATAATGCCTTTTCCTTCAACTACCATAATAAATGTATGTTGCTTAAGTGAAACTTAACACATCTGCCGGTAAGGAAATAATTCAACTTCTTACCATCAACCGAGGGTAAACTAGCATGTTTTTCAATTTGTTGCTATACCCCAAAAAGGTTTCTTTTCAGTTAGATGAATAATCTCTTGTCGGTGGAGTGATACTCTATTCTACCAGTGAAGGAATAGATTCATTAACATTCTGATCTGTCTTTCTAATCCATTGTTTTGAAAATTCTTGTTTTAACTCTTCAACCTTCTCTTTGTCTTTCAAACTGGGTCCTTTGTTATTTGTCGGTGATGCCTTACTTCTACAAAATTTTACAATATGTCCAATCTTGTTACAATCATAACAAGTCACATTGTTTTTCTGAATAGATTTTCCATATCCTATGCTGGTACGTGTTCTGCATTGATTAGATAAGTGTCCAAATCTTCCACAAACATAACATCTTACATTCATTCTACAATTTTCTGAGTTATTACCAATTTTTTTGCATTTAGAACATTGATCGGTGGGTGCATTAGTGTTCTGATAGTTTCTAGATCTACACTGATTTTCTTTATGACCATATTTGTTACACTTAAAGCATTTTCCATTAAATTTGTAAGCATTAGGTTGTCTTACCGGTTTACCATGTTCATGATTGTTTGTAGTACTGGAGCTCTCACCAACTTCAAAGCCAAGTCCATTTGTATCTCCATCAGGTTTCTGATTTTTTAGCATGTTATCAAGTTCCTCTAAACTTTTCTTGAATTTCTCTTTGTGTTGATTTGCAACAACCAACTCATTTTCCAAGATTCCCTTCTGTCTCATAAGTTCAGTTTTATCATTTTGTGTATGCATCAAATCTGTCTTCAATATATCATTTTCATGACCAAGTCTTGTGTTTTCCTTTCCAACATCATTTATTCTTCTAACCATGTCATCTTCATTCTTGTTTATATCTTCAATATCTTTAAAAAACCTCATAGTCATATCTTGCATCTCATTCCTCATAGAATTGTTTTCTTGTCTTAACATGTTCACAAGGTCATTAAGAGTTTCTTTTTCATCATCATCACTCTGCATCTTTTCAGAAAGTTCTGTTGGCATTATGTGAACCGATTTGAGGACATGATGACATTGTATGTTGTCATTGATGTCAATATGTTGAAGAAGAGAGAACCAGTATGTTACCAACAACCAGTATATGGGAGAACCGGTATAACATTGTGAACTGATATATGTGCCAAAGTGACTTGGTGTGTTTGTTCAAGGTGAACCAGCATGTGGATATGGGAACCGGTACATGGAAGTTTTGTATGACTACCAGTTGGTAGTCTCAACTTCAAGGTTTCCGGTTGAAGTGCCTCAAGCCTGTGTGACTCAATCAGTGACTTTGTGTGATGAGTTAGCATTGTAATCAAGAACAGATTATGTTGCCATGATAGCCTTGTGTGCGTGAAGGATCTTGCATGAAGGAGATTGTCCCTATCTACCTCAGGAATGTGCAAAGTCTGTAAATGGTGATAACATGTGATGGGTTATCAGCCCCCATGAAATCGGTGGAAAATGAATGATGGAGAATGACTTGAGATTGGTTCAAGACTATTGCATTTAATGCAACGTGCTCAATAGTCAAGATTGGACCATTTGAATTGCTCAACCTAATAGGCTTAGGGTTTAGGGTTTATGCTACCGACCTATCTGTTTCCTATAAGGTCGATGTTGTGTTTCTTTCTGAGGTTGTTGGCAAAAGTTGTGTGTGAGTATCCAAGTGAAGAGATACATGATTCTTGCCAGACCAGAAGAGAGAAATGATACCTGCAGAGTGTAAGTGCAGAAGGTGAAGAGGAGCTAAAGCAGATATGCATTGGTATTGATTGTTGTTACCAGATCATTGTAATACCCGTTGATCTCTAACCACTTCAACAGTTGGGAAATCCCTTAATATTGTATCTTCAACCAACTTACTATAAATCCTTTAACAAGGTGACTCAAAGCCATTAAGTTCTTGAAATCCTCTAACAAGGTAACCTTTAACAGGGTTTAATCCTTAACCAGGTATTCTAGCCATCCCTTAACCGGGTGATCCCTAACAGGATCAATTCCTAACAGAACCTATTGTATCAGTCTTTAACCAGACAAGGCTCTTAATAGAGTGGACTTCTAAAGAGTTCAAAAATAGCTTATGGGTATTCATCCCCACCGTGGTTTTTCCCAGTTGGGTTTCCACGTGAAAAATCTATGTGTCATGTGTGGTGTTATTCATGTGATGGTTTAAGTGATTTGTGTCTAAAGGTAAATCAGGTTAATCTAGTTGTTTATATATCTTTGATGATAGATTACCTATTCATGCGCTAGGGTGAAATTGAAATGAAGTATTAGATTGTATGAAAAGATAAGTGTCAACCGGTTTATACTTGTCTCAGTTATTCTAGGTTTTGTTGGTTGTACTCTATTTAAGACCAGTGTTACTATTTATTTGTCAAAGCACAGTGTCTGCTGACAAACTGGTTTAGGATTGTGTTTTTGTCTGTACTAATTCACCCCCCCCTCTCAGTACTAGTTTGGTTCTATCCGTTCATCATTGAGTTATCAATTGGTATTAGAGCATCCTCCAAGTCCTCTATGTTATAAGCTTAATCTCTTGAGGAAAAGATCCCAGTCTAATGATGAAGAGGGAAGGTCCAAAGTTCAACAAAGATAATTTTAGTATATGGAAAGATAGAATGAAGATATACATCAGAAGCATGGGTGCTCAACACTAGAGCTATGTTGAGAATGCTTATGTTGCCCCTATCGATACTCTTATTGATGACCAAAAGAGAGAGATGCAGGAGAATGGACAAGTCATGGAAGCCCTAATTAGCAATTTATCTGACATTGAGTTTATTGATGTCCAAGATAAAGTAAATCCCAAAGAAGTATGGGATACTCTTGAAAATATCTATGGCGGTGATGAGCATGTAAAATGAGCTAAGGAAGAAAGCCCTAGAGGGAATTTTGAAGACCTACGGATGGTTGAAGGAGAGACCATTCAATAGTATGGAATAAGAATCAAAACTGTTATTGGAGATATCAAGAGTGCAGGTGGTAAAATGGAAGATTCCACCATGGTAAGCAAAGTCCTGAGATCCTTATTACCAGTCTATACAATAAGGGTTACTACTATTTAGGAGTTGAGATCAATGGACAAGACTAAGGTATCCCTAGACTCCATCATTGCAAAGTTGACAGCGTATGAGCTAAATAGTTTTGATGGCAGTGTTCAAAAGATTGAATCAACTTTTAAAGCTTCTATTGTACCATCCAGAAAAGGAAAAGAAGCTAGCACTAGTGGTGAACCAAGACAGAGTAGAGAAATGGATGATGAGGAGATTCTGATGGCATTTGAAGCTCTTCTTGCCAGGAAACTTCCTAAAGGAACTGATAAATACAGAGGTAAGCTCCCTTTGAAATGCTTTTCTTGTAACTGGATAGGACATATTGTTGTAAATTGTCCTAATGGTGACAACAAGGACAAACTAGAAAGGTTCAAGAAATTCAAAGGAGGAAACTGGAGAAACTATTTTGTGGTAGTTGATGAAGGTGTTATAGATGAGGGGTTAGAAGATGAAGAAAATGAAGATATTGTGTTTGTTGCTATCAAGGAAGATGTGTTAGACAAGAAGGCTCTTGTCTCCCGCTTTGATAATTCCAATGAGTGGATTATTGATAGTGGTTGTTCTCATCATGTATGACTGGTGACCAGAGCAAGTTTGTATCCTTGGAAGAGTATGATGGTGGTGTGGTTCATTTTGGTAATGATGCATCATGTATGGTCAAAGGTAGAGGGTCCATGTCTCTGAATGGAAAGAGTAGTGTTGACAATGTGTATTTGGTTGATGGTCTAAGACACAACCTTTTGAGTGTTTCCCAGCTGAATGATAGTGGTCTCACTCTAGAATTCAAGAATGGAGTGTGCAGAATCAAAGGAAAGAATGGTGAATTGGTGGCTACTAACATGCAGACCAAAGGTAACCTATTTCAGCTGAATGCAAATATAAGTACATGTCTTATGGCTAAATTTGATGATAGTTGGATATGGCATAGGAGACTCTACCATGTAAACTTTGATAACATTGTGAAGGCTAGTAAGATCAAGGTATTTAGAGGGTTGCCGGTGCTAAGTAAACTAGAAAATACCATGTGCAGAGAGTGTCAACTAGGGAAAATGTCTTCCTCAACCTTTAAAGGTAAACCTTTCACAGTGGACAATTTGCTTGATCTTGTGCATACTAATTTGTGTGGTCCTATGAAAACTAGGAGTGTGCAGGGTGATAGGTACTTCATGATTCTCATTGATGACTACTCAAGAATGATGTGGGTTACATTCTTGAAAGATAAGTCTGAAGCCTTTGTAAAGATCAAAGCTTCTAGAGCATTAGTGGAGAAGGAAAGTGGTAAAAGGATCAAGTGTCTGAGAATTGATCAAGGAGGGGAATTCACTTCCGGTGAAATCAACAAGTACTGTGAAGAACATGGCATCAAGAGGCAACTGTCTACACCCCGGACTCCACAACAGAATGGCCTAGCAGAGAGGAATAACCGGATTGTGGTTGAAGTAGCTAGAACTATGCTGATTCAAGGAAAGGTAGCTTACACCTTTTGGAGAGAAGCGGTGAGCACTGTAGTCTACACAATGAATTGGGTACTCATAAAAAAAGGTAAGGATACAACTCATTATGAGTATTAGACCAGTAAGACACCTGTGGTTAGCTACTTTAGAGTGTTTGGTAGCAAATGTTACATCAAGAGGAGCGAACACCAAAGCAAATTTGATGTGAAATATGATGAGGGAATATTCCTAGGGTATTCTACCAAGAGCAAAGCTCTCAAGTGTTTCAATAATAGGACTCAGAGAATTATGGAAAGCATCAATATAAGAGTTGATGAAACCTCTAAGAAAACTGAGGAAACCGATAGTGAGTGAGTAGTAAATGAACCAGTTGTAACCTTCTGGGAATCGGTTGCCAGTCAACCAAGTACTAGTAACAGTGTTCCTACACCGGTAGATGTAGATGCTGATACTGATGGAGATGAGGATGAAGAAGAAAAGAAAGAGGAATCTATTAGGACCATTCCTTGGTATGTCAAGTTGAATCATGATCCTAAGCAGATCATAGGAGATAAGGATTCTGGAATCCTTACAAGAAGAAAGGTCAGAGAAAACTCATGTATGATCTCTGAATTTGAGCCTAAATCATTCAAAGAGGCACATAAAGATGAAGACTGGTTCAAGGCAATGGAAGAGGAACTTGACCAAATAGAGAGAAATGGTACATGGTCTTTGGTACCTAGACCGGAGCATAAAAATGTCATTGGTACCAAATGGGTTTTTAGAAATAAGCTGAATGAGGATGGCACAGTGATTAGAAACAAAGCCAGACTGGTGTGTAAAGGATATGCTCAAGAAGAAGGAGAAGACTATAGAGAAACCTTTGCTCTTGTAGCCAGATTGGAAGGAGTTCGTATGCTTCTTGCATATGCAACTTTTAAAGGATACAAAGTATATCAAATGGATGTAAAATATACATTCCTAAATGATGTACTTGAAGAGGAGGTGTATATAGAGCAACTAGATGGGTTTGCCCTGTCTGAAGATAGTGACATAGTGTGTAGGATACATAAACCCTTGTATGGTCTAAAGCAGGCACCTAGAGCATGGTATGAATGCCTACACTCCCATCTTGTGAAGATTGGATTTGAGAGAACAAGCAAAGATAGCAATATCTACTTGAAGTTTGAAGGAGATCAGATCTTGATTTGTGAGGTATTTGTTGATGACATTATCTTTGGTGGAGATGAAACGATGAGTCATGAGTTTGTAGATGAGATGAAGAAAGAGTTTGAGATGTCACTCATAGGGGAGATTAAGTTCTTCATTGGACTGCAGATTCAACAAATGAAAGATGGAATCTTTATCACTCATTCCAAGTATGTCTAAGAGGTGTTAAAGACCTTTGGCATGGAAGATAGCAAACTGGTTGGTACACCGATGGTGACCGGTTATAAACTATCCAAGGAGGATGACTCAGCATTGGTTGATGAGAGGGAATACCAATCAATGATTGGTAAGTTGTATTATGTAGTGCATAACAGACTAGATATTGCACATGCAGTTGGTATTACAGCAAGGTTCTAGAAAAGTCCAAGAGAATCCCATTTGGTTGCAGTCAAGCGGATTCTTAGGTATCTGAAGGGAACTATTGATTATAGATTGTGGTATCCATATAGCAAGGATTTCAACCTAAAAGTATTCACAGATGCTGATTGGGCAGGTAATGTGGATGACTGAAAGAGCACAATCGGTGGTGTATTCTTTCTCAGTCTTAGACTGGTCTCATGGATGAGTAAGAAGTAGAGTTGTATCTCTCAGTCTACACCACAAGCAAAGTATGTTGCAGCTTTCATGAACTGCACTCTGACAATTTGGATGAAGCATGTATTAAATGACTTCAAAGTTCCTATATCTAAACCGGTAAGTATATTTTGTGACAATACTAGTGCAATTAACATCTCCAAGAATCCAGTTTTACATTTTAGAACTAGGCACTTTGAGCTTAAGTATCATTTCTTGAGGGAAAAGGTTCAGAACAAAGAGATTGCACTGGAACATGTTTCCAATAAGGAGAAGTTAGCAGACATATTCACCAAGCCTCTCCCAAAGGCTACATTTATGTACTTAAGAGGTGAATTAGGGGTGTTACCCCTTCAGGAGGTAAACTAAAGGTATATTCTCTACATCAGTCAAGTATTTCATAGTCAAATTTTTCTTCAGGATTGATGTGTTGAAGGATGCTACTCCTCAAGGGGAGCAACATAATGGAACAAGGAAGCTTGTGCCTCCACTTTGGCATTGTTGTCAAAGGGGGAGAAGATGTGAAGTGGAGAAAATATCTACAAAAATTGGGGGAGAAGATGTGAAGTGAAGAGATATCTTTGTATATTGCCATCAATGCCAAAGGGGGAGATTGTTGGAATTATGTGAACCGGTATGAGGACATGATGACATTGTATGTTGTCATTGATGTCAATATGTTGAAGAAGAGAGAACTAGTATGTTACCAAGAACTGGGTTATGTGAGAACCGGTATAACATTGTGAACCGGTATATGTGCCAAAGTGAAGCGGTGTGTTTGTTCAAGGTGAACTGGCATGCGGTTATGGGAACTAGTACATGGAAGCTTTGTATGACTACCGCTTGGTAGTCTCAACTTTAGGGTTTCCAGTTGAAGTGCCTCAAGCCTGTGTGACTCAATCGGTGACTTTGTGTGATGAGTTAGCATTGTAACGAAGAACAGATCATGTTGCCACGACAACCTTGTATGAAGGAGATTGTCCCTATCTACCCTGGGAATGTGCGAAGTCTGTAAATGGTGATAATGCATGATGGGTTATCAACTGCCATGAAATTGGTGGAAAACAAATGATAGAGAACATCTTGAGATTGGTTCAAGATTGTTGCATTTAATGCAATGTGCTCAATGGTCAGGATTGAACCATTTGAATTGCTTAACCTAATAGGCTTAGGGTTTAGGGTTTATGCTACTGACCGATCTGTTTCCTATAAGGTCAATGTTGTGTTTCTTTCTGAGGTTGTTGAAAAAGTTGTGTGTGAGTATCCAAGTGAAGAGATACATGATTCTTGCTAGACTAGAAGAGAGAAGTGATACCTACAGAGTGTAAGTGCAGAAGGTGAAGAGAAGCTAAAGTGGATTTGCATTGGCATTGAGTGTTGTTACTAGATCATTGTAATACCTGTTGATCTCTAACCACTTCAATAGTTGGAAAATCCCTTAACAAGGTAGCTTTAACCAGTGTACTATAAATCCTTTAATAGGGTGACTCAAAACCATTGAGTTCTTGAAATCCTCTAACAAGGTAACCTTTAACAGGGTTTAATCCTTAACTGGGTATTCTAGCCATCCCTTAACCAAGTGATCCCTAAATAGATCGATTCTTAACAGAACTTATTATATTAGTCTTTAACTAGAAAAGGCTCCTAACAGAGTAGCCTTCTAAAGAGTTCAAAAACAACTTGTGGGTATGCATCCCCACCGTGGTTTTTCCCAGTTGGGTTTCCACGTGAAAAATATGTGTATCATGTGTGGTGTTATTCATGTGATGGTTTAAGTGATTTGTGTCTAAAGGTAAATCATGTTAATCTAGCTGTTTATATATCTTTGATGATAGATTACCTATTCATGCACTAGGGTGAAATGGAAATGAAGTATTAGATTGTATGAAAAGATAAGTGTCAACCAATTTATGCTTGTCTCAATTATTCTGGTTTTTGTTGGTTGTACTCTATTTAAGACCGGTGTTACTATTTATCTGTCAAAGCATAATGTTTGCTGACAAACCGGTTTAGGATTGTGTTTTTATCTGTACTGATTCACCCCCCCTCTTAGTACCGATTTGATACTATCCATTCATCATTGAGTCATCAAGTTCTCTTCTTTTGTTCCTAGCAATAATGATATTTTCTTGAATTCCTTGAATGAATTCCTATGTAGTCTTCAGATCATCTTCTAGTTTTATATTCTTCAATTTTTCTACATCGTAATCTAAAAGAGTTGTTTCCAATTGCTTTCTCCAATTTTCCATCTGTACCGGTGTTAGAATCTCCCTCAAGTTTTTAGGCTTTTGAAAATAGAGGACTAGGCTCTGATACCAATTGTTAGGATTCCCAAAGATACTGAGAGAGGGAGGGGGGGGGGGGGGGGGGTAAATCAGTATCTAACTGGTAAACAGATTTTTTGAACTTATTAAGTAAATTGCATTCCAAAACTGTGTACCAGTAAACAAGAATTAATGCAGTAAATAAGAACAATAAACACAACATAGAAAGCACACAATAACACAATATTTTTGGCGAGGAAACTTGGTGTGGGAAAAAACTCGGTGAGATTTGTGACCCATAATATTCACTCACTAGCCAATAAATGAATATTACTTACAATAGGTGGTGCATGCACATGTAGGAAGGCTCACTGCCTAGAGCTCACTACTCAATTACAAAAGGAAGTCTCGCTGACTTAAAAAAGTGGATTATAGAAATCCAAGGTGATGTACTAATACAAAAAGCATCTGCTATGCTAGGTTCAGTACCAGTTTAAGCTCTTACAACAACCATAAACCTTACTCCAAAATCTGCCTTATTATTCGCTCATTATATCCATCTATCATATATCCTATATCCTCTTCTTACCAAAATGTTCTACAAGATCTCATACTTATATGTGAGTCTTAATACAATATGCCATGTCATCTTACAAAGAGATATTACAATTAAATACAATATGTAATAAACAAAATCATGTCGGCTAGGGTGTTGGTAATCATCTTTGTCACTGCCAGTGAACTATCTATCGGTGTAGGGTCTACTGGTGCTGGTGCTTGCCAGTGCCATAGGATTGCAAGGTTTCCATCAATGACAATACCAATCACCTACAATTTATCATTGCATTGTGCATTTTCCAACAATCTCCCCCTTTGGCATTGATGGCAACACTCATGAGAAAAAGTAAAAAATGTATCCAAAATCTGTTGTCCAAAAATCTTACCGAAAAATGTGTGCTCCCCCTGAGTAGATGATCTCTTCTGTCATCATTTTTCTCATCTCTTCTAATCCCCCTTTGACATAAATGACAAAGGTTGTCAAAAATGTCAACTGAGTGTAGTTCTCAGCTAGATCCCTGTAACCAGTTGGTTACAATCTGAAATAGATCTGCCAGTACAAAATTTAAGTTGTTAGTGAACCTTTCACTACCCTTCAATGCTACTTTGGTCCTTTGTATTGTACTGGTGAGTACGTGCATTTTCTCTTCTGGTGTCTTAAGTCCAGGAACAATTGCCTCTGATATCTCTTTTCTCAAAGAGATGAGGATGTCAAGTTTCGGACCAAGTCTGTATTTTAGTTCTTTAGCCTTGAACTTTATTCTCTCCTTATCTTTTTCAAATTTTTTAATTTTCTCTTCAAAGCCTACTATTTCCTACTCTATTACCGATATGGGTTCTATTGAACCGATGAGATTATCAGCAATGTCATTTATTTCTTTCTATTCTTTGTTGATCTCCTTATCTATGTCAACTGTCAAAATTTTAGACTTACATGAATCCCTGTACAACTCCTTAAATTCCATTATTGTTTTTCCTAGTGTCGGTAATAAGGTATCAATGTGTTCCTTGCATCTCTTTATTGTTTCATCAAAGAATCCTTCTTTCTCTTTATTCATTTTCACACTGAGTGTTTTCTCATTAATCTGATCAACTGTTAAAAGGTTACCAGTGATATACTTAGACAATGTGTCTAATTGGCTTAAAGAATATTTATTGTCCACATTGCACTTGGGTGCAATCAATTTCAAAATAGGGATGGTATCATCAATTGCCTTGTATGAAATTGCATTGCAATCTGTTATTTTCTTGATTGAGTCCAACAATACCTCTGTTACATTGGTCAGTCTGAATTCTATTAAGGAGGAACCAGATGATTGTCCAACTGCCTTAACAATCTGCATTTTGTTGGTGTGAGTAACCTCTTTGCTTAAGTTGACCTCTAGTAGGTCAGTTTGAGTCTGCATCTCAACTAGCAAAGGCTTGGGTTTCTTAGTTGTTTCTAGTGGCACTCTCTTTATTTGAATCTTTACCTCAACCTTTTTCTCTTCTAGTTTCTCAGAGTATACCTCTGTTGATTTCTCTGAGCTTTCCACTGCCAGTTTCTCTGATGTACTCTTAGTGTTCACTGTCGGTTTCTCTGTATGTACCTCTGAACTATCTACTGCCAGTATGTTGCTCTAATTCAGTTTGTTTTTCAGTGTGTGCACCAGTGGTATATGTCACCATTCCAGTTCCAAGGGGATCAATTGATTGTTCAGTATGTGTTTCAGCCCCAATCTCACTATTTCCAACTATATCCTCAACATGTGTTTCTACTGTAATGTTCTTAGTGGGTGGCTCAGTTGCCATATCTTTCTTCTTAGTGGTTTCTTTATCAACCACAATGTTAACCTCTTGTGTATCAATGTTATAGGAACACCTTTGAATTAGGATTGGTGTCTTCATGTGTTGTTTCCATACTCTCAATATTAGCAGTTACTGGTGGAGTATCAGAAAGAGGTGTGGGCAAATTATCTATTACTTGTATGCTTGGAGGACCACCTACCTTGCCTTTACCTTTATCCTTATCCTTTTGATAGACTCTGAAAGTTTTGGACCTTTTAAGTTCTTCTTGCTTTTCCTTCTCCACAAATAAAATATCCCATTTGTTTGTTGTCTCTTTGGAGATCTCATTCACTTTGCCAGCCATTAAAGCTACATGTCGGTGACCGGTGGAAAATACAGTCCTGTTTACCTCACTTATCAGTTCATCAATTTCTTCGGCTAAATTCAATGGGTGAACTGCAAGTATTTTTTCTACCTTTATCTTCTTATCTGATTCCACAATTGCTAATCTTTTTGCATCTAGTCTCCTATACAAGTCACTTGGTAAATCATCTACAACTTCTATAAAAAATTTCTTGTAAATGTCTAAGTGTAGAATGACACTATTTTCTATGCTTTCCTTTTCTTCATTGGTAAAAGTATTATACAACTTGCTAATATTACACAAGTTTCCTTCTTTAGTTATTTCATTCAGAAGATTGTCTAAGGGAGGGATAACTTGTTTTTCCTTCTTCTTCTTAGGTGTCATTTTCTTTGTCGGAGGCCTTACTACATGTTGTTTCTTTCTAGCTTTCTTAGGTGTATGAGAGGGTACCGGTGAAGGTTTTCTTTTTCTTTCTATCCTTTTAAACTCTGTCAGTATTTCATTGTCAGAGGATGTTCCAACCGGTGAAAGATGTGCTTCTGGTTCTATCCCTTCCAAGTCACTTTCCTTGATATGAGTAATGTTTAACAAGTCTTCCTTGATTTCTTTTGCCTATTTTGTTTCTTTTCTAATTGTTTGTTCTCTTTTCTTCCTTTGTTTCATTGTTTGAACTTTGCTCTCAATGGTTTCAACATTTCCAAATACTTCTTCTTTAGGTTCTTTAGGAGCTTCGAGTAGGTCTTTAGCATATATTTCTATTATGTTTTCATCTGCCTCATAACCCATTTTAGTAACCCAAATTGTTCTTGGAACCACTGCTTCCATCTAGATTTCATCTTTCTTTATAACAAAGCATTTCATCATTTGGTATTTGTCAACTATGGTTTGAGATAATCTTTCCCTTGTCTTCATTCTAGCCTTAAATGCCTCAAAGTGTTAAATTATGTTCTTTTCCCTATCATCTCCCATGCCATTAAGGATATCCAAAATTTGTTTGCCTACCGGTATGTCAAAACCAAATTCTTTTCTACTTATATTGGGAACTTCCTTAGTGACTTATAGCATTAGACATACAAGTAAGTTACCAAATCTGAATGGCCTTTCTTGTCACCCTTAATTTTCTTTAGGTTTTCAATTAGCTCATCCTTTAGCCATTCACATATGTCAATCTTAGTGTTACTGTTCACCATGTCATAAGCACTCTTGATACATAAACTAGAAACAGAGTTTAATCTATTGGCATGTGTAGTCTTGTATCTTAGATCATGCTAATGAATCTGACATTCATATCCTTTACGTCATTTACTCTTAAGGATCTGTTGTCATGTGTTGCACTAGTTAGGGTCATTACAGGGTTGTTTGGAACCTTTTTAGTTTTATTAGGCCTGCTTGCCGATGGAAGGTAGGCTAGTTACTACCCTAACTGCTTCCCTTGTAATCTTATGAATGGAGTCAAGCCAAAATAATTCCCCATGAACTCTGCTCAGTACAATCCTCACAACTTCCTTGGGAAAATCAGGAATACTAAGTATCTCCACAAAACCTAAGGTTTTAATTATCTTATGTTCCAGTTTCACATTACCATTTTCATCACAAATTATAGTCCTATACATGTTCATTATCTCATCAGCACCAAGTTGTTCAATTTGATAATGTATGTAAATCCTAGGGTCTTTAGCATACGCAACTCCTTTGGGTATTTTAGAGAATGCACCTAGGGTATCATCCCATTTCACAACTTCGGGTATAATCTTAAATACGGGTCTAGGGAATTTAACCACTTCAATTACAGTAGGGTTTGCAATGAATTTAGGTGCAGAGGAGGAAGCCATTATATAAATACCTTAAACTGCCTTTAGGTTTGAATGCTTGAATGATTTTCTTCACTTCTCGTTGTGGATGCCTTCACTTGGGTTTTTCGCACTCTAAGGAAATTTGAACTCTCGGTGAATGAAAAAGAGTGAAAAACACTTGCTTTATAATGCTTTTCCCTTCAATTATCATAATAAATGCCTGCTAGTTAAGTGAAACTTAACACATCTATCGGTAGGGAAGCAATTCAACTTCTTACCATCAATCGAGGGTAAACTAGCATGTTTTTCAATTTGTTGCTATACCCCCAAAAGGTTTCTTTTCAGTTAGATGAAGAATCTCCTACTAGTGGAGTGATACTATATTATATCAGTGAAGGAATAGCTTCATTAACATTCAGATCTGTCTTTCTAATCCTTTATTTTGAAAATTCTTGTTTTACCACTTCAACTTTCTCTTTGCCTTCCAAACTAGTTCCTTTGTTATTTGTCGGTGATGCCTTACTTCTACAAAATTTTGCAATATGTCCAATCTTGTTACAAGAAGAACAAGTCACATTGTTTTTCTAAATAGCTTTTCCATATCCTATGCCGGTATGTGTTCTGCATTGATTAGATAAGTGTCCAAATCTTCCACAAACATAACATCTTACATTCATTCTGCAATTTTCTGAGTTATGACCAATTTTTTTGCATTTAGAACATTGACCGGTGGGTGCATTAGTGTTTGATAGTTTCTAGATCTACACCGATTTTCTCTATGACCATATTTGTTATAGTTAAAGAATTTTCCATTAAATTTGTAAGCATTAGGTTGTCTTACCGGTTTACTATGATCATGATTGTTTGTAGTACCGGGGCTCTCACCAACTTTAAAGCCAAGTCCATTTGTATCTCCATCAGGTTTCTGATTTTTCAACATGTTATCAAGTTCCTTTGAACTTTTCTTGAATTTCTCTTTGTGTTGATTTGTAGCAGCCAACTTGTTTTCCAAGATTAACTTATGTCTCATAAGTTCAGTTCTGTCATTTTGTGTATGCATCAAATCTATCTTCAATATATCATTTTCTTGACTCAGTCTTGTGTTTTGATTTCCAGCATCATTTAGTCTCCTAACCATGTCATATTCATTCTTCTTTATGTCTTCAATATCTTTATAAAACCTCATAGTCATATCTTGCATCTCATTCCTCATAGCACGGTTTTCTTGTCTTAACTTGTTCACAAGGTCATTAAGAGTTTCTTTTTCACCATCATCACTCTGCATCTTTTCAGAAAGTTCTCTTTTTTTGTTCCTAGCAATAATGATATTTTCTTGAAGTCCTCGAATCAATTCCTGTGTAGTCTTCAGATCATCTTCAAGATTCATATTCTTCAATTTTTCTACATCATAATCTGGAAGAGTTGTTTCCAATTGCTTTCTCAAGTTTTCCATCTATACCGGTTAACTTTCCTTCATTACTAGACTTGTTCTTGGAGTGTGGATCTATTTTGGGTCTTGTCTGATGTTCTTTGGCATGTGGCTAACCTTCCTACTAAACCACACTTCTTAGTTCTTATTTTTTGGAAAGATTTCTTTAATTTTTAGGGCCGACCTAGTTACACGTTTCATTTTCCTGCATTGGTAAATGTAATCTTATGAGTCCGACCTAGATATGTTCCGGTGGGTATAAATATATTATTAACTAATCATTTATAGGGGCAA
This sequence comes from Cryptomeria japonica, assembly GCF_030272615.1. Lineage (NCBI taxonomy): Eukaryota > Viridiplantae > Streptophyta > Pinopsida > Cupressales > Cupressaceae > Cryptomeria > Cryptomeria japonica. The sequence continues at coordinate 643,868,046 of NC_081413.1, forward strand.
AAGGAGTAGAATTGATAATAAGGATTAAGATTTGCATTTTGTGATGTGGTTGATTCTTAGAGTCCTAGTTGGATTATATCTGGCTTGAAGCCTGCATGTAACTAGTCAACTATCGGATGTTCTATGATGATTGTATGATGATAACCAGTTGGTTTCCAAAATTTTTAAGGCAATAATATGATCTATTTCTATAATCTTGATATGTTTTCTTGTTGCTTTCATTGTGTTACTCTTGCTGCATAAGCCAACTGATTTTCTTTGAGGGTGTTACTAGTTATGGCTGCATCACATTTAAAATTCCTTTTTCATTTTATCAACAAACTTCTTGTACATGTCATCTATTGGCATATGCACACTCCAATGAGACATTGTAGGTGATTGAAGGTTTTGTCATTGATGACAACCTTACAATCCTATTACACCAACAAGGCATTACACCAACAAGGCTTTACACCGGCAAGATAGTTCACTGGCATCAACGAACACACTCTACACCGACACTCAGGACACTGGCACCGACACAAAGAAATGAAGTATACCGACACAAATGCCGATAGGATTTTGTTATATTATATTTTATTTATTATTGTAAAAAATTTGTAAGCCGACTTGATATCATTGTAAAATGACTCTTATATATAAAAGAGGTCATTGTAGATATTTTTTAAGTAAGTTAAAAAGGTGATGTAAGTGAAAAGAAGAAGATATTAGGCAGACCTATCATGCAAAATATAGGTTAGAGGTTTTATGCAAAGAACAGAGCACAAACCGGTACTGGATCAAGCATTATAGATGCTATTGTAAAGTAGTATAAGTTATTGGATTTGTATAATCCACATTGTAAGTTAGTGAGACTTCCCATTGAGCAGTGAGCTCTAGGCAGTTGGCCTTCCTGCATGTAGAGGCCCCTATTGTAACCAATATTCTCTTATTGGCCAGTGAGTGAATATTGTGGGTAACAAATCCCACCGAGGTTTTTCTCACACTAGGTTTCCCCATTAAATCCTTGTGTTATGGTGTGCTTTTCATGTGGATGCTTTTAATTATGTTCATTACATTATTTCTTGCATACCGGTACACAGTTGTAATATGTTCTGCATGTTTTAAATTGAGCAATTCTAACTACCGGTTAGATACTGATTCACCCCCCCTCTCAGTATCTGTGGGATTCCTAATAATTGGTATCAGAGCTTGGTCCTCTATTTTCAGAAGCCCAACAGCTTGAGGAAGATCTTGACACTGGTAAAGATGGAAAATCTAATGAAGCAACTCTTTCAGACTATGATGCAGAGAAATTGAAAAACATCAAACTAGAAGATGATCTAAAAGCAACTTAGGATATCATGTAGGCACTCCAAGAGAATATTACTATTGCAAGAAATAAGAGAAGAGAACTTTGTGAAAAGATGCAAAATGAAAATAATGAAAAGGAATCCCTTAATGATATGTTAAGCAAACTGAAACTAGATAACATAACTACAAAGAATGAGATGCAGGATATGACTATGAGATTTTGTAAAGAGATTGAAGATAGGAAGAAGAATTGACTAGAAGACTAAGTGATGTAGCAAATGAGAACATAAGACTTAGCTATGAAAATGACATGTTGAAGATAGATCTGATGCATACTCAAAATGACTCCAATGAACTAATGAGACAGAAAGAAGTCTTAGAAAGAGAACTAGAAACTGCAAATCAACATAAAGAAAAATTCAAGAAAAGCTCAGAGGAACTTGGCACCTTACTGAAGAATCAAAAACCTAAAGGTTACACTTCTAGAATTGTTTTTGAAGTTGGAGAAAGCTCTGGTACTGCAAACACACAGGATCACAACAAACTGGTAAGGTAACCTAATGCTTATAAATTCAATGGAAAATGCTTTAACTGTAATAAGTATGGTCATAGAGAAAATGAATGTAGATCTAGAAATTATCAGAATATCAACACACCCACTGATCAATGTTCTAAATGCAACAAAGTTGGTCACAACTCTGAAAATTGCAGAATGAATGTGAGATGTTATGTTTGTGGAAGGTTTGGACATTTATCTAATCAATGCAGAACACAAACTGGCATAGGTTATGGGAAAGCTATTCAGAAGAATAATGTAACTTGTTATGCATTTAACAAGATTGGGCATATTGCAAAATTCCATAGAAGTAAAGGATCACTGGCAGACAACAAAAGTTCTTTCTTGAGGGGTAAAGAAAAAGTTGAAGAGGTTAAGCAAGAATTCTCAAAACAATGGATTAGAAAAGCTGAATTAAATATTGGGAATACTCCTCCATCGGTAGAACCAATCAATGCTTCATTGGCAGGATAGAGTGATGCTTCACTGGTAAGACAAAGTAGTGCTCCACTGACAGGAAGTTCTTCATCGAATTGAAGAAAGTTTCCTTGAGGGTTTGGCAATCTAATGACACATGTGCTGTTATTCCCTCGGTTAGAGATGAGAAGTTGGAAATTACTTATTACCAGCAGACAATGTTAAGTGAATACTTAACCGAAATGCATTTAATGTGGTAGATGGCAAAGTAACACTATAAATTTGAGGTTTTGGCTCCATTTCATTTCACCGAGATTTCAAACCTATGAAGAGCACGAAGATTCTGAGCTAAGGCATTTCGAGCAAGAGGCAAGAACACTTCAAGCAATCATCCATCCTAAAGACAGTAAAAGGTATTTTATCATGGAATCCACCTCTACAGTTGAATATATAGCAAACCCTACTGTTGTCAAATTTATAAAAAGACCTAGGCCCATATTTCAATTAGTTCCTGAAGTAGCAAAGAAAGATGATACTTTAGGTTCTTTTTCTCAAATTCCTAAGGGAGTTGTTTATGTTGAAGACCCCATAATTTACATTCACTACAACATTGAGGAACTAGGAGATGAAGAGATTAAAACCATGTTTAAAACTATCACATGTGATGAATCCAGTAATATAAAAGATGAACATAAGATCATTGAAACCCTAGGATTTACACAGAACCTTAGCATTCTTGAATTCCCCAAGGATGTGATTAGGATAGTCTTAAGCAGGGTACATGGTGAATTTTTCTGGTTAGATGCAATTCACAAAATCACCAAGGAAGCTGTGAAAGTTGTCACAGGGTTACCGACCACCGGTAAAAGGCCAGACAAAACTAAGAAGGTTTCCAATGACCTAGTTACTCAGTTAACTAGTGCCACATCTGATAAAAGGTCCTTAAGAGTCAATGATGTAAAAGATTCTAATGTAAGATTTATCAGCATGATATTAGGATATAAGGCAACTCATGCAAACAGACTCAATTCAGTGTCAAGTCTATGCATCAAGAGTGCTTATGACATGGTCATAGATAATGCAAAGATTGATGTATGTGAGTGGTTGAAGGATGAATTAATTGACAACTTAGGCAAGATTAAGATGGACAAGAAAGGAACTTTTAGGTTTGGAAATCTGCTAGTATGTCTGATGCTACATATAACCAAACAAGTTCCCAATATAGGCTACAAAGAACTTGGATATGATATACCGGTAGGTAAACAACTAACATAACTATTCAATAATATGGGAGAAGATAAGGAAAACAACATCCATGATTTCTTTCAAGCACTTAAGGCCAAAATGAAGAAAAGAATCAGATTATCACAAAAGATTGTTGACAAATATATGAAGCAGTCATCCCTAAGACAGTTTGGGTAATAGAGATGGGCTACAAAATAGATGATCATATAATTGAAACTTATGCTAAAGCACTTCTGGAAGCCCCTAAAGAACCTAAGGAAGAAGTGTTTGGTAGTGCAGAAACTAATGAAAGCCAAATACAATCTAAGAAAAGAGTGAAAAAGGTTGAGGTAGTTGTAAGAAAAGGTTCTAGTCAAGCAAAGGAAATCAAGGATAAAGTAATGGAACAAACTGGTATAACAGAAGATGAGTTAGCAGCTCGACAAACTGAAACTCACCTATCATCGGTAGGTACATCTTTAGAGAATGACATGCCTGCAACTTTCAAGAGAGCTGTAAGGAAAATAGATCCCTCATTGGCAACCACACCCTCACCTAGGAGGACAAGACAAAAACAACAAGCAGTGAGATCTCCAGTAAGAAAGGCTACACCAAAGAAGAAGAGGACAAATAAGGACTTGGCCCCTCTTGACATACTGTTGAATGAAATTACAGAAGAAGGGAAATTGAAGAATATAGAGAAACTATATGACACTCTGACAGCAAATGAAAAAGAACAAGTAGAAAATAGTGTTATATTACATATGGACATGTATAAGAAATTTTTGATGGAAGTTGTAGATGAAGTACCCAATGAACTATTCAAAAGATTGGAAGCAAGGAGACAAGCAGTAATAGAACTTGACAAGAAAATCAAGATAGAAAAGCTACTTGATGTATATCCAGTGAATTCACCCAAAGAAATTGATGACTTAATTGCTGAAGCCAACCGGTCATTATTTTCTACTACACACCGGCACATTGCTTTAATGGTTGGAAGAGTTAATGAGGTGACTGAAGAGACAGAAAATGCATGGGACATTTTCCTAGTAGAAAAAGAAAAACAGGAGGAATATCGGAACCCCAAACCAATAAAGGTATATCAGAAGGAAAGAGATAAGGGTAAAGGAAAGGTTGGTGGACCTCCGAGTATAAAAGTTAAAGATAACTTATCCCCACTACCTCCTTCTACATCACCAATAAAAACTACAAAAGATCAATTGGCAGTTGAAAGTATGGATGTAGAGGATGTTAATCCTAATCCTAAAGTCTTATATATAGTGGATGTTGATACTCAAAAGATCAACATTGTGGTAGACAAAGATACAACTGATAAGACTAACATGGCTAGTGAGCCTCCGGTAGATGAGCAAACTAAAAACACACAAGAGAAACTGACAGATGACAAAGAGCAATAGGTAGAGACTCAAATTCAGACTGAGACAATGCAACAAATAGAGCAAAAGGCTCTGAAATAGGAATAGCAACAGAAACAGGAACAGGTTCATGAGGAAACAATACCACTGGCAACTGGTGAAGTACACAAACCATTGCTTAAGGAAATACAAACACAAACAAACCTACCAAAGGTCAATACAAGCTTGGTTACTTCCACCAGCGGTATTCAAAATGCAGGTTCCTCATCATCAGGATACAAATCAACTAAAGTGACTGAGGTACTCTTAGATTCAATTAAAAAAATAACAGACTGCAACTCACAAGCTTATAAGGCAATAGATGACACCATACCAATTTTGAAGGTAATTGCTCCTAACTGTAATATAGACAATAAATATTCTTTAGGACAACTTGATACCTTGTGTAAATATATCACAAAAAACATTGAGAAAATAAAGGAAGAGACACTGAAGGATAAATTGGAAATTGAAAAGCAAAGATTCTTTGATGAGCAGATAAAGAAGTGTACTAGATATTTTGACACACTTCTACCAGAACTGTGTAATTTATTGAAAGAGTACAAAACTCTGTACAAAGACACCTATAAGACAAACTTTTTGACTGTAGACATAGATAAGAAAATAAGCAAGGTACAGGATGAAATCAATAAACTTGCTGATAATTTTGTTAACTCACCTGATACATTATTAGTTTTTGAGCAAAAGATTACAAATTTTGAGAAAGAATTACTTAAATTGGAAAGAGAAAAGAAGAGAATAGTGAATAAGGCAAAGCATCTAAGATTAAAACTGAGTCCAAGATTGGACTATCTAGCATCATTGCGAAAGGAAATATCTGAGGCACTAATACAGGGATAGAAAACACCAGCAGAGCATTTGCAGCATCTCACTGGTATAGCTAAAAGGACAGAGACAACAATAAGAGATAGTAAAAAGTTTATTGAGAGTATAAACTTGATTTTGGCGGATCTATTTCAAATTGTAACTACCCAGTTACAAGGTTGAAACTACAAACTTTACTGACATCTTGACAACCTTTGTCATTGATGCCAAAGGGGGAGTAGTGGGATGAGAAAATTCAACATCGTAGGAATCATATGATCAAGGGGAGCATACACAATTTTGGTAACATTTTTGGATACACTTTTGAAATTTCTCATGAGTGTTGCCATCAATGCCAAAGGGGGAGATTGTTGGCATATGCACACTCCAATGAGACATTGTAGGTGATTGAAGGTTTTGTCATTGATGGCAACCTTACAATCCTATTACACTAGCAAGGCATTACACTGACAAGGCTTTACAATGGCAAGATAGTTCACCGGCATCAATGAACACACTCTACACCGACACTTAGGACACCGACACCAACAAAAAGAAAGGAAGTATACTGGCACAAAGGCTAATAGGATTTTGTTATATTATATTTTGTTTATTATTGTAAAAACTTTGTAAGCTGACCTGATATCATTGTAAAATTACTCTTATATATAAAAGAGATCATTGTGGACATTTTGTAAGTAAGTTAAAAAGGTGATGTAAGTGAAAAGAAGAAGATATTAGGCAGACCTATCATGTGAAATATAGGTTAGAGGTTTTATGCAAAGAACAGAGCACAAAATGGTACTGGATCAGGCATTATAGATGCTATTGTAAAGCAGTACAAGTTATTGGATTTGTATAATCCACATTATAAGTTAGTGAGACTTCACATTGAGTAGTGAGCTCTAGGCAGTTGGCCTTCCTGCATGTGTAGGCCCCTATTGTAAGTAATATTCTCTTATTGGCCAGTGAGTGAATATTGTGGGTCATAAATCCCACTGAGGTTTTTCCCACACCGGGTTTCCTCGTTAAATCCTTGTGTTATGGTGTGCTTTTCATGTGGATGCTTTTAATTATGTTCATTACATTATTTCTTGCATACTGGTACACTGTTGTAATATGTTCTACATGTTTTAAATTGAGAAATTCTAATTACTGGTTAGATACTAATTCACCCCCCCTCTCAGTATCTGTGGGATTCCTAACATCATCATTTCCTCCAAATATTATGTCATCCACATATACAACAACAAATGGGATCTTTTCTGATTCAATTTTAAAATAAATATTATTGTCGATAGACCCCTTTAAAAATCCTTGATTTAATAAATACTTGTCTAGCCTTCCATACCAACCTCTAGGTGCTTGTTTCAACCCATACAACACCTTCTTCGATCTACAAATAATATTCGAATCATTTGACAACTTAAATCCTTCTAGTTGTTCAATGTAGACTTCTTCTTTCGATTCCCCATTCAAAAAAGTTGACTTCACATCCCTCTAATAAACTTTGAAATCTTTGCATATTGCAAAATCCAAAACATCCAAATAGATTACATTCAGGATAAATGAGCATAAGTCTCTTCAAAATCAATATCTTTAACCTAAGTTTAACCTTTGCATACTAATCTAGCCTCGTTTCTTACAACATGACCATCTTCATCCAACTTATTATGTAACACTCACTTTGTTCCAATTGTTGGTATTATGGATGTGTTGCATTAGTTTTGTCATTGATGTCAACATTTATCCTTCTGGAGATCTTTGGTTATGTTGAATTGGCACATTGTTGTTCACCGGCATGTTCAGTGACTTATGCACAGTCACCAGTATATTGATCACCGACAAGTTCTATTGTTCACTGACACTAAGGATGACTTGTTATCATGTGGAGATCACTTGGCTATGTCGAAGACATGGTTTGGATACTTGGTTTTGTTGTTTTGGTTATTGGTTATTGGTCTAATCGGGTTGAAATATTTGTTATTACCGGCAAATTGGTCTAGGTTATGGACTGGTATGCATTATCTATTCCAGATCAGCATGACACATTATCGAGATGATTTATTGATTGGATATTGTTGTAAATATATTGAGCCAACATGACGCATCACATCTTGACTTATTTGTAATTGATTTTATTTTAATATTCTTATTAATAAGCCAACCTACACATTTGGTCTTAGGTTTTGGTATATATGTAAGACCTCATTTGTGAGATGGAAGGAAGTAGAGAAGTAACGGTATATGGTATTGTAACATGGTATATACAAATATTGAAGATCATATGAGCAAACCATAGAGAATGTTCAAGGAAGGTTTGAAGGTGATTATTAGAGCTTAACCGGTAATGAATCCAACATTGAAGATGCTACTTTGAGTAGTACATTATCATTGGATTTAACCATCAAATTATAGTCAGTGTGACTCCTATTTTGTGATTGAGCAGTGAGCTCTAGGCGGTTGGCCTTTTTGCATGTGCAAACCCCATTTGTATACACATACTATCTGTAGTAGTATCATCTGATTTTGGGTAAGGTTTCCCACCATGGTTTTTCCCCTTATAAGGTTTCCACATACAAATCTTTGTGTTGTGTGTTGTGGATGTCATTTCTTTTTATGTTTTATGCATTAAGATTCACCGGTATTAATACTAACTACCAATCTATCAATCAACATTAAGTTTGGTTTACCGATATTAAGTATCAAGTTTGATTAAGTTATATTTGGGTTGAAATTAATAGATAACTAATTCACCCTCCCCCTCTCTCAGTTTCCTCCTAGGTCCTAACACCAATAACATTCTTATCTGTCGATCTCATGACTAATTCCTAAGTCTAATTCTTCTCAATCTGATCTAAGTCTTCCTTCGTAGCCTTCATCTAATTCTGATCATTACATGCTTCGTCAACTATATTAAGTTTAGCTTTAGAGAGTAAACATAGTAGAACTTGTTCTTCAATAAATTTACTTCTTTAAACAACACTTGTGTTCTTATTTCCTATGATTTTATTTTTAAAGTGATTCTTCTGAACATACCTCAGAGTTTTAGATATAGTTGTTGGAGCAACCTAAGTTTATTTTTTATTATCTTGTTTTTGCTCTTCTCCTCTTCTTTCCCTATGGACTCATCAAATTCATATCCTTCTTGTATTCCCGATTCTTTAGAAATATTTTCATCAACCTTCACATTTTCACTTTCAACAATTTTATTTAGTCTCTTGTTGTAATATCAGTAAGCTTTTCTCTTTGTAGAATATCCTAGGAATTTACCTTCATCTGCTCTATTGTCAAAATTTCTAAGATTTCCTTCATCTCCACGGATATAGTTTTTACTTCCAAATACTTTGAAATACCTTACTGAGGGAATCCTTCCATGGCATAACTTATATGATGTTTTCCTATACTTCTTTCTAAATAGAACTCTATTAAGGGTATATAAGCAGAATGCATTCCTTCTCTCCAATACACTTTCGATAGACTTCCTTCTTTAAACATAGTTCTTACTACTTCTTGTATAGTCATGCTCATTATTTCTATTACACCATTCCAATGAGGTGTCCTAGGGGTAGACAAATGTCTCCTAATCCCATATTTCTCAAAAAAATTATCAAATTCACTAGAAACAAACTCTTCTCCTCTGTCTAATCTTAAGCATTTGATTCTTCTATCAACTTCATTTTCAGCTCTATATTTGAATATCTTAAAATTTTCTTATTCCTCTGAATTTTCTCTTAGAAATGCAACCCAAGTAATTATATAATGATCATCAATTAAGAGCATGAATGATGTAGGAGCACCAGTGTAGTTCTTACCAGTTGAGCAGTCAACAGTGGAATTGCTTGGAGATTATGGCATTTCTTCATGTTTGAGAGTTTAGCATTGTAGATTTGGATTTACTCCTTTGAGTTCATTTTCTTTTTTTGTGTTCGAGTTTCATGGCATTTGGATTTAATTCTGGTGAGATATCAATTCTGGTATTGGCCTGGTTTGATATGTTCTTATCGGTTAGTCTTGCAGTGTGTTGAGCGAAGTTGGATCAGGTTGTGGTTGATCTCCATGACTTCAGGATCGTTGATTTATGTTTCTTGTACTTTGTCCGATGTTCCTAGAAGACCATGTTATGTTTATGAATTTTGAAGTTGTTCTTAATGATTTGAGTCAACTTGTTATTGTTTTCACATTTCATGAATCAATTGGTCTTTAGGTCGACTTGATCAAGTTGTTATTATTTGAGGACAGTATAAATAGAAGTTTGTGAATCATTTGAGAGTAAAAAAGACATAAGATAGATAACAAAAGTTTGAGATCAAGTGAAGATGTATAACCGATGAGATTTTGGTCCGATGGATTGAAGTCGAAAGGGCTGAGATCCGGATTAGGGTTGAATTGACAGACTATTACCAGAGGTCGATTTGATGTGCAGATGATTTACGGATCTTATATTTGTGTTGTAAGAATTGTTTTTATCCTCGACTATGATCCAATATGTGGCATATGTAATTCTTCAAATTTTTATAAGAATTATTCATTTTGTTTACTGGTTATGTATTATGTGTTGTTATCGATTTTTCTTTCTGCTATATCTAGCATTGTGTTACCAGTTACTAGTATATCTTGCATGGTGTTTGTGTTAGGCTGCAAGGATGGGCTGTCCTTCATTGGATCTCCCTACCTTGACTGCATCAATGAAGTACCTCTCACCTTGTAAACTCCTTGTTTTGGTCAGACTGCATAAGTCTATGTGTACCAAATCCAACAGTCTAGTAGAATATTGTTCCTTTCCTCAGAACGCTCCCTTTGTCTATTTTTGCACTTGACATTCTTTGCAAACACTATTATATATTTTAGTAAGCCTTGGTAAATCTCTCACAACTCTTGTCAAACTAATCTTTAGCAAATTATCAAAATTGATGTGACACATCCTCTAATACAATAGCCAACTTTCATTGATCTGAGATAATAAGAAAATTCCTATAGTAGCTTCCAATTGATACATGTTTCCATTTGTCCTCTTTTTTGTAGCAATAACAGTTTTGGATCTCTTCTGGATCTCACAACCACCATCATGAAAAGCAACATTATAAAGATTTTCATACATCTGCCCAACACTCAAGAGATTATGATGTAATCCTTTTACATAGTATACATTATCAGTGTTATGCTTTCCATCAAAATAATAGAACCTATTCCAACAATCTGATTATTTTGATCATCTCCAAATCTAATAGAACCACCATCATACTTTTCAAGTTTTACAAACTTACTTTTGTCACCAGTCATATGATTTTAACATCCACTATCAATCAACCATTCATTTATGTCTCTTCTAACATGAAATGTTGATGCAATAGTTTCAACTACCTTAGAAATCTCCTTGTTATTTCTAGGTTTAGATTAATATTTTTCAACCAAGAACAAACAATCACCATCTTCATAATCTGACTCATCATTTGAAATACCAGCATCATCTTTAACATAGTAGGATTTCTTAATGAAATTTCCTTTGATTTCTATAAACTTTTATTTTGTTCCTCTCTCGATATCTAGATGCATGATGGCCAATCTTTCCACACTTAAAAAATTTAAGGGGTAACATACCTTTATACTCGTCGATTCCTCTCTTAAGATTTCTCATAAAGTTTTCTTCCGTCTCATCTAGGCTCTCATCATCTAAATGCTCATCCAAAGATTTTGATTCTTTAAATGTTGTCTCAATTCTTGCTTTGTCTTTACCAAATTTCCTCATCTCAAATATAGTCAATGTGTGATATAATTGTTCTCTGGTAAATTTTATCGAATCATAAGTTTCTTCAAACTGTTATAAGAATATATCAGAGGTAAAAGAGATTGTCTCATTACAGTGGATGGAGGAATCCGAAGAAGATGCAAATGAGGACATTATGTTTGTTTCCATTAAAAAAGAGACATCAGATCAGAAGGCATTAGTCTCTCGCATGGATAGTTCTGATGATTGGATTATAGACAGTGGTTGTTCACATCACATGACCAATGACTGGAGTAAGTTTCTTACTTTAAATGAATTTGATGGATGTGTTGTGATATTTGGAAATGACTCATCCTGCATGGTAAAAGGAAAGGGAACCATCTCTCTTAATAGAAAGAGCAGTGTAGATGATGTCTACTGGGTTGAAGGATTGAAACACAATCTTTTGAGTGTTACTCAACTCAATGACAAAGGTTATCCATGTTAGATACTTGATTAGTCCCATAGACACTGAGAGGGGGGGGGGGTGAATCAGTGTCTAACCAATGAATGAAATATTTAAACTTGTTTGCAACCTTACAACCCAAATTAATGTACCGGTAAACAAGTAATAAAGAAATAAAGAGAAATAATAGTATAACCATCAATGCACACCATAACATAGATATTTTGGTGAGGAAACCTGGTAGGGGAAAAACCTCGGTGGGATTTGTGACCCACAATATTTAATCACTGGCCAATATGAATAAATATTACTTATACAATAGGGGCCTGCACATGTAGGAAGGCCAACAACCTAGAGCTCACTACTCAATCACAAAAAGGAGTCACACTGACTACAAAATTGGATAATTAAATCCAATGAAAATGTACTGCTCAAAATAACATCTGCAATGCCGGATTCAGTACTAGTTTAAGCTCTATCAAATACCTCTTCCATAAACCTTTCTTTGCTATGCTCTTCTCTTATTCACTCATCAAAATTATAACAATGAAGGCATGTGAGTTGAAAAAAAAACTTGGTCCTAGATTGGACAACCTTAAGAATGAAGGCATGTGAGTTGAAAAAAAAACTTGTTCCTAGATTAGACAACCTTATAACTTAGCGGATTGAGCTGTCTAAGGAAATAATTCAAGGAGAAAGATCACTAGAGCAACAGATGCATTATCTGAGTGATATGATCCAACAAATTGAAACCATTATCTTTGACAACACCAAATTCATGCAGATTCTTAATCTGATTTTGGTGGATATATTTCAAATTATACATAACTGGATACAGGCTATGAGGTAGAATTTTGAATTCTTTGATTATTTTTTACAACCTTTGTCATTGATGACAAAGGGGGAGTAGTAGTATGGAGAAAAATGTATAGAAGAGATCATTTCCTCAGGGGGAGCACTCCTATTTTTGGATCAGTTTTGGACTTCATTTTTGGATATCAACTTTTTGGATTTTTCTCATGAGTGTTTCCATAAATTCCAAAGGGGGAGATTGTTGGCATTATACACTCGGATGAGAATTGTTGATGTTGTCATTATGGCAACCAACTGGTAACATGGTTCACAGGTTACATCACATACTTCATCTCCATAACTTTTCAAGTCTTGTAACTCAGAGAAATCAAGTATCCTCTCATCTTCACTCTCTAGAAGCTATAGTTAGATCCTTCAAAGGTAGGAATAGTCAATTTATATGACATCACATCTTCTTTGAGTGGTTATTCTCACTTTATAGGAACCAAAGCTCTGGTACCAACTATTGAATATCCTAGAAAACTGAGAGGTGGAGTGAATCATTTGTACCAATTAAAATATTTTACTTAATTCATAGGAATATATTTGGTATAAAAGCTTCTGATAACTTAATCATAAATAGATATAAGCATGAAAGAGCATACACATAAAATATACACAAAAACATTAGATATATGTGGAAAACACAAGGAGGGAAAAACCATGGAGAATGCTAATTCTCAATAATGAAACACCTGTTAGGATGACATCAGTGAAGGTGATTTTTACAAAGGGTGGCTCACTGGCCAGAAGAAGAAGAAAGAAAAAGAAAGAATCCACCACTAACATGCAATTGTCACAACACTGCAATGTCGAAAGAAACCTTTGGCTCACTGCCTTCGGTACCAAACAACAACAACACACAATCTCACTGCTCAACCACAACTTTTCACAACCTCACACACATTTGCAGAAAATATATCTTCCTTTGCAATCCACTTTCTTCCATATATTTTTCATTGTAATCATCCTCAATTTATACAGATATCTTGAATTAAGAATCTCTCCAAGTCATCCAGAAAGTAATTCACCAAAACATAAACTGAAATAGGTCTGCACTAAACATTCTCGCAGTGGAAAATGAATAAGAAGTGGATCACACCACAATGCATAACATCGATCAAAATAACACATTATTCATATGCCATAAATTCTAGAACAAAAATAGAATCATTCAAGGTCGACTAGACTTGTAATGAATATATCAAGAACCATGACTTTGAATCACATCATCATGTGTCAAATAAAAATAACAAAGATAAATACATGAATAGCATAAACCCATAATCTCAACAATAGAACTAAAAATGTGGAGAAAAGCGAAGCTCTGCAAACTCTATCAAAAAAAATCATCATCGCTACATATACTTCAAGAGCATAGCTTTGAAACCACCAAAACACAAGAACAACATCTTAAGGAAATATCCAATGGCATACTGACACATCTTCAACACATCTACAACACATAAAAAATACAGAGCAAAACTAAACATTGAATCACAAAATCAGTATGTTGACATCAATGACAACCATATTGACAAACCATCAATTCACATTTGCAACTCTAATCTCAATTGATTCTCCAAACTCTTTACTTCTTTTCTAAATGTATATTTATTCCAATCTCCAAAAATCTTTAACTAAAAATATAAAATCATTCACTTGATACTTATTTAAATTCTTAATTATTCTCCTTAAGGATAATTTAATCTTTAAATAGTGTAGCGTCCTAAATTGTACTCCCTTACAATTTAGTCCATATTTTGGGCCCTCACCTTAGTGTGTATCTCTCAATGCTTAATTAAGACCTGATTACACCTTCATCATGCAAATATGGCTTCATTTTCATTTCATGCACCACATGGCTCCTTAGTTCGGCCCCAAAATAGGGTAAGACTAGAGTGTGGCGCTTTGGTCCTCACTGGGACTACGGTGCCACACTCTAGTCCTCCTTAATTGGGCCCTATCTTGGTCCCCTCTTGTATTCTCAAATTTGGGCGAGAAAACCCTCCTTGTGTCGACCTATGTCATGTTAATGTCAAAATTATAATCATAATCATCAAGTATTTGAGCATGAAACAAGGGCAAAATTATAATCATCAAGTATTTGAGCATTGAAGCATTCATCATCAATCATTTCTAGAGGTCTTCAAGGTTAAATTCTTCATTCATCAATTATGGAGCAACATTACAATATTCATATGCAAGCATGTGTGTGTGATTAGGGTTTTGTCATGTTAATGTCATTTCATACAACATATGTGATTATATTCAAGAAGCTAACAATAATTATCAATCATTATAGATATGAGGTATATCTTTGCATTATTTATCTCAGTATTTACAATATTTCAATCAAAGTTAATTCCTTAACCGAGGTTTGACTTAGGCATGCCTCTATTTCACTTTCTTTCAATGTGCAGCAAATAGGTACAGAGTTGTGATCTTCAGAATAGGCATTATTTACAGAGACAAATCAGCCCTCTTTAGCATGCAAAAAGTTAGGAGGACCAGAGTGACATGCATTCCGATCTTGACATTTTTGGAGCTTTTTCGACGATGAGATCCAAATTTGCATTGAATTCTCAGATCCATGTGCATGTCTCAGTCCCACATATGTAGCTCACCATTTCTTTACTTTTATCTTTATTATTAGCACTTTATCCTAATTTTAAAACCTTCATTATGACACTTGATAGATCTGATTTATTTGTTATTTCACATATGATTACTTTTATTTTCACTTATATTTGTCAAAATCATGTGTTTGATAATGGCTTCTTTCATTTCACATTGCTTTTCATTCATATCACTTTGGCATATTGTGTTTTTAGGGTTTCAAAACTCCTTCCTTTCATTCAATTTCATCTCAAATCTTTCATATATAGTATATGTTGTTTTATGGTGATGTTTTTAGGAAATTTTATTTCATATATAGATCACCTCAAATATTTTGTAGATCCCAATCCTAGAGATGCTAATGGAAAACCTAACACTTGCACCTCTCCTAGGGTATCTAATGTGAATGAAGAGAGAGCTAGTACTCCTATCAATAATCTCTTTAATGGAGAGAAATAATTGAAGAGAAACATGACCCCATCTTCTTCTCATACACACACCATAGTTCAAGGCAAGAAATAAAAACATTGGTGTTTCCATCTCTCTAGATCCTCCTTATTCTCCAAGAACCTATCTTAAACATCAAAATATTTGTAGAGAAGATGATGTAATGAATTCATTCATGATCTCTCTCCTCACATAAAATTAAGAAAACATGAGGCCTTAGATGATAAGGATCTTCCTTCCCAATCTACCAAAAGAGGATATCCATGATGAAAGAAAGCAAAATCCTCCTTCACAAGATATTCCTACTTAATATACTAATCCCTTTGTTCCTTCTAAACATTATTACACTACAAACTTTAAAGAAATTTATTACAATGTTCCTCCACCTTATCAATTAAATAATTATTATAGGAGTGTATTTAACATAATATCAAAACAAGGTTTTAGAGGATAGGGACTTGGAAAATTTGAACAAGGAATTAGAGTCCCTATAAACTCTCCAACATAAATCACCATAGAAGGCCTAGGAAATGATAATAAATCTCTTGTGGATGACCTTATTAGGATTCAATATTTTAAAGACCATCTTGCAAGACAACAAGCCATTCATTCCTGTAAAAGTGCTTCTTCAAAAACTCATTTTTGTTCATTTCATCAAACTTACATCCATCATGCTAATGATTGTCCTGATTTTCAAAATGCAATGAAAGAACTTATTGATAGTGGAAAAGTTAAAATCATAAATGACAATCCTACTTCTTCTAACAATAACCCCTTTCCTCAATATCAAAAGAATAAGAATACACCTATTTATGATCAAGAAAAATTGGCTACTAAAATCTTTTGGAATTTGAAGTATTACAAGAATGTGGTTTTTCCTTTTGTGAAGTTTAGCACTAAGCATAAAGAATGTAGTGGACATTTCCTTTTTCATCATGGTGGTTATCATTCTCTTGGAAAGTGTAAAGCATTTAAGGAATTTGTTCAAGAACAATATGATCATGCCCCTATATGTCTATCAATAAATATTTATCTCCTTCTTGGTGAAAAGGTAGTGCCTTGTCATTCCTTTCACCCTCATGTTTCTCCTCACCCTATGACACAAGTAGTTAACTTAATTGGGGTCTCTTTGTAATTAGAGGTGATGTTTTTTTAATTTCAAATATCCTGGGGTAGCAACATGATCCTCTCTTACTTCTATCCTATCTCTCAAGTTTCACCATTTTCTTTATGGATTTCATTCTTCATAACTTGATGTTCTTTCTTTCATAGATTTATCCTTCATGTGAATGTATATGTGTTCCTTGGTTAGGACTTATTCTTTGTTTGAAATAGAACGTCTATCATGAATAGTCTCTCCTTAGGAAATATGTGATTCTTCTCCTTGTCCTCTTGCTTGGGGGGCAAGGATAGAATTTTCCCTTTCTCTCTTGCTATCTAAAGTATCACTATTCCCTTTAGGGTTGCATTTTTCATGTGTTGATATCCTTTCTTGCATGGAATGGTATGCCTCTTATGAGTAATCACTCTTTAGGGGAATCAATGATCTCTCTCTCTCTCTCTTTGAAGATTATCAATTTATTAGAGTTGCATTTTCCATATACAAATGTCTTTTCTTGCATTGGACATTTATTTATGTGAGTATATTGTGAATTTTATTATGTTTTATCTCTCCTTAGAGGTTGTGTAATTCTTCTCATTGTTCTTACATTTGGGGGGCAATGATCTCTCTCTCTCTCTCTCTCTCTCTCTCTCTCTCTCTCTCTCTCTCTCTCTCTCTCTCTCTCTCTCTCTCTCTCTCTCTCTCTCTCTCTCTCTCTCTCTCTCTCTCTCTCTCCTTCCTAAGGATATACTTTTCCTTTGTGAGTTGTCTTTGCTTATGATATAATGTCATTGCTTGTGTGGAGTTGTTGTTTTCTCAAGGATTCTCTCTTATATAAGAGGTGTAAGTCCTTGAATAAAACATCTTCTTCACTTGACAATGTACATATATTATAAACTTTCCCCTTCACATTGGGTCAAAAGTGTGTCATCCTTCATCAATAATCTCTTTCACCTAGAAATAGGAGGACAATATGAATTCTTGTTCCCCTTCCTTTCTTTTGATAGAAGATGCTATATTTGTTAAAGAAAATCCTCTTGAAGGTAGATGCATTTTGAGCAAAGATCTCTTCTCCTCCAAGGATCTCCTTTACACTTGTTGCAAGATCTCTTTTTCAACTATCTTATCTTTTCTTGAAAATTATTCTCTTTACCTTGGATTTATGACATTGTTGCCTAAAGGATATCTAATTGGTATTGAAGGTTAGGTATCCCTGTTTCTAGCTTCCTTAAGACATCTACATAGAGTTATGTTGAGACCTTAAGGGGGGGGGCAGCCACATAACTCCCTTTGTACTATATTGTACTATATTGTTGCATGTCTTAAATGGGGTGTTCATTCTTGAAACCAGAGGAAACAAACTCTTATACAAGATGCTTCATGCCTAAAACCACATACAACATTTGATATATGTCTTAAAAGGGGTTACACATCAACAAAACCAAATTAAACAAACTCTTACATGTGATTTCCTCAAAACTAGGCATGTATTTGTTTCAATCAGGGTTACACATTCTTAGAACCAGAGGAAACTCTTAGAGTGAGATGATCCCGAAGCCACACATTCACCTCTTGGCATTCACATATTCACCTCTTGTCATTTACACAGTCACCTCTTAGCATTTTCATTTACATTACATGTCTTAAATAGGTTTATGCACGCTCGAAACCAGAGGAAACAAACTCTTATATGAGGTGCTACATACTTGATACAAGATATGGATTGGAAGTTTGGATTTGGTGTTTTTCTTATTGATATAATCAGGCTAACAAATTTCCCCACTGGTAGAGACTTAGATGATGAAGATTGGCATCAAACCGGCAGGAACTAATAGAAGAATCTTTTTCCATCTTTGATGAAGGGGAGCTACTTCTTAGGGGGAGTAGTTAGCTAAATGTTATGTTTTGAATTCTTAACTGATTTGGAATTTGATGTCAAAGGGGGAGAGATATCTATGGAAAAACATTATACCTTGAGGGAGAGATATAGTCTTTGGAGAGATGTATTTTGGTTTTGGTTTTGTATCAAACTTTGTATTGATCTATTTTGGGAGATTGTTGGTTTATTGGTTTTTGGCATTCTGTTCTTGGCACGCATATGTTTTTCCATCTAGTGTTGCCATCAATGCCAAAGGGGGATATTGTTGGTATTATGGATGACTCTATCATGTGTTGCATTAGTTTTGTCATTGATGTCAACACTTATCTTCTTGGAGGTCTACATTGTTGATTTGGCACTATGGTTATATTGGTTTATTGTTGAACCGACACATTCTATTCAGTGGCATGGATATTGGATTATGCACAGTCACCGGTATATGTTCACCAGTAGGTTACATTGTTCATCGGTAATGATGATAACTTGGAGATCATTTGGTTATGTCGAAGACATAGATTGAAAGTTTGGATTTGGTGTTTTGCTTATTGATCCAATCAAGTTGATAGATTTTCCTTTACCAATAGATAGGTCTAGGTTATGGACTGGTACATGATATCTATTCTAGATCAACATGCCACGTTATGGATATGGTTTATTGATTGGATAATGCAGTAAATGTATTGAGCCAACATATTGTATCGGATCAAGACTTATTTGTAATTAATTTAATTATAATATCTTTAGTGAGCCGACCTCATGTATAGGTCTTAGGTTTTGTATATATGATTGTAAGGTCTTATTGAAGATTGGGATCATGATGAGAGTGTGTGAATATTGAAGAGTGAAAATAAGTAGATCCTTGTGCGAATCATGTAGAAATTATTTGAAGGTGTTTGAAACTCATGTTTAGAGCTTAAACCATTACTGAATCCAGCATTGCAGATGCTATTTTGAGCAGTACATTGTTATTGGATTTAACCATCCAATTGTAGTCAGTGTGACTCCTATTTTATGATTGAGTAGTGAGCTCTAGGCGGTTGGCCTTTTTACATGTGCAGACCCCATTTGTATACACTTACTATCTATAGTAGTATCAACTGATTGTGGGTATGGTTTCCCACCATGGTTTTTCCCCTTATCAGGTTTCCACGTCAAAATATTTGTGTCATGTGTTGTGGATGTTGTTTCTCTTTTTGTTTCATGCATTAAGTTATACCGACACTTAAGTTTGGTTTACCAGCACCAAGTTTAAGTTGGAAAAATTGTATTTGGGTTATAATTTATTAGCAACTGGTTCACAATTGATTCACCCCCCCCTCTCAGTTGTCCTTCCCGATTCCTAACATCACCTAGATAAAAACATCTAGGGGTGAGGTATCTATGTCCTCTCTCATCATTCTTCTCATAGATCACTTGGAAAAACACATCTAGCATGTATTCATGCTCCCTCTTCTTCATCTCATGAACTCATAACTTTTCTATTGATAGTTCATGGATGATTCTTTCTTTTCTCTTTTATGTGATCACATGTGTTAGGGAGATGTAATTTTTAAAGAATGATATTAGTGGTTGAGACATTTTGATATCGAGGTCCCTTCGGCTAGTTGGCTTGAGGTCTTGTTTTTTGTCTTTATCTTTTGTTATGTGTCTTTTTGTGTCTTTGCCTTTATTTGTCTTTTCATCTTTGATTGACTTTTTTTGTGTGCCCTTTCATATGTTTGAGTGAGTTAAGATCCTAAGATTGGGGGCTTGGTTCCTCAAAATTAGTGATGTCTTATACTCATGATTTTGCTCCACATTGCTCCTCTTCTTCATCTTTCTTTCATCCACTTTACCATGAGTATTTGCCTAAGCTCATACTCCTGCTAAAGTGGGGGCTAAATGTAGCATCCTAAATTATACTCCTTTACAATTTAGTCCACATTTTGGTCCCTCACCTTAGTGTGCATCTCCCAATGCTTAATTAAGACCCAATTATGCCTTCATGTTCATTTCATGCATCACATGGACCCTTAGTATGACCCCAAAATAGGGTAGGACTAGGGTGTAGCACTCTGGTCCTCCTTAATTGGGCCATATCTTGGTCACCTCTTGCATTCTCATATTTGGTTGGGAAACCCCTCTGAATGTTGGCCTATGTTAGAAAATTAATAAAAATTTTGACTGGAAAGTACATAAGAAGGCTTTCCCCTCTCATTTGCATATACAGGATACATGAAACAAGGGCAAAATTATAATCGTCAAGAATTTAAGCATTGAAGCATTCACCATCAAGCATTTATAGAGGTTTTTAAGGTTGCATTATCCATTCATCAATTGTGGAGCAACATTACAAAATTCATATGAGAGCATACATGCGCAATTAGGGTTTTGTCATGTTCATGCCATTTCATACAACATGTGATTATATTCAAGAAGCAAAGCATCATTATCAGTCATTGTAGATCTGTTGTATATCTTTCCATTATTTATTTCAGTATTTGCAATATTTCAATCAAGGATAATTCCTTAATTGGTGTTTGACTTAGGTAAGCCCCTATTCCCAACCTATTTCCCTTTCTTTTTATGTGCAAGAAAGAAGTACAGAGTTGCGATCTTCAGAATAAGCATTATTTGTAGAGATGAATCAACCCTCTTTGGTGTGCGATAAGTTAGGAGGATCATAGTGATGGGAATTTTGGTCTCATCATTTTTGGAGATTTTTCAAGGATTAGATCCAAATCCGCATATACTTCTTAGATCTAGGTGTGTGTCTTAGTCCCATGTTTGTAGCTCACTATTTCTACATTTTTATCTTCAATTTTAGCACTTTACCCTAATTTTAGAAATTCACCTCACAAAAGAGGGAAAATGGTAAGTGCACCAAGATGGTGAACAAAAAAGTGGCCACATGCAAAAAATAAAAAATAAAAAATCATAACCCATGCGTGTTTTGGAAATTCAAAAATGTGTTAGGCTTGGTAACACCACGCCTAGCCAAAAATAATAAAATAAAATAAAAAAGTGAATATTATATTTAAATGTAGAACTAGGAACCAAATAGGAAGTGGGGAGAGAGATAGAGGGAGAGAGAGAGGGGGGGGGGGAGAAAGAGAAGGGAGAGAGGGTTAGAATATGATTAAGAGAGGGAGAGGAAGAGAGAGAGAGAGAGAGAGAGAGAGAGAGAGAGAGAGTAGGGGGTGGGAAGAGAGGGATATAATAGGATAAGGAGAGGGGGAGGGAGATAGGGAGAGAGAGAGAGAGAGAGAGAGAGAGAGAGAGAGGGACAGGGAGAGAGAGTGATATTAGGAAAAGGAGAGGGGGAGAGGGAGACATAGGGAGATTAGGAAAAGGAGAGGGAGACAAAGGGAGACTGGGAAAAGGAGGGAGAGAGAGAGAGAGAGAGAGAGAGAGAGAGAGAGAGAGAGAGAGAGAGAGAGAGAGAGAGAGAGAGAGAGGAGGATAAGGAGAGGGGGAGGAAGAAATATTGGGGAAAGGTGAGGGGAGAGGGAGAGAGAGGAAGATTGGGAAAATGAGTGAGAGAGAGAGAGAGTGAAGATAGGAAGAGAGGGAGAGAATAGGATAAGGAGAGGGGGGAGAGAGAGGATATTGGGAGAGAGGGAGAGGGAGGGTGGAGGGTGGAGATGGAGAGAATATGATAAAGAGAGGGAGAGAGGGAGAATAGGATAAGGAGGGGGGAGAGAGATAGAGAGAAAGAGACACACACACACAAATATATATATATATAGAGAGAGAGAGAGAATAGGATAAGGAGAGGGGGAGGTAGCGAGATTGGGAAAAGGAGAGGGGGAGAGGGAGAGAAAGGGAGATTGGAAAAAGGAGAGGGAGAGAGAGAGAGAGAGAGAGAGAGAGAGAGTGATGGTATGATTAAAGAATAAGGATTCGGTCAACTACTAAGAGGGGGGGTGAATCAATAGATAGAAAACTGATATAAAATCTCACCAATATCAGAATCAACCTCTCAAAGCAATCTCTAAACTGACAAGTTAAGCCACTAAACTACAAATGCAATAATACTGTCAAGATAAACTAGTTGACTGTTATAATAGATTAACAGTAAAATAACTTGAAACTCATAAACATCCAAATACTTTACTAACATAAGTAAAACTTCATTTCAGATTGTTGTTGGTTATCATAACATATCAAAGTGGATTTAAGCAGATAAGCAAATCAACCATAGTAAACATAACCACAAAAACATTCACCACTTGACATAATATTTTTGACGTGTAAACCCAAATGGGAAAAACCACGGTGGGGATGAATAACCCACAAGTATTCTAAACTCTTCTAAAGTTCACCCTATTAGGAGCCAAACCTATTAAAGCTTTACAAAAGTCCTGTTAAGAACACATTGTATTAGGGACCACCCGATTAAGGGATTGACTATAATGCCCTATTAGAAGCAATACCC
Organism: Cryptomeria japonica; assembly: GCF_030272615.1. Classification (NCBI taxonomy): domain Eukaryota; kingdom Viridiplantae; phylum Streptophyta; class Pinopsida; order Cupressales; family Cupressaceae; genus Cryptomeria; species Cryptomeria japonica. Next base: position 643,891,265 of record NC_081413.1, read on the forward strand.
TATGAGGATTAACCTCAGTAGAGTATTTGAAATCCAAGCTAATGGACCACCTGGTTAGAGGATTTTAATAACACTAAGCTTGTTAGAGCTTACTCGGTTAGGGGATTTTAACTATTGTAATTGTTAGAAAACAAGAGTTTGCTGATCTACTTGAATAGCACTACACTTGCTTGTTCAGATCCTTTTTCTAGTCCTATCTGCATTTACACAAACTACAGATACATCACTCGGTTCATCAACAACACTCAACTAGAACTTTGCTAACTATCAAACAAAACAACTCATCAACCTTATAAACAAATCAATAGTTCGGTAACACAATAAAAGCCTAATTCTTTCATAGAGATTATAAACTATAGACATCTAAAAATGGTCAACGCTCATGGAGTCATACTTTAACATTGGCGCATTGCCTTATTTTAGGGTTTTTGCGTCGTATTAACATTTCTCCCATGTTGCGCACTTGCTCTTTATCAATTGCGAGCATCGAGTCCTTCTTCTACATTCTTCATTTGTCTCACTTTCGAATTTAGTCTTGTCAATAACAATCTTTAGTCATGATTTTGGTCGATCTTATCCTGTCGCATCAATGTGCGTGCTCATTTGTCATATTTTGATTTTCACGTCGTCAATTCGATTTCATTTTGGACCTCATCAATCCTAATTGATGATGGAATTAGGGTTTTGTCCTTTTATCAATCTTATCATCTTGTGATCGATTTGTCATCGATCGTTGTCATTTTCAATCTTGTCGTTTTGCGATCGATTTGTCATTGATCATTGTCATTTTGTGATCGATTTGACATCGATCGTCGTCCTTCTCAATCATGTCAATTTGGATCAATTAGTCATTGTTCCTCATCAATTGGTGCATTTATCAATCAAATCATTTGTCAGCATTGGTCCTTTGTTAATCAAAATCATGATTGAATCGATATCAATTATCTTTTGTCAAGACCTAATTGTCGTCCTTGCATTTCTAATTCATCTTCTAGGGTTTTATGATTTATTCATTTAGCCTTGTTTGTCATTTTCCCTCTAGGTTAAATAATTTATTTATTTATCCTAAGTCTTCTTGTCACAATTAAATATTTATTTAATTGGCTAACTAATTCCTTCACTCTTTGTGAATTAATTAATGAATGAAAAATTATTAATTAATTTACCTAATTTTCCAATTTACTAATTTCTCCTAATTCCTAATTTTCTAATTTTCATCAATTTTCTAATTTCCTAATTTCTAATTCATCTAATTTTTCTATTTTCTCTAATATTTCTCCTAGTTTCATGGGAATGACATAGCAAATTTGTCATAATTGTCAATCAATCAATTTTGACATAGCAATTTGTCATAATTTGTCATAATTATCAATCAATCAATTTCGCATAGAAAGTGTCAATTTGTCATAATTTGTCATATTTTTCATTCTTGATTTGAAATTTCCTTTCAAATCTCTTCATGCTAATTTTGTCTTTTCTCCAATTTATCTATAAATTGGATGAATTTCTTCAATCCCAATTAATCACTTTTTCGAATCAATCCCCAAATCAATCATGCTTCTAGTATTCTTGCACTACCGTCTTGTCAATCTTGTTTTCACATTAGGCTTATGCACTTGAAGGTGAGATCCACAAAACAAAGCAATTTGAAGGAGAAAGAAGGACAATGGAGAATCATGGAGGAGACATCCGCATTTGTGATGGTTTGCGTTTGAATTGAATGTTTCATTTCCATATCTCTATTGAATGTTTGTAGGCTTTGTTATCATTGCAATTTAGTTTTTGTGATTGAGCTAGGCTAATATTGATTTGCTTTGATGATTTCCAAATTCCTATCTACATTAATTGGTGAAACCGACATGAAACTCAACCCCTTAACTGTGTTTTGAGTGCTTTTGAGCTGATTTGTAGGTGAAAAACCCAAGAAACAGGGCAATTCAGGGCTTTCTGGGCACTTTTGCGCCTGTGTAGGAGGGATTTGTGCCTGTGTCAATGCATTTTGTGCCTATGTCAAAGGGATCTGTGCCTGTGTTAGTGCATTCTATGCCTGTGTCAATGCATTATGCGCCTGTGTCAAGACATTCTGTGCCTGTGTAAGGGCAAAAACAGAGGTGAAAATTAGTGTTTTAACTTGCAAATTACTTTGTTTTGCATTCTGTTCTGGTGTTCTGGTTTTCTTTGGTACTGATTCTCTATGTAGCACCTTAGCATTACACATGGTGAAGACAAGAATGAAACTACTAACAAATCTTATGCAAGTTCACTAGTCAAAGACCAAACAAATCAAACTTCTAACTTAGTGATTTTGCAGGTTGCCTTATATTCCAACCAAACTTTGTGTTTGCAATTTTTAATTAGGCATCTAGTATGATTGCTAAGTAGGATGGAATGAACATGTGTTTACTTTGTTTGTCAAGTTTGACATTGGAGTAGGAGAGTATGCTCTCATCCTTCTTAGGGTGATCAAAAATCCAAATCTTCGATACCATTCTCATGTTTTGGATTGTTTGTTACCTTTAGAGGGCCTGCCTTCTCGACCATTTGCTTTCTTTTGCAAGCAAGTGACAATCATGAGAATGGAACAACCCAAAGTGAGCATAGCCAAAGTACCTTGGCATTATAACTCACTATAAATAAATACCTGATGGGCGAAAGCTTTGAAGGAAGGGTTACGTGGGAATTGTAGTTACTTGGGAAGTGATGACCCTTGGACTCTTTCTCATATCAACATCTAAGTAGGGCCTCGTGATCTAATGAATGCTTGCGTCACTACATTTGTTTGGTATCTTGGTGGACTTATGTCTCAATCACGCTTGTATGACATCAAGGAGTAACACTTAATAGAAATCCTTATTAAACACCTTGTATTTAGAGGCCAAAAATCCTTCTAGTTGCTTGAGAAGGAGGAGTTCAGATACTTGGAAGAGATACTAAGTTCGCCATGGGGAGATTTCCATGGGGACTGATGCTTGGCTATCCTAAGAAGTGAGTGTCGTGGAGGGGAGCCCATGGGGTCAATCATCTATGTATTCTCCTTGAATCTCATAACGAGTCTACCTCTCAAGTACCTACTATCCTTACCTACCATAAGAAATGTGTGAATGAGCATGATTGTCTTGAGTCTAAGTTAAAATATCTGGTCTTCTTTACTTGTCAAAAGTTGAGTTGTGTCTCATTTCAAAAAGAAGACAAATTGATTCAAAAACAAGGTTAAACACAGGAGTATTTCATTCAACAAAGTTCAAAAACACCTTCAAACATGGTTGTCAAACATTTTCCAAAATCTTGTCTCAACATTCATGTCACTAAGATTTAGGTTCATCCTAAGTTTGCATTTTGCAAATTCATTGTCAACTACAAAGGTTAAGTTTCACTTAGGTCATACTCCTTTGCATATCAATAAAGGTCATCCATTTGCATGTGTCCTCTTGCATTAGAGTAATACCATTTCATAATTCAACCTTAGGTTGACATTGTCATACATTTGCATGTGCATACCCTAGGTCCCTTCATTAAGCTTAAGTCATTATCATATCATATTAGGGTCATTTGCATAGTAATTGTCCCTTTGCATATAGTGTCAAAACTAGGTTTTGTCATACTTGAGTAATTGCAAATCTTTGATAATCCCTAAAGTTATTGTTAGGAAGTCTAGACCTTATCAAACTTTTGTCTTTTTTGTCATCATTGTCATTGGTCAAACCTAGCTTAGTATCCAAGCATATAGGGGAGACATTGTCATTTTATCCTTTTTTCACTTGGTCCTTTTGTCCTTTGAGGTCTAGACATCACTTCAATTTCCTAAGGGTCTTTTTTTTTAGAATTGCATTCATCAGTTTGTCAAAATCTTGAAAAACAACAAAAACATAGTTTGCATTCTTGCCATAGATTGCATTTAGTAGCATATCATATATTATCCTTGAAAAATTCCAAAAATATTGCATTTGCATAGAGACATGCCTGTTGAAACAAGTCAAAATCTAAGAAGATGGGCAAACCAACGTATCAACCCATTGACAACATATCAAACTCACAGTTTCAAACAAGTCAAATAGTACAAATTGAAGGTTCGTCAAACACATCATTACCACCATATGGAATGGTTCAACTTGGACCACCTCCATTAAATGAACCAATGTTTGTACCCATGAAACCAGGATATGGGAGTGTTCCACCAACACCAAGAGGAAATGCACCTTTTGATTGGAATCAACCAAACCTGCAACATGACATTCAAACTCAAACATTATATGAGGAACAAACTCTTTCACAAGGATTTGGTTCAAATCAAGGCATTCAAAAAGAAACAAATCCAAATATTTTACCAGATTCTTCATCAGATTCTGATGCTTCTGATGATGTTGATATGTTCCTTCAAGATCCAAAGTTGACGAAAAAGATGGATAAATTCTTGAACAAGGTCTTTAAGATATTCCCACAAAAATATCTTGACATGATGAGTAATGTGACCTCCTCAAGTGAGAAAATCAATGTGCAAAAATAGCAAGGCGGTGAGTTGTTAAGTTTCTCTCCACATCCAAACGAAGAAGATGTGCAACAAGAAACTCAACATACCTTGATGAGTAAATGTGCTTCAAAAGCATTAACAGTGACTATTCCTCAAAAGTCACCATTTGAAACAATAAATAATCCATTATTTAATACAACACCTATAAGACAAGATCAGATGAGGGCCACACAAATATTGATAGCTGTCCCTCAACAAGAAGTGGTTCCTTGCATGCATAAAATTGGATCAAAATCTAAGATGCAAGAAAGCTTTATGACTGGAATGTCTGATCTCACCAATGTCCAAAACAATTCCACATTGCAACAAAGTTCCTATGTCCCATTAAGTTCAAAATATTTGCCAAATACTCAAGTACCTGTTATGCAAACTATTGTGACAGATCCTTCAATAATGGCAACACAAAGAGCCACAAATAGTGGTTTGCACCAACAACAAATGTTACAACAATTGAGTAATACGCAAAGGGCACAATCGGATGTGCAAACAAACAGTGCACAACAACAACAATATTGCATTCAACAACAAGTTGTAGCGCCTTCTGCACCATTGCAAGTTAATTCAAACTTGCAACCACCATAGTGGATTGGACAAACAGCACAAGTCAATGCAAATGCCATACCCCATCTAAAGGAGAAACAACAAAAACCTCCCAAACAAAGTTTTTTGCAAATGATGGGATTTACACCGAGACAACAACAATTGGCACAAATTCAGCAAATTCCAATTCGTCAGCATCAACAACAACATGTGCCTCAATATGTGCCAAGACAAACTAGTTATCATACTTCACAACCGCAATTGACGTCTGTGCAATATCAACAACACCCTCAATTGCAATATCAACCTAGGCTACAAATGATGATTCCACCACAAGAAGCACAACAACAAGGTCAATATCAAGGCATGGCACAACCACAGCAACAAGAGGTGTACCAAGAACATTATATGCCAGAGACACCAAAGATAGAAATTTCAGAGCATCAACAACCAATGGGAAATAGGATGTATCGACAAAGCATACACCCAAGAGTAAATGATGAACTTCCAAAATCTTCACTACCTAACGCATTTGCACAATAGCTTGAGAAGTTGCAATGACAAGTCGATGCATTGGAAACCAAAGGAACAAAGAAGTTGTACACAGATCAAGATTTATGTCCTAATCCATTTGACAAGAGCTTGTACATGCCTCCCTTCCCTAAGCATTTTGAGAAATATAAAGGGAATGGCAATCCAAAAGATCACATTCGAGCATTTTTCATGGTGTGTACTGAAGTGAGTTATGAGGAAACGTACTTAATGCGCTTATTTGCACGAAGTCTCACGGGACAAGCCATGGATTGGTATTCGCATCTGCCAAGGAATATAAAGATTTGGTCGGAATTGGCTCAAAAGTTTATATCTCACTTCACATTCAACATTGATAGTGACGTGACCATGTCAGATTTATGCAACACCAAGAAAAAGCAAGGTGAACCATTAGTGACTTTCTTGCAATGATGGCGAAGCTTGTATAGTCGTTCTTCCCTAGATATACCTGAAGAACAACAAGTGAACTTATTTATTCAAAATTTGGTCCCAAAAATGATGTATGAACTCAAATTGAAAAGTCCTAGTACCATAGAGAAACTCATTAAGAAAGGGATGAACATTGAAACTGCTCTTGTAGCTAAGGGAATCATTAAGCTCAACAAAGACAGTGACAACCCAAACAATTCAGGGGACAGAAATAGATTTTGGTACAAAAACAAGAATGTCACTAATGATGGAGTTGTTGACGCAAGAGCAGTGAATGCAAATCAACCCCCATTCACAATCAAGAAATTGAGTGCTCCTAATATGTCAACTATGGAACAAAATTAAACACCAGCAAGAAATGTTACTCAATGGCTGCCATATCAACAATACACTCAACAATATAATCAACAACAAGGTCAGCAACAAAACTAGCAACGCAAACCTTTTCGATCAAGGGATGGGCCTCCTCGACAGTTTACGCCATTGGGAGAGCCTATTGAGTCAGTAATGAAACAATTAATACAAGCAAAATTTATTAAGTTACCAGATATCAAGGCCGAACCATTGGTAAAGCCGCATTGGTGGAATGATAATGCATATTGTGAGTACCATCGGTCAAAATGACATAAAACCACATTGTGTTTTCAATTGAAACATATGATTCAAGATTTGTTAGATCAAGGAGTAATTGAGGTAGACCCACCCAACACGACCTCTAATACTGATCATACAATTTTCAAAACTCCTTTGCTTGATCATGACAAGGGTAAAGCATCTTCTTCGAACTCTACCCAAACAACAAATTATGTGAATACTGGTTATAACAATGTCATCAATTTCTTTTGAGCTTCAAATGAGTATGTTTCCACCATAAGAATAAAGTGACAAGATCCTTCTTACGTGGTCACCACTCATTGATCTAAAATAGTCCTAAAAGGAGCTCCTGCAGTTCCTCCCAAATCAACTCCTACTAGTCAGTATAATCTCCTAGATCATTTGGGAAAGACACCTGCACAAATATCAATCCTTGAGTTGTTGAAAATGTCTCCCATGCATCGTGCAGTCCTAGATAAAGCTTTAATTGAGTCCACTATCCCGACAGACATTGATGTTGACCAATTTCAAGCCTGAATTGGACATCTAGTTGTTTCCCAACACGTTGCATTTTCTGATAATGATATTTCACCTGATAAGCTCCCTCATAATGGTCCTTTACATCTTGAAGTCTTTTTCCATAATTGCAAAATCTGACGAGTCTTGATAGATGGCGGAGCGAGTCTTAACATCTGTACCTTGAGAGTGGTCATTGGTCTTGGTTATACAAAAAATGACATTGATGCTTCCAGAAGAATAACAATCAAAGCATATGATGATGTTGAGCACCCATCCAGAGGGATAATTACATTGCCTATCAGAGTTGGTCCAGTGACAGAAAACACTTTCCTGCAGGTCCTAGACCTTGATCTTCCTTACAATATGATTCTTGGTCAACCGTGGATCCACGCAATGAAAGCAGTTCCATCTACTTATCTTTAGTGTTTAAAATATCCTTACAATGGGATTGAGATAACAATTCCAAGAGATCCTAATCCATTTCAATTTTGTGCTAACCTAAAGGATTCCCTGCAGTAGCAAGTCCCAATCAATAGAGAGGCCCACTCACATAGTTATGTGGATCCTAATGAATTGTTAGATGATGTCAAAGGAAAATTGAAGATACAGGACCAAGGATGCAGAGAGTATTCAATGACACAAACATTCCTCATTAGGAATTTACCAATATCTCCAAAATCACATGGAAAACCACATTTGTTGTAAAAGGAACCTAAAATAGTCATTCAATATCAACCCCCCACTACATTTACAAGATGGGGTGAACTTGACAAGGAAAATTTGGATGATGATGTCATAGACTAGCTTTATAAGGATCCCACTGAGACACCACCTGTCAAGTTGCCAGTGGAGCAGTACGACAAAGGATTTACTATGCTGTAGAAGAAAGGATATGACGGCTGTAGTGGCTTAGGCCCTGACAAGAAAGGAAGGCTAGAACCTATTATACCCAAGATTTGACCTCCAACTTTAGGGTTAGGTTTTGTACCATTGTGAATTGGACCCTCATCTACCAAAATGACCACGTGTAGAAAGGGGCGTGACTCTGATGATGAAACAACACCTAAGGATACCTGACCCAAAACTGATTCCAATGAATGGGAGTGGAGTTCTTTTTCTTCTCGCTCCTATGCCCTTGATAATGTTTTCCTTGACCCTAATGATTTTCCCATGGAAGACAAACATGAAATAACTCCCCCTCCTAAAACATGTCCTAATGCTTGGATAGAGTCATTCTAGGATCAAAGCTCTGAATCAGATACGAGCAGTTCGGACAGTGATACCATGGACGTTTACATCTTTACCATCTCGACCCTCTCCCTTCTTAAAACCAATGATGACATGCCCCTTGTCTATCTGTAGCTTATCCAACATGACCAACAAGAACCGCTCACATTGGATTGTTTTCAAAATGACGAAGCAATTGCAGAATTCCTCGGACTACGGGAAGGCATACCACAAGGTGATCATAAGGTAGGATTTGCTATTGATCTGGATTCCATCGCATATTTTGCGGAGTCAACTCCATCTTCCAGTCAAAAAAATCAAAAAGCTAAAAAGAATACAAAAAAATCAAAAAGCTCAAAAAAATACAAAAAAAGTGAAAAAAAAAAAAAAGAACAAAAAGTAAAGAAAAATGATTCACCCTCTAGTGAAAACCTAGCAAACAGGCGCTTTAGGCAAGTACCATGGTGAAAACCTGGCAAATAGGTGCCATGTGTAAAAAGATCATTGCTCTGTCATCTATCATGACCTCTAGCTATGCTTTCTCTGTATAGGTTTATCGCGCCTATCCTTGTCCTGACCTAATGTTCTGTTCCAGGCCTATGCTTGGTCAACATCATTGTCTTGCATACTCTAGTTTCTTGTGCATATGTTTCGATCCTGGTCTCTATATATGTCTTTCAGATATGCATTGGGTGTTTTCCCCTTGTCCTGATCAATCACTAGAACTTAAAAATAGAAAAATGTCCTGAACAAAATCATAAAAATGGAAAAATGTCCTGAAAAAATCCCTAAAAATCATATAATGTCCTGAAAAAATCCCTAAAAAGTCAAATAAAGTCTTGAAAAAACAAAACAAAAAATAACCCCTTTGTGCATAAGATAGATCATTGAGCATACCTCCAACGACACGCAATCAATCAAACATTGTGCTTTAATGAAATCATGCATTAATAGATGAACTTTTCCATCAAACCAGACATTCAAACTGATTAAAATTGTCATATCAATCAATCAACATCAATATCATTGGTCCTTGGCACACTATCATGGGTCTTATAAAGGGTGTGGTATACTCGAAACCAGACTGTGTCTTGTCTTAGATGGGGTACCGCATGTCCTGAAACTAGACAGCATGATCGTCCTATCAACACTTCCAACTTTTGACAATGAAGATCAAGATGTTTGTTTGACTTGTTGGAATTAGCGAGTCTTATCATTTATTGATTTATCTTCGATCATGTTCCTTTGTTGCTCAATGATGTCACTGAGTGATTTAGAGTAACCGAGATGGTTCATGGTCCCTTTTGTTTTTTTTGTTGTGTTTGTTGTTTGTGGAATGTTTGTTACAAATTGGGGCAACTATATCATTGGGTGTCTATGATAAGTACGTTCACTTTTTGAATGCTGCACATACCTCGACCCTTGATGTATGCACCCCAGCATGCTTCACTCATTCCTTGTGTGCGATGTGTCTGTCTTTTGCACAAAGGGTTGCATTTTAGCTCTGGCCTTCAATGCCATGATGCTATGCATCTATTTTTCTACATTAAATAAAGGTTCTCACCTACAAAGTGCATTAGTGAAAGTAATTTTTTCTTCATCTCTAACTATCCTCTGTCTTATTTCTTCTTACTAACATTTCTTTCGTCAGTTTGGGTAGTTAGTTCGGTCTAGTTCTCCGATCTCCACACACATAAGTTGCATCTTGCATCCATTGGTTAGTGCATTTGCATTATATCAAGCATTTTATCCATTTCATATTATAAACGCATCAAAAACACATAAAAATATATCCATACATGTTCCACACTAGTTCATAAACAATGCATCAGCCATCCATGCATGGAAAGTAAACACATCAACCATAACCCATTGCATCCCGTCATATAGATGCATATCATATCATATATCAAAATAATATCAGAGTACAAAATTGGACTGTCTATCCTAAGTATGGCCCGCAGGCTGACTACAAAATGTCAAACTACATATGTCTCTATCATAAGGAGCACGTGCCTCTTTCACTAGGTGCTCCCTCTGTCCTCCTCATCCCTGCCATGTCTCAAGGATGATGTCCCTCCTGTCCCAGGTCCTGGCTGTGGTGGTCTCATATGTCCACTCACCCCCATGCTGCTCACTAACCTTCGAGAACATGGCCTACTCTCTATCCTTGATCGTGCTCGATATGACGCTGCTCTCTGCTCTAATAGAATTGCACTCTCATATAGTGTCCTCCAATGGTGTATCTCCTCTCTGATCTCTACCAACATCTGTGCCATCTCATGTGCACTAGCATCCCTAATCAACCCAATATACTCGGTGACTCTTTGTCCTTCTTGTTGTGCCTAGGCTATTGTTGTATCTCGAGCTGCTATCAATCTAGCTATCTCTGCTCTGAACTGATCATGCTCTATCCTCAAGATAGAATTTTGTCTCTCTAATGTTGCAATGTGATCATGCTGACTCGCTATGGTAGCCCTACATATCTCCATCTCCTCTATCCTAGCTATCTTCGGCTCTATGGGTATATCCTGCAATGACTCCTGATTGGCTGAATCTGGCTCATAATCTTCATCCTCATCATCTCTATCCTCATCATCTTCCTCATCCTCTCCATCCTCATCCTCATCCCTATCCTCATCATCTCTATCCTCATCCTCTCCAGTGAGTGGGAAGTCCTCCTGTCTCCTAGGTACTAGAATATTAGGATCCATCAATGGCATCAGTCATCGTCATGCAAACCATCGCTCATACTCCTCTGTCATCCTGACATCCACCACATTTGATCTCGAATCCCACTATCTCTATTATAGTTGTGTGAAGTCAGCATATGCTATGTGTGGCTGAATCATCCTCCCCCATTGACTAGTCTCTCTGTGAGATCGGGCAAAGTGTGCAGTCCCTCTAGGTACATCCTGCCTCTCTCCAAACTATCATCTGACTCTCTCCGGTAGGTACATCTCAATCACTCTCTGGCAATTCACTGGTCACCCAATTAGGTATCTCTCCTGTCTGCAATACAGTAGCTCATCACTATCATCTGACCATCCAGGGCATTCAAGATATGGCCTCCATGTGAACTCTCTCAATCTGTCTAGCTCATGTCGCCAATACAATATGTATCCAAATGGACCCTGTCTTAGTGCTCCCCCATAGTAGTACACATATGGTCAGTGTGGTAATACCTGTCTCTCTACAATCGGTCGACATATGGCTATGTGCTCAAATGCCCATACCTGTAATAGTGTGACTCCACAGCTCAAAGTCTGCACTCCTTGATATGTTATATGATGCAGCCAAAAATACCATCCCCTTTGTTGCCATCCACTCTAGCACTCTTCCCCATCCAATAGGGAATCCATGTCCTCATCTGTCCCCTACTAATAGGCATGCTATAACCATTGCTATCACTACATATCACCGATCATACTCTGATGCCATGGTCTCCCAGCCAATCTCCCTCTCTATGATATTCAGATCATCTGTGTCGCACTCAAATAATTTGCACAAAGTGTCTCTCCCTACTCTATCATCTCCCCATGAATCAAAATGCGAAGGATATGCCATACGTCCTCTAGTGTCATGGTCGCCTCTCCAGTCGCCAGATGGAAAGAGGAAGTCTCTGAATGCCATCATTCTGCCAATGCGGTAAGCAGTCCTTTATTTGCCCTAATCTCAGGCATGAATGCAATATAGTATAATCCAAGTCCTGCTAATGTATCTCTGTCTGTGCTCTTGAGTCTATGTCGTAACATGAAGTAGTCAGGTTGGTTCTCCTGCGTAATTAGTGGATACTGTCGACTCTGCATCACAATTGGGGCACACTTTGTCAGTTTTAGGGTTTTCTCCTATGGGTTGCCTTTCCTCATTTCATCCACAAATCAGGGTGTTCTTTATCTATTTTGACCTATCCTACCCTTATCCCCCTTTTTAGGATCATTCGCATGCTATTTTGGATCAAATTGGGGTTCTCAGTGCACAACTATGCCTATGTGCTATGTCCAGCACCTGTGTAGCATCAACTTGTGCTTGTGTACCCTACACAAGTGTAGGACATCCTACACAAGCACAGGATACGCCCACAAAGGTGCAGAAGTCATTCTTTTTGTTCCCTATGGGCCCCACAATGTCCCGCAAGCAAGCAATATTCATGAAATTGACAATATGGGTTTTTGAGATACATACCGCTGCTCCCGCATCGTCCAGTCATTTGTAGGTGTGTACATGTTCCTCAAGGTGATATACCATTGGAATGTTCACCATCTCTCTGCAAGTGTCCTTTTCCAGAGCAACAAATCCTCCTCTTTGGCTAGTGCAAATGAGCACTTTCCACTCTCTTTGTCTCATTTATAGATCTTTGTCAGTGCATACATGGATGTGCACTCTCTCCATCTTATGCTGGTCACGGCCTTTTGCGCCTTCAATTTCTTGTCCCTTGTGTATCCGATCTTCGATTGTCAGTCTATTTGCTCCTATCATTTTCTATCATTTTTATCGATCAATTGGCGTCTTTTCTGGATGTTTCCGGCTAATTCCTTGAGGGGGCATGCATATGTCATTGTCATTGTCTAGGACATTTTCATTATTGTTCTTTGAAACAATGCTTAAAATCGCATTGTCTCAAAGAGGGGCAAAATGTAGACATCTAAAAATGGTGAACGCTTACGGAGTCATACTTTAACATTGGCACATTACCTTATTTTAGGGTTTTTGCGTTGTATTAACGTTTCTCCCATGTTGCGCACTTATTCTTTATCATTTGTGAGAATCAAGTCCTTCTTCTGCATTCTTCATTTGTCTCGCTTTCGAATTTAGTCTTGTCGATAACAATCTTTAGTCATTATTTTGGTCGAGCTTATCCTATCGCATCAATGTGCGTGCTCATTTGGCATATTTTGATTTTGACGTCGTCAATTTGATTTCATTATGGACATCATCAATCCTAATCAATGATGGAATTAGGGTTTTGTCCTCTTATCAATCTTATCATCTTGCGATTGATTTGTCATCGATCGTTGTCATTTTCAATCTTGTCGTTTTTCGATCGATTTGTCATCAATCATTGTCATTTTCAATCTTGTCATTTTGCGATCGATTTGACATCGATCGTCATCCTTCTCAATCATGTCAATTTGGATCAATTAGTCATTGTTCCTCATCAATTGGTGCATTTATCAATCAAATCATTTGTCAGCATTGGTCCTTTGTTAATCAGAATCATGATCGAATCGATATCAATTATCTTTTGTCAAGACCTAATTGTCGTCCTTGCATTTCTAATTCATCTTCTAGGGTTTTATGATTTATTCATTTAACCTTGTTTGTCATTTTCCCTCTAGGTTAAATAATTTATTTATTTATCCTAAGTCTTCTTGTCACAATTAAATATTTATTTAATTGGCTAACTAATTCCTTCGCTCTTTGTGAATTAATTAATGAATGAAAAATTATTAATTAATTTACCTAATTTTCCAATTTACTAATTTCTCCTAATTCCTAATTTTCTAATTTTCATCAATTTTCTAATTTCCTAATTTCTAATTCATCTAATTTTTCTATTTTCTCTAGTATTTCTCCTAATTTCATGGGAATGACATAGTAAATTTGTCATAATTGTCAATCAATCAATTTTGACATAGCAATTTGTCATAATTTATCATAATTATCAATCAATCAATTTCGCATAGAAAATGTCAATTTGTCATAATTTGTCATATTTGTCATTCTTGATTTGAAATTTCCTTTCAAATCTCTTCATGCTAATTTTGTCTTTTCTCCAATTTATCTATAAATAGGATGAATTTCTTCAATCCCAATTAATCACTTTTTCGAATCAATCCCCGAATCAATCACGCTTCTAGTATTCTTGCGCTACCGTCTTGTCAATCTTGCTTTCACATTAGGATTATGCACTTGAAGGTGAGATCCACAAAACAAAGCAATTTGAAGGAGAAAGAAGGACAATGGAGAATCATGGAGGAGACATCTATATTTGTGATGGTTTGCATTTGAATTGAATGTTTCATTTCCATATCTCTATTGAATGTTTGTAGGCTTTGTTATCACTGCAATTTAGTTTTCATGATTGAGCTAGGCTAATATCGATTTGCTTTGATGATTTCCAAATTCCTATCTACATAAACAAATTGATTCAAGTATGACCATTGGATTACATAACAATCTCTACACATCATTCAAGATAGCCTCGACCGCTCCTTGGTCACCGCTTCATCGAACTTAGTAACTCATCATGCATTTTACATTACATGCAATATAATTTCTCATTTCCAAGATAAAAACTATTATCTCAACGCACCAAAAACACTTTGGAACTCTTCTCATACAAGATGCATACGTGTCATAATCATTACCGCTCATCATTAGATCATAAACAAATATAACAAACTTCATCGGTTAGGGTTTATGAAATCAATAGGTAGGGTTTGTTAGATTCAATGATAGTCCCAAAGACACTGAGAGGAGGGGTGAATTGGTGTCTAACTGGTTGAATGAATATTTAAGCTTATTTATAACTTTGCAACCCAAAACAGTGTATCGGTAAACAATAATTAATGCAGTAAACACAAATAATAGAGACAACATAGAAACACACCATAACACAAGATATTTTAACGAGGAAACCTGGTGTGGGAAAAACCTTGGTGGGATTTGTGACCCATAATATTTACTCGCTGGCCAATGAATAAATACTACTTGCAATAGGGGCCCGCACATGCAAGGAGGCCAATAGCCTAGTGCTCACTACTCAATGAAGAGTCTCACTGACTACAAAATGGATAATTAAATCCAATACATTGTACTACTCAAAACAACATCTCTAATGCTAGGTTTAGTACCGGTTTAAGCTTAGATAGATACCTTAACCAAAAATCTTCGCTGCCACTAAACACCTATCTTTTACCATACATATCATTACAACCTGATCTATAAGATCTCATACGTATATGATTCTTTTAAAATATACCATGTCGGCTTACAAAAGATAATTATATTATAATAAACAAAACTTCATCCCATGTCGGCCTGAGTGCTGGTATGATTTGTTGCCGATGTAATCTAAATGCCGGTGCATGTAGAAACCTATTGTCGGTTAGTTGCCAGTTGGTTGCCATCAATGACAACATCAACTATTCTCATATGAGTGTAGAATGCCAACAATCTCCCCCTTTGGCATTGATGGCAACACTCATGAGAAAAATCAAAACTGTTATCCCAAAACTAAAATCCAAAAAGATGTGCTCCCCCTGCGAAAGTGATCTTCTCTGAACATGCATTTTTCTCTCTACTACTTCCCCTTTGACATCAATGACAAAGGATGTCATAAATAATCAAAAGAGTACAAAAATGCTACCTCAAGGTCTGTAACCGATTGGGTACTATCTAAAAAATATCCGCCAAAACCAGATTCAAACTCTGCATAAACTTGTTATTGTTAGTTAGAGTTGCCTCAGTCTGTTGGATCATACCAGTGAGATAGTGCATTTGCTGCTTCGGTGATCATTCTCCAATAATTATTGCCTTAGTCATTTCATCTCTCTGAGTAATAAAACTATCTAACCTTGGACCAAGTTTATTCTTTAGTTCCCAGGCTTTGGACCTTATTCTTGCCTTTTCTTTCTCAAGTTTCTCCAACTTCTCCTCAAAAACTGCCATTTCCTGCTCAAAAACTGAGATAAGTTTAAATGAACCCATCATATTATCTACAATGTCGTCAATTTATTTTTGTGTCTTCTTAACCTCCTCATTAATGTCCTTTATCAAATAGTGAGGTTTACATGCTTCTCTATATAACTCCTTGTAATCCAAAATTGTAGAATTAAGTACCGGTAAAAGTGTACCCAAGTGATCGGTACATTTCTTTATAGTGTTATCAAAGAATGTATTTTTCTCTTTTTCAACTCTCTCCTTAATGGTATCCTCAATCACCTTTTCTAGAGTTATGACATTATCAGCAATGAATTTGGACAATGTGTCCAATTTACCTAAAGAATCATTAATGTGCTCTATCTGACAAATAGGTCAATCATCTTCAGGATAGGTAATGTGTTATCAATTGCCTTAAATGCTAAGGCATTGCAATCTATTATTCTCTTCATAGAATCCAATAGAACCTCTTTTATGTTAGTAGGTCTAAATTCACCTGTAGATGTGCTTAGATCTGCTATGGGTTTCTTTTCAATAGATGTTTTTTCAATTACCTTCACTATATCCTCTTTATTTCCATCAGATGCATCCACTTTACTTACATTTTCTTTCGGTGGATATGTTTGTGTATGTACCTCTACCTTTGATAGTTTCTTAATTTGATTAAGCACCTCTGCAATTGCCAGTTTCCTAGACTCAACATGAACCTCTACCTCAAATTATTTCTTAGACCGTATAACTGTCGGTTTCTCTGATTCTGATTGCCCTGTGTTAGTTGTCTTATCCTCTATAGGTTTCTTAGTTACTGGTTGCTCTACTTGGGTTTGTTAGTTCTGATACTTAATGAAAAGTACAAATGCCAATAGCTAACAAGATGAGAGGGGGGGTGAATCATACAAACTTAAACTTCCATAAAATCAATAGATTCAACGTCAGTAACTTATACTTCAGCAACTTAACCAAAAAACTACTAAACATGCAAACTTATGAACACATAATCATAATAACACTCATAACACTAGATTTAACGTGGAAACCCAAATAGGGAAAAACCACTGTGGGATTTTGGACCCACTAAGAAATATACTCTTTTAGAGTATGCTCAGTTAAAATCAAATCCTGTTAAAAATTACAAACACATTGCTAGATGTGACCCAGTTAAGGGATTTCCCTCAGATCTATTAGGATCTTCACTTTGTTAGAAGTGACCTTGTCAAAGTATTTCAAACACTCATTTAGAATGTTACCTTGCTAGAGGGTTTACATATAAGACTATTAAGTCCACTCGGTTAAGAGATTTTCTGTCAATTACAAAATAACAGTAATAAAAATCTATCTGCAACTTCACATCTAAAATGCTAAAGCAGATTCTTATTTGCTCAGAACAATCTAGTCATAGGACTTATCTTGTCCCTCTGTTGGGCTTTCTACTCTATTATTCAAACAAGTCTTCAAGCTTCTGTGCTCGGTAATCACTATGTAGCATCCCTGTGCATACACTTGCCCGAATACATTGTTTATCAACAATTCCTTATTTATAAACAATTGCTAACCATTGAATCTCCTTGATCACATTTCCCATGATCAATATTAGCCATTAGATCTTCAAACTTGACTAGGTTCAATATATCCTTCCGATCTGAAAATGTTTTACCTTACCTCAGGACTTTCTTTCCTATCTTGGAACTTTCACAAGGTTATTGCGGTTCAATCTGCGTTGTAGATCTTCCTGCCGATTTTCCTTTGCCATAGATCCTTAACAAACTTCATGCATGGCATGCCAATCATTTATACATTTCTAGCTAATCATTGTCCTTTATTAGATAATGCTTTTATCCATCCAATGCACACTATCATAACTCAGTTGCAACTTGGTAAATACTAAACTTTACTCGGTAGACATTTTTCCTTCATTAACCGATATCGATAACCTTAGGGTTTATCGACTAGGTTCCTAAGGGTTTACCGACTAGGTTCTTTGCTTGGTTGCATAGTATAGTATTAACCTTACAATCAACAACATATGTAGGATATCAAAACAATCTAAACATCATGATCTCATCATTGTCTAACTCGGTAATAGTTGCCCATTGAATAACTTATTCCTCCCTTTATTCATCACATTCTTTTTGTGTCTTTTACCGACATCTTAATTCTCTTCTAATCAATCTTCTCAAGATATGGCAACATCATACTAAATCAGATAATCAATTTCTTGACATCAATGAAAAAATAATGTTATAAAGATAGTTATCATCCTTCTTCAATTATATCAATAATCTTCAACAACGTCCTCAATATCCTTATTGAATATCAACAATCTTTCTTACTGTAATTCCAACAATCACCCCCTTTGGCATTGATGGAAAAACCAACAATTAAATGGTAATACCAACAAGATATTCAAATTGATTTGGATTCAGATTGTTGTTAGACTTCTCCTATTATCCTTGATCTGTTGTCTTCTGAAGTCTTCTCCATTTTTGCAATCTACTCCCCCTGTCATTAGTCTTCTGTTATTTCCATCATTTAGGGATTTACCATGCAATCAACCATTTAGTCTTCTCCCTCTTTGACAACAATGCCAAAAAATAAAAGAACTAAATCATGATTTCTTACTCTGTGAAGTGATTTGTGTTGTTGTGTAATATCTGAGTCTCGATCAGATCAACTTGTCTATATTCACTTTTTCCTGTACAACTTTAGGTGACCTCCTAACATGCGTAAATCAACATCAATCCACACATAATATTCTTTAGATTCATCAAATTGATTCTTTCACCGAACTCGGTCAGTGAGTAGAAGATAGGGGTAGGACCCCTAAATTGCTTCTGAGATACTCAAAAGTGTCCCTTGGTAGTGGCTTTGTGAAGATGTCTACTAATTGCTCCTTTGAACTGATATATTCTAGCACAACTTTTTTCTCTTGAACTTCTTCTCTGAGATAGTGATACTTTATAGATATATGCTTTGTCTTAGAGTGCATTACCAGATTCTTTGAAATGTTAATGGCACTAGTATTATCACAGAATATAGTTACTGGCTTGGTAACTTTCTCATTTATACCTTCCAATAGTTGTTTGATCCATGTTATATTGGTACAATTCAATGTTGCAGCAACATATTCAGCTTCTGTTATAGATTGAGAAATACATCCTTGTTTCTTGCTAAGCCAACTTACTAGTCTTTCTCCCAAAAGGAAAGCTCCACCACTTGTGCTTTTCCTATCATCTATGTTGCCTACCCAATCAACATCAGTATAAACTTTTAAATCAAAATTATTCCTCTTTTAATACACTAAGCCATAATCTTTAGTGCCTCTCAGGTATCTAAAAATTCTCTTGATTGCTGTCATATGGGTTTCCTTGGGATCTGCAGAGAATCTTGCTACAATTCCCACTGCATGTGCTATATCTGGTCTACTATGCACAACATATTGCTATTTTCCAATCATAGATCAGTAAAGTGTCTCATCAACAGATACAGATTCATCATTCTTTGATAATTTATAGTTAGTAGTCATAGGAGTACTTACTGGTTTAGAATCCTCCATTCCAAATTTCTTCAAGATTTCCTTTATGTACTTGGATTAAGTAATAAAAATCTCATCTTTCATTTGCTATATCTATAAACCTATAAAATACTTTATCTCACCGATTAGTGACATCTCAAATTCTTTGCACATTTCATTTCCAAATTTCTTGCATAAGGAGTCATTACCACAAAATATAATGTCATCAACAAATATGGCTAAGATCAGTATGCCATTGTCCTCATCTTTCTTCATGTACATTGTTATTGTTTTCACTTGTCCTTATAAAACCAATCTTGATTAAATAAGAGTGAAATCTTTCATACCATGCTCTAGGTGCTTGTTTCAGACCATATAAGGCTTTGTTTAGTTTGCATACCTGATCTTTACTCTTGTCTTCAACAAATCCTTGAGGTTGTTCAATGAAAACTTCTTCTTCTAGTATACCATTCAAAAATGCAGATTTAACATCCATTTGATATACCTTGAAATTTTTGAAAGTAGCATATGCCAACAATGTTCTTACTCCCTCAAGTCTAGCCACAAGTGCAAAAGTCTCACCATAATCTACTCCTTCTTCTTGAGCATAACCTTTGCAAACTAGTCTTGCTTTGTTGTGAATGACCTCACCTTTTTCATTTAGCTTGTTTCTAAAAATCCACTTAGTACCGATTACATTTTTGTCCTTTGGTCTTGGGATTAGTGTTCATGTGTCATTCTTCTTTATTTGATCAATTTCTTCTATCATAGCATTTACGCAATCTTCACTATTAAATGCCTCTTTCACTATTCTCGATTCAAATTCAGAAATTAGACATGTGTTCTGTCTCAGTTTGTTTCTTGTCATCACTGGATCATCTCTATCTCCTATAATCTGACTTGATGCATGATGTCTTCTGACATATTTTGCCAATATAGGCTTGGTAGGTTCTGTATGATCTTCTTCATCACTCGGTAACTGGACATTATCTTCATTTTCTTCAGCAGCTTTCTCGGTAGGACTTCTCACTTGAACATAAACAAATTCTTTATAATCTTCTGGTTCTTTGGAATTTCCTTCATCATTTCTTTCTACAAATTCATCAATTTTCACATTTGAACTTTCCACTACTTTGTTAGATGATTTGATCAGACATTTAAATGCTTTACTTCTAGAAGAATAACCAAGAAATGTTCCTTCTTCACTTTTCTGATCAAACTTTCCATTTCTGTCATCTTTGTGAACATAGCATCTACTTCCAAAGATTTTAAAGTAACTTACATTAGGTTTCTTTTCATACTAGATCTAATATGGTGTCTTCATAGTTCCTTTCTTCAATTGAACTCGATTCAGGGTGTAAACTACAGTGCTGATTGCTTCTCTCCAAAATGTTTGAGGTACCCTCTTTTCTATCATCAGGGTTCTTGCACAATTCACAATTGATCTATTTCTTCTCTCGGCTATCCCATTTTGTTGAGGTGTTCTCGGTGCAAATACTTGCCTCTTTATACCATGATCATTGCAGTATAAGTTAAATTCATCAGAAGTGAATTCTCCTCCTCTATCAGATCTAAGACATTTCAGTTGTCTTCTTGTTTCATTTTCAACTCTTGCCTTGTACCATTTGAACATTTGAAAAGCTTCTAATTTTTCTTTTAAAAACATGACTGATATCATCCTTGAGTAATCATCCACAAACAATATGAAATATTTATCACCATAATAACTTTGAACTTTCACAGGACCACAAAGATCAGTGTGTACTAGATCTAAAATTCCTTTAGAAGTGTAGGACTTACTTATAAAGCTTGATCTTGTCATCTTACCCATCTGGCATCCTTGACACATAGCATTCTCAGGTTTTTCAAGACTCGATGGACCTCTTACTCGGTGCTTCTTACTTATTTTGATCAGATTATCAAAATTTACATGAAAAAACCTTTTATGCCATAACCAGGTATCATCTATCTTTGCATAAAGACACTTGTTCTGAGTTGAGTCAAGATGAAATGTATTATCTTTTGTTTGTGTCCCGATAACAGCTAACTTTCCATGCTTGTCATGAACTTTGACAATTCCTTTTTGAAATTCTATTTGGTATCTCGTATTGTTTATCTGTGCTATACTCAACAAATTGTATTTCAAACCTTCAACCTAGTATACATCATCACATTTAGCATTGTCAAGAAGTGTTATAGATCCTTTACCTTTTACCAGACATGGTGCATCATTACCAAATCTTACATAGCCTCCATCATAGTCTTCTAATTTAACAAACTTGTGTTTATCACCTGTCATATGATGTGAGCATCAACTGTCTATGATCCAAGAATCATTATTATTTATGTGAGATATTAGGGCTTTTTCTTCATACCTTTCTTCATTAGATCCAAATTTAATAGCCACATAAACAACTTCCTTAGTATCATTTTCATGAGATTTGTCATCGTTGGATTCCTCATCTGCTACTAGACATGTCTTTCTATCTCTCCTTCTGAAGTCTCAGTGTCCTCTATATTGGTTATCTTTCTGCCTGTTATCTCGGTATTCTCTCTTTTCACTAGATTCTTTGTCAAGGCAGTTAGAAGCCATATGTCCTATTTTATCACAATTGAAAATTTTTTAAAGGTAGCTTTCCTTTATACTTACCTTTTCCTCTCGGTAACCTTCTGGCTAATAATGCTTCAAATTCTTCTTGCTTCTTGATTTCCTCATATAGTTTGTGCACTTTTTCCATGTTCTTATGAAATCTTTCACTTGTTCCACTGTGATCCCCTTCAGAGTACTTACTCATTCTATCATTGTAATCATCAGATTCACCAATATGAAAAGAACTAAAAGCAGATTCTACTTTATTTACCGAAGACCCAATATTATCAAAATTACTTATCTCAAATGCATGTAGCTTACTAATAGTAGCATCCAAAGAAACTGGCATGTTAGGTACAGACCTCAATTCATTGATTGTAGAGACTCGAATAGCATAAGTTGGTAGAAGGGTTCTCAACAACTTACTTGTTATATCCTTTTCTTCAATAGTTCCACTTGCTCCTTTAGTCTTGTACTGTATTGGGTTATGTTATCACCTTCATTCATCCTCATGGATTCAAGTTGTCCTCTTAGACTATCTACTTTTTCTCTTTGAACATGTTCATCACCTCCATACATAGATATGAGCTTAGTCCACATTGCTTTTTCATCATTACAGCCTTCTAGATCATTAAACTCTGAGTCGGTCAATGCTAATGTTATTTCAATCATAGCTTGAATATGTTCTTGCTTTGCCTTAATCTCTTCCAAGGTCATAGGGTTGGTGCTCAGTACAATGTAATCATTCTCTAGATAATATGTTGCATATTCTCCAATTCCTGATAAATGTAGCTTCATCCTTTTCTACCATGTGGAGAAACTTGACTTGTTCAACTTCGGTGCATCCCTTTTATACATCTTCGGATCTTTGCCTCAAGTACCTTTAAACTTTTTCTTCCAGAGTCCAAAGCTCTGATACCAATTGTTAGTTCTGATACTTAATGAAAAGTATAGATGCCAATAACTAACAATATTAGAGGGGGGAGGGGTGAATCATACAAACTTAAACTTCCATAAAATCAACAGATTCAACCTCGGTAACTTATACTTCAACAACTTAACCAAAAAACTGCTAAACATGCAAACTTATGAACACATAATCATAATAACACTCATAACACCAGATTTAATGTTAAAACCCAAGTAGGGAAAAACCACTATGGGATTTCAGACCCACTAAGAAATATACTCTTCTAGAGTATGCTCGGTTAAAAGCAAATCTTGTTAAAGATTACAAACACATTGCTAGATGTGACCCGATTAAGGGATTTCCCTCATATCTATTAGGATCTTCACTTTGTTAGAAGTGACCTTGTCAAAGGATTTCAAACACTCATTTAGAATGTTACCTTTCTAGAGGGTTTACATATAAGACTATTAAGTCCACTCGGTTAAGATATTTTTTGTCAATTACAAAATAACAGTAATAAAAATCTATCTGCAACTTCACATCTAAAATGCTAAAGTAGATTCTTATTTGCTCAAAACAATCTAGTCATAGGAATTATCTTGTCCCTCTGCTAGGCTCTCTACTCTATTATTCAAATAGGTCTTCAAGCTTCTATGCTCAGTAATCACTATGTAGCATCCCTATGCATACACTTGTCCGCATACATTGTTTATCAACAATTCCTTATTTATAAACAATTGCTAACCACTAAATCTCCTTGATCACATTTCCCATGATCAATCTTAGCCATCAGATCTTCAAACTTGACTAGGTTCAATATATCCTTCTGATCTAAAAACATTTTACCTTACCTTGGGACTTGCATTCCTATCTTGGAACTTTCACAAGGTTATTGCGGTTCAATCTGCGCTGTAGATCTTCCTGCCAATTTTCCTTTGCCATAGATCCTTAACAAATTTCATGCACGACATACCAATTATTTATACATTTCCAACTAATCATTGTCCTTTATTAAATAATGCTTTTATCCATCCAATGTGGACTCTGATAACTTAGTTGCAACTTGGTAAATACTAAACTTTACTCGGTAGACATTTTTCCTTCACTAACCGATGTCGATAACCTTAGGGTTTACCGACTAGGTTCTTTGCTCAGTTGCATAGTATAGTATTAACCTTACAATCAACAACATATGTAGGATATCAAAATAAGTTAAACATCATGATCTCATCATTGTCTAACTTGGTAATAGTTGCCCATTGAATAACTTATTCCTCCCTTTATTCATCACATTCTTTCTCTGTCTTTTACCAACATCTTAATTCTCTTCTAATCAATCTTCTCAAGATATGGAAACATCATACTAAATTGAATAATGAATTTCTTGACATCAATGATAAAATAATGTTATAAAGATATTTATCATCCTTTTTCAGTTATATTAATAATCTTCAACAAGCTCCTCAATATCCTTATTGAATATCAACAATCTTTCTTACTTTAATGCCAATAGGGCCGGTATCTCAGTGTTATGAGATTCAACAGTTTGTGTCGGTATCTCAATCTCCTGAGAGTCTACAGTGTGTGCTAGTTTCTCAGAGATCTTGTTGTCTTTGACATCATTTGCCTTAACCTCTCTAGTTTCTTTGTACACAACAATATTTATATCTTGAGTATCTACATTCAATGTAAAAAAGTATCTCAGACTCTGGGTTAGTATTATCATGAGTTATACCTTTAGTATCCATATCCGATGGATTAGCTATATGTACTAGTGATAGTGGAGTTAATGGAGGGGTGTCCTGAGCCAATGGGGGGATGTTATCGGTTACTTTTATAGTAGGTACAACACATATTTTACCTTTTCCCTTATCTTTCTGATATACCTTGAACGTATTTTCCACTTTCATTATGTTTCTTTCCTCTTGCTTTTCCTTCTCAACAAAAAATATGTCCCATTTATCTACAGTCTCATCTGCAATTTCCTTAACCCTTCCAACCATCAGGCTTACTTGCCGGTGTCCACTGACAAATACTGACCGGTTTGCTTCAGATGTAAGATCATCTATCTCTTCCTTAGAGTGTACTGGATGTACAACCAAGAGTGCTTCAACTTTCAATTTCTTATCCAATTCCATCATAGATAGCCTTTTAGCTTCTAATCTCATGTGTAAATCATTGGGTAAATCATCAATTACTTCTATCAAAACTTTCTTGTAGATATCCAAATGTAAAATAATTCTTTCTTTAATAGTTTTTTTGTTAGAATCCTTAAAAGAATTATACCATTTATTTACATTTACCAGATTACCTTCCTATGTAATCTCATTTAGTAGATCATCTAGTGTAGGGGTAACCGGTGTCTATTTCTTCTTTGGTGTAAGTTTCTTCTACAGTTTCGTAACTTCCTATTGCTTTTTCCTTAGTGTCCTTGTTTTCTTAGGAGGAGGAGAAGGTACCGATGGGGTTTTCCTTTTCCTTTCCACTCTCTTAAACTCAACAGCCTTGCCATTGTCAGTATCAGGAGATGTTACAACTTGTGAAACATGTGCTTCTGGTTGTACTCCTTTAAGCTCACTAGCTGATATACCACTGATATTCATGACATTTTCCTTAATTTCACTGGCCTTCTTAGAGGCATCTATGATAAACTTGTCTCTTTTCTTCCTTTCTTTCTACATAGATACATTACTTGCAATAGTTTTTGCATTACCAAATATTCCTTTAGATGGCTCCCTAGGTGCATCAAGTAGGGCTTTTGCATATGTTTCTAGAATAGGTAGGTCTACCTCATAACCCATCTCAGTAACCCAAATAGTTCTAGGGCTTATTGCTTCCATCCAAGTCTCATCTCGCTTAATGACAAAACAAATTTGCTTGTCATATTTATCAACTATGCTCTGCGGTAGTCTCTCTCTCACTCTCATCTTAGTTTGAAATGTTTTGAAGAATTCTACAGTGTTCTTATCACAGTTAGTGCCCATACCGGTGAAATATTCTTGTATTTGTTCTCCTACCAGAATGTCATAACCAAAATCCTTGTGACCTATGTCTGGTATCTCTTTGGTAAAGTATAGCATTAAAAATACTACTAGGTTCCCAAAACAGAAAGTACCTTTCTTATCTCCCTTAATCTTGTTCAAATTATCAATTAGTTCATCTTTAAGCCATTCACAAACATCTATCTTAGAATTATTGTTCACCATCTCATATGCACTGTGAATACAAAGTCTAGAAATCAAATTCAGTCTATTGGCATGTATTGTTTTATATCCAAGTATCACACTAACATATCTCACATTTATATCCTTGACATCATTGACTCTAAGTGACCTGCTATCAGATGTGGCTCCGGTTAAGCTTTTTACACTCTTGTTAGGTATTTTCTCAGTTTTAGCAGGCCTACTACCGGTTGAGGGTAAACCAGTAACTGCCTTAATTGCTTCCTTGGTTATCTTGCAAATAGATTCTAACCATATGAACTCTCCATGGACTCTGCTCAGTACAAGTCCTACAAATTCCTTTGGAAATTTGGGAATGTTCAGTATTTCTACAAAGCCTAAGTCTTCCACAATCTTATGTTCAGGTTTAATCATACCTTATTCATCAATAATAACCTCATTAAACATTTTCTTCAAATCCCCAGTTGCTAGGTTTTCTATGTTGCAATGTATGTAGATTCTAGGGTCTTCTTCAAATGCTACACCCTTCAGAATTTTCAAAAAAGCTCCGACACAATCATCCTGCTTTGCAATCTCAGGGATAATCTTAAACACGGGCCTAGGGTGTTTGATGTTTTCAACAATGATAGGTTTTTAAATACCTTTTAACTGAATTTCTCTGAATGCCTGAAAAATCACTTTGCAGCTTCATCTTAGGATGTCGTTGCTCAGTTTCATTCTCTTTGATTGTTTGAATGCTTGGTGAGTCAAAATGAGGGTTTTTAGCTGCTTTATAGCCAAAATGGTTCTTTAAAACCACATTAAATGCTCACCGGTTAAGTGAAAACTTAACACATCTGTCGGTAAAGAAGAAATGTATCTTCTCACCATCAACTGAGGGTAAAATGCATGAGTTTCAATTTGCTGCAACACCCCCTAAGGATTATTCCTTAGTTAGATGAAGAATCTCCTACTAGTGGAGGGTTACTCTATTCTACTCTATTCTACTGGTGCAGAGATAGATTCATCAACTTTCTGATCTTCCTTCTTAATCCATTGTTTTGAAAAATCTTACTTTATTTCATTTACCTTTTCTTTTCCCTTCACACTAGATCCTGTATTGTTTGCCAGTATAGTCTTGCTTCTACAAAATTTTGCAATATGTCCAATCTTGTTACACAAGTTACATTATTCCTCTGAATATCTTTTCCATAACCTTGACTGGTTTGTGATCTGCATTGATTAGATGCCCAAATCTACCACAAACATAGCATTTCACATTCATTTTGCAATTTTCTGAATTATGACCAACTTTGTTGCATTTGGAACATTGACCGGTGGGTGAGTTTGTATTCTGATTATTTCTAAATCTACACTCATTTTCTCTATGACCATATTTGTTGCAATTGAAACATTTCCCATTAAATTTATAAGCATTAGGTTGTCTTACCGGTTTGTTCTAATCTTGATTATTTGCAACACCAAAGCTTTCTCCAATTTAAAATCCAAGTCCAATTGTATCTCCATCAGGTTTCTATCTTTTTAGCATGTCATCAAGTCTTTCTGAACTTTTCTTGAATTTGTCTTTGTGTTCATTTGCAATGATCAACTCATTTTCCAGAATTCCAATTTGTCTCACAAGCTCATCTTTATCATGTTTCATGTGAATCAAATTTTTCTTTAGCATATCAATTTCATGACTGAGTCTCATATTTTCATTTCCTACATCATTAAGTCTCCTAGTCAAGTCTTCTTCATTCTTCTTCCTATATTCAATATCCTTACATAACCTCATAGTCATATCTTGCATTTCATTCTTCATATTGCTGTTCTCTTGCCTTAACTTATTTGCAATGTCTCTAAGAGTTTCCTTTTCATCATCATCATTCTATATTTTCTCATGAAGTTCCATTCTCTTATTTTGTGCAATAACTAGGTTCTCCTGAAGTCCTTTAATGAATTCCTTAGCAGTCCTCAGATCATCTTCAAGTTTGATATTCTTTAATTTTTCTGCATTAAAATCTTCAAGAGCACCTTCCAATTGTTTTCTTAAGTTCTCCATCTGTACTGGTTTCAGAATCTTCTTCAAGTTGTTAGGCTTTTGCAAATAAAGGACCAGGCTCTCATACCAATTGTTAGTGTAAATGTCTAAAAATGGTCAACACTTGTGGAGTCATACTTTAACATTTGCACATTGCCTTATTTTAGGGTTCTTGCTTCGCATTAACATTTCTTCTATGTTGCGCACTTGGTCTTTATCATTTGCGAGCATCGAGTCCTTCTTCTACATTCCTCATTTTTATCACTTTTGAATTAGGTCTTGTCGATAGCAATCTTCAGTCATGATTTTGGTTGATCTTATCCTGTCGCATCATGGTGCATGCTCATTTATCATCATTTTGGACATTGTCAATCCTAGTCGATGATAGAATTAAGGTTTTGTCCTCTTGTCAATCTTTCAATCATCTTTAGCTTGTTAGTAATCATTTGTGATTATCACCTTGTCAATCTCATCATTTTGTGATCGATACGTCATCGATCCTTGTCCTTGTCAATCTCATTATTTTGCCATCGATTCGTCATCGATCCTTGTCCTTGTCAATCTTGTCATTTCACAATCGATTCATCATCAATCCTTGTCCTTTTCAATCATGTCAATTTGGATCGATTAGTCATTGTTCCTCATCAATTGGCGCCTATCAATTTGATCTCCTTGTCAATCTTGGTCAATTTGTCATTGATTTTTGTCAGCCAATCTCAATCATTTATCAACATTGGTCCTTTGTCAATCAGAATCATGATCGAACCTACATTAATTTCTTATTGTCTTGACCTAATTCCTTGTCCTCTTATTTCTAGGGTTTTATGATTTGTTCATTTAATCCTTTTCTTCTTCTTTGTGGGTTAAATAAATCTATTTATTTAGTCCTAGGTCTCTTTCATGAATTAATTAATGGATGAAAACCTATTAATTAATTCACCTAATTTTTATTTCTCCTATTTTCTTTAATTTTTCTAATATTTCCCCTAATTTAATTCCCTGATTTTCTCCTGTGTTTATGCTTCCATTTGTTGCAATCACGGAGGCTATTTTCTCTCTTCCCTTTTGTCATGGGAATGGCATTTCAATCTTGTCATAATTTGTGCATAATTTGTCATACACCTTGCATAGAAATTGTCATACATTTGTCATAATTTTTCCATTCTTGATTTGAATTTCCTTTCAAATCTCTTCATGCTAATCTTGTCCTTTCTCCAATTTGTCTATAAATTGGATGATTTTCTTCAATGAAAAGGGAGAATCAATCACATTTTTGAGTAACCTAATGCTAAAAATGCACTTGTAGGTGAGATCCACATCAAATTTGAAGGTGAAAGAAGAACAATGGAGCCACATGAAGGAGATATCTACATCGGTTTGTTTCAATTTCATTTGATTTCAATATCTTGTCTTTATGTCTTCATTGATTGGATTGGGATTGCTTTCATAGCAGCTTTAGGTTTTGTGGTTGTCCTAATTGCTATTGTTTTGATGATTTTCAATTTCCTGATCTACATTTTTTGGTGAACCCGACGTGAACTAACCCCTTAACCATGTTTTGAGTGCTTTTGAGCTATTTGCAAGTAAAAAACTCAAGAAACAAGGTGACTCGAAGCTTTCTAGACACTTTTGCGCCTGTATTGATGTTTTCTGCACCTATGTTTGAGTTTTATGCGCCTATGTTTGAGTTTTTTGTGCCTATGTTTGAGTTTTTTGCGCCTGTGTTGATTGGTTTTGTGCCTGTGTTGAGGCATTCTATGCCTGTGCAAGGCCAGAAATAGAGGTGAAATCAGTTGTTTTTACTCACAAATTTGTTTGTTTTCATTCTATTTCTTGCATTCTAGTTTTTCTTTGGTACTAGTTCTCTGTGCAGCATCTTGGCGTTACATGTGACGAAGACTAAAAATGCAACTACGAATGAATCTTATGTAGGACGCAGTCAAAGAATCTCATTAAAACATCTTGCTTGCGATTTTTAAAGTAGTTGCACATTTCATTTCTTAAAGGTTAATGAACACCATGCATGCTTTGTCTGTTTTAAATTTGATTGCATGTTTTAACCCTTAGAACTAGGCCTGCCTCCCGATTTGCCTGGCACTTTGCACAGGCATTGGTGAGAGGGAATGACCCAAAGTGGTGATAGGATAAAGCCAAGCTCTTCCGAACCACTCTAAATAACTATGGATGCAATGAAATTTGTAGACAATGGGTGCTGGAATGGTATTGCGATGATTTATTCGCCGGATCAATACCCACCTGAACGGATGCCCTTACTAGAATCTCTTGTTTTTAGATGCCAAAATCCTTCGATTTGTTGGCTCAGGCATTGTGATACATGCATATCGAAGACACCTCTCATGTACTCCTTAGTTAGAGATAGCAAGTTCTTGGGAAGTGATGCCCCTTGAACTTGAAGCTTGGTATGCCCAAGAAGTGAGTTCACTGTAAGGGGGAGCCAATGCTACCAAGCATCTAGCTATCCGACTGAGTGTTGTATTTTATGGTTAGAGGATTCAATAGATATTGGATTTGTTGTGAATGTGCTTAATTGTCTCGAGTCAAATTCAAACAAACATTTTGTCTTTCGTGTTTGTCAAAAGTTAAATCAAAAACAAACTTTCAAAAGTGCTCATAATCAACTTGGGTTTTCAAAATCAACAACCTTCAATTCAAAACAAAATCCAAACAAAAGTCCAAATTTGTCCAAGTATTCATCCAACATTTGAACATGGCTTGTCAAGACATTGAATATCTTTGTTTCAAAATTCATGTCACTTTAGGCTAGGTTTTGCATACTCCAACTTAGGTCCTAGGACATATTGTCATCTCCCTTCATTTTAGTCCTTTTCATTGCAAGCGTCCTCATTTTGCACTTAGGTTCAAAATCATTTCCCTAAGTTTGCATTTCATTGTCATATCCAAGCTAGATTTCCATTTAGATGACATTCATGCATTATCCTTGTCATGCTAAAATTAGATCTTGCCTAGGTTGTATTTTGCATATTCCAAGTCATTGGTCTTCACATATCCTTATCATTGTATTGTCATCTTGTCTTGGCTTCATCTTGTCATATCATATCCTTAGATCATTTTCATGTCATATCCTAAGTCATTGTCATAATCATTGCCTTCTTGCATTTAGTCTCAAAAATTTGGTTTGTCAAACTTAAAAAAATTCAAAACTTTGGATGATACCCTAAGTTGTTGTTAGGGAGTCTTGACCTTGTCTAAAATTTGTCCTTTCATTAATATCATTTTTGTCAAACCTAGCTTAGTATCCAAGCATATAGGTGAGACATTGTCAATTTGTCCTATTGTCATTTGGTCCTTTGTCCTTTAACGTCTTGGCTTCATTTCAACTTCCCAAGGTTGAGTCTTTAGGTTTGCATTCCAAAAAGTTTGTCCAAATCTTGAAAAACAACAAAAACATAAGTTGCATTCTTGCCATAGATTGTATTTTCATATATTTAGGTTGCATTTAGTTGCATATCATACATCATCCTTTTAAAATCAAAAAAATCCCCAAAGATATTGCATTTGCATAGTGACATGCCTGTTGAAACAAGGTCAAAATCTAAGAAGATGGGCGAACCAACATATCAACCCGTTGACAACGTATCAAACTCACAATTTCAACCTAGTCAAACATTAAAAATTGAAGGTTCGTCAAACACATCATTACCACAATATGGAATGGCTCAACTTGGACCACCTCCATTATATGAGCCAGTGTTTGTACCCATGAAACTGGGATATGGGAGTGTTCCACCAACGCCAAGGGAAAATGCACCTTTTGACTGGAATCAACTGAACCTGCAACATGAAATTCAAACTCAAACTTTTTATGATGAAACAAGTCTCCAAATACAAAAAATAGAGGAGAAACTAGCTCGAGAAACAAAGATCATTGAACAAAAGGTGAAAAATAGTGAGAAGATTAGATCCCAAATGTCCAAAACATTTAAAAAATTTAAAGGTCCAAACCCAAACTTTGAGCCAATTGATGTAAGATCTCTTATTGAACAATCAAACATACCAGCTCTCCTCTCACAAATAGAGATGATGAAACAATTTTAAGAAAAGAGACAACAACATTATGTGCCTCCACAACAAGAACAAGAAGGTGTTTACTATCAATCACATTTTCAACCATCACAACCAATTGTTCAATAATTCCAACATTTCCAACAGACACAACCAATGGTCCAACATATACAACCAACACAACCAATGGTCCAATTTCAAGAAAAGAGACAACAACATTATGTGCCTCCACAACAAGAACAAGAAGGTGTTTACTATCAATCACATTTTCAACCATCACAACCAATTGTTCAACAATTCCAACATTTCCAATAGACACAACCAATGGTCCAACATATACAACCAACACAACCAATGGTCCAATATGTCCAACCAATTGTTAATTATTGACAACAAAATCAGTATCAACAACTACAATCACAAATTCAAAACAAAACTTGCAACATGCACCAAGCCAGATTTTGAACATGTCAAATCAATTTGATCAACATCTAGTTTGAAATCAAAACATGACATCAAACCAGAACCAACTCCTTTCCAAACAAGTTCAAATTCCAGATACAACTATGTCAAAACCTCAAAAGAAAGGTGGCCTTATTGCAAGGATCTTAAGGAAATTACCAAGTGAGTTTTTTGAGGAAGATCGAGATAATACACTTATGTCTAGCAATGCCTCATCCCCCCACAAACAAATTGACTCTCCAATGGCATCTATCCCTACACCTTTATAAGTTTCACAAGAACCTTCCATATTGTCCTCATCAAACAATACACCTAAGGATGAAATTATCCAAGGGCTATCCATAATTGATTGCAAAGATAATCCAATTCATGATGCACATCCTTGTCATGTTTCAGAAATACAAGACCCAATGCCACCATGCACTTTATTGCCATTACCTATTTTAGAGGACCCCGTTCAAAGTCCCTCTTCCTCATGTTCAAGCATTGATTCCTTGCCAAAATCCATCTAAAATGTTCAAAGTGCATTTCCTTCATGTCAAAACATTGATCCCTTGTCAGAATCCCCCATGCATATCCAAAGTCCAACCCCATGTCAGGAGGATAATTTAGAGCATGAAGAAACGTGTCTTGAAATAGATGAAGATCAAGATCTTGAAACCTTATCATCCCATCCAATTGTTGACTAGGATCTCATCTTCCCAAAAACTCATGATGATTCCCCTATTCTTGTCCATCCTATCCAAAGTCCTATTGACACTCCACTCCCTGAGGAAGATCAAGATATCCCAATCCATCCAATCCTAAACGATCCCCTTCCATTTCTTGAAAACAATGTCCTTTCAAATCCCATTGGCATTCCACTTCCTAAGAAAGATCAAGATATCCTTTCCATCCTTTATGATGATCCCATTAAAAGTCCAGAGCAAAGCAACTTTAAAGAGGATTCCAATGATCTTCCTCCTTGTCAAGATCAAATTATTCCTTTAAATCCTCCACAAGATCCTTTTGTTACTCCATCTCCTTGTCTTAATCCTCCATATACACTCCAAGATCTCATTTCTTTTAATGATCCCATTATTTCTCCCATTCCATCTCTTGAAGAGCCTGTCATTGAACCATGTCCACCACACAATCCTAATCCCCCTCATGATCCTAATCCTCCTCATGATTCTAATGTGTCAGTGCAAGATGTTCATGAACCCTCGACATACATAATGGGTTCTTCCCCTTTGGTGCAATCCGATCCACTTCATGATCTCATTATTTCTCTCATATCATATCCACCTAATAATGGACTTGCCTCTTTCTCTAAAAGAAAATAGTATCCTACAAGTCAAGATATTCATAAAGGCCAAGGGGTAGACCTTCACAAGAAAGAACACCTCAATATGAAAGAAAATGTTAAGGGTCATGTCTACACAACTCACTCTCAAGACGTTGGTATCCCTCCATCAAAATCAAAACATACACCTTCCCCATCATACTTTCCATCCATCTTAGGTCATTATATTCCTTCACCCTCTATGCAAGGTTAGCAAAGGCACAAATCCTTGAGTAAATTTCATCCATCCAAAAGAACTCCATTTCATTCATATCCATCCATGCATTCCTTTCCTCCTCCAAGCAATTTGGATGCCAAGTATAAAAGTCATAAGTCTAGAAATCCACATGTATTCAAGGATCAACATGTCCAATATAATCCACATGTTAAAACAAAGAAATTTTGATCTATAAAGCAAAGGAAAAATCCAAAAGGTCACAAAAGCCCATTGCTCAAAAACAAAAGTTAAAATCTATATGGGTTCCTAAATCCCTTGTGTTGGCAATGCACTCCAAGGAACCACAAAAGCATGAAAAATCAAAAACCATGTGGATCCCTAAGCGGCTCCTTGAAACACAAAAGCCTAAAGAAACATCCAACTTGGCATCCAAAGTTTCTATTCCTCCATCCAACCCTCTCAAATTTGTTCCTCCATCACCTTCTTCATCCATTTTGGGCCCTTATGTCCCAAATTCCCAAGCTATTCCTCCATCCAAATCTCATAATCTGAGATCCATTTTTCCTCCATCAATCCACCACCCGTCAAGGTGTGTTCCAATGTTGATCTTGCCTTCATTTCCATCTAGTGAAGCCGAATTCTTCCGATACCCTATCCATTATCCAATGCCTATTTTCCATCCTTCTATCCCTTTGATCCCATCCTTTGCATAAATCCTTTCCTTAATTTCATCTCTTTTTCCATGTCCTTATCCTACCAATGTCTTTGAGCATACTTTTAAATGTCATGGTCCATTTTTTTCAAGGCTACTATCCAAACAAAATAATGTTTGAGTCCTTCTTCCATCCCCTATCATGTGTCCATTTTCGACTAAAATGTCAAAATCCAAAAAAAAAAGTGAGAAAAAAAAAGACAAAAGAGAAAAAAAAGTAAAGCACAAATAATTTGTCCATTGGTGAAAACATGGAAAACAGGCACCTTGAGCAAGTACCATGATGAAAACCTGGCAAATAGGCATCATGCATAATCTATGAACTTCTTGCATATCGTACTTGGGGACAGGTTTTATCCTATCATATCCTTTTATCCTTCATTGTTCCATTATCCTATCGAACCCCTGTCATTACCCTTCATATCCTATTGTCCCTCATGTCCAGTTTCCCTTTCCACCTTTGATCTTGACAAGGTTGAGGATCGTCATGAGAATCATGCATCTTTTTTGTAGCTTTTAGTCTATCATAGCTTTTGGTATTTATCCATTTGCTTATTATAACCTTTCATCCATATTCCCTAGCTTATTGCAACTTCCTACCCCGACCTTCAGTCCATGTCCCTTATCCATTCTTGGTCTTGCTTATCCTATCCATATCTTATCACTATCCATACACTCTTTTTCATTCCTTGATCTTGATCTGACATAAGGATGCAAAATTTAAACATAGTTTCAAAAACCTCGTGACATGTCCCTCATGCCATGTTCCTGCTTTACATTGTCATATCCAGTCTCTTGTCCCATCACGCAATAGCCCTTGAAAATTGCATCCGTATTGTCTCCATGATAAAAGGCCTTTGTCTTCCCTCTATCAACCAACATTTCAGAAAGCCTATTTATTCACCTGTCATATTCCTTGCCTTGCTAGACACTGGGGGCAAAATCATAAAAATTGAAAAATGTCCTGAAATAATCAAAAAAATTGAAAAAATCCTGAAAACATTCAAAAACATAAAAAAAATCATGTGTTCATTTTCAGCTAAAATGTCAAAATCCAAAAAAAATCAAATAAAGTCCTAACAAAAAAAAAAGTCCTATAAAAATTCAAAAAATGTCTTGAAATAATCCAAAAACATTCAAAAAATGTCCTGAAATAATTCCAAAACATTCATATAATGTCCTGAAAAAATCCCTAAAAATCATATAATGTCCTGAAAAAATCCCTAAAAATCAAATAATGTCCTAAAAAAATCCCTAAAAATCATATAATGTCCTCAAAAAATCCCTAAAAATCATATAATGTCCTAAAAAAATCCCTAAAAATCAAATAATGTCCTGAAAAAATCCCTAAAAGGTCAAATAAAGTCCTGAAAAACAAACAAAAAAATTGTAAAAAACTCGAAATTCCTACAAAGTGAAAAACATCAAAATCCAAAAATAATTTCTTTGGAATTTTGCATTTTGTCAATAAATGGTCCCCTTTGTGCATAGACAGATCATTGAGCATACATCCAATGACAATCAATCAAACATTGTG
Organism: Cryptomeria japonica; assembly: GCF_030272615.1. Taxonomy (NCBI): domain Eukaryota; kingdom Viridiplantae; phylum Streptophyta; class Pinopsida; order Cupressales; family Cupressaceae; genus Cryptomeria; species Cryptomeria japonica. Next base: position 643,927,789 of record NC_081413.1, read on the forward strand.
CTTTAATGAAATCACGCATTAACAGATAAGTTGTTCGACCAAGCAAGCATTCAACCTAATCATAGTTGTCACATCAATCCAAATAGCATCAACGTTACCATTGGTCCTTGTCAACTTTATCATGGATCTTATACAGGGTGTGGTATTCTTGAAACCAGACTGTGTCCTGTCTTCGATGGGGTACCGCATTCCCTAAAATCAAACAGCATGATCATTCTTGTTTTCCACTTTTGACAATGACAATTAGACTGTTTGTTTGACTTGGTTGAATTTGTTCATCTTATCTTTTTACTGATTTATCTTTGGCTTCAATCATGTTCCTATGTTGCTCAATGATGTCACTGAGTGATTTAGAGTGACCGGGATGGTTCATGGTCCCTTTCCTTTTTTTGTTGTTTGTGGAATGTTTGTCACAAACTAGGGCAACTGTATCATTGGGTGTCTATGATAAGTATGTTCACTTTGTGAACGCCACACATACCTCGACCCTTGATGTATGCACCCTAGGATGCTTCACTCATTCCTTGTGTGCGATGTGTCTATCTTTTGCAAAAGGGGCTGCGTTCTAGCTCTGGCCTTCAATGCCATGATGCTCTGCATCCGCTTTGCTACAATAAATAAAGGTTCTCACCTACTTGTGTGCATTTGTGAAAGCAATTTTTCCTTCATCTCTAACTGTCCTCTATCTAATTTCTTCTTACTAACATTTCTTCCATCAGTCTTGGCAATCTGTTCGGTCTAGTTCGGTCATAAGTGCACAATTGTGCTTGTGCACATTGTCTTGCACTTGTGTAGCATCAAGTTGTGCCTATGTACCTTACACAAGTGCAAAACATCATTACATAGGCACAGAATGCACCCACACAGGTGCAGATCTGCATTTTTCCCTCCCTTGTGGGCCCCACAATGTCCCGCAATCAAGCAAAATTCATGAAATTGAACATATGGGTTTTTGAGCTACATACCATTGCTCCCACGTCGTTCAGTCATCTGTAGGTGTGTACACATTCCCCAAGGTGATCTGCCATGGGAATGTTCGCCATCTCTTTGGAAGGGTCCTTTTTCCTGAGCAACAACTCCTCCACTTTGGCCAGTGCAAATGAACTCTTTTCCTTCTCCTTGTCTCCTATATAGACCTTTGTCAGTACCTAGATGGACGTGCATGCTCTCCATCTTATGATGGTTGCAGTTTTTTGCACCTTCCACTGCTTGTCCTTTGTGCATTCGACCTTTGATTTTTGATCTGTTTGAACCTATCATCTTCTGTCATTCTTATTGATCACTTGTCCTCTTTTCTTGATTTTTCCAGCCAATTCCTTGAGGGGGCATGCATATGTTATTGTTATTGTCTGGGGCATTTTCATTATTGTTCTTTGAAACAACGCTTAGAATCACATTGTCTCAAAGAGGGGCAAAATGTAGACGTCTAAAAATGGTCAACACTTGTGGAGTCATACTTTAACATTTGCGCATTCCCTTATTTTAGGGTTCTTGCATCGCGTTAACATTTCTTCTATGTTGCAAACTTGGTCTTTATCATTTGCGAGCATCGAGTCCTTCTTCTGCATTCCTCATTTTTATCACTTTCGAATTAGGTCTTGTCGATAGCAATCTTCAGTCATGATTTTGGTCGATCTTATCCTATCGCATCATGGTGCGTGCTCATTTATCATCATTTTGGACATCGTCAATCCTAATCGATGATAGAATTAGGGTTTTGTCCTCTTGTCCTTGTCAATCTTGTCATTTTGTGATCGATTCATCATCGATCCTTGTCCTTTTCAATCATGTCAATTTGGATCGATTAGTCATTGTTCCTCGTCAATTGGTGCCTATCAATTTGATCTCCTTGTCAATCTTGGTCAATTTGTCATTGAGTTTTGTCAACCAATCTCAATCATTTATCAACATTGGTCCTTTGTCAATCAAAATCATGATCGAACCTACATTAATTTCTTATTGTCTTGACCTAATTCCTCGTCCTCTTATTTCTAGGGTTTTATGATTTGTTCATTTAATCCTTTTCTTCTTCTTTGTGGGTTAAATAAATCTATTTATTTAGTCCTAGGTCTCTTTCATGAATTAATTAATGGATGAAAACCTATTAATTAATTCACCTAATTTTTATTTCTCCTATTTTCTTTAATTTTTCTAATATTTCCCCTAATTTCATTCCCTCATTTTCTCCTATGTTTATGCTTCCATTTGTTGCAATCATGGAGGCTATTTTCTCTCTTTCCTTTTGTCATGGGAATCGCATTTCAATCTTGTCATAATTTGTGCATAATTTGTCATACACCTTGCATAGAAATTGTCATACATTTGTCATAATTTTGCCATTCTTGATTTGAATTTCCTTTCAAATCTCTTCATGCTAATCTTGTCCTTTCTCCAATTTGTCTATAAATTGGATGATTTTCTTCAATGAAAAGGGAGAATCAATCACATTTTTGAGTAACCTTACACTACGATTTTCATCTCTCAACAACTTGCATTCCACTTGCATTTTGCACTTGTAGGTGAGATCCACATCAAATTTGAAGGTGAAAGAAGAACAATGGAGCCACATGAAGGAGATATCTGCGTTAATTTATTTTGATTTCATTTGATTTGAATATCTTGTCTTTATGTCTTCATTGATTGGATTGGGATTGCTTTCATAGCAGCTTTAGGTTTTGTGGTTGTCCTAATTGCTATTGTTTTGATGATTTTCAATTTCTTGATCTACAGTTAGATTCAATGACAGTCCCAAAAACACTGAGAGGGGGGGGGGGGGGGGGGGTGAATCAGTGTCTAACCGGTTAAATGAATATTTAAACTTATGTATTACTTTGCAACCCAAAACAGTGTACCAATAAACAAGAATTAATGCATTAAAACCAATTAATAGAGACAACATAGAAACACACCATAACACAAGATATTTAATGAGGAAACCTGGTGTGGTAAAAATCTTGGTGGGATTTGTGACCCACCATATTTACACACTATCCAATGAATAAATACTACTTACAATAGGGGCCTGCACATGCAGGGAGGCCAACAACCTAGAGCTCACTGCTCAATGAAGAGTCTCACTAACTACAAAATGGATAATTAAATCCAATACAATGTACTTCTCAAAACAACATCTATAATGCTAGGTCCAGTACCAGTTTAAGCTCAGATAGATACCTTAACAAAAAATCTTCACTGCCAGTAAACAACTATCTTCTACCATATAAGATCTATAAGATCTCATACATATATGAGTCTTTTACAATATACCAAGTCGACTTACAAAAGATAATTATATTACAATGAATAAAAGTTCATCCCATGTCGTCCTGAGTGCTGGTATGATTTGTTGTCAATGTAATCTAAATGCCAGTGCAAGGGCCTATCAGTGCATGTAGAAACTTATTTCCGGTTGGTTTCCATCAATGACAACATCAACTATTCTCATATGAGTGTAGAATGCCAATAGGTTTTACCGGTTCAACTCTTCATTACTTTGCAATACTGGTTCACTCTACAAACTCACCTACCAGTTACAGTTCCTTCACTAGCTCTTCCTACCGGTTACAAAACAACATTATAACAATATCATTACTGGTTAATTGACATCAATGACAACATAATATTTTATAAATGCAATCTTCATGCATATGCCAACAATCTCCCCCTTTGACATTGATGGAAATACAAATATCAATACCATTGATTGCTATGATTGTGAATAGGAATCTTGGTTTACATTTTACCATGCACTCTGCTTGCCTTCAACTGGTAACTATCTATAGACCTTCTTTCTATCAATCATACAATTCTTCTCCCCATAATCATATAGTTCTTCTCCCCCTTTGATGATAATGCCAAAGTGAATGTAAAACATGCAATGTCAAACTTCATTGTTCAACATCAACAACCTGCAACTTGATGCTCCCCCTATGGAATAACTCCACCTCTACACCAATCCCGCTATAAAATTTTGCAAGTAGCTCTAGGACTGATGTACTCTACATCATGCTCAATTGACCCCATGAAGGGGTACAACCCCTAGCTGATTTCTAAGATACTCAAAAGTAGTCTTAGGCAAAGGTTTAATAAAGATATCTGCAAACTACTCCTTGGTAGAAACATGCTCCAATATCACATCTTTACTCTACACTTTTTCCCTTAAGAAATGATACTTCAATTCAATATGCTTGGTTCATGCATGCAAAATAGGGTTCTTGGAAATATTTATGGCATTGGTATTGTCACATAAGATCTTTACAGGTTCTCTAAACTTCATCTTGAAACCTTCCAAAATGTGTGTCATCCAGATAGCCTAGGTACAATTCGTATAAGTTGCAACATACTCAGCTTTAGCAATAGACTGTGATATACAACTCTGCTCCTTGCTACTCCATGAAACAAGTCTTCCTCTAAGAAAGAATGCTCCACCGGCTATGTTTTTCCTATCATCAACACTAACTACCCAGTATGCATCTATATACACCTTCAAGTCAAAGTTACCTGCATATGGATACCATAATCCATAGTCAATAGTACCTTTCAAATATCTGAATATCCTCTTGGTTGCTATCAAATATATTTCCTTTGGATTCTTCTGAAATCTAGCAACTAGACCAGCTGCATGGGCTATATCTGATCTATTGTGAACAACATAGTGCAATTTCCCAATCATTGACCTATACTCCTTTTCATCAATAGATGTGGCTTCATCTTCCTTAGACAATTTACAACTTGTAACCATTGGTGTCCCAACTGGTTTACAGTCACTCATACCAAATATCTTTAATACCTCTTTCACATATTTAGACTATGTGATGAAAATACCACTTTACAAGCCTATGAATTATTTTATCTCTCCTACTAGAGACATTTCAAACTTACTTTTCATTTCATTTACAAAGTCATTTCTCATGTCATCATTGCCTCCAAATATGATATTATCTGCAAACACTTCACTAACCAGTATCTTATCTCCTTCAGATTTGAGATATATGTTGTTGTCTTCACTGGTTCTTTGAAAACCTATCTTCATCAGGTGTAAATGAAGCCCTTCATACCATGCTCTCGGTGCTTGCTTTAATCCATATAGTGTCTTGTGCAATTTGTATACCATGTCTTTTTCATCAGTCAAAGCATAACCATTTGGATGCTCAATGTATACTTCTTCTTCTAGTATTCCATTCAAGAATGATGACTTTACATCCATCTAATATACTTTGAATCCCTTATGTGGTGCAAATGCAAGTAAAGTTTTGACACATTCCAGTCTAGCAACTAGTGCAAAAGTATCTCCATAATCTTCTCCTTCTTCCTATGCATAACCTTTGCAAACCAATCTAGCTTTGTTTCAGACTACTATACCATCTTCATTCAGTTTGTTCCTAAATACCCACTTAGTACCTATCACATTTTTATTCACCGGTCTGGGTACTAGGGTCCATGTATTATTCTTTTCAATTTGATCAAGCTCCTCCTCCATAGCTTTAATCCAATAATCATCTTCAAATGCTTCCTTAGTAGTACTAGGCTCAATAGTAGAGATCATGCAAGAATTCTCTCTAATTCTTCTTCTAGTTAACACTCCAACATCATTATCTCCAATAATCTAGTCAGGATTGTGATTCAGTCTCACATACCTCAAAATAACATGATCATTATCTTTAGGTTCTTCTTCTTCATTATCATCATCTTATTTTGACTCTACCTATTTTGGTTGAGCTGGTACAAAAACATTCTCTTTACCAGTTTCAGGTTTCACTGGTTTTGGTTCCAAAAACAAAATGCAAGGATCTTCATCCTTTTTCTCCACACCGGTTTCCCCTGAGACTTCAGGATACTCATCCACTCGAACATCAACACTCTCAATGATTCTCTATGTCTGGTTGTTATAACATTTGTAGGCCTTACTCATGGTAGAGTAACCAAGAAATATACCTTCATCACTTTTAGCCTCAAATTTACTAACATAGTCACCTCTCTTAATAAAACATTTGCTACCAAGTATCCTAAAATAACTAACATTAGGTGATCTACCATACTAGTATTCATAAGGAGTCTTATCCTTACCTCTCTTTCCCAAATTCTGGTTCATAGTGTGGACAGTTGTGCTGATAGCTTCCCTCGAGAAATTTTTCGCTACACCTCCCTGTATCAACATCATTCTAGCAGCTTAAACAACTGGCCAGTTGTTCCTCTCTACAATACCATTCTTCTATGGTGTCGTTGGTGTAGAAAGTTGTCATTTGATACCATTTTCTTCACAATATCTAGTGAATTCCTCAAACGTAAATTCACCACCTTGATCAATCCTCCAACATTTTATCTTCTTACTACTTTCCTTTTTAGCTGAGGCTCTGAATGCCTTGAACTTACTAAATGCTTCTATTTTATCCTTCAAGAATGTGACCCACATCATTCTTGAGCAACCATTGGTGAAGATCATAAAATATTTGTCACCTTGAATACTTTTAGTCCTTATTGGTCCACAGAGGTTTGTATGAACCAAATATAACAAATGTTCCACTAAAAAAGATTTGCTCTTAAAGGTTGACGATTTCATCTTTCCCAACTAACATTCCTTACATAGAGAATTAACCGGTTTGTCCAACTGAGGCAAACCTCTCACTATCTTGGACTTACTCACTTTAACAATGTTATCAAAATTTATATGACAAAATCTCCTATGCCAAAGCCAACTATCATCTACTTTAGCAATTAAACAGTTGTTGACTTTAGGATTCAGGTGAAACAGGTTACCTTTAGTCCATTTTTCGGTTGCAATCAGTTCACCTTTGCTCCCATAAATTTTGCACATACCATTCTTAAAATCCAATGGGTATCCTTTGTCATTGAGTTGAGAAACACTCAAAAGATTGTGTTTTAGTCCTTCACCCCAGTAGACATCATTTTCACTACTCTTTCCATTAAGAGAAATAGTTCCCTTACCTTTTACCATGTAGGGTGATTCATTACCAAATCTCACAACTATGCCATCAAATTCCTTCAAAGAAAGAATTTTTCTCTAGTCACCTGTCATGTGATGTGAACAACCACTATCAATGATCCAATCATCAGAATTATCCATGTGAGAAACTAATGCCTTTTGATTAGATGTCTCCTCTTTAATGGCTAGAAAAATAATGTCTTCATTAGCATCACCCTCAGATTCCTCATCAGTGATACCACCATCAACTGCAATAAGACAATCTCTTTTGCCTTTTCCTTTGTACTTCTTACATTTATCTCGCTTGTGCTCATTATCACCATTAGGATAGTTAGCTGCAATGTGCCCAATCTTGTTGCATGGAAAACATTTCAAAGGTAATTATCTCTATATTTACCGGTACCTCTGGGCAACTGCTTGGCCAACATGCTTCAAACTCAACCAAACTGTCTTCATCATCAAGTTCTCTACTAGATATAGATTCATAACTATGATTGACATCTCTACTTTTCCTCATAGATGGGTTAGAAACTGAAGCTCTAAATATACATTTAGATTTTTGAACACTACCATCATAACCATTTAATTCAAAAGCAGTAAGCTTACCAATGATGGAGTCAAGGATTACCTTAGTTTTGTCAATTGACTTTAGCTCCTGAATGGCTGCAACTCAAATAGCATAGACTAGTAGTAGGGTTCTCAACACCTTAATAATTATTGTGGCATCTTCCACTTTACCACCATCACTTTTGATCTCACCAACTATCTCTTTTATCCTTTGACCATACTATTGTATATTCTCACCTTTAGCCATCTGCATGTCATCAAAATTTCCTCTTAGACTCTCTTCTTTGGCAATCTGCACATGTTCATCACCGCTATAAATCTCTTCAAGTTTCTTCCATACCTCATAAGCAGTCTCTAGACCATGGACATCAACATATTCTGCATTAGACAAAGAACTGATAATAGCCTCCAGTGCTTGATTTTTTTCTTGTTGCTCTTTCTTTTGATCATTAGTCATAATCCCACTAGGTGCAACATATTGAGTACCAACATGTTCCTAGTATTGAATTCCTAGACTCTTAATATAAATTTTCATTCTATCACTCCATATTTTGTAGTTCTCTCTATTAAACTTCAGACCTTCCTTCTTCATCATGTTCTACAATATCTTTACCTCAAGATGTTAGGCTTAGAACTTAGAGGACCTAAGAAGCTCTCGTACCAATTGATGGTATGATTAAAGAATAATGATCTGGTCAACTACTAAGAGGGGGTGGGGCTGAATCAGTAGATAGAAAACTAATATAAAATCTCACCAATCTTAGAATCAACCTCTCAAAGGAATCTCTAAACTGAAAAGTTAAACCACTGAACTACAAATGCAATATCACTGTCAAGATAAACCGGTAGATTGTTATAATAGATTAACAGTAAAACTACTTGAAACTCATAAACATCCAAATAATTTACTGACATAAGTAAAACTTTATTTTAGATTATTGTCGGTTATCATAACATATCAAAGTGGATTTAAGTAGTTAAGCAATTCAACCATAGTAAATATAACCAGAAAAACATTCACCACTTGACACAATATTTTTGACGTGGAAACCCAAATGGGAAAAACCATGGTGGGGATGAATACCCACAAGTATTATGAACTCTTTTGAAGTTCACCCTGTTAGGAGCCAATCTTGTTAAAGCTTTACAAAAGTCCTATTAAGAATGAATCCTATTAGGGACCACCTGGTTAAGGTATTGACTATAATGCCCTATTAGAAGCAATGCCCTATGAGGAGTAAACTCGATAGAGGATTTGAAATCCAAGCTAATGGACCACCTGGTTAGAGGATTTGAATAACACTAAGCTTGTTAGATCTTACCCAGTTAGGGGATTTTAACAACTGTAATTGTTAGAAAATAACTTGATTTTTTTGATATGTTTGAATAGCACTACACTTGCTTGTTCAAATCCTTTTCATGCTCCTATCTTCCTTTACACAAACTACAGATACATCATCTAGTTTAGAAACCACAGTTAACTACAACTTTTCCAACTCTCAAATAAAACAACTCATCAACCTTATAAACAAATCAATAGGTTGGTAACACAACAAAAACCTAATTCTCTCATAGAGATTACAAAAAAGCCGGTTCAAGTATGACCGTTGGAATACATAACAATCTTTGCACATCATTCAAGATAGCCTCAACCACACCTTGATCACCACTTCATTGAACTCAATAAATCATCACGCATTTTGCATTACATGCAATATACTTGCTCATTCCCAAGATAAAAACTATTATCTCAATGCACCAAAAACACTTTGAAACTCTTCTCATACAACATGCATACATGTCATAATCATTACCGCTCATCATCAGATCATAAACCAATATAACATACTTCATCCATTAGGGTTTATCAAATAAATAGGTAGGGTTTACCAGTTCAACTCTCCATTACTTAGCAATACTGGTTCACTCCACAAACTCACCTACCATTTACAATTCCTTTCACTAGCTCTTCCTACCAGTTACAAGACAACATTATAACAATATCATTACCGGTTAATTGACATCAATGACAACATAATATTTCATTAATGCAATCTTCATACAAATTCCAATAGAGAGCGGTGAGGAGAGAGAGAATAGGATAAGATAATGAGAGGGGGAGGGAGAGAAAGTTAGAGAGAGAGAGAGAGAGATGGAGGGAGAGAGAGAGAGAGAGAGAGGAAGATTAGGAAAATGAGAGGAGGAGAGGGAGATAGAGGGAGATTGGGAAAAGGAGAGGGGGACAAAGAGAGAGGGAGATTGGGAAAAGGAGAGGGGGAGAGGGAGATAGAGGGAGATTGGGAAAAGTAGAGGGGGAGAGGGAGAGGGAGAGAGATAGGTTGGGAGAAGGGGGGAGAGAGAGAGAGAGAGAGAGAGGTGAGAGACTTGGTAGAAAGAGAAGTGTGAGGGGGAGAGAGATGAGATAGAACTCAAGGAGGATAATTAGGGCTTAGAATAGACAAAGATGGTGATGGGGGAAGTAAGACAAGAAAGAGAGGAAAATAAGAGACACATGCATATATACATACATAAACACATATTATATATGTATGTCTATACATATGTGTAGTAAACGCTAAGTTTACAAGCATACGTTATTATGTCTTCATAACCCGTATGAGTATGTGAAACACAAAATAATGGTTTAAGTTCTACATAACCCATATGGGTTATGTAGAACTGTGAATAGTAATTTTTGTCTTTTTAAAGCCCATGAGGGTTATGGAGAACTGTGAATAGTACTTTTTTTATTTTTCAAAACCCGTGCAGGTTTTGGCTTTGTAAGAGGGTTTGAAAATGACCCTAAGGCTTGCAAGCCCATTTACCCCCCATTTTTGTCCCTTTACACATTTTTTCATCTTCCAACATGATTTCTCGACTTCTTGTCATCATTAGGTTTACAAATGATCAAGTGGGTATCTCTAAAATTAACACCATAATCTCACACGTCTTCTCAGTTTTCTGACCATATAAATTTTTATATTTTTGGACAACATTAGCATAGTAAACTTTAATTTTCTTTACCAGTGCCTTGACAGTCCTCACATACATATATCTACCATTTTTTTAATAGCTTTTGATATACTTGACTAAATTCAAAATAAATTACATATTATTGTTGCTGGAATCCAAGAACATTGAGAGGTGGAGTGAATCAGTGTTCTACCAGAATATAATATTTTAGCCTTATCAAAGCATTCATTTGTCAACTAGTAAATATAAATACATATAACTGAAACAAATAATGCAATCACATAAATCAACACCATAACACAGAATTTATATGTGGAAAACCTCAATAAGGAAAAACCACGGTGGCATTTGTGACCCATAATATCAATTCACTATCCATATAAAGAGATATTACATATAGTGGGGGCCTGCACATGCAAGAAGGCACACTACCTAGAGTACACTGCTCATCACCAAGAGTCCCACTGACTACAAACACTTTTTGATACAAAACTACAAAATTCAACTCATATAATGCATCTGCTATGCCTGATTGAGATCTAGTTAAGGCTCTAACTATTTTGGTTCTTAAACCCTAAACCCTTTCTGGAATAACATACACCTTATGAGTACCTTAGAAATGATCTACATATCATTACAGAAATATTTCTTTCGCATAAAAATGATCTCGCATACATAAAACTTTGCATCTTTAACTGTATCTCAAATGTTATATCTTAAATGACCTAATAGACTGACTTATATACCCTTACAAAAATTTATGCCATATGTAGTCTTACATACAAAATGATAATACATGTTAGATCATTAAAAATATATTTGAATTATAAAATGCTTTGCTGGATACTACCCTTTGTCGAATCTCCAAGTGATGTCGGCTTCCCATATTGGTACCTAGTTTGTCGGTTACCTTTGAAATCCTTAATGTCGGTGAAGTGTATGTCAGATGTTGGTGAACCAAAATATGTTGCCAATGTTTCCATCAATGACAACATAAGAAACCAAATAAGTGTCAATTGCCAACAATCTCCCCCTTTGGTATTGATGGCAACACTCATGTGAAAAATGGTTTCTATCTACCCTATTGATCCTGGAATGTGATTCTGCTCCCCTGAGCTAGATAGACCTTATGAAATCTGGTCCATACATATTTCACCTTTCTATTTTTCACATACATCACTCTCCCTTTATCATCAATGCCAAAAATCCATACAAATAATGAATAAATCAATTAAATTATGTACAGGGGAATGTCTCCCAAAATACTTACTGGAGTTGAATGAGCTCAAAGATTTCTGGGTAAGAATTCTTCAAAAACTAAAAGTATGTGTCCCAACTAGATTTGAATGCCCCTAAAATTGACATGCCCATTTAGGACATATGCATGAGATTCTTGCTTCTTGAGTTCTATCAGTGTGGGCTTTCATTCTATACACTCCTTCTTATGTACATACAATGTGTCCAACCAGGGCCTCACTAACCCTCTGAGCTCCTTAGCTCTCCATATGATTTTATCTTTGTCTCTTTCAAGAGCTGAAATTTGGACTTCAAACAAAAATAATTGACCATCTACAGATGTGGTTAAATAATTTATGTGATCAAAGTTACTTTCAATGCCTGCAATTGTATTTTGAACATCTTTAATGTTTTTGTCTATACCTATTGTGAGTAAACTTTAATTATAGCATACCTGGTAAATATTTGTACATTGCCTCAAAGCACCATCTATCATTTTAAATTTGTCTGCTATCTATACTTTGTCCAATTCAATCAGCTGATCAAAAGTGGCGCTCTTGGCCTGAGAAAACCGGTCCAGAGCATGTCGATTGGAGATCTACTGCATTGATTGAAATTCTTATGAAATATGCTTTGTTAGCATCTTGAGCTTGCTGGATGGACTTGCTCCCTTATCAATTTGGTATTTCGAGACTAATTGGTGCAAAATTGGAATGGAATGTTCAATTATTTTAGTTTTCCTCAGTCCCTTCCTTGATAATTTTATGAGCTACAATCATCATGAGTTCAATTGAACTCATCTCTATTATGCTCTTCTGCTCAGCATTTGCAGTAGTAATTGCCAACAATGTAGTTCTGGCTGTTGGTTCTCTATCAGATTCCTCTCCCTTTTTCTCTGATGATTATGCAGAAAAACTTATGTCAGTTTGAGCTTCCTTTTCATTCTCTCCCTCTTGATTTGTTTCTTTATCTTTCTCCTTCGGTTTATTTTCTCCAATATCATCTTCTTTTGCACCGGTGGCTTTGCCACTTGGTGCAACATCTATTACTACCAGCTCCACATTTGTTGTATCCATAACCTATTCATTTTGATCTAGAGGACTATTATCCTCAACATCTATAACCTATTCATTATGTACACTATCTTTTTATGCATGTATCTCCTCTTTATCCTGTACATTTTCATTTGCCAGAGATTCTACATTTAATTCCTTGACATCTTTCAAAATTGTGGATGGGCTATCCACTACACCTTTGCCTTTGCCATCAATTGGGATGTCTGAAATGTCATACTTAGGATTAGCTTCTAGTGATGTAAAGAAATTAAGGTTGTCAATAAAGAATTTAATCCATGCCTCATTGGTTTCATTGATTATTTCTTTAACTCTACCTGCCATAAGGCTAACTGTAATGTGCCTTCTTCAGAAAATTATTCTATTAGAAGTTTCAAGGCACCTATCCATCTCCTTTGGGGTAATTCAACCACAATTAGTTAATAATACTTGAATTTTTATGTGATGGTCTTCCTCTACAACGAATAATCTGTTGGCAGTGGGCCAGCATCTCTCATGGGGATTCACGACATGGTATAACAACCTCATGTGGATTCCATAAGTCTAGTGGTTGTATCAGGCATTGACAGGTCAATATTTTGGTGCAACGACAACCCTAGCTTGTAACAAGTGGTATCAGAGCTTGGTCATAGGTTCGAATCACACAAGCCACGATGAGTGACATTGGGAGAGGGATTGTTGGTAGTGGGCCAACATCCCTTGCGAGGATTCACGACATGGTTTAACAACCTCCTATGGATTCTATAAGTCTAGTGGTTGTATCGAGCATTGATAGGTCAATCTTTTGGTGTAACGACAACCCTAGCTTGTAACATAATCTTCTAGCATTTTGATTATTATATAATTGTGTCAGTATTTTCTTTGCAATCTCTAATAAATCCTTCTTATATATGTTTAAGTGTAACAAACTGCTTCCTCAATTTCTTTTTTCTCATCATCATCCAAATGTTCATAATAATGTTGAATGTTATTTAACATACCATCCTTTGTTATCTCATCTATTAACTTAGCACAAGACACAGGTGGAATGATAGTTACAATACCAGTTTCAATAGCTTCATCTATGTCTTACTTCTTCTTCTTCTTCTTGCCAGATGATGCAGGAGTTTCTTGTATGTTCCTTTTCTTCTGAGTAGGCTTCCTTTTAGTTGGTTGACTTGTCAGTATCTCAAAGGTTACCTTCCTTGTTGGCTTCTTCCTTGTCTTCACAACTTTCTCCTTTGGGTCTTCTACCTTCTTTCTCTACACCCTCTTGAAAGATACAAGAATTTCATCCTTAGTCTCAGTATCTAAATTCATTGGTACAATGAGAGCTTTAGGTTGTTTCCTCTTCTTGACTTATTTGGCTGATGAGGCTTCAATTACAGTCTTAATATATTTTGAGACTTTTTCAACAAATTGACTTACTTTTTTCTGATGCATCTCTCTTTTCTTCTGATCAAATTTTGTTTTAACTTCAAGTTCTTTTTGCTTGGTAGTTCCAAATGATTTTTCAGATTCATCTATAGGTGCATCTATAAGAATCTTAGCATATGCATCCAAAATACTTTCATCTACCTCATAACCTATTTCCTTAATCTATATCTTCCGGGGTATCACAACTTCCATAAGAGTTTCATCCTTTTTCAACATGAAACAAATTTCAGTTGAGTATTTCTCAACTATGTGCTTTGAAATTATTTCCCTTAACTTCATGGCTTTCTGAAATGATTTGAAGTATCTCCAAACTTTATCATCTCTTTGGTTCCCCAAACCGGTGATAGAACCCTTAATCTTCTTGCCTATTGGTATATCAAAGCCCCATTGCCTTTTGCCCAAACCCAATATCTCATTCAAAAAGAAAAGCATTAGGCACACTATCAGATTTCCATACCGGAAAACTCCTTCTTTTCTCCCTTGATCTTTCCTAAGTTCATAATCAACTCTTCTTTCATCCATTCACATAGATCATACTTTTCATCCTTCTTCAACATTTGAAATGTAGCAAAAATGCAAGAGATATAAACAGAGTTAAGTCAATTAGATTGGGTTACCTTGTAACCTATAATCATGCTGATGAATTTGACATCCTTGTTAGTAATGGTACTAACTCTCATTGACCGATTATCAAAGGTTGCACCTATGAGCTTGTTGATTTGATCATTTAATATCTTCTTCTCTGGTTTTTGACCTATCCAAGGTAAGCTGGTGACAGCCCTAATTGCTTCCTTGGTGATCTTGTGGGGTCTATCCAACCGAAAAAATTCACCATGAACTCTGCTTAGCATGTATCGGATTATTTCATCCTCAAACTTAGGAATATCCAAGATTTTAGTTAACCCTAGGTCTGCAATATGTTTGAATTCGGTCTTGATGATTCAGAGTCATTCAATAGTTCATATTTGTACATTGATTTGATCTCAGTTGTTCCCAAGTCCTCTAGATTGCAGTGGATGTAATCTTTGACATCCTCAACATAAACAATGCCTTCAAAAACCCTCGAAAAAGAATTGATCGAATCATCCAGAGTTGCAATATGAGGGCATCTTTTGAATATTGGTTTCAGATAGTCCTTAACCTCTACTACAATGCCTTCCAGTGAGACATACTAGATCTCAATTCGACATATATATGCTGGATAAAATTTCTCAGATATCTGAAACTTCCTTCCAGATCTCTTTCCCAAGGAATAAGTAGGATTCTCATAAAATTTGCCCACCCCTAAGGCATATGCCTCAATTGCCAGATCTAAGTTCATCTTCTAGCTTCATGTTCTTAACTTTTTCAGCTTCAAAATATTCAAGAGAAACTTCAAGTTGTTGCATTAAACACATCTCCATGCATTCTAGATTCAAGATCTCCCTCAAGCTGTTAGGCTTCCTCCAAGGCACAAGGCTCTTATACCAATTAGTGGAATCCAAGAACACTAAGAGGGGGTGGTGAATCAATGTTCTACTAAAATATAAAATTTTAGCCTTATCAAAGCATTCATTCATCAACCGGTAAACATAAATACATATAACTGAAACAAATAATGCAATCACATAAATGAACACCATAACACAAAGAATTTATATGTGGAAAACCTTAATGAGGAAAAACCATAGTGGGATTTGTGACCCACAATATAAATTCACTAGACATATGAAAAGATATTACATATAATGGAGGTCTACACATGCACAAAGGCACACTGCCTAGAGCACACTATTCATCACCAAGAGTCTCACTGACTACAATCACTTTCTGATACAAAACTACCAAACTGAACTCATATAATGTATCTACTATGCCTGATTGAGTTTCGGTTAAGGCTCTGACTGTTTTGGTTCTTAAACCCTAAATCCTTATTGGAATAACATACATCTTATGAGTACCTTATAAATGATCTACAAATCATTATAGAATATTTATTTTGCATATAAATGATCACACATACATAAAACTTTGCATTTTTTACCTTATCTCAAAAGTTATATCTTAAATGACCTAATAGACTGACTTATATACCCTTACAAACATTTATGCCATTTGTCGGCTCATTATAAATATATATGAATTATAAAATGCTTTGCTGGATACTACCCTTTGCCGGATCTCCAAGTGATTTCATCTTCTCATACCGGTACCTAGTTTATCGGTTACCTTTGAAATCCTTGATGTCGGTGAAGTGTCTGTCGAATGTCAGTGAACCAAAATATATTGCCAATGTTGCCATCAATGAAAACATAAGAAACCAAATGAGTGTAAATTGCAAAAAAATACACCACTTCTAGATCTCACTCTTACCTATCATCCTACCAAAGGGTTTTGTAGAATACTAAATCTAACTATATATTTTGTTCAGCGCATGAAAACAACTATGTTATATTTTTCTAAAAAAATCAAGAACAAATTTTCATTCATGAGAGGTTTTACCCTCTTAATCTTATCCAATTTTAAAAAACTTTAGTAGTTTAGAAACTAGATTCAGAGCACTACAATTCTTATTCTTTTCTCAACTCATAGTTTTTAGTGCATGACCTTCAAATATCTCTTTGAAGTTCAGGTTTACCTATTTTCAGGAAGAAAAAAAAGTGGTCACTTATACCCCCCTTTTTGTTCACTATCTTGGTGCACTTACCCAAAACGAATTCACCAACCCCTTGAATCCAATTAGTATTCAGTCATTATCATTATTGTTTTGTGATTGAATCTATTGGATTCATCCCTCTTTTGAATGTAATGGCAAATTAGCGGTTTTTATCTCTCATGGTAAAACCCCTAAATTTTCACCCATTACAGATAGACTTTCTTTTAATTGTTCTGTTTAAAATATTTTATTTATGTTGTTATCATTTGATTTTGTTTACCTTCTTTGATATTTTTCACATATTTCACCTCTTTATAAAAAAGTATATCCTCATCTCTATTTACTATGATTTAGAAAAAAAAGACATATTTATAATAAATTATAATAATATGTCATTTTAATATAATTAAATAAGTTACAGTGAGGGTACTAATGTTGAACACACCACAAGACTAAGAGAAGGGGTGGGGGGTGAATCAGTTTGAACATTAAGCCAATTTATCTTTAAGCTCTTAAAATTCACACCATAATTATCTTATTTTTGCAATGATAAAATATGAAACCACAAAACACAATACACAAGACTAACAAATTTATGTATGAAAAACCCTAAGCAGGGAAAAACCATGGTGATAATCACCCTCACTATATGAAAAATTGCTTAGAATATTTTAGGCACAAGGCCAAGAAAGCTCACTACTCCTAATTTGGACATGCAAAACTAAGGTGCACAACCTTAGGGCAAGATACAATGGACTTGCATTACTGAAGCTCACTACTTTATGACAAGATACAAATATGCACAAGTTTCCAAAAGGATGCTGGATTATTGGGAAGATGGTCAGATTTGGTTGATCATTGTTTCTTCTAGGATATGTTGTTGTCATTGATGTCAACATATTCTTGTTAGTTTGGAAAGAGTTTTTTGATCCATTGTTTTGTAGTTTCGTTTTGCTGATTACTGTTTTGCAGAATCTGGTATTTCCTCCTGTATATTTCGATGTGATTAGATATTGTGCTAAGACTTTGGATTATTGTTTGAGATGATCTTATGTATCTTCATTTTAGATGGTTCGTGATTTGGTGCTTTGCAAGTTATCTTTCCTTGTGGCAGTTTTTGATTGGTTATGTTCTTGAGCATTGAGACATTGACCAATGAAGATTTGAAAAGAGGTGTTGGTGCAACTATTTTGGTTGATTCTAGTATGTTTGTTGGTGTTTCCTAGTCATTTCCTATTTGTTTTGGTGATTCTCATTGATCATTGTGTGATTTTTTGGTGATTTCTATGAACTGGTGATGATTTACGTATTATGCGATATTTCTAGTGGTGAAGCGTGTTGCGGTTGATCTTGGTAGGATTTCTGATGGATATAATCATTTGGTAATTTGAATTAGGTCCATGCTATATAATATAAATCATAATATTGGTCTGGTGGTCAATCTTTGTATTGTGCAATGTAGTTTTTGTAATTGTGAGTTGAGGGTTGAGGATTTAGCCAGCCTTGTTATCAAGGTTGATGATTTGTATATATATAGGTGATATGCTTATGTAATTTAGGTGTCGGTATTATGTCTGCATTATTAGAGAGAGGTGAATGTGTGAACAAGGATATATCATTCATCGAAGTGTTGATGTATGTTTGGTGTTGCATAGAAGACAACTATGCTTAAGTGGAACTATCAATAGACATTTGTAGTTGATATCATTGCAGTTCATTCCTTCCGAATTGTAGTTTGAATCATATTGTAAGTCAGTGAGACTTCCTTGAGGGCTGTAGCCTTCTAGACATATATATCTTTTGAGCAGTGAGCTCTAGGTAGTGTGCCTGAATGCATGTGCATTCCCCATTGTAATATTTTCACATACTACTGCAGAGTATCATCTTACCGTGGGTAGGTTCCCACCATTGTTTTTCCCTTAACCGGATTTTCCATGTCAAAATATTGGTGTATTGTGTTTTGTTGTTAATTTTCTTATCTATTTGTTGTTGTGGTCTATCAGTTTATATTTTGGAGTTTAATTTTCTGTGATCCGGTGAAGATTGATTCACCCCCCCCTCTCAGTCTTCCTTCTTGATTGTTGCTAGAAAAGGACACACTGTCTTCCAATAAGTATAGGGAAATAATAAATTGAAATGAACAATATTTCCCAATCATGAAGGTTCCCTTAAACCACTATGTCAAGTGAGCAATATCATAATAAACATATATCCATTGTTTCATAACTTTGTCAAACTAAAGGATATGATCATCAAAGCTCATCACAAATTTAAATTTTCACTTTTTATTCTTCACATATTCTCACACATTATTTATAACCAAACCAAATAAATCTGTACATCAATTCACACATCTTTATATACTAGCTTAAACGCTAAACTAGGTCAACCACATATAGAATATATATAAAATACACAAGGTCAACCACCAAAATCAACTACACCAAATGTGGTCCATCTCAAGAGATAAAGGAGAACCAAATACACCACAAAATGTCTTCCAAAGTTGATTCCAATGAATCACACATACTAATACAATCTCAAAATTTGACATCAAATATAATGTGTAGATATCAAATAAAGCATGTTAACTAGTCAACCTAGAAACATCGCCTAATTTAACAACATAACTTCACTTGTCAAGAAAACCAACACACAAAATCTAAACTAGAGCATTACACAAACTATATAAACATTTCCTCCAATTCAAAACATAATAACCAACAACAAAGCAAAATGTGGGGCATTCTTTGGACTCTTCCTCATATACAGTCTCACTTTTATTAAGTAGCAATAACCAACTTCAACATCTAAGCAAATGAGGACTTGAAAACATGATAGTGTAACATCCATAAAACATAGAAATTAATTCAAGAACCACAAGCCATATTCTTCAAAAAAAAGAGGAATGTAGAGCATTCTTCCATAAGGACTTTAAATACTATTTCTTACATATTGTAACTTCTAATATTGTCACCTTTTAGAAACACTTCATACTCACTCATCACCTCTAAACAACATAACTATTGAACATAGAACAAGACTAAGAGGGGGGTGAATGAACCCAAATATCTTACACAACTTTATTTACGATCTCAAACTTCTAACCACTACTAACATATTACTTTAATGAAATCATGAAAGCACAAAACTCAATCAACTCCTGAACACTAGATTTATGTGGAAAACCCAAGAAAGGAAAAACCATAGTGAGAATCACACTCACAATATAGATATTGTAAAGTGGTGAAAAATTAGGGTTTCCACCACAAGAAGCATAAAAAATGCTAACTTTTTCTTAGAGACCAATTACATTAAAAACAGGGGTTGAATCCAATAGATTTAGTTACAAACTATCAAGGATAAGGAATGAAAAATATTGACTAGATTCAAGGTGTGAATTTGTTTGCCCTCTTTTGTGAGTTGAATTGTTGAAATTAGGGTAAAGTATTGGAAACCGATGTAAAAATACAAAAACAATGGGCTACACTCATTAGATTGAGCCACACACTTGGAACTAAGAAATGTAAGAAGATTTAGATTTGATGGCTGAATGAGCTCCCAAAATATCGGGAACGTGGTTCCCATCACCCTGGTCCTCCAAACATTTTGCACACCAAGGGGTGAATGATTCATCACTGTAAATAATGCCTATCTTTAAGATCACAACTTTGTACCTATTTCCTACACACAGAAAGAAAGGGACAGAGGTTGGGAATAGGGGTTTACCTAAGTCAAACCCTAGTTTTGGAATTAACCATGAAATAGAGATAAAATATAATTGAATTGTTGTAATTGAAGATTCTCATTTTGAGGGAGATGTTGAATAATGACTGAAAATCAAAATGACATAACTCCTTGTGAATTTTTGTCTATCTCCACATGGGATTAGGGTTTCATGAAGTCTTTGATGAAATAGGATATGAATGTCCACTTCAATGTTGGAATCTTGACTTTGTTGCTACTCCAAGCCTTGAAGGAAGATTTATTACTTGCTCAATTGCATGAATTTAGTTTCTTGTATGCTTGAATGTATGTGCATGTCTTATGTTTATATATCCAAATGAGAGGGGAAAGCCTCCTTTTATATATTCCCATCGAAAAACTAATTAATTTTCCAATAGGAGTTGACACGGGGCTATGTTTTTGGCTCATATTTGAAATAGAAAAAAGGGTTTCAAGGGGGGGCTAAATGTGGAGGGCCAAGGCTTGGTGCCCTAGTCCATGGTGCCCTGGTCCCACCCCATTTTAGGGATGGGATAAGGGGATAATTTGATATATAATGGGGTCATCTTTGTATGGTGCGAGAAGAATAAACTCCTAGTCAGACTTAGGAGCACAAACGGTAAGGCAAGGACCTAAATGTGGTCAAAATTTTCAAAGGGTTCAATTTTAGGATACTACATTTAGCCCCCACTTTAGCGAGAGAATGAAGCCAATTATACTCTCAGTAAATTATGATGATTCACATTGAAAATATTTCACCAAGTTACTAAGGACAAAAGATACACCAAGCCCCCAGTGGATTTTAGGATCTTATAACTTTGATGAAAAGATAAAAGGGACATCATGAGAGAAAAAGAAAGAGAGAACCATGAATATAAAACTAGTAAGGTTCCCTTACTATGAGTAATTAAAATTAAAAAAATACCAAAAATACGAATCAAAAGACTAATTTCGCTAAGTAACTTAAGTATCGAGATACATGAAAGAGAGATCATTAAGTGGAGCGTATAACTCCACATTAAAATGAGTGTGTATGCCTCATCGAGAATGATTTACTTAAGGTAGGATACACCCAAGACAAGTATATTATCACAACAATATTCCCCAAAGGAAGGGAAAATCAAAGGATAATGATCACAAGATAAAAAACACAGGGTGGTTTTGCTTAACTTTGGGGTCAGTATGCTTTTAATGATAAATAATGTATATCATGTATATTTATTTGCATAGAATTGTCCTTTGTTGGCAAATGCACAATCCAATGATAAATTGTAGGTGATGGAAGGTATTGTTATTGATGGAAACCTTGCAATCATATGGCACCAACACCGACAGACTCTACACCAGTAGATAGTTTACCGACAACGGCAAAGATGATTACCAGCACCCCAGCCAACAAGATTTTATTTATTACATAATGTATTGAATTGTAATATCTTTTTGTAAGCCGGCAAGGCGAATTTTAATAGGACTCATATATAAGTATGAGATCTTGTAGATCATTTAGGATGTGAACATGGTCAGATTATTGCAGAAGTAATATGTGAATATTAAGGCAGATTTTGGAGTAAGGTTTATGGTTATTTTGTGAGCTTAAACCGGCACTGAACTTGGCATAGCAGATGCTGAACCGAAGCAGTACATGATATTGGATTTTCATAATCCATTTTGTAAGTCAATGAGACTTCCCTTTTTGTAATTAAGCAATGAGCTTTAGGCAGTTGGCCTTCCTCCATGTGCAAGCCCCTATTGTAAGTAATATTCCTGTAGCATAGAAGATTAGGAATCATCAAAATAAGTAGATCAATCAAAACACAAGACATGACAACATAATCAAAAGAACACTCATTGAAATGACCCTAATTCCAAAGCACATTCAATAGAGGCACAAAAACAAAGCATTTAAAAGAAAATATCATGCAAACCATATGCTTCTTCCATGCGGCTCCATTGTTGTTCTTTCCTCTTCAATGGGTTTGTGGATCTCACCTACAAGTGCACACACAATTGAAAGCAAGATTGATGAAAATGCTCAAGAGTACTAGAAGCGTAAGTTCGGTAATTTGATAGAAATTCGGATCCAAGGGTCAAGGGATTTGATTGAAGAAAATCATCCAATTTATAGAGAAATTGGAGAAAAGACAAGATTAGCATGACATTGATATTTTGGCAATTGATTTCGAAAATGGCACAATTGAGTGGAAAGAGGAAGGTTATGACACCTTCTATGTCATGAATTATGACATATTGCCAATGCAAAACTTAGATGACTAGAACCCTATGACATCTTGCTATGCCAAGAGTATGATGCATGAAGCACAAAAATAGGGAGCACTAAAGACAAGTTAATTAGGTGGAAATTAGAAATTAGGAAATAAGAAAATAGGTGGAAATTAGGAATTAGGAAATAATGAAATTAGGTAAATTAATTAATAATTTTTCATTTATTAATTAATTCACAAAGAGGAATAATTAGCCAATTAAATAATCATTTAATTGTGACAAGAAGACTTAGGATAAATAAATAATTTATTCAATCCTAGAGGAAGAAATGACACACAAGGTTAAATGATTAAATCACAAAACCTTGGAAGACGAATTAGGTCTTGATTGAAGATAATTAATGTCGATCATGATTTTGATTTTGGGCTGATAAATGATTTGATTGATAAATGATTTGATTGAGATAGACAATGATCGATAACGATATGATCGCAAAATGACAAGATTGACAAGGACAAAGATCGACCAAAATCATGACTGAAGGTTGTTGTCGACAAGACCAAATTCGAAGGCGAGATGATAGAAGAATGACTCGATGCTCGCAAATGATAAAAACCAAGTGCGTGACATAGGAGAAATGTTAATGCGACGCAAAAACCTAAAATGAGGCAATGCGCAAATGTTAAAGTATGATTCCGCAAGCGTTGACCATTTTTAGGTGTCTACATTTTGCCCCTCTTTGAGACAATGCGATTTTAAGCGTTGTTTCAAAGAACAGTAATGAAAATGCCCCAGACAATAATAATGACATATACATGCCCCCTCGAGGAATTGGCCGGAAATACGCAGAGAAGAGGCCAATTGATCGATAAAAATGATAGAAAATGATAGGAGCAAACAGACTGACAAGACTGACTGAAGAAATGTTAGTAAGAAGAAATTAGACAGAGAATAGATAGAGATGAAGAAAAACTTGCTTTTAGTAATGCACTTTGTAGGTGAGAACCTTTATTTTTATGTAGCAAAATGGATGCGTAGCATCATGGCATTGAAGGCCAGAGCTGAAATGCAACCCTTCTTGCAAAAGATAGACACATCACAGACAAACGACAATCACAACAAAAAAGAAAGGGATCATGAGCCATCCCAGTCACTCTAAATCACTCAGTGACATCATCGAGCAACATAGGAACATGATCGAAGCCAAAGATAAATCCATAAGAAGATAAGACTCACAAATTCAAGCAAATCAAACAAACATCTTGATCTTCATTGTCAAAAGTTGAACGTGCTGATAGGACGATCATGCTGTCTGGTTTCAGGAAATGCGATACCCCGTCTAAGACAGGACACAGTCTGGTTTCGAGTATACCACACCCTGTATAAGACCCATGATAATGTGACAAGGACAAATGATTTTTAATGCGGATATTCGATTGATAAGACAATTTGGATTAGTTTGAATGTTTGGTTTGATTGAAAAAGTTCATCTGTTAATGCGTGATTTCATTAAAGCACAGCATGAAATGGATTGTGAGTGTCGTTGGATGAATGCTCAGTGAGTTGTCTTATGCACAAAAGGAATAATTTATTGCAAAATGTTTGTTTTTGGATTTTAATGTTTTGAAAATTTTTTGTTCATTTTTTTGTGTTCATTTTTTTTTATTTTTAGAGATTTTTTTCAGGACATTTTTTTTATTTTTTTGACTTTTTTCAGAACATTTTTCAATTTTTATGACTTTTTTCAAGACATTTTTCAATTTTTATGATTTTTTTTTCAAGACATTTTTAAATGTTTTTTGGAGATTTTTTTTTTTTTCAGGACATTATTTGACTTTTATGATCTTTTTTAAGGACATTTTTCAATTTTTATGATATTTTTCAGGACATTTTTCAATTTTTATGAATTTTCCCCCAATGTCTAGCAAGGCAAGGAATATGACAGGTGAATAAATAGGCTTGCTGAAATGATGGTGGATAAAGAGAAGATAAAGGCCTTTTATTATGGAGACAATGCAGATGCAATTTCCAAGAGCTATTGTGTGATGGGACAAGAGATTGGATATGACAATGTATAGCAGGAACATGGCATGAGGGACATGTCAAGAGGTTTTTGAAACCATGTTTAAATTTTGCGTCTTTATGTTAGACCAAGATCAAGGAATGAAAAAGAGTGTATGGATAGCCATAAGATATGGATAGGATAAGCAAGACCAAGAATGGATAAAGGACATGGACTGAAGGTTGGGGTAAGATACGCGATGGTGGTAGAAAGTTGCAATAAGCTAGGGAATATGGATGAAAAGTTATAATAAGCAAATGGATAAATGACCAAAAGCTATGATGGACTAAAAGCTGCAAACAAGATGTGTGATGCTCATGATGATCGTCAGCCTTGTCAAGATCAAAGGTGGAAAAGGGAAAATGAACATGAGGGAAGATAGGACAAGGAAGGGTAATGACATGGTATGATAGGATAATGACGGGCAATAGGATATGAAGGAGGAAAACTGCCCCCAAGTGTGATTGTGCAAGAAGTTCATAAATTACGCATGACGCCTGTTTGCTAGGTTTTCATCATGGTACTTGCCCAAGGCACCTGTTTGCCAGGTTTTCACCAGTGGATGAATTATTTTTGCTTTACTTTTTTTTTTCTTTTTCTTTTTTCACTTTTTTTTTCACTTTTGTATTTTGCTTTTTTTTTTTCAATTTTTTTTTTTTTTTGACTTTTTCAATAGATGATAGACACATGATAGCGGATGGAAGAAGGACTCAAGCATCTTTTTATTTGGATAGTAGCCTTGAAAAGAATGGACCATGACCTTTTAAAAGTATGCTCAAATACGTTGATAGGATAAGGACATGGACAATGAGATGAAACTAAGGCAATGATTTATGCAAAGGATTGGATCAAAGGGATGGAAGGATGGAAAATATGCATTGGATAATGGATAGGGTATTGGAAGAACTGGGCTTCAGTGGATGGAAATGAAGGCAAGATCGACATCGACACACACCTTGAGGGGTGATGGATTGATGGAGGAAAGACGTATTTTGGATATTGAGATTTGGATGGAGGAATAGCTTGGGATTTTGGGACATAAGGGCCCAAAATGGATGAAGAAGGTGGTGGAGGAACAAATTTGAGAGTTTGGGATGGAGGAATAGCAATTGTAGATGCCAATTTTGATTTTTCTTTTTGTGCTTCAAGGAGCTTCTTGGGAATCCACATGGTTTTTGATGTTTCATGCTTTTGTGGTTCCTTGGAGTGCATTGCTTGCACAAGGGATTTAGGAACCCATATATATTTTGACTTTGCTTTATTTTGCTCAGTGGGCCTTTGTGGCCTTTTGTATTTTTCTTTTTCTTTATAGATCATATTGTTCTTTGTTTTGACATGTCGATTATATTGGACATGTTGATCCTTGAATACATGTGGATTGCTAGACTTATGACTTTTATACTTGGCATCCAAATTGCTTGGAGGGGGAAAGGAATGCATGGACAGATATGAATGAAATGGAGTTCTTTTGGATGGATGGAATTTACTCAAGGATGTATGCCTTTGCTGATGTTGCATAGGAGATGGAGGGATATAGGGACCTAGAATGGATGGAAGCGATGATGGGGAAAGTGGATATTTGGATTTTGACTTTGAAGGGATACCAGCACCTTGAGTGTGAGCTTTGTAGCCATGACCATTAGTATATTCTTTGATATGGAGGGGTTCTTTCTCATGAAGGTCTACTCCTTTGCCTTTATGAATATCTTGACTTGTAGGATACTCTTTTCTTTGGGAAGAAGACGCGAGTCCATTATGAGGTGGATATGATATGAGAGAAATAATGAGATCTTGAAGTGGATCGGATTGCACCAAAGTGGAAGAACCCATTATGCATGTCGAGGGTTCATGAACATCTTGCACTGACACGTTAGAATCATGAGGGGTATCAGGATCATGAGGGGGACTAGGATTGTGTAGTGGACATGGTTCAATGATAGGCTCTTCAAGAGATGGAATGGGAGAAATAATGGGATCATCAAAAGAAATGCGATCTTGGAGTGGATATGCGGGATTAGGACGTGGAGATGGAGGGACAAGTGGATCTTGTGGAGGAGCTGAAGGAATGATTTGATCTTGACAAGGAGGAAGATCATTGGAATCTTCTTTAAAGGTGCTTTGCTCTTGACTTTCAATGGGATCATCGGAAAGAATGGAAGGGATATCTTGATCTTTCTTAGGAAGTGGAATTTCAATGGGATTTGAAAGGACATTGTGTTCATGAAATGGAAGGGGATCATTTGGGATTGGATGAACTGGGATATCTTGATCTTGCTCGAGGAATGGAGTGTTAATAGGACTTTGGATATGATGGACAAGAATAGGAGAATCATCATGAGTTTCTGGGAAGATGGGGTCCTGGTCCACAATTGGATGGGATGATAAGTTTTCAGGATCTTGATCTTGATTTTCTTTAGGACTCATTTCTTCATGCTCTAAATTATCCTCTTGACATGAGGTTGGACTTTGGATATGCATGGAGGATTCTGACAAGGGATCAATGTTTTGGGATGAAGGAAATGCACTTTGAACATTTGTGATGGATTCTGGCAAGGAATCAATGCTTGAACATGAGGAAGAGCGACTTTGAATGGGATCCTCTAAAACAGGTAATGGCAATAAAGTGGATGGTGGCATTGGGTCTTGTATTTCTGAAACATGACAAGGATGTGCATCATGAAATGGATTATCATGGCAATCAATTATGGATAGCTCTTGGCTAATTGCATCCTTGAGTGTATTGTTTGATGAGGACAATATGGAAGGTTTTTGTGAAACTTCTAGAGGTGTAGGGATAGATGCCACTAGAGAGTCAATTTGTTTGTGAGGGGATGAGGCATTGCTAGACAAAATTGTATTATTTTGATCTTCCTCAATAAACTCACTTGGTAGGTTCCTTAAGAACATTGCAATAAAGCCACCTTTCTTTCGAGGTTTTGACATGATTGGACTTGGAATTTGAACTTGTTTTTGGTTTGATGTCATTTTTTGATATTGGACTTGGTTTAATTGTTCTGACATGTTTGAAACTTGGGTGGATGTATGTTGCAACCTTTGTTTTTGAATGTTTTGTTGTGGTTGTTGACATTGATATGTTGATTGAACTTGTTGATACTGTATAGTTGGTTGGACATATTGTTGATATTGGACCATTGGTTGTGTTGGTTGTATATGTTGAACAATTGGTTGAACCATTGGTTGTATTGGTTGAAAATCTGATTGATAGTAAACACCTTGTTCTTGTTGTGGAGGCACATAATGTTGAAATTGATGTTGTCTCCTTTCTTGTAATTGTTTCATCATCTCTATTTGTGAGAGGAGAGCTGGTATGTCTGATCGTTCAAGAAGAGATCTTACATCAATTGGCTCAAGATTTGGATTTTGACCTGGAAATTTTTGAAACACTTTAGACATTTGTGATCTAATTTTCTGAATGTTTTTCACTCTTTGTTCCAATATCTCATTTTCTTGAGCTAGTCTCTCCTCTAGTTTTTGTATTTGGAGACTTGTTTCATCATAAAAAGTTTGATCGATATTGCCTTGTTGTTGGGTTGGATAGAAGTGTGATTGCCTTGGATTAAAATCCGATTGCATTGTCGGTTGATATGTCAAACTTTGTTGCATCATTGGTGCTTGGAACCTTGTTTCAATAGACATGTCACTTATGCAAATACAATGTTTTTGGAATTTTTTTTTATTTTAAAAGGATGATGTATGATATGCAACTAAATGCAAACTAGATAGATGAAAATGCAATCTATGTTTTTGGTTGTTTTTCAAGATTTTGACAAACTTATGAATGCAAATCTAAGAGAGGGACCCTTAGGAAATTGGAATGATATCTAGACCTCAAAGGACAAAAGGGCTTAATTGACAAAGGACAAGATGACAATGTCTCCCCTATATGCTTGGATACTAAGCTAGGTTTGACGAAATGATATTGATGACAAAAAGGACAAAAGACTTGATAAGGTCGAGACTTCTTAACAATGACTTAGGGTTTATCAAAGATTTGGATTGCTCAAGTATGACAAGACCTAGGTTTGATAATATATGCAAAAGGACAATTAAGATGCAAATGATCTTAATATGATATGACAATGACTTAGGCTTAATGAAGAGACTTGGGATATGCTAATGCAAATGTATGACAATGATATGACTTTAATGCAAGAGGACATATGCAAGTGGATGACTCTTATTGATATGCAAAGGAGTATGACTTAGGTGAAACTTAACTTTGATAATTGACAATGACTTTGAAAAATGCAACCTAGGATGAACCTAAATGCAAGTGACATGAATGTTAAGACAAGATTTGGAACAATGTTGGATCATCATGCTAGAAGATGTGCTTTGAACCTTGTTGAACTTTTGTTGGATGAATGTCTCTTGGGTTTAATCTTATGTTATATCAATGTATTTGTTCGTCGAGTTCACGTCGGGTTCACCAATTAATGTAGCATAGAAGATTAGGAATCATCAAAATAAGTAGATCAATCAAAACACAAGACATGACAACATAATCAAAAGAACACTCATTGAAATGACCCTAATTCCAAAGCACATTCAATAGAGGCACAAAAACAAAGCATTTAAAAGAAAATATCATGCAAACCATATGCTTCTTCCATGCGGCTCCATTGTTGTTCTTTCCTCTTCAATGGGTTTGTGGATCTCACCTACAAGTGCACACACAATTGAAAGCAAGATTGATGAAAATGCTCAAGAGTACTAGAAGCGTAAGTTCGGTAATTTGATAGAAATTCGGATCCAAGGGTCAAGGGATTTGATTGAAGAAAATCATCCAATTTATAGAGAAATTGGAGAAAAGACAAGATTAGCATGACATTGATATTTTGGCAATTGATTTCGAAAATGGCACAATTGAGTGGAAAGAGGAAGGTTATGACACCTTCTATGTCATGAATTATGACATATTGCCAATGCAAAACTTAGATGACTAGAACCCTATGACATCTTGCTATGCCAAGAGTATGACGCATGAAGCACAAAAATAGGGAGCACTAAAGACAAGTTAATTAGGTGGAAATTAGAAATTAGGAAATAAGAAAATAGGTGGAAATTAGGAATTAGGAAATAATGAAATTAGGTAAATTAATTAATAATTTTTCATTTATTAATTAATTCACAAAGAGGAATAATTAGCCAATTAAATAATCATTTAATTGTGACAAGAAGACTTAGGATAAATAAATAATTTATTCAATCCTAGAGGAAGAAATGACACACAAGGTTAAATGATTAAATCACAAAACCTTGGAAGACGAATTAGGTTTTGATTGAAGATAATTAATGTCGATCATGATTTTGATTTTGGACTGATAAATGATTTGATTGATAAATGATTTGATTGAGATAGACAATGATCGATAACGATATGATCACAAAATGACAAGATTGACAAGGACAAAGATCGACCAAAATCATGACTGAAGGTTGTTGTCGACAAGACCAAATTCGAAGGCGAGATGATAGAAGAATGACTCGATGCTCGCAAATGATAAAAACCAAGTGCGTGACATAGGAGAAATGTTAATGCGATGCAAAAACCTAAAATGAGGCAATGCGCAAATGTTAAAGTATGATTCCGCAAGCGTTGACCATTTTTAGGTGTCTACAATTCCTTTATTGGCCAATGAGTGAATATTGTGGGTCACAAATCCCATCGAGGTTTCTCCCACACTGGGTTTCCTCATTAAAAATATTGTGTTATGGTGTGCTTTCTATGTTTTTCTTATTGTTCTTATTTATTGCATTAATTCTGGTTTACCAGTACACTATTTTGGAATGCAATTTGTTTAATAAGATTAGCAAATTTGTAAACTGGCAAGAAACTGATTCTCAGTATCTTTGGGAATCCTAACAATTGGTATCAGAGCCTGGTCCTCTATTTTCAAAATCCTAACAACTTGAGGAAGATTCTGACATCGGTATAGATGGAAAACTTGAGAAAGCAATTGGAAACAACTCTTGCATATTATGATGTAGAAAAGTTAAAAAATATGAAACTTGAAGATGATCTGAAGGCTGCACAGGAAATCATTCAAGAATTTCAAGAAAATCCCACTATTGCTAGGAACAAAAGAAGAGAACTTCATGAGAAGATATAGAGTGATTGGGTGAACTCACAAAGCTGGTTTCCACTTTTTGGTACGTCCTGATTTTTGTTGAAATCATACATTTAAAAAAAATATATAATGATTTAAGCTTTAAGAGGTCCCATTTTAAGTAATTAATTGAAGAGAGTTAAATCAAAGGCTCTTAATTCAAAATTTCTTGGATAGAACCTCTCTGCTTCTAAATCATACTTGCAATGGAGTCTCCTTTGCATCTATCAAATGTTGATAAAAAAGCAATATTACATTAGCTTTTGGGGGGTCAAATTAATTCATTTAAAAGTTTTTTTTAAAGTATTTAGTCCTTATTATAAGATTTCCAAATAGTATAACTTTTAATATATTTAATTTAATTAATATATTTTTATTTTATTTCTTATGAATGTAGGTTTTTCACCGAACATGAACTTCTTTGTTCAATGCATTGGGAAAAATAGTAAACTAATTCAAAAAAAATCTGAAAAATATCTATGCACTAGGTATTGATGTTTTCTTTCTAACAAAAAAAAGAAAATTGAATTTTGATATATAGAGAACAAGTTATGTGTTCAAATGTACACCTATATCTAAATTATAATTAGTCTAACTTCAAATCTTAATAAAATGAAAAATATTCAACATATCACTATCAAACCAACTACATGCCCTGGGAATTGATGTTACAAACCAAAATTCAAAAGAATTAAGTTTTTATCATTTATAGAAAAAAAATTATGCGTTTTGGGATACACATCAATCTTAAAAAATGTTGTTTGCTGTAAAAAACTACTTTTTGAGGGAGATGGAAAAATCAATAAAATTTTATTCAAACAATTTTGAAAAAAATATATTTAGAATCTAAAAACAAGATGTTAAAATCCACCAGTTTATATCATCTTCAAATTCTTAACGGTTTAAAAGTTATAGGTGTCGGAAAGTGAAGGTTTTTTTTAAAATATTCACATAAGTGTCAAAGTTGGTCAAAAAGTGGGAACCAGTACTGTGAGTTCACCCAATGATGATGAAAAAGAAACTCTTAATGATCTTGTAAGCAAGATAAAGCAAGAAAATATGACCTTGAGGAATGAGATGCAAGATATGACTATGAGGTTTTGTAAAGACATTGAAGACCGAAAGAAGAATGAAGATGACTTGGCTAGAAGAATCAATGATGCTGGAAATAAAAATCTAAGACTCAGTCATGCAAATGATATGTTGAAGACAGATCTGATTCATTTGGAACATGATAAAACTGAACTCATGAGATAGAAAGATTTCTTAGAAAATGAGTTGGCTATTGCAAATCAACATAAGGAGAAATTCAAGAAAAGTTCAGAAGAACTTGATGACATTCTGAAAAATCAGAAACCTAATGGAGATACTAATGGTCTTGGCTTTGAATTTGATGAAAGCTCTAGTACTACAAACAATCATGATCACAGTAAACCAGTAAGACAACCTAATGCCTACAAATTTAATGGAAAACGCTTTAACTGTAACAAGTATGGTCATAGAGAAAATCAATGTAGATATAGAAAACATCAGAACACTAATGCACCCACCAGTCAATGTTCTAAATGCAACAAAATTGGTCATAATTCAAAAAATTATAGAATGAATGTAAGAAGTTATGTTTGTGGAAGATTTGGACACTTATCTAATCAATGCAGAACACATACCGGCATAGGATATGGAAAAGCTATTCAGAAAAATAATGTGACTTGTTATGCTTGTAACAAGATTGGACATATTGCAAAATTCTGTAGAAGTAAGGCATCATCGACAAATAACAAAGGACCCAGTTTGAAAGGTAAAGGGAAGGTTGATGAGGTAAAACAAGAATTTTCAAAACAATCGATTAGAAAGTCAGATTAGAATGTTAGTGAAGCTATTCCTTCACTGATAGAATAGTGTATCACTCCATCGGCATGAGAATCTTCATCTAACTGAAAAGAAATCCCTTGGGGGTATGGAAACAAATTGAAAACATGCTACTTTACCCTCGGTTGATGGTAAGAAGATGAAATGCTTCTTTACTGGCAGATGATTTAAGTTTTCACCTAGTCGGAAGGCATTTATTGTGGTAGTTGAAGGAAATGGCATTATAAAGCAAGTGTTTTTCACTCTTTTTCACTCACCGAGCATTCAAATTTCCTAAGAGCATGAAAAACCTGAGCGAAGACATCCATAGCGAGAAGTGAAGCAAATCATTCAAGTACTCAAACCTAAAGGCAGATTAAGGTATTTATACAATGGCTTCCTCTTTGCACCTGAATTCATTGCAAACCCTACGGTAATTGAAGTAGTTAAACACCCTAGTCTCGTATTTAAAATCATTCCCAAAGTAGCGAAGTAGGATGATACCTTAGGAGCATTCTCTAAAATACCCAAAGGAGTTGCTTATGCTAAAGACCCTAGGATTTACATACATTGTCATATTGAGGAACTTGGTGCTAATGAGATTATGAACATGTATAGGATTGTAATCTATGATGAGAATGGAAATGTTAAACTGGAACACAAGATAATTGTAACCCTAGGTTTTGTGGAGATACTAAGCAGTCCTGATTTTCCCAATGAAGTTATAAGGATTATATTAGGCAAAGTTCATGGGGAATTCTTTTGGTTAGATTCCATCCACAAGATTACAAAAGAAGCAGTTAGGAAAGTGACTGACTTACCTTTCACTGATAGCAGACCAGAAAAAGGAAAGCAGGTCTCTAACGATATTGTAATGACCCTAACGGGTGCAACATATGACAATAGATCCTTGAGAATCAATGATGTAAAGGATATTAATGTAATATTTATCAGCATGATTCTAGGATACAAGACTACACATGCCAATAGACTAAACTTTGTTTCTAGTTTATGTATCAAAAGTGCTTATGACTTGGTGAACAGTAATGCAAATATTGACGTATGCGAATGGCTAAAGGATGAACTAATTGACAATCTAAAGAAAAATAAGGGTGACAAGAAAGGCACATTTAGATTTGGTAACTTACTTGTATGTCTATTTCTATACATCACCAAAGAAGTTCTCGGTATAGGTAGAAAAGAATTTGGTTTTGACATACCAGTAGGAAAACAACTTTTGGATATCTTTAACAACATGCGAGATGACAAAGAAAAGAACATAATTGAAAACTTTCAGACATTTAAGGGTAGAATGAATATTAGGGAAAGACTATCTCAATCGATAGTTGACAAATACCAAAAGGAAATATGCTTTCTTATAAAGAAGGATGAAATCTGGATGGAGGTAGTGATTCCAAGAACAATTTGGGTAACTGAGATGGGTCATAAGGTAGATGAGAACATAATAGAAACATATGCAAAAGCCCTCCTTGAAGCCCCTAAAGACCAACAGAAGAAGTATTTCGAAATGCTGAAACTATTGAAAGCAAAGTTCAATCACAGAAACAAATAAACAAAATAGAACAAACAATTAGAAAAGCAACAAAACAGGCAAAAGTAATCAAGGAAGATTTGTTGAATATTACTAGTAGTTAAGGAGAGCAACTTGGAAGGGTTAAAACCAGAAGCACATCTTTCACCGGTTGCTACCTCCTCTGGCAGTGAAATACTGGCAGAATTCAAAAGGGTAGAAAGAAAAAGAAAACCTTCACCAGTACCCGCTCCTACACCAAAGAGGACAAGACGGAAACAACTGGTAGTAAGGCCTCTGGAAAAGAAAACAACACCAAGGAAGAAGAAGGAAAAACAATTTATCCCTCCACTTGATAATCTTTTGAATGAAATAATTGAAGATGGAAACTTGTCAAATGTTAGCAAGTTGTATAGTACTTTTACCAATAGGGAAAAAGAAAGTATAGAAAACAGTGTTATTTTGCACTTGGATATTTACAAGAAATTTTTGATAGAAGTTGTAGATGATCTACCAAGTGACTTGTATAGAAGATTAGATGCAAGAAGATTAGCAATTATGTAATTAGACAAGAGGATAAAGGTAGAAAAATTACTTGCAGTTCACCAAGTAAAATCAATAGAAGAAATTGATGAAATGATAAGTGAGGCAAACCGGACAGTGTTTTCCACCGATCACCGATTGTTAGGATTCCCAAAGATACTGAGAGGGGGGGGGGGTGAATCGGTATCTAACTAGTTATAGAATTTACTTGATTTAAAACATGTAAAACATATCAATATAGTATACCGGTAAACCAAAAATAATGCAGCAAACAAAGATAACAATAACCACATGAAAAGCACACCATAAAACAGTAGTTTAACAAGGAAACCTGGTGTGGGAAAAACCTCGGTGGGATTTGTGACCCACAATATTTGCTTACTGGCCAATAAGTGAATATTACTCCTACAATAGGGGCCTGCACATGCAGGAAGGCCAAGTGCCTTGAGCTCACTGCTCAATTACAAAATAAGAAGTCACACTGACTTACAAAATGGATTATACAAATCCAATGTCTTGTACTACTTCAAATTAGCATCTGCTATGCCAAATCCAGTACCGGTTTTAGCTCTACTTCATACATAAATCCTTAACCTATAATTCGCATATTAGGTCTGCCTTATTTCACCTATCTTGTTCTTCTACAAAATGTCTTACAATGATCTCATACATATATGAGTCATATTACAACTTTCTATGTCGGCTTACAATGATTTTACAATTAATTACAAAATACATTATAAACAAAATTCATGTCGGCCAGGGTGCCGATATCCTTCCTTTGTCTGTCGGTGTTCTGTGTGTCGGTATAGAGTCTGTCGTTGCTGGTGCCGGTATATTATCTTGTCAGTGTCATATGATTGCAAGATTGCCATCAATGACAAAACCTTCAATCACATACAATTTCTCATTGGAGTGTGCATTTTCCAACAATCTCCCCCTTTGGCATTGATGGCAACACTCATGAGAAAAATCCAAAAAGTGTCATCCAAAAATGAGTCTGCCAGAATTGTCTTACCAAAAAAATATGAGCTCCCCCTGAGCTGATGAGCCATTTTCTAATCATGTTTCTCATAGCCTCTACTCCCCCTTTGACATCAATGACAAAGGTTGTCATTTGTTGCCAGTGGAGTCGTGCTTGGTTTCTTGCAATTGGTGGGTTAAACTCTGAAAAATATCTATCAAAATTGAAATGATGTCGTTGCTGAATGTTTAACTATCTATTATAGCCTTAGGGATTCTCTGCACTATACTGGTGAATATGTGCATTTTCTCTTCTGGTGTCTTTAGTCCGGGAACCAGAGCCTCAGATATTTCTTTTCTTAAAGAAATAAGATACTCTAATCTTGGACTAAGTCAGCATTTTAAGTCCTTTGCTTTGTCCTTTATTCTTTGTTTTTCATTTTCCAGTTTCCTGATTTTCTCTTCTTGCTTTGCAATTTTCTTTTCTAATTCCAAAAATGAATCTGATGTCCCAATCAGATTGTCAGCAATATTATTAATCTTATCATGTGTCTTTCTAATTTCTTTGTCAAGATCTTCTGTTAATATATCCATTTTGCATGTATCCTTGTATAGTTTCTTGAAGTCAAAAAAGATTTCATTGAGTTCTGGTAAAAGAGTGTCTATCTCTCCCTTGTTCTTCTTAACTATATCCTCAAAGAATTTTTCTTTTTCCTTTAGTGATCTCTCCTTAAATGTATCCTCATTTATTTTGTCCAATGTTATTAGACTACCGGTTATATACTTAGACAATGTGTCTAATTGGTTCAAAGAATCTTTGTTGTCTATGTTACACTTTGGAGCTATCATCTTCAAAATTGGTATGGTGTCATCAATAGCCTTATATGCTAGTACATTACAATCTGTTATTTTCTTAATTGAATCTAGCAGTACCTCTATCACATTTGTTGGTATGAATTCAGACATGGAGATTCCAGATGTCTGTCCAACTGACTTCACAATTTATAATCCATCGGTGGTGATAATAGCATTGCTTTCCTCTTTTATTGGAGGATTAGTTTGTGTCTCCATTTCAGCTACCAAGGGCTTAGGTTTTTCAATTGTAGTCGGTGGAACTGTCTCTAAATGTACATGTGAATGAACCTATTGTTCTTCCTATTTCTTTGTGCTCTCTACTAATGGTTTCTCTAATGGTGCCTCTGATGATTTTTCAGTGGTATCCACTATCAGTTTCTCTTCTTGCGACTTTATATTTTCTACCAGTTTCTCTATGCTTGCCCCTGAAATATTTTCAGTAGGTTGCTCAATACCAGTGCTATTAGTTTTTCTTATATCTGTAGCTAGGAATTCGGAAATCATAACACACAAATCAAAACTAATCTAGCTCAATCATGAAAGCTCAAATGTAATGATCTATCCTAAACACACTCAATAAAGACATGAAAATAAAGCATCCAAAACTAAAGACTATGCAAACCAAATGTAGATCTGAATGCTTCCTTCATGAGGCTCCACTGTTCTTCTTTCTTCTCCAAATAGCCTTTTGTTTGTGGATCTCACCTTCAAGTGCATACACATGAGATGAAAGAAAATAGACAAGATTATGGCGCAAGAGTACTTGAAATGTGATTGATTCAATAATCTGATTAGTTCGACAAAGTGATTACCTTTGATTGAAGAAAAATAATCCAATTTATAGAAAAATTGGAGAAAAGATCAAATTAGCATGAAATGGATATTAGAAGCAATTGATTTCAAAAATGGCACAATTGAGTGAAAAGAAGAAGGTTATGACACCTTCTATGTCATGAATTATGACATATTGCCAATGCAAAGGTTAGAGAACTAGAACCTTATGACATCTTGCTATGTCAAGAGTATGATGTATGAGAAATTCATGCTTCCACTGAAGCACAAAAATAGGGAGAACTAGAGACAATTTAATTAGGTGGAAATTAGAATTAGGAAATTAGAAAATAGGTGGAAATTAAGAATTTAGAAATGATGAAAAATTAGGAAATTAGAAAATTAGAAAATTAGAAAATGATGGAAAATTAGACAATTAGGTAAATTAATTAATAATTTGTCATTTATTAATTAATTCTCCAAAAAGAGGAATAACTAGCCAATTAAATGAATATTTAATTGTAACAAGAAGACTTAGGATAAATAATTAAATTATTTAACCTAGAGGAAGAAATGACAAATTAGGTTAAATGAATAAATCATAAAACCTTAGAAGATGAATTAGCAATGCAAGGATGACAAATAGGTCTTGACAAAAGATAATTAATGTCGATTTGATTTGATCATGATTTTGAATTGATAAATGATTTGATTGACAAAAGCGCCAATTGACGAGGAACAATGACTAATTGATCCAAATTGACATGATTGAGAAGACGACGACGATTGATGATAAATTGATCGCAAGATGACAAAATTGACAAGAGGATAAGGATCGATGACAAAATAGATTGCAAAACAACAAGATTGAAAAATGACCACGATTGATGACAAAATCGATCGCAAGATGACAAAATTGAAAAGAGGACAAAACCCTAATTAGGATTGACGATGTCCAAAATGATGAAAAATGAGCACGCACATTGATACGACAGGATAAGATTGATCAAATCATGACTGGAGAGTGTTGTTGACAAGACCAAATTCAAAAATGAGACAACTAAAGAATGCAGAAGAATGACTCAATGCTCGCAAATGATAAAGACCAAGTGCGAATCATTGGATAAATGTTAATGCGACGCAAAAACCCTAAAATGAGGCAATGTGCAAATGTTAAAGTATGACTTCGCAAGCGTTGACCATTTTTCAGTGTCTACATTTTGCCCCTCTTTGAGGCAATACAATTTTAAGCATTGTTTCCAAGAATGATAATGAAAATGCCCTAGACAACTGACAATGACATATGCATGCCCCCTCGAGGAATTGGCTAGAAACATGCAGAAGAGAGGCCAATTGATCGATAAAAATGATAGGATCGAACGGACTGAGAATCGGAGATCGGATGCACAAAGGACAAGCAATTTAAGGTGTAAAAGACCATGACCAATATAAGATGGAGAGGGTGCAAGTCCATCTATGCACTGACAAAGATCTATAAATGAGACCAGGAGGGTGAAAATTGCTCATTTGCACTAGCCAAAAAGGAGAATTTGTTGCTCTGGACAAGAACACCTGTAAAGAGATGGCGAACATTCCAATGGTAGATCACCTCAGAGAATGTGTACATACTTACAGATGACTGGACGATGCAAGAGCAGTGGTGTGTATCTCAAAAACCCATATTTTCAATTTCATGAATTTTGATCGCTTGCGGGACATTGCGGGGCCCACAAGGAATGGAGAAACTGACTTCTGCGCTTGTGTAGGGTGAGCCTTGTGCTTGTGTGAGGACTTATGTGCTTGTGTAAGGGTAAACAGGCATAGTTTATGTGACACAGGCACAGGAGTTAAGACACAAGTGCAGTTGTGTATTTGTGACTCAATTTTGGTTTGAAACTGCATGTAAATGATCCGAAAAGGGGGGATAAGGGTAGGATAGGTCAAAATAGATAAAGAACACCCTGATTTGGTCATGAAACAAAGAAATTCAGCCCGTAGGAATAAACCCTAATACTGACAAAATGTGCCCCAATTGTGATGCAGAGTTGACAGTATCCGTTGATCACGCGGGAGAACCGACCAGATTGTTTCATGCTATGACATAGACTGAGGAGCACAGACAGAGATATCCTAGCAGGACTTGGGATATATTATATCACATTCATGCCTAAAATTAGGGCAAACACAGGATTGCTTACTGCATTGGCAGAGCGATGGCATTCGGAGACCTCCTCATTCCATTTGGCGACTGGCGAGGTGACTGTGACACTAGAGGATGTATGGTGCATCCTCCTCACTTTGATACATGGGGAGATGCTAGAGTATGACCCAGTGATAGGGAGAGACTCTTTGTGTAGATTATTTGAGTGTGATGTAGATGATCTGGATATCATCGAGAGGGAGATCCGCTGGGAGACCATGGCAGTCGAGTATGATCGGCGATATGTGGTGATAGCAGTGGTGATAGCATGCTTACTAGTAGGAGATAGACAAGGACATGGATTCCCTATTGGATGGGGAAGAGTGCTAGAGCAGATGGCGACAGAGGGGATAGTGTATGCATGGGGACCATGTGTGCTTGCTATGCTATATTTTCAGCTGCATCAGATAGCATATCAGGGAGTGCAAACTTTGAGCTATGGAGTCACATTGCTACAGGTATGGGCATTTGAGCACATAGCCATATGTTGATCAATTACAGAGAGATAGGTAGTACCACACCGACCATATGTATACTACTATGGGGGAGCACTGAGACAAGGTCTATTTGGATACATATTATACTGGCAACATGAGCTAGACAGACTGAGAGAGTTCACATGGAGGCCATATCTTGATTTCCCTGGATGGTCAGATGATCATGAGGAACTACCATATTGTAGATAGGAGAGATACCTAATTGGGTGAATAGTGAATCACCAGAGAGTGATTGAGATGTACCTACCAAAGAGAGTCAGACGATAGTTTGGAGAGAGGCAGGATGTACCTAGAAGGATGGCTCAGTTTGCCTGATCGCACAGAGAGATGAGTCAATGGGGGAGTATGATTCAGCCACACATAGCATATGCCAACTTTGTACAGCTATAGTAGAGACAGTGGGATTGGAGGTCAGATGTGGTGGACGCCGGGACGACAGAGGAGTATGAGCGATGGTTTGCACAATGACGGCCAGTGCCATTGACTGATCCTGATATTCCAGTACCGAGGAGATAGGAGGAGGGAGATGATGAGGACAAGGAGGATGAGGGCGATGATGAGGAGGAGGGGGATGATGAGAATAGAGATGATGAGGGGGATGACGATGACGGAGATGATGAGGGAGATGACAATGATGGAGATGATTCAGGCGATCAGGAGGCATTGCAGGATATACCCATAGAGTCGGAGACAGTGAGGACAGAGGAGGTGGAGATGTGCAGGGCTACCATAGCGAGTCAGTAGGATCACATTACAACATTAGAGAGACAACAAGATCAGTTCAGAGCGGAGATAGCTAGACTCACAGCGGTTCGAGATACAGCAATAGCTCAGGCACAACAAGAAGGATAGATAGTCACTGAGTTCATTGGGTCGATTAGGGATGCCAGTGCACAGGAGATGGCACAGATGCTAGTAGAGACCAAAGAGGAGATACGCCATTGGAGGACACTATATGAGAGTGTCATTCCACCAGAGCAGAGGGCAGCTTCATATTGGGCACGATCGAGGATAGAGAGCAGGGCACGCTCTCAGAGGTCATTGAGTAGCATGGGGGTGAGTGGACCTATGAGACCACAACAGCCAGGACCAGGGATAGGAGGTACATCATCCATGAGACATGGCAGGGATGAGGAGGATAGAGGGAGCACCCAGTGACAAAGGCACGTACTCCTTTATGACAGACAAATGACATATATAGTTTGATATTATGTAGTCAGCCTGTGGGCCATACTTAGGACAGACAGTCCAATTTTGTACTCTGATATTATTGTGATATGTGATTTGATATGCATCAATATGATGGGATGCAATGTGTTATGACATATGGTTGTTTTCTATGTATGGATGACTTATGCACTGTTGATGTACCATTGTGGAACATGTATGGATATATTTTTTTTTTAATGTTTTTGATGCATTTATAATATGAAATTCATGAAATGCTTGACATGATACTCGATGTAATGCAAATGTACTAACCAATGAATGTAGGATGCAGCATACGGAGATCGAAGCACTAGACCGAACTGACTATCCAAATTGATGGAAGAAATGTTAGTAAGAAGAAATGAAATAGAGGACAGTTAGAGACAAAGAAAAACTTGCTTTCAGTAATGCACTTTGTAGGTGAGAACCTTTATTTTAGTGTAGCAAAATGGATGTGTAGCATCATGGCATTGAAGGCCAGAGCTGAAATGCAACCCTTTTTGCAAAAGACAGACACATCGCAGACAAACAACAATCACAAAAAAAAAGAAATAAAGGGACCATGAACCATCCCGGTCACTCTAAATCACTTAGTGACATCATCGAGAAACATAGGAACATGATCGAAGATAAATCAATAAAAAGATAAGACTCACAAATTCAAACAAGTCAAACAAACATCTTGATCTTCATTGTCAACAGTTGAAAGTGCTAATAAGATGATCATGTTGTCTGGTTTCAGGACATGTGGTACCCCGTCTAAGATAGGACACAGTCTGGTTTTGAGTATACCACACCCTGTATAAGACCCATGATAGTGTGCCAAGAACAAATGATATTGATGGTAATGTTCGATTGATAAGACAATTTTGATCAGTTTGAATGTCTGGTTTGATTGAAAAAGTTCATATGATAATACGTGATTTCATTAAAGCACCATGCGTGATGGATTGTCATTGGATGTATGCTTAGCGATCTATCTTATGCACAAAGGGATCATTTATTGCAAAATGCATGATGCCAAAGAAATTTTTGTTTTTGGATTTTAATGTTTTGAAAAAAATTTTGTTTTGTGTTCATTTTTTTCAGGACATTATTTGATTTTTTAGGGATTTTTTCAGGACATTTTTCAAATTCTTTTATGATTTTTTCAAGACATTATTTGAATTTTTTTTTTATGATTTTTTTTCAGGACATTTTTCAATTTTTATAATGGATTATTTCATGACATTTTTCAGTTTTTATAATTTTTTGCAAAAGTTCCAGTGATTGATCATGACAAGGAGAACGCACCCAATGCGCATCCAAAAAACATGTATAGACTGGGACCAAAACATATGTACAACAAACTGGAGTATGCCAGACAACGATGTTGACCAATAACAGGCCTAGAACAGAACATTGGGTCAAGACAAAGATAGACATGATAAACCGGCCAAGAGAAATTTGAGCTAGTAGTCATGATAGATGACGGAGCAATGATCTCATTACTCATGGTGCCTGATTGCCAGGTTTTCACCATGGTACTTGCCCAAAGCACCTATTTGCCAGGTTTTCACTAGAGGGCGAATCATTTTTCTTTACTCTTTTGCTCTTTTTTCTTTGTTTTCATTCACTTTTTTTTTTTTTTGTATTTTTGTGTATTTTTTTATTTTTTTGTAGTTTTTCAGGATCATATTTGAAGAAAATGCTGACAAAAAATTATGCCCAATACTTGCGAAGATGCATGCTATTTACAGGATCGAACAAAGGGTCACCTTCTGAAGTGGCAAGCTGATATGCCCCCGAGCCATAAGTTGCAGTCACTATGAAAGGCCCAACCCAATTAGGTTCAAACTTGCCTTTGATGATATCAGTAGACTGTGCATTCTTAGGGTTTGCCTTTAAAACCAAATCTCCCACTTCGAAGTGTCGCCCTTTGACCTTCTTATTATAAGAGCGACAGAGACGGTTTTGATATGCTTGCAAATGTGTCAGGGTTGTCTGACATTTCTCATCTAACATCTCAAGTTGATGCAATCGAGAGACTCTATGCGTCTCATCATCAATCAGATGTTGCAAGGAAACACGCAAGGAAGGAATCTCCACTTCCAAGGGTAAAATGGCTTTCGCACCATACACCAAGGAATAAGGTGTTGCGCCAGTAGGTGTGCGGATAGAAGTGCGATAAGCCCATAGTGCTGCATTCAACTGTACATGCCAATCTCGACCAGCGTCATTGACAACCTTTTTCAGGATCTTGATAATGGTTTTATTTGATGCTTCGGCTTGACCATTACCCTGTGGATAGTACGGAATGGAGAAATGGTGTTGGATGTGAAACTTTTCACAGAGTTCCTTAACATCTTTATTCTTGAAAGGTCAACCATTATCTGTGACTATGGCAAGGGGTACCCCATATCTGCATATGATATAATTCAACAAGAATTTTGAAATTTGGATGCCAGTGATATAGGTCATAGGGATAGCCTCGATCCATTTTGTAAAATACTCTGTGGTAGTAATGATGAACTTGTGTCCATTGGTAGATGTCGGGTGAATTTTACCAATAAGATCCAATCTCCATTGAGAAAAGGGCCATGGAGATATGACAGACTGAAGCTCTTGGGTTGGTGCATGAATATAATTTCCATGGATCTAGCACTTGTAGCACTTCTTAACAAAATCATGAACATCTTTTTCCAAAGTGGGCCAATAATACCCAACACGAATGAACTTCTTGGCTAAGCTAAGACCATTGAAATGGCCCCCACATATACCATCGTGAACCTCGTGTAAAGCCGTTTGTGCTTCGTCAGAATCCAAACACCTGAGGAGGGTATGGTCAAAGGAACGGTGGTAAATGGTGTCGGCAATGATGACATATTTGGCCATTTGTTGGATGAAGGCTTGGCATTGATTGGCGGAAAGGTTAGGTGGTAAGGTTTGGGATTTTAAATATTGATATACATCATTGTACCACGGGGAGTTAGGACCAACAAGAATGCACATCACATCTATTGTCGGAATGTCAAAAGAAGGGACAAGCAATTGTTCGACCAAAAATTCACACTTGTCCATATTATGGGGCATATTTAACATGGAAGCAATCATAGCCATCACATCTGTCAACTTGTTTTGCATTCTTAGAACTTGATTGAAATGGATAGCCATGAATTTTGTCTTAAAGAAATCTACCATGTGCTTATAGGGAATAAGCTTTTCATATTTCATTTCGTAGTCATCATTCACTTGTCGGAT
Source organism: Cryptomeria japonica (assembly GCF_030272615.1). Lineage (NCBI taxonomy): Eukaryota > Viridiplantae > Streptophyta > Pinopsida > Cupressales > Cupressaceae > Cryptomeria > Cryptomeria japonica. The sequence continues at coordinate 643,972,431 of NC_081413.1, forward strand.
GACTAATTGAGAATCTCCATAGACTTGTAAATGTGTGATGTTCCAGTGGACCGCTACTCGGAGTCCTGTGACCAATGCTTCATACTCTGCAATGTTATTGGTACAGTGGAAAGTTATTCTGTAGGAATTAGGAATAGCATCACCTTGAGGGGTGACAAACAAGATGCCTGCTCTAGACCCAAACTTGGTATGTGATCCATCAAAGTATAACTTCCATTCATTAGAAGGTGTAAGAGAAAAGACTGATTCATCCAAAAAATCAGTCAACATGGGATGATCATCATAAATAAGAGCCTCTGCAAGTTGATCTGCTATGACTTGTCCTTTTATTGCCTTTCGCTCCATATACACAATATCAAATTCACTGAGGATCATCACGCACTTTGCTAGGCGACCGGTCAAAGCTACTCTGCTAAGCAAGTATTTCAAGGGATCAATTTTTGCAACCAACAATGTTTGGTGGTCTAACATATAGTGCTGGAGTTTCTGTGTTGCAAAAACCACTGCTAAGCATGCCCGTTCAATAGTTGAATAGTTCAGTTCATAACCTACTAATGTCCAACTGATATAATAAATAGCTCGCTCTTTGTCATTCTCATCCTATTGGGCCAAGAAAACTCCTAGTGCCATTTTGGTTGTAGAAATATACAATATAAATGGCTTTCCTTCTATAGGAGGCATTAGGATAGGTGGTGACAACAAATAGTCCTTGAGAGCTTGAAAAGTTGATTGACATTGCTCAGTCCATTTAAAAGTGACTCCTTTATGCAATAGGTGCTGGAATGGATGGCATTTGTCTACCAACTGAGCTATAAACTGACGGATTAACTGGAGCTTTCCTTGCAGACTTCTTAATTGCTGGAGATTGGAAGGAGGAGGCATATCCATTATGGCTTTAACCTTGGCAAGGTTGACTTCAATGCCTCTATGGGAAACAATGTACCCTAGTAATTTGCCAGTGGTGACACCAAAGACACACTTCTTTGGATTGAGTCTGAGCTTGTAGGTTGCCATTCGGTCGAAGATTGGGCCCAGGATGGCTAGATGACTATCTCTTGTGACAGATTTGCGTAATAAGTCATCAACATAGTCCTCCATCAAAGTATGCATGAAATCATGAAAAATTATCATCATCACTCTTTGATTTGTTGCACCTACATTTTTAAGACCAAAGGGCATCACATTCCAATAGTAGGTACCCCAAGCACATGTGAATGCGGTCTTATGTTGATCTTCAGGGGCAATGCGAATTTGGTTATAGCCGGAGAAACCATCCATCAATGAGATCATCTCATATCTAGCAGTCATATCAACTATAATGTGTATGTTTGGCAGTGGAAAATCATCTTTAGGGCATGCTTTATTGAGATCCCTAAAATCTGTATAGATTCTGATGCCCCTAGTTACTTTGCTAACTAGTACCAAATTTGAAATCCAGTCTGCATAATCAATGGGTCTGATAAAGCCTACATCCAGTAATTTTTTTAGTTCGACCTTGACTAAAAGAGCCACTTGGGGATGCATCTTTCTAAGTTTCTGTTTGACAGGCTTGGCATCTGCTTTCAATGGCAAGTGATGAAGGACTAATTCTGGATCAAGGCCAGGCATATCTACAAACAACCATGCAAAGCCGATCTTCTTCTCAAGAAAGAAATTGACAAAATCTATCTTTTCCTGTTTTGATAGGGAAGCAACAAAATGAATGACCTTGGGATTGTCAGGTGTACCCAAATTGATTTCCTTGGTCATTTCCACAAGTAATGTTGATTTGTCTTGACTGGGTAGGGGTATGTCCACTCTTCCACCTTTGGGCACCTCAGAGAGGTTTTCACCCGTAGGTACATCTTTTATTTTTACTTTTGTATGATCAGAGAGTGCCTTACGATTTTCACTCAAAGACCTATTCTTTTGATTTTTTTCTTTTTCTTTTCTTTTTTCATGTTGATGACTGGAAGAGGGAGTTGACTCCCCAAAATATGCTGTGGAATCCAGATCAATAGCGAATCCTGCCTTATGATCACCTTGTGGTATGCCTTCCCGTAGTCCAAGGAATTCTGCAATTGCTTTGTCATTTTGAAAACAATCCAATGTGAGTGGTTCTTGTTGGTCGTATTGGATAAGTTGGGGATAGACGAGGGGCATGTCATCATCATTTTTAAGGAGGGAGAGGACTGAAATGGTAAAGATGTAAACATCCGTGGTATCACTGTCTGAATTGCTGGTATCTGATTCGGAGCTTGGGTCCCAGAATGACTCTATCCAAGCATTAGGACATGTTTTTGGAAGGGAAATTATTTCATGTTTGTCTTCCATAGGCAAACTATTAGGGTCGATGAAAATATTGTCAAGGGCATCGGAGCTAGAAGAAAAAGAACTCCACTCCCATTCATTGGAATCAGTTTCAGGTCGGGTATCCTCAGGTGTTATTTCATCGTCAGAGTTATGCCCTTTTCCACACATGGTCACTTTGGTAGATGAGGATCCAATTCATAATGGTACAAAACCTAACCCTAAAGTTGGAGGTTGCATCTTGGGTATAACAGGTTCTAGCCTTCCCTTCTTTTTCAGGCCTAAGCCACTACAACCATCATATCCTTTCTTCTGTAGCATAGTAAATCCTTTGCCATACAGTTCCACTAGCAACCTGACAGGTGGGGTCTCTATTGGATCCTTATAAAGCCAATCTACAACATCATCATCCAAAGTTTCTTTGTCAAGTTCACCCCATCTTGTAAATGCAGTGGGAGGTTGATATTGGATAACTACCTTAGGTTCCTTTTGCAACAAATGTGGTTTGCCATATGATTTTGGAGATATTGGTAAATTCTCAATGAGGAATGTTTGATCCATTTAATGTTTTCCACATCCTTGGTCCTGTATCTTCAGTTTTCCTTTAACAGCATCTAACAATGCATTAGGATCCACATAGCTATTTGATTTGGCTTCTCTATTGACTAGGACTTGCTGCTATGGAGAATCCTTTAGGGTGGCACAAAACTGAAATGGATTAGGATCTCCTGGAATTATTATCTCAGTTCCATTGTAAGGATATTTTAAACATTGATGATAGGTGGATGGAACTGCTTTCATTGCATGGATCCATGGACGGCCAAGAATCATGTTGTAAGGAAGATCAAGGTCTAAGACCTGCAAGAAAGTGTTTTCTGTCACTGGACCGACTCTAATAGGTAAGGTAATTATCCCTTTAGATGGGTGCTCAGCATCATCATATGCTTTGATTGTTATTCTTCTGGAAGCATAAATATCCTTTTCTGTATAACCAAGACCAATGACCACTCTCAAGGTACAAATATTAAGACCCGCTCCACCATCTATCAAGACTCATTGGATTTTACAATTATGGGCAAAGACTTTAAGGTGTAAAGGGTCATTATGAGGGAGCTTATCAGGTGAGATATCATTATCAGAAAATGTGACATTTTGAGAAACAGCTAGATGTCCAATTCGGGCTTGAAACTAGTCAACATCAATGTCTGTCAGGACAGTGGACTCCACTAAAGCTTTATCTAGGACTGCACGATGCATGGGGGACATTTTCAACAATTCAAGGATTGATATTTGTGTAGGTGTCTTTCCTAGATGATCCAAGAGATATACTGACTGGCAGGAGTTGGTTTGGGAGGAGCTACACGAGCTCCTTTCAGGACTATTTTGGATCGACGAGTAGTGACTGCGCAAGAAGGATCTTGTCCCTTTATTCTTAGAGTAGAAACATACTCATTTGACGCGTGAAAACAATTGATGACATTGTTATAACCAGTGTTTGCATAATTTGTTGTTTGGGTAGAGTTTGAAGAAGACGCTTTACCCTTGTCATGATCAAGCAAAGGAGTTTTGAAAATTGTATGATCAATATTAGAAGTCGCGTTGGGTGGATCTATCTCAATTACTCCTTGCTCTAACAAGTCTTGAGTGATATGTTTCAATTGAAAACATGAAGCAGTTTTATGTCCTTTTGACCGATGGTATTCACAATAGGCATTATCATTCCACCAATGCGGTTTCACCACTGGTTCTGCCTTGATATCTGGTAGCTTAATAAATTTTGCTTGTATTAATTGTTTCATTACTGATTCAATAGGCTCTCCCAATGGCGTAAATTATCAAGGAGGTCCATCTCTTGATCGGAAAGGTTTGCGTTGCTAGTTTTGTTGCTGACCTTGTTGTTGATTATATTGTTGAGTGTATTGTTGAGCATATTGTTGGTATTGCGACTGTTGAGTAACATTGCTCATTGGTGTTTGAATTTGTTCCATAGTTGACATATTAGGAACACTCAATTTTTTGATTGTGAATGGGGGTTTATTTGCATTTACCGCTCTTGCATCAACAACACCATCATTAGTGACATTCTTGTTTTTATACCAAAATCTGTTTCGATCCCCTGAATTATTTGTGTTGTCACTGTCTTTATTAAGCTTAATGATTCCTTTAGCTACAAGAGCGGTTTCAATGTTCATCCCTTTCTTAATGAGTTTCTCAATAGTACTGGGACTTTTCAATTTTAGTTCATACATCATTTCTAGGACCAAATTTTGGATAAACAAATTTACTTGTTGTTCTTCAGGTATATCTAGGGAAGAATGGCTATACAAGCTTCGCCATTGTTGCAAGAAAGTCACCAATGGTTCGCCTTGCTTTTGCTTGGTGTTATATAAATCTAACATAGTCATGTCACTATCGATGTTGAACGCGAAATGAGATATAAACTTTTGAGCCAGCTCCAACCAAGTCTTTATGTTTCCTGGCAGATGCGAATACCAATCCATGGCTTGTCCCATGAGACTTCGTGCAAATAATCGCATTAAATATGTTTCTTCATAACTCGCTTCAGTACATGCCACGAAAAATGCTTGAATGTGATCTTTTGGATTGCCATTCCCTTTATATTTCTCAAAATTAGGTGCCTCAAAATGCTTAGGGAATGGAGGCATGTATAAGCTCTTGTCAAATGGATTAGGACATAAATCTTGATCTGTATACAGCTTCTTTGTTCCTTTGGTTTCCAATGCATCAACTTGTCGTTGCAATTTCTCAAGTTGTTGCGCAATTGTATCAGATTTTGGAGGTTCATCATTAATCTTGGTGGGTACTCTTTGTCGATACTCTGAAATTGCCATCTTTGGTGTCTCCAGCATATAATGTTCTTGGTACACCTCTTGTTGTTGTGGTTGTGCCATGCTTTGATATTGACCTTGTTGTTGTGCTTCTTGTAACCTAGGTTGATATTGCAATTGAGGGTGTTGTTGATATTGCACAAGCGCCAATTGCAGTTGTGAAGTATGATAGCTTGTTTGTCTTGACACATATTGAGGCACATGTTGTTGTTGATGCTGGCAAATTGGAATTTGCTGACCTTGTGCCGATTGTTGTCGTCGCAGTGTAAATCCCATCATTTGCAAAAAACTTTGTTTAGGTGGTTTTTGTTGTTTCTCCCTAAGATGGGGTATGGCTCTTGCATTAACTTGCTGTGTTGTTTGTCCAATCCATTGTGGTGGTTGCAAGTTTTCATTAACTTGTAATGAGGCAGAAGGCACTGCAACTTGTTGTCGAATGTGACATTGTTGTTGTTGCACATTGTTTGTTTGTACATTCGATTGTACCTTTTGTGTATTACTCAATTGTTGCAACATTTGCTGTTGGCGTAAACCACTATCTGTAGCTCTTTGTGTCGCCATTATTGAAGGATCTGTCACCATAGTGTTTGGCAAATATATTGAGCTTAACGGGACATAAGAAATTTGTTGCACTGTGGAATTATTTTGAACATTGGTGATGTCAGGCATTCCAGTCGTGAAGCTTTCTTGCATCTTGGATTTTGATCCAATTTTATGCATGTGAGGAACCACTTCTTGTTGAGGGACAATTGTCAATGTTTGCGTAGTCTTCATTTGATCTTGTGTTATAGGTGTTGTGTTGAATAATGGATTATTTATTGTCTCAAATGGTGATGACTTTTGAGGAATAGTCATTGTCAATGCCTTTGAAGCACGTTTACTCATCAAGGTAGGTTGAATCTCTTTTTGCACATTTTCTTCATTTGGATGTGAAGAGAAACTTAATAGCTCACTACCTTGTTGTGTTTGCACATTAATTTGCTCACTTGAGGAGGTCACATTACTCATCATATTAAGATATTTTTGTGGGAACATCTTAAAGACCTTGTTCAAGAATTTATCCATCTTTTTTGTTAACTTTGGATCGTGAAGGAACATGTCAACATCATCAAAAGCATCAGAATCTGATGAAGAATTTGGTTGGACATTTGGATTTGTTTCTTGTTGAATGCCTTGATCTGAACCAAATCCTTGTGAAAGAGTTTGTTCCTCATGTAATGTTTGAGTTTGAATGTCATGTTGCAGGTTTGGTTGATTCCAATTGAAAGGTGCATTTCCTTTTGGTGTTGGTGGAACACTCCCATGTCTTGGTTTCATGGGTACAAATACTAGTTCATACAATGGAGGTGGTCCAAGTTGAACCATTCCATATGGTGGTAATGATGTGTTTGATGGACCTTCAATGTGTACTGTTTGACTAGTTTGAAATTGCTAATTTGCTATGTTGGCAATGGGTTGATACATTGGTTCGCCCATCTTCTTAGATTTTGACCTTGTCTCAACAGGCATGTCACTTATGAAAATGCAATATTTTTGGAATTTGTCAAGGATAATATATGATATGCAACTTAAATGCAACTAAATAGATGAAAATGCAATCTATGTTTTTGATTGTTTTCAAGGTTTTGACAAACTTTTGAATGCAAATCAAAAAGAGACCCTTAGGAAATTGGAATGATATCTAGACCTCAAAGGACAAAAGAATCAAGTGACAAAAGGACAAGATGACAATGTCTCCCCTATATTCTTGGATACTAAGCTAGGTTTGACGAAATGACATTGATGACAAAAGGAAAAAAGGTTTGATAAGGTCTAGACTTCCTAACAATGACTTAGGGTTTATCAAAGATTTGGATTACTCAAGTATGACAAAACCTAGCTTTGACACTATATGCAAAGGGACAATTACTATTCAAAGGACCTTTATATGATATGATAATAAAGAGACCTAGGGTATGCAAATGCAAATGTATGACAATGTCAACCTAAGTTTGAATTATGAAATGCAAGAGGACACATGAAAATGGATGCAAAGGAGTATGACTTAGGTGAAACCTAATCTTGGTAGTTGACAATGAACTTTGCAAAATGCACACCTAGGATGAACCTAAATCCAAGTGACATGAATGTTGAGACAAGATTTTGAACAATATTTGACAACCATGTTTGAAGGTGTTTTGAACTTTGTTGGATGAAATCTTCTTGTGTTTAACCTTGTTTTGAATCATTTTGTCTTGTTTTTTGAGATGAGATACAATTCAACTTTTGACAAGCAAAGAATACAAGATATTTCAACTTAGACTCAAGACAATCATGCTCATTCCCACATTTCTTATGGTAGGCAAGGACATTAGGTACTTGAGAGGTAGACTCATTATGGGATTCAAGGAGAATACTTAGATGCTTGACCCCACGGGCTCCCCTCCATGACACTCACTTCTCAGGGCAGCCAAGAATCAGTCCCCATGGAAATCTCCCCATGGCGAACTTAGTATCTCTTCCAAGTATCCAAACTTGTCCTTCTCAAGCAACTAGAAGGGTTTTTGGCCTCTAAAAACAAGGTGTTTAGTAAGGATTTCCGTTAAGTGTTACTCCTTGATGTCACGCAAGCATGATTGAGACATTAAGCCCACCAAGATACCAAACAAATGTAGTCGCGCAAGCATGATTTAGACCATGAGGTCCTACTTATATGTTGATATGAGAAAGAGTTCAAGGGTCATCACTTCCCAAGTAACTACAATTCCCACATAACCCTTCCTTCAAAGCTTTCACTCATTAGGTATTTGTTTATAGTGAGTTAGAATGCCAAGGTATTCTAGCCGTACTCACTTTGGGCCGTTCCCTTCTCATGATTGTCACTTGCTTGCAAAAGCAAATGGTCGGGAAGGCAGGCCCTCTAAAAGAGACACACAATCAAAACAATGAGCATGGTATCGAAGATCTAGATTTCTGATCACCCTAAGAAGGATGAGAGCATACTCTCCTACTCCAATGTCACACTCAAAAATAAAAGCAAACATACATTCATTCCATCCTATTTAGAAATCATACTAGGTGCCTATAACATTAATTGCAAACACAAAGTTTAGTTGTAATCCAATGCAACCTGCAAAAACTCAAGTCAGAAGTTTGATACATTTAGTCTTTGGCTATCGATTCTGCATAAAACATGTTAGTAGTTTAATTTGTTGTCTTTGTCATGCATAATGTCAAGGTGCTGCAGAGAGAATTAGTACCAAAAACCAAAAAAGCAGAAACAAAATGCAAAACAAACCAATTTTTAAGCAAAACACTACATTTTAAACTCTGTTTCTGAACTTTACACGGGCGCAGAACTCATGACACAGGTGCAAAACTCATGACACAGGCACAAAATGCATGACACAGGCACAAAATGCATGACACAGGCACAGGTTGTCTTACACAGGCACAGAATTTCCCAGAAAACCCTGCATTACCCTGTTTCTTGGGTTTTTTGACCTGCACATCAACTTAAAAGCACTCAAAAGCATGGTTAAATGGTTAGTTCACGTCGGGTTCACTAATTAATGTAGCTAGGAATTCAGAAATCATCACACGCAAATCAAAATTAATCTAGCTCAATCATGAAAGCTCAAATGTAATGATCTATCCTAAACACACTCAATAAAGACATGAAAATAAAGCATCCAAAACTAAAGACTATGCAAACCAAATGTAGATCTGAATGCTTCCTTCATGTGGCTCCACTGTTCTTCTTTCTTCTCCAAATAGCCTTTTGTTTGTGGATCTCACCTTCAAGTGCATACACATGAGATGAAAGCAAATAGACAAGATTATGGTGCAAGAGTACTCGAAACGTGATTGATTCAATAATCTGATTAGTTCGACAAAGTGATTACCTTTGATTGAAGAAAAATCATGCAATTTATAGAAAAATTGGAGAAAAGATCAAATTAGCATGAAATGGATATTAGAAGCAATTGATTTCAAAAATGGCACAACTGAGTGAAAAGAAGAAGGTTATGATGCCTTCTATGTCATGAATTATGACATATTGCCAATGCAAAGGTTAGAGAACTAGAACCTTATGACATCTTGCTATGTCAAGAGTATGACGCATGAGAAATTCATGCTTCCACCGAAGCACAAAAATAGGGAGAACTAGAGACAATTTAATTAGGTGGAAATTAGAATTAGGAAATTAGAAAATAGGTGGAAATTAAGAATTTAGAAATGATGAAAAATTAGGAAATTAGAAAATTAGAAAATTAGAAAATGATGGAAAATTAGATAATTAGGTAAATTAATTAATAATTTGTCATTTATTAATTAATTCTCCAAAAAGAGGAATAATTAGCCAATTAAATGAATATTTAATTGTAACAAGAAGACTTAGGATAAATAATTAAATTATTTAACCTAGAGGAAGAAATGACAAATTAGGTTAAATGATTAAATCATAAAACCTTAGAAGATGAATTAGCAATGCAAGGATGACAAATAGGTCTTGACAAAAGATAATTAATGTCAATTTGATTTGATCATGATTTTGAATTGATAAATGATTTGATTGACAAAAGCGCCAATTGACGAGGAACAATGACTAATTGATCCAAATTGACATGATTGAGAAGATGACAACGATTGATGATAAATTGATCGCAAGATGACAAAATTGACAAGAGGATAAGGATCGATGACAAAATAGATTGCAAAACAACAAGATTGAAAAATGACCACGATCGATGACAAAATCGATCACAAGATGACAAAATTGAAAAGAGGACAAAACCTTAATTAGGATTGACGATGTCCAAAATGATGACAAATGAGCACGCACATTGATGCGACAGGATAAGATTGATCAAATCATGACTGGAGAGTGTTGTCGACAAGACCAAATTTGAAAATGAGACAATTGAATAATGCAGAAGAATGACTCGATGCTCGCAAATGATAAAGACCAAGTACGAATCATAGGAGAAATGTTAATGCGAAGCAAAAACCCTAAAATGAGGCAATGCGCAAATGTTGAAGTATGACTCCGCAAGCATTGACCATTTTTAAGTGTCTACAATATCCATTGTTTGTTCAATTTGTTGCTCATTCCCAATTTCTATGTCTCTAGTTGTATCTTCAACATTTGTTTCAGTTGTTGTGTCTTCTACTGGTGGCTCAGTTGCCACATCTCTTTTCTCACTTGTTTCCTTATCAACCACAATGTTGACTTCTTATGTGTTGATATTCATTGTGTACAACACCTCAGAATCAGGATATGTGTCCTCATGTTTTGTCTTCATACTCTCTATTGCCGGTTGATTTTCAGTAGTGTCTACCAGTGAAGTATCTAGAGGCGATGGGGGTAAGTTGTTTGTTATCTTTATACTGAGAGGTCCACCAACCTTGCCTTTTTCTTTGTCCCTATCCTTTTGGTATACCTTGAAGGTTTTAGGTTTTTGATACTCTTCCTATTTTTCTTTTTCTACCAGGAATATATCCCATGTATCTATTGTTTCCTCTTTTATCTAATTCACTCTCCCTGCCATTAGTGCTACATGTCGGTGAGCAGTTGAAAATACTGACCAGTTAGCCTCAGAGATAAATTGATCTCTCTCATCGGGTGAGTTAACAGGATGTACAAGTAATTTTTCAATCTTTATTTTCTTATCAAGCTCAACAATAGCTACTCTTCTAGCTTCTAGTCTGTTGTATAGATCTGTCGGTATTTCATCAACAACTTGCATCAAAAATTTCTTAAAAATATCTAAGTGTAATATTAGACTGTTCTCTACTTTCTCCTTATCATCAGTGGATAGTGTGTTATATAGTTTGCTGATATTCTTCAACTTGTCATCCTTAGTAATTTCATCCAGTAATTTATCAATAGGAGCTATAGATTGTTTTGACTTCTTCTTAGGAGTCAACTTCTTTTTCTTTGGAGTTAATTTCTTTGTTGGGGGCCTTACTACCTATTGCTTCTATCTTTTTGGTGTAGGAGAAGGTGCCGGTGAAGGTTTTCTCTTCCTCTCAACTCTCTTGAATACTGCAGGCATGTCACTTTCTGAGGAAGTTCCAATCGGTGAAAGGTGTGTTTCAGGTTGGATTGCTTCTAATTCACCTTCAGTTATAATAGTTTGCTTTAGCATATCTTCTTTAATAGCTTTTGACTGTCGGGTTCCTTTTCTAATGGTTGCATCAACCTTTTTAACTCTTTTCTTTGATTGAATTTGACTTTCTATAGTTTTAGCATTGCCAAATACTTCTTCTTCAGGTTCCTTAGGAGCTTCTAGGAGGGCTTTTACATAGGTTTCTATTATGTTGTCATCAGTCTCATACCCCATTTCAGTCACCCAGATGGTTCTAGGAACAACTACCTCCATCCAAATTTCATCTTTCTTTATTACAAAACAAATTTCCTTTTGGTACTTATCTACAATAGCTTCTGATAACCTTACTCTTGTTTTCATTCAAGCTTTCAAAGCCTGAAAATACTCATTTAAGTTCTTTTCCCTATTCTCTCACATGTTGTTCAATAATACTTATAGTTGTTTTCCTACTAGTATATCATATCCAAAATATTTGGTGCCAATACCAAGTACTTGTTTGGTTATATATAGCATCAGACAAACAAGTAGGTTTCCAAATCTGAATGTTCCTTTCTTGTTTTTCTTTATCTTTCCCAAATTATCTATCAGTTCATCTTTAAGTCATTCACATATGTCTATCCTTGCATTATCATTTACCATATCATAGGCACTTTTAATGCATAGGCTAGAAACTGAGTTTAACCTATTTGCATGTGTGGTCTTGTAACCTAAGATCATATTGATAAATTTGACATTGATATCCATTACATCATTTACCCTTAGAGACCCTTTGTCGAATGTTGCACCGGTTAGGTTTATCACAATGTCATTTGAGACCTTCTTAGTTTTGTCAGGTCTATTGTCGATGGAGGTTAACCCTGTCAGAGCCTTTACTGCTTCTTTAGTAATCTTGTGAATAGAGTCCAACCAAAAGAATTCGCCATGAACCCTGCTTAGCATTTCTGTAAAACTTAGGGTTTCTATTATCTTGTGTTCAGGTTTGACATTTCCCGATTCATCATAAATCACAGATTCATACATATTCTTAATTTCCTCATCACCTAGTTCACCAATATGACAGTGTATATACATTCTAGGGTCTTGAGAATATACTACCCCTTTAGGTATTTGAGAAAATGCACCTAAACTATCATCTTTCTTCGCAATTTCGGGAACTAGTTGGAATACGGGTCTAGGGCATTTAATAACTTCAACAATAGTATGGTTTGCAATAAATTCAGGAGTAGATGAGGATGCCATAGCTATAAATACCTTAATCTGTCTTAGGGATGAAATATTTGATAGATTTCTTTGCTTCTTTGCTTGGAATGCCTTTGCTTGGGATTTTCACGCTCTGAAAGATTTGAATGCTCAGTGAAGTGAAAATGGAGCCAAAATACTTGTTTTATAATGTTATTTTCTTCACCTGCCACATTTAATGCTTGTCAGTTAAGTCACAACTTAACTTAACTACTGGTAAATAAGTAACCTCAACTTCTCACCATCAATCGAGGGAATAATAGCATGTTTTACATTCAGTTGCTAAACCCTCAAAAGGATTTTCCTTTAATTAGATGAAGAGTCTCATGCCAGTGGAGTGTTACTTTGTTCTGCTGGTGGAGGAGTATTCCCATCAACATTCAGTTTTGATTTTCTGATCCATTGTTTTGAGAATTCTTGCTTTACCTCTTCAACCTTTTCTTTACCTTTCAAACTAGGACCTTCGTTATTTTCCGGTGAGGACTTGCTTCTACAAAATTTAGCAATGTGTCCAATCTTGTTACAGGCATAACAATTCACATTGTTTTTTTGAATTTCTTTCCCATATCCTATTCCGGTGTGTGTTCTGTATTGATTAGATAAGTATCCAAATCTTCCACAAACATAACATCTTACATTCATTCTACAATTCTCTAAATTATGACCAACTTTGTTTCATTTGGAACACTGACTGGTGGGTGTATTGGTGTTCTGATAATTTCTAGATCTACATTGATTTGCTCTATGACCATACTTGTTACACTTAAAGCATTTGCCATTAAATTTATAAGCAATTGGTTATCTTACCGATTTGCTATGATCATGTGTGTTTGCAATACCGAAGCTTTCAGCAGCTTCAAAGCCAAGGCCATTAGTGTCACCATTTGGTTTTTGATTCTTCAACATGTCACCAAGTTCTTCTAAGCTTTTCTTGAGTTTCTCCTTGTGCTGATTTGCAGTAGCCATTTCTCTTTCTAAGATTTATTTCTGTCTCATAAGTTCATTTGAGTCATTTTGTGTGTGCATCAGATCTGTCTTCAACATATCATTTTTATAACTAAGTCTTGTGTTTTCATTTGTAGCATCATTCAGTCTTCTAGTTAGATCTTCTTCATTTTTCTTCCTATCTTCATTTTCTTTGCAAAATCTCATAGTCATATCCTGCATCTCATTTTGTGTTGTATTTATCTCTTGTCTTAGTTTTTTTACCATATCATTAAGAGTTTCCTTTTCATCTCCCTCTTTCTGCATCTTCTCACAAAGTTCTCTTCTTTTATTTCTTGCTATAGTGTAATTTTCTTGAAGTGCTTGAATGATGTCCTTAGCAGCTTTTAGATCATCTTCAAGTTCGATATTCTTCAATTTTTTTCTATCATAGTTTGAAAGAGTTGTTTCCAATTGTTTCTTCAAGTTATCCATCTTTACCGGTTGCAAAATCTTCCTCAAGTTGTTAGGCTTCTGAAAATAGAGGACTAAGCTTTGATACCAATTGTTAGGATTCCCAAAGATACTGAGAGGGGGGGGTGAATCAGTATCTAACCGGTTATAGAATTTACTTGATTTAAAACAAGTAAAACATATCAATACACTATACCAGTAAACCAGAAATAATGCAGCAAACAAAGATAACAACAACTACATGAAAAGCACACCATAACACAATAGTTTAACGAGGAAACCCAGTGTGGGAAAAACATTGTTGGGATTTGTGACCCACAATATTCTCTTACTGGCCAATAAGTGAATACTACTCCTACAATAGGGGTCTGCACATGCAGGAAGGCCAAGTGCCTCGAGCTCACTGCTCAATTACAAAATAAGAAGTCACACTGACTTACAAAATGGATTATACAAATCCAATGTCTTGTACTACTTCAAATTAGCATCTGCTATGCCAGATCCAGTACTAGTTTTAGCTATGCTTCATACATAAACCCTTAACCTATAATTCACATATTAGGTCTGCCTTATTTTGCCTATCTTGTTCTTCTACAAAATGTCTTACAATGATCTCATACATATATGAGTCATATTACAACTTGCCATGTCGGCTTATAATGATTTTACAATTAATTACAAAATACATTATAAACAAAATTCCTATCGGCCAGGGTGCTGATATCCTTCCTTTGTCTGTCAGTGTCTTGTGTGCCAGTATAGAGTCTGTCACTACCGGTGCGGGTATATTGTCTTTGCAGTATCATATGATTGCCATCAATGACAAAACCTTCAATCACCTACAATTTCTCATTGGACTGTGCATTTGCCAACACCGACATGTAGCATTAATGGTTGGAAGAGTGAATGAGATATCTGAAGAAACATCAGACAAATGGGATATTTTCTTTGTGGAAAAGGAAAAGCAATAAGAACATAAATGACCAAAGACATTCAGAGCCTATCAAAAGGAAAAGGACAAAGGTAAAGGCGAGATAGGTGGTCCTTCGAGCATAAAAGTAATAGATAACTTGCCCCCACCTGTTGAAACTATTGATACACCACTGACTATAGATAATGTTGAGAGTATGGAGACAATAAATGAAGACACCAATCCTGATTTAGACATGTTGTATACCATGAATATTGACACACAGGACGTAAACATTGTGGTTGATAAGGAAACCACTGGGAAGAGAGATGTGGCAACTGAGTCATCGGTACAGAACATTGCAGTTGAGACACATGATGAGGATACAGTTGGAAATGTTGAGATTGGGATTGTTGGTGTAAATAATTATTCATCATGGATATTATTACACTTTACTTAAGTTTACTTAGGAAATGCATTTCATAGTAGTTTGGGTATGAGACACTTGGGTGTTTGTGCCACATTGGGATAGTGTGTGTAGGAGAAATTCCACCTTTTATGGTGTTTATCTTGTTGTTACACTCCACATTCAGTGGGTGATCCACCTCATGTGGACTATTATATTATTTCTCCTACCTACCCACACCTATTTCCTACCTACCCTTGTTTCTTATTGAGCCACATGTCATGTTTGTGTGCTCACATATCCCTAGCCTTGCCTATATAAGCAAGCTCATCTACATTGTATGTAATTTTGATATTGATCATTTTCTATTGATGAGAATACAATTTATTCTTGTCCTATATTGTGTCTCTATTTTGTACATTTCATTGATCTCTTGATCTTGGCAAAATTTCACATGGTATCAAAGCCATTGGGGCTTCATTGATTCGTCTTGAAGAGGCATTATTGCGACGTCAAGAGGTAGATCTAAGGAACAACATCTTTTGGAGGTGTCCTAGACCAGATCCGACCCTGCCATTATGTCCAGAAGGTCATTTCCATGAATTTTGGTTATAAAGTTGACCTATTTTGGTGAGAAATTTTTTTTTGCCAATTTTGCTATAATTGTATGGATTTCAAAAAAAATTTATATATTCTTTGAAATAAAATAAAATAAAATATTTTTTGAAGTTTTTTTCGAAAAATCAAAAAAAAAAAAAAAAATTCAATCAAAAAAAAAGAAAAAATCAATTTTTGGGGGGTCCGCAGACCCCCCCCCTGTGACGCCCGTACCCTACAGGTCTGTCTTTGTCATTTGCCGTTGTACCTACTGATAGATCCATACCTGCCGCTAAGTCACATCACCTACACTAAGATCCATTCCACCGCTACTGCCTGTAGGTCCTCCTGGCACCTTCCCCACTTCCCGGCCGCAGCTTCCACTAGCGTCAGCTCCTCCCGACACTACTCGCCGCCGCGACCAGTGCCGCCATCGAAACCTATAGACTCCGCTGTCCCGAGCTCCCTCCTGCATAGCTCAACTCCTCC
The DNA here is from genome assembly GCF_030272615.1 of Cryptomeria japonica. Classification (NCBI taxonomy): domain Eukaryota; kingdom Viridiplantae; phylum Streptophyta; class Pinopsida; order Cupressales; family Cupressaceae; genus Cryptomeria; species Cryptomeria japonica. Next base: position 643,988,700 of record NC_081413.1, read on the forward strand.
CACCACTGGCCCTCTTGGTTCAGACTCCACCAACCCTTGGCTCCAGCCGCTTCCTCCGCCGACGGTCAACTTGACAGGCGAACCCGCGTTTGCCACGTGGCAGGCGGCCACTGGCTCGTGGGTACAAACCCTTACATGTCAGATCCATATGGCCACCATGCAGACACCATGTGGCTCACACAGTCAGCTTTTTGTACTCCACTATACAGTGCCCAGTCAGCAAATCTGTACGGTACGGACTACACAGTCACCCATATAGTCATCTGCCACGTCATTTGTCCGTACAGTACGGACGCCTAGTCAACAGAGGGTGAAGTTTTTACGATGGTCATACGGCCATCAAATTTAACATAGTGACTTGCTGAAATCAGTGCCACATCAGCATTTTTCAAAAATTTTGCAGGCCCCTCTCATTGAGCTTTTTGATTTTGCAGTTCAACTTCAAATGGCCATAACTTGCTCATTTTTGCTCCTTTTTGGGTGCAATTTTTTTTGAAATGGGCTATAATTTCATGCTCTCTGTAGTGGTGAAGAAATTTTTTGATTTTGATGCATGGATTTTTTAGAAAATGCAGTTTTTTGTGACTGTACCTGAGTAATCCTAGTTTTTGCAACTTCAGAGGCTTCGTTTGGGATCATACAACCTTCTTTTCAGGTGCCATTTTTTTTGAAAGTGCATATTTTTTCATCTACTTTCACATAATGCTATCAGATTGATGCCATTGTAAGTAGAAATTGTACTTTTAGATTTTGGTCATTTTTGGCTCTCTTGGTACTTGTATATTTGCTTGAATCTTAGTTAGATTCATTGCACTATTGATTGAAGTCTCTTGTATCTCATTTGAGAAGTTGTAAAATTTGCATCATAAGTCCACTTTGCCTTGTTTTGCAAGTGGCTCATTGTAATCACACTAAGTATAAAGTGCCAAAATCATCACTTTTGGGGGGGTACTTTGATTGATTGAATTTGGGGGGGTGTCTCTTGTGCTTTTGTGCTCTTGTGTTCCTTCCTTTTTTCTACTATGGGTTCTTCTAAGTTTCCTCTCTTAACTCCTCATAATTATGCTACTTGGAAAATTGATGCATGGAGTAAACTTATGGAAAAAGGACTCACTCATTACATTGATGGAACTATTGTTGCTCCCGCTGATCCTAAGGTTGATCCATTTGGTCACTTGGATTGGCTCACTAAAAATATCATGGCAATTGGTACCTTAAGAAAGTATGTATCAAAGGATCTCATTTTTCATATTGAGAAGTGTACTCTAATCAAGGATGCTTGGCAAAAGTTTCAAGACTTGTAAGGTCAAGTTGATGAGATTAGGGGATATCAAATTGATAGTTATCTCACCATGTTAGATCCCAAGAACTTTGATACTATACAAGATTATATCACTAAGGCAAATGAGTTGAGGGCACAACTCAAAGATTGTGGCATTGATAAGAAGGATACTCAATTGATATTCAACTTGATAGGCAAGCTTCCACAAGAATATGCAACATTTGTTTCTAGTTTCCAAACCCATAGGATGACAATGGGTTCAAGATACAAAATGCCTACATTTGATGCTTTCAATGAAATGTTGATGATGGAACAAACTAAGTTGATAAGCATGGGCATTCTTAAGGCTTCTAAGTCTCAAGCATTAGTGGAAAATCAAGGGAACAAAGGAAATCAAAGAAAGGACAACTCAAACAAGAAGAAATGGCAATCAAAGTCTAAGGACAAAGCACCATCTTCTCCACAACAAGGAGATTCATCCTCTTCCAAGAGATTTAATTCCCCAAAGAGGGAGAGACCTACTTGTGCTTATTGTAAAAAGATTGGTTCTGAGGAGCATCATTGCCATTCTAAGAAGATTGATGAGCTCACACATATCATCAAAAAGCATAACATTGATTTGCCTAAAGTCTACAAGAAGGATGATTCATTAACTTCCACTTCCTCACATTCAAAAGGAAAAGGGCAAGCATTCATGGCTTCTACAAGTGGGAAGACTCACTCTTTTGGAACAAGAAAAGGAAAAGCTCTATGTGCTACTACTAGTCATGATTCAGAGAGATGGCTTCTAGATTCAGGGGCTTCTCATCATATGGCATCTTCGCAGTCTATGTTCTCTACATTTGAGCCTTGTACCATGCCACAGATTTTGATGGGCAATCATACATACATGGATGTGATTGGGAAAGGATCTATTGACATTGGGGATAACTCCTTCAATGATGTGTTGTGTGTACCCCACTTGACAAACAATCTCCTTTCTATCTATCAAATCACACATGGCACAACTAAGAGAGTTGTGGAGTTCACACCTGACTCAGTTTTCATTAGAGACTTGGAGACTAGATATATCATTGCAACTGGGGTGGTTGATCATGCATCTCGGTTATACTCCTTTTCAAATTTTGTTGATGATGATGATTTCACATTTGATGATTCTACACATGATGATCACAGTTCTTGTGATGGTTCAGATTTTGAGGAGAACTTTGGACACTTGAACATGGGGACTCTCACATGTAACCCCGTTCTTGAGTCTTGTATTTCATCTCCTCATATTGATATCACATCACCTATTGCACCTGATGATGCGGATAGCGCGACAATTTTGCCTTCATGTGATTCAGTGCAGCAAGATATTCATTGTCTTCCAGCTTTAGATTCATGGGATGATTACTTGACAGACATTGCAGGTTTATTTATGGAATCCTACATTGCAGATTTGGAAGACATCATTGATGACATTCATCTTCTCTTTGATGAAGGTGATCCTTCTTCGATTGTTGTGAGGGAACACTCTGACCCTCTTGTTCATTCTCTACATGATCATTCTTTCGAGGTTAACATGATTGTGGATACTTATGTACAATAGTTGGAGGAGGTCTCTTTATTTTTTGAGGAGACATGTGAGTCTTTGAGACATGTGCTACATCCATCTCCACTAGATCTTGGAGTGCCTTTTTTAGCAGTGTGGCACAATTTACCACATTTGGAGGGGGTATCTTTTAGCATCGACATGGGGACACTTGAGTAGTTTTTAGAGATTCCTTTCATCATGAATTTTCTTCATACATCTTCCCTTCATGATTGGGGAGACTTCATGGATACACCTTTGGTTTTGTTTCTTCCTAAGGGGAGGAATGTTGTTTAACTTTCATGAAGCAGTTTCTTCATACATCAAGCTTCTATCATTGGTGTAGATTCCACATTGAGGGGGGGCTTCCTAGCTTCTTTTCTTCTCTTATATGGGGGGGACTTTTTCCTCACATGGGGTTTTGTTCCTCACATTCTTCTATGAGAGTTCTCTTGTATGTTTTCATCTCTCTTTTGGGGGAGGGTTTTTTCCCATTGGGTTTTTCTCTCTTTCCCCACTTTGTGAGATATTTCATTGCATTGATATTCATGCATTTGCATTTGTACATGGGTACCTAACATGGCCTCGTAGTCGGGACCCATCTTGCATTGCTTAGTTGCATTGTTGACTTAAGTGCATTCCCCTAAGTTGCACTTAAGGGGGGGTGTTGGTGTAAATAATTATTCATCATGGATATTATTACACTTTACTTAAGTTTACTTAGGAAATGCATTTCATAGTAGTTTGGGTATGAGACACTTGGGTGTTTGTGCCACATTGGGATAGTGTGTGTAGGAGAAATTCCACCTTTTATGGTGTTGATCTTGTTGTTACACTCCACTCTTGTTGTTACACTCCACATTCAGTGGGTGATCCACCTCATGTGGACTATTATATTATTTCTCCTACCTACCCACACCTATTTCCTACCTACCCTTGTTTCTTATTGAGCCACATGTCATGTTTGTGTGCTCACATATCCCTAGCCTTGCCTATATAAGCAAGCTCATCTACATTGTATGTAATTTTGATATTGATCATTTTCTATTGATGAGAATACAGTTTATTTTTGTCCTATATTGTGTCTCTATTTTGTACATTTCATTGAGCTCTTGATCTTGGCAAAATCTCACAGGGATTGAAGCACATACTAAAAAATCCACTGATCCCCTGCATACCGGAAAGATAGATACCACTGATAAACACACTGAAAAACATACTAAGGTAGAAATGGACAGTTCAAGGGTACACACAGAGAAACTAGTAGATAACACTAAGACACAATCAGAGAAATTGATAGAGGCACCTTTTGAGAAGCATGAAGGGAAAAAGGTTGAGACAAAGACAGTGCCCCCAGCAATAGCTGAGAAACCCAAACCTTTGCTAGTAGAGATGTAGACTCAAACTGACCTACCAGAGGTCAATATAAGCAAAGAGGTTACTCACATCGGTGGATTGTAGATTGTTAAGGCAGTTGGATAGTCTTTTGGTTCCTCCTTAATAGAATTCAGACCAACCAATGTAACAGAGGTATTATTAGATTCAATTAAGGAAATTATTGAGTCCAATGCATTGGCCTATAAGGCTATAGATGATACCATCCCCATTATTAAATTGATTGCACCCAAGTGCAATGTGGAAAATAAAGATTCTTTGAGCCAATTAGACACATTGTCTAAGTACATAACTGACAACCTACTAACATTTGATCAAATTAATGAGGAGACTTTCAATGAGAAAATAAATAAAGAGAAAGAAAAATTCTTTGAAGAGTCAATAAAGAGATGCAAGGAACACATTGATACATTATTACTGGCACTAGGAAAAACAATAATGGACTTTAAGAAGTTGTACAGGGACTCATGCAAGACAAACATTTTGACAGAGGACATAGCTAAAGATATCAATAGAGCACAAAAGGAAATAAATGATATTGTTGATAATCTCATAGGTTCATCAAAACCCATATCAGTAATATAGTAGGAAATTGCAGGATTTGAAGAGAAAATTGAAAAATTTGAAAAAGATAAGGAGAGATTAAATTTTAAGGCTAAGGAACTCAAATGTAGATTAGGTCTGAAACTAGACATCCTCATCTTTGAGAAAAGAGATTTTTGAGGCACTTGTTCTGGGACTTAAGACACTGGAAGAGAAAATGCACATACTCATCGGTACCATCCAAAGGACATAAGTAGCATTGAAGGATAGTGCAAGGTTCACTAACAACCTAAATTGTGTACTAGTAGATCTATATCAGATTGTAACCCACTGATTACAAGGATACAACTGAGAACTACACCCAGTTGACATTTTTGACAACCTTTGTCATTGATGTCAAAGGGGGAGTAGTGGAGATGAGAAAAATAAATAACAGAAGAGATCATCTGCTTAGGGGGAGCACACCATTTTGGTAATATTTTTGGACAACACATTTTGGATACAATTTTGACTTTTTGTCATGACTGTTTCCATCAATGCCAAAGGGGGAGATTGTTGGCAAATGTACACTCCAATGAGAAATTGTAGGTGATTGAAGGTATTTTCATTGATGGCAACCTTTTAATCTTATGGCACCGACACCAACATACTCTACACCGACAGATAGTTTACCGGCAGTGGCAAAGATGATTATCGACACCCCAGCCGATAGGATTTTACTTATTGCATAATGTATTTAATTATAATATCTTTTTGTAAGCTAACAAGGAGAATTGTAATAGGACTCATATATAAGTATGAGATCTTGTAGATCATTTAGGATGTGAACGTGGTCAAATTATTGCAGAAGTAATATGCGAATATTAAGGTAGATTTTGGAGTAAGGTTTATGGTTATTTTGTGAGCTTAAACTGGTATTGAACCTGGCATAGAAGATGGTGAACCGAAGTAGTACATGATATTGGATTTTCATAATCCAATTTGTAAGTCAATGAGACTTCCCTTTTGTAATTAAGCAGTGAGCTTTAGGCAGTTGGCCTTCCTGCATGTGCAGGCCCCTATTGTAAGTAATATTCATTTATTGGCTAGTGAGTGAATATTATGGTCACAAATCCCATCGAGGTTTTTCCCACACTAGTTTTCCTTATTGAGAATATGGTGTTATGGTGTGCTTTCTATGTTGTGCTTATTGTTCTTATTTACTGCATTAATTCTAGTTTACTGGTACACTATTTGGGAATGCAATTTGTTTAATAAGATTAGAAAATCTATAAACCGGCAAGATACTGATTCACCCCCCCCTCTCAGTATCTTTGGGAATCCTAACATCCTCATCCACCAAAGAATGTAAAACTACCATAGAAGAAGGGCACATGTGTCTTTTGAGTGAACATGAGAGACCAAAAGAGATCCTAATGCTTTGCATCATTCTCAAGTAGACAACACTAGGGACAACAAATAGAAAAATTGAGAGACAAATAAAGGAAGGTCACAAAGAAGCAAGAGAGGGGAGAGAGAGAATCTATGACACAAATGAAGCTAATCATGAAAATCATCTACCTCCCAATCATTCTCATCACTATTTTGGGAAGGTGGACAACATTCAAGAGAAGCCACTTCAAGCATGGTAGATGGAGCTATCACAAGTTCCAAACAAGGACCATGCCCTACTGATGAGTCACTTTGTCTGTTACTAGGAGCTAGGATTAGTGCTTTTGAAAATTATTTAGATAAACCAAAATCAACATCAACATATTCATATTCATCATCTAAATTATTAGCATCAACAGTTTCATCATGAACAACATTCTCATCTATATCTTCATCAAGATTAACAAAAATAAGAGCTCTAATAGGAATAGAACTTGAACCATCATTTGTCTTAATCATTATATATTTTGGAGATTTAGGTTGAAATTCTTGGTTAGGAGAAGATTGAGAAAATTTTATTATGTCAATAGTTGGTGTCTTTGGAGAAGAAATGGTTTGGGAAGTAAATTCATGAGCTCTAGCATGATTTCTTCATCGGAATTCTCTCACACAATGGTTTTGTTTAGTTTTAGTTGAAGGTTGTGAAGGTTTAGGTTCAACAGGTGTAGAATTTTTTTCTTCTTTGAGGGAATGATGCATAGGAGAAGGTCTTTTAGGCTGGACAATAGGAGATGTTGGGTACTTTCCTTTGTAAGATGTAGGTGGTAGAACCACACCATATAAAGGAGGAATAGAAGGTATAGGAAAGAATAATATGTTTATTCTTTGGAGGAATAATAGGTTTATCCTTAGGATGAAAAGGGAGATTATCCATAGGAGAAGGATTATGGTCATTGCTAGGACAAAGAATAAGTGTTGGATTTCTAGGTTTTCTCAAGGATAAAATCATCTCATTCTTCCATCTTTGATAACATTGAAACAAAGCATCACTTTGAAGCTTAAGAGGTTGGAATTGTTTAGACCAAAAATAATCAAGATTAACATCTCTTTGCCTAATCATGGGTTGTTACATGCTATGATTAATTGTTATGATCTTGTCATCAAGAGGGAATTTCAAGCACTTATGAATAGTAGAAGGAATCACTTTCATGGAAGAGAGCCAAGGATGTCCCAACTTCATAGAAAATTGTTCTGATGTAGGAATAATAGAAAAATTAACATCTAAATATTTAGTACCAACCTTAATGAGAACAGTAATAGAACCAATAATGAGACAACATAAACCATCAAAGATTTTAATCACCACATCAGATTTATCATATGTCACTTGATGCAATTGTAAGGTATAATGAAATTCTTTAGTTATCACATTAACCATACAAGCTTGATCAATGAGCACCCCTTGTGAGGGTATCTCTTTGATTCTCATAGTGATATATAATGGGCCATCGGGTGCTTCAATAATCTCATTAGGATCAAATGTAATGCATTGGTCCTTAGGACGTTTAGTTTTATCAATAAGGTTAACTACATTATTAGATTCAAGGCCAAGATCGGTAGGAGAGAAGGCAAGACAATCAATCTCAATCACATTAGTGGAATGGGAAAGTAAAGGATTGGTGAAATTTTGAATATTTTGATTAGGAGGAGCTAAAGATTTATTTCCTTTATCATTCACACCATCCACAGATATGGTTTTGTTATCAATCAAGTCTTGAATCTTACTCTTTAAGGAATAACACTTTTCAGTGTCATGACTAGGTTGGCGATGCTATTGGCAAAAAGCTTTGGAATCAAAGTAAGGTCACAAAGTCTTTGACGTATCAAGTGGTTTAATACGGGGGAGTTTCAAAATATTCTTTTTTAACAATTGTGTCATAATACTATGCAAAGATTCATTAAGGAGAGTGAATTCTCTTTTGAAATATTTAGACAAAGGAGGCACACCTATTGTTGTGAATACTACTTGAGTGTTGTTGTTGTCATTGAACTTGATGAATCCCTTATTTTGTTTAAACTTCGCAAAAGGTTGTTGAGCACTTTCACTTTTATCAGTCAAGGCCATTAAATAGGATTGTTCTGTCATGCCCAAACTTTTCAGCATGAATGAGATAATTTTTTTTTTAAAATCACAACTAAATAACATTAAAATGCTAATATGAAATGTACTAGCAAGTTTTGTCTTAACTATGTTTGGGTTAACTTAAACCACTAACTCAAGTAAACGAAAATAATTTAAAATTAAATGTGGAATACTAAATGAATACTTTTATTATATCATCAAAACTTGTCAATAGATTAATTAAATCACAACTCTCTAAAATATTAATCTTCAATAAGCATTAATTGCTTTAAGGATCTAATTAAATTAGTCCTAGCACTTTGTTTATAATGTCTAAAATTTATTTAAATCAATAATTAAAAAGTGTTTAAACTAAACCGTCTAAGGAGTTAATTAAATTCATAATGAAATTTGTTCTTTAAGGTTTAATCTCATAAGCCTATATCTAGGTGAGCTAAAATTATTCCCTATAGTCAAATAATTTACAACAGAATTAAATTCCCTAAAGATTAAACTTCATAAATATTTAATTTAAAACATCTCAATATATATATATATATATATATATATATATATAAAAGTGTTTTAACCATGCAAACCCTAATCCTTTATTTAATATAAAATATGCCCTTGATTTCCTTTTTTTTTTTCATTCTTTATTATCTTTCCACATTTTACCCTAGCCCTAACCAGGCTAGGGTTCTATTCTTTTTTTTTTTCTGTGCAAGGGCAAGCTTATTGGGTGGCGGCCATGGATGGAGGGTCGATGACGATGGTTCCCGAGGATGTCGCTCACTATGGAAAACCATAGTGGTGGCGACCACTATGGCTGCCCATAGTGGTGGCATTCGGGCCATCCACTGTGGGAAGCCATAGTGGCGGCGATCACTGTGGTCGCCCATAGTGGCGGCCCTTGGGCTGTCCACTGTGGGACACCATAGTGGAGGCTCCTTGTCTGCGCCAACCACTGTGCTAAACATAGTGGTTCGGCCCCGAAACCCCATGCGATGAGTTATTTTTTTATTATATTTTTTTTTGTTTTAAAAAAAAATTGATTTCATTTATAATATTTAAATAAATTATATATGTATATTTGTATATATACATATATATGTAAATCAGTATGCTTTTAAAAAAGAACTCATTTAAACATATTTATCTGTAAATAAATTTATATGTGTTTGTGTGTGTGTGTGTGTGATATAAATCTATTTTAACTGTATATTAGATCTAGGGCATTTTCTTTGTAAATAAATGTTGATATTCTTTTATTTTGAAACATTTTAACAAATTAGATAAATTCTTCAGATTACAATCATTGTATTTATTTCCTTTTATCAAAATCCTAGTTGCTAAAAAAAATAGATAGATTATTTAAATAGAGATTTACTTTCTGCAAAAATAAAGTAAATAACAGAATTAAATATACTTAGAACAACAACTCTAGAAATTATTTATTTCGATTAATTTGTTTAACTATAGATTTTATTTTCTGCACATAAACAAATGATAGAATTTAATAATTCTTACAGTTACTATATAAATGACAAAATTTAATAAATTTAAGAGCAACTAGATAAATGAGTTGATATTTAAATTGAATCTTAGAGGTATGCATAGGAAATAACTGATTCTTTTTATTTTTAGAATCACATACAAAATAGACTTTCATTTCCAAACTAACTTGCATACTACTAACAACAACTACAAGGAACTTAATCCAAGATAAATGTATTTCTTTTGCAACAAAATATTATTTAACAAAATAATTTCATTTATTTAGAGTACATTTAAAATACATTATAGCCATCAATACAAATGGGATCTCTCATTTATTTTCTACAAAATAGCAGACTAAAATATTATAACTCTTTAAAATGTATTTCAAAGACACTATCGTCACTTTACAAATGGGTCTCTCATTTCTAATAAATGAGGACTTTTCAAAATAATAATTACATTTACAAATATTTTTCTGCAGCAAATAACTCCAGCAAACTTCCACTTGTCCTATTCTTTTCTTCTGACAAGCTGCAATTTAATCAAAGCTATGACCATGGCGTGCTCACCTCACAGCCTAGGCTAACTATTAGCCACCCCCGAGCTTGGAGAACCAAGCCCTAGATATGTAACACACATGCAACACAACAAAGAAGGGGAAACAATCACAAACATATTCCCAACCAAGGCCACACTGCACCACACAATGTGATGTCTTTACATGGGTGGTAGTGGACCAAATACCCTGAGGAGACTACAAGTATAGTAAAACTCAAGGCCACCTCATGGCAAACAATGATACATCATAAGTATAACAACCCCACAACCTTATGCTCCCCAAGGCATTCATATCTTATTTCCCTCCTTATGACCCCCAAATGCATAAACAAGTTGTGCAGCAAGGGTTACTTAGGAATCCCTTGAGATCACTCTCTTAACGAGAGCCTCTCACTCGAGGGTTGTCAAACTTCTACCACCCACAAGACCCTCCTCTCTCCCAAGAGTAGGAGGTCTTGGTTACTCCCAAAACATAGAAAATACACAAGAGTAAAATGTAGAACACAAAATAAATTTTCATAGGGGAAAAATACAAGAAACAAGCCTTTTCCATACAAGTAATTCCTTTCAACATAACATGCAGTATAAAAACAATACAAGAGAAATTTAACCAACCTTCAACTACCCAAAGGAATGCTAGATTAGTTGAGGATGAGCAGCCCAATTCCACAATTCCTTGCTTCTCTACCCTTAGCCAAAATCCTATACCAAATCTATCCTTTCCAAAATTGCCTTGTCTCCAAAAATGGAGAGTGGGTGATTACCTGCAAAATCTCCCATTCTTGCCTAAGAAGACAGGTTTCTAAAATTCAAAAAGGAAAAGTCAGAAAAAAGATCAAAAGGGATCTCTCATCAAAAAGGAAAGTTAACAACTTAGATAATGCTTCTAATTTCAATTTTCGCTCAACTTAGGAAACCCACTTTTTAGGGTGTCTAAAGGGTCACATGGGAGTTGGTACATGCCTAAAATTACTCCTAACCCTTAGGTATACCTTATGGGCTTTAGGAAACACTCTTAAACTACCCCTACGAGTTCATTTAACCCTTTTTAAACCCATCTGAAATTAATTTTCGGGTCAACCTAAGTTGACCACCCCAAAGATTCTCTACCCTAGAAAAATATAGAATCACATTAATTTATTTGAAAAAGCTATGGTTAAACAACTCCCTTCAAGAGACAATTCAAAAATCAAAACATAAATCAACATGTGTCAAGTGACACAATAAAAATACTTTTACAAAACTATACCTGAAATTTTGTCTCTTGTCAGATTTATACAAATACATAAATTCAATCTAACATTCATGCAACAATCACTTTCACGAATAAAATACAATACAAACGGGGTGTTGTCTCTCCAAATAGACAAACCCTGGTTTTACAAATGTACATAGGTCTAGGTTTTGTTCTCCATAATATTTCCATGGTCACATGGATAATTTTTCTTGCGCATCTCAATTACACATTAGTAATTCCAAATAACCTCATATAATATAAAACACATGAATAAGAATACACATCAAACACTCTGCATACAATATACATTTAAAACAAGTCAATACATCCTACATCCAAATAACTCCACATATGCAATTATCATAATTCTCATAATTTTGATCTCCATACATAAAACATGCATCCTATTTATATCATCATAGTAAAGTCCCGCAAATCCAATAATGACATATATCATCTCAAATTTATCCTATTATAGAATCATGTAGAGTTCTATATCATAAAGCATATAAATGAAGCATCAACATATAGCAATGTTATCCAAATCATGGAATCATATAAGTTCTAAATCCATAATACATAAAAATAAAGCATCCATAATAGTCTCAACATAAAAATCCTTGAAATGCTAGACTGAGTCGGGGTAGGGCCTCACATGTTCCAATTGACTCACAGTAAGGTGATAATTGTGAATTATTGTGCACATCTGCATAAAGGAAGTAAACTCATAAAAGAGAAGTTTGTATATAATATATTTTTGTAAATTAAAATTGAAAATTCCTTGAATATCTTGTTCACACATAGGAAAATAAATTTGTGAATACAGATGTTTATATCTACCAATAAAATCAGTCACTTTTTCTTTAACACCTTGCTTACAATGCATCAAATCAGTCAAAGTTATCTTAGGGCCAATATTATTGTGAAATTATTGAATGAAAGCATTGGCCAATTGTTGAAACGAAGTAATATAATGAGGAGGTAAAAAATAATACCATTGGAAAACTATATCCCTAAGCGTTTTAGTAAATAATTTAGCCAAAAGTCTTTGGTCTTGAGCAAAGTCACTACACAAAGTTTTAATTGTTTTCACATGATTTAAAAGATCACCTTTTCCATTATAAATCTCCAATTCAGGGATTTCCACATGTTTAGGAGGGATATCACGAACAATGTCATTAGATAATGGCCTTGCTACATCAAATGTGGGCACATTATACTTAGATTGATTCATTGAAGCTATTTATTGTTGTAAGGAAGACATTGTTTGGGCTAGATTATTGATGGTAGCTTCAATGGATGAATTGAAACTGGACATGTTGGATTGAGAAGGAGTAAATTTTTTGTTTGAAGGAAGAGCTTGAGAATAAAGATGTGGGAGGCTATGGTAGGTAGGTATGGGAGATGATTGTGTGACAAAAAAAAGACTCACAAGAGGAGGGATGAAGGAATTATAGTTAGAGGAGTTTCCCCCTTGACTAACATGTGTAGGTATGACATTTTATGTAGAGGTAGCCATGATGTTAGATGTAAGAGTGGGAACATAGGCCATAGGAGTAGCCATAGGAATAGAATGATTAACTTGACTAGGAGGTCATGTATAACTAAGGACTTCAACACAACTCTTCATAGGCATAATATTAGTTTCAACAATATGAGAAATACCATGCAACATATCAATACCAAGTTTATCACTTTGAACCATTCTTTTCAATCCTTCAATCAATGGTAAATCCTCACTTTTTGGGCATTGTTGACTCATCCACTATTGAAGATTTTCAAATTGATTGTCAATCTTTTCCAATTGGTCAATGGAAACCCTAGTTAGTGATTCATCCACATCATGCATAATAAGGAAATAATGAGGATAAATGGGGTCATTTGTTGGATTGGAAGAACCACGAACATCCTCATGGAACAAGTTATCTAAATTAGGCTCCATCTCCTTGGTAATTAAACCTTGGGAAACCTTAATAATACAACTTCTTCTCATGGGGATATTATAGGTTGGACTTGTTGGAAGAATGTTGAAAATATGTTCTTGTGAGATATTTGAGAGATGTGTTGTCATTGATGTCAACATATTTCTCTGTCTATGATGGTTATGTAGTGAAGTTCAGTGAGTTAGTTTGTTCAACTTAGTAAGTATGATGAAGATCAGAGTTTGCAGAATAAAGTTTTTACAGAGGCTTGTCTGTAGTTGATTAAATTTAAGTTTCAAAGGTCAACATGCAAATTTTATTGAGTTATGGGTATCTGTGTTATGGCTTATTTATTGAGTTGCTCAGTGGTGACAAAGTGACAATATTTTGATCTGCATTGCTCTGTATTTTAATATCTTGTTCTGTGGATTTAGAGGTATGTTTGGGACATTGGTGTGTATCCTCAATTCAAGTGGTTCATAGTTTGAAGGTATGCAAGTGAGAATTCAAGATAGACAGTCATTGCACTTAGTGCTTTTGAGGTTTGGTATGAAGATGCTAATGATTCTAGTAAAATGTGTTGGTGCAAATGTTGCTATGGTAGTTCATGATACTTGTGGATATCTGTAGATCATGTGCCTTTTATGTTGGTGGTTCGTATTGATCGTTGAACCCGTAATTGGTTTTTTTCTTTGGTACATTGGTGTTCTTCATGTTCTTGGTCAATCGGATGCTTATAGCATGTTGTGAATGTTCAAGGCATAATTCTTGGAGGTATAACATGTTCGAGGCAAAATATTTGGTTTTGTGCTATGTCTTGACCTATTGGCAAATGCACACTCTAAGGAGAAATTGTAGGTGATTGAAGGTTTTTTCATTGATGGAAATCTTGCAATCATATGATACTTATAAGACTGGATACCGGCATCGGCAATGACAAACTCTACACCGACACATAGAACATCGATAGTGAAAGGAAGGATACCGGCACCCTGGCCAACAGGAATTTTGTTATACTGTATTTTGTAATTAATTGTAAAATCATTGTAAGAAGACATGGCGAGTTGTAATATGACTCATATATGTATGAGATCATTTTGTAATAGGAAATGTGTGTGACAGGATGTGAAATAAGTAGACCTAATATGTGAACTATAGGTTAAGAGTTTATGTATGTAGCAGATCTTAAACTGGTACTAGATCTGGCATAGCAGATGCTAATCTGAAGTAGTACAAGGCTTTGGACTAATAAAATCCATTTTTGTAAGTCAGTGTGACTTCTTTTATTATTGAGCAGTGAGCTCTAGGCACTTGGCCTTCCTCCATGTGCAGGCCCCTATTGTAAGAGTAATATTCCCTTATTGGCCAGTAAGAAAATATTGTGGGTCACCAATACCACTGAGGTTTTTCCCACACCGATTTTCCTCATTAAAATATTGTGTTATGGTGTTCTTCTCATGTGGTTGTTTATATTCTTGTTTACTGCATTATTTCTTGTTTACCGGTACACAGTTTTAATGTGCTTTTCATGCTTTAAGTCAAGTAAATTTACTAACCAGTCAAATACTGATTCACCCCCCTCTCAGTATCTTTGGGAATCCTAATCCTAACAATTGGTATCAGAGCCTGGTCCTCTATTTTTAGAATCCTAACAACTTGAGGAAGATCTTGTCACCGGTAGAGATGGAAAACTTGAGAGAATAATTGAAAACAACTCTTTCAGACTATGATACAGAAAAGGTGAAGAATATCAAACTTGAAGATTATCTAAAGGCTGCTCAAGATATCATTCAAGCACTTCAAGAAAATCTTACCATTGCAAGAAATAAGAAAAGAGAACTTTTTGAATAGATGCAGAATGAGAATGATGAAAAGGAAACTCTTAATGATCTGGTAAACAAACTACGACAAGAGATTAGTACAACACAAAATGAGATATAGGATATGACTATGAGATTTTGTAAAGAAATTGAAGATATGAAGAAGAATGAAGAAGACTTGGCTAGAAGACTAAATGATGTTGGAAATGAAAACACAAGACTTAGTCATGAAAATGATATGTTGAAGACAAATCTAATGCACACACAAAATGGTAGAACTAAACTCATAAGACAGAAAGGAATCTTGGAAAGTGAACTAATTGCTGGAAATTATCACAAAGAAAAATTCAAGAAAAGTTCAGAAGAACTTGGTGGCATGCTGAAGAATCAGAAACCTAATGGTGATACAAATGGCCTTGGCTTTGAAGTTGGTGAAAGCTCTGGTACTACAAACAATTGTGATCATAGCAAACCGGTAAGACAACCTACTGTTTACAAGTTTAATGGAAAATGCTTTAATTGTAACAAGTATGGTCATAGAGAAAATCAGTGTAGATCTAGAAATTATCATAACACTAATACACCCACTGGTCAATGTTCTAAATGCAACAAAGCTGGTCATAATTCAGAAAATTGTAGAATGAATGTGAGATGTTATGTTTGTGGAAGATTTGGGCACTTATCCAATCAATGCAGAACACATACTGGCATAGGATATGAAAAAGCTATTCAAAAGAACAATGTGATTTGTTATGCCTGTAACAAGATTGGACATATTGCTAAATTTTATAGAAGTAAGGCATCACCGGCAAATAACAAAGGTCCTAGTTTGAAAGGTAAATAAAAATTTGAAGAGGTAAAGAAATAATTTTCAAAACAATGGATCAGAAAGTCAGATCATAATGTTGATGTGAGTAACACTCCATCGGCAAGACAAAGTAACACTCCACCGGTAGGAGACTCTTCATCTAACTGAAGAAAATCCCTTTCGGGGTTTAGCAACAAAAAGAAAAACATGCTATTATTCCCTCGGTTGATAGTGAGAAGTTGAAATTACCTCTATACTGTCAGATGACTTAAGTTGTGACTTAACCGGCAAGCATTAAATGTGGTAGTTGATGAAAATAACATTATAAAGAAAGTGTTTTGGCTCTTTTTTCATTCACCAAGCATTCAAATCTTTGAGAGCATGAAAATTCCCAAGCGAAGGTACTCCAAGCAAAGAAGTGAAGCAATCCATCAAAGCATTCATACTTAAGGAAGATTGAGGTATTTATAGCTTTGGTATCTTCATCCACTCCTGAATTTATTGTAAACCCTATTGTTGTTGAAGTTGTTAAGTGACCTAGACCCATTTTTCAGCTAGTTCCCAAAATTGCTAAGAAAGATGACAGCATAGGTGCATTCTCCCAAATCCGTAAAGGAGTAGTATATGCTTAAGACCCTAGAATGTATATACATTGTCATATTGATGAACTAGGTGATCATGAAATTAAAAATATGTATGAGACTGTAATCTGTGATGAATCCGAAAATGTCAAACTTGAACATAAGATAGTAGAAACCCTAGGTTTCACTGAAATACTTGGTATCCTGGATTTCCCCAAGGATATCATAAGGATTGTGTTAAGAAGAGTACATGGTGAATTTTTTTGGTTAGACTCTATTCATAAAATCACAAAAGAAGCAGTAAAAGTTGTATCGGCATTACCCTCCACTGGCAACAGACCTGACAAAACTAAGGTGGTCTCAAATGACTTAGTGACAAACCTAACCGGTGCAACATTTGATAAGAGATCTCTAAGAGTAAACAATGTGAAGGATACAAATGTCAGATTTATCTATATGATCTTAGGTTATAAGGCTACGCATGTAAATAGGTTAAACTCAGTTTCTAGCCTATGTATTAAGAGTGCCTATGATACGGTAATTGATAATGCAAGAATAGACATATGTGAATGGCTCAAAGATGAGTTGATAGACAATTTGGGTAAGATCAAAAGAGACAAAAAGGGGACATTCAGATTTGGAAACTTACTTGTTTGTTTGATGCTATACATAACCAAACAAGTACCTGGTATTGGTGCTAGAGATTTTGGTTTTGATATACCGGTAGGAAAGCAACTATCAGAACTATTAAACAATATGGTAGAGAACAGGGAGAAAAACATAAATGAGCATTTTCAAGCATTTAAGGCTTGAATGAAGAACAGAGTAAGACTATCACAAGCTATTGTGGATAAGTATCAAAAGGAAATTTGTTTTGTGATCAAGAAAGATGAAATTTGGATGGAGGTAGTTATCCCTAGAACCATTTGGGTAACTGAAATGGGCTATGAGATAGATGATAACATCATAGAAACTTATGCAAAAGCCCTCCTTGAAGCTCCTAATGAACAGGAAGAGAAAGTATTTGGTAGTGCAGAAATGATTGAGAGCACTATACAATCAAGGAAAAGGGTTAAGAAAGTTGAAGAAACTATAAGAAAAGGAACCCGATAGGCAAAGGAAATTAAGGAAGATGTATTAAAATAAACTAGTATAAATGAAAGTGATCTGGAAGAACTTCAACCGGAAACTCATCTTTCACTAGTTGGAACTTCTTCTAAGAGTGATATACCGACAGAGTTTAAAAGGGTTGAAAGGAAAAGAAAACCCTCACTGACACCCTCTCCTACACCAAAAAGAACAAGGCAAGAGCAACAGGCAGTAAGGCCTCCGGCGAAGAAAATAACTCCTAAGAAGAAGAAGGTGAAACAGACTATTGCTTCTCTAGACAAACTTCTTAGTGAAATAATAGATGATGGCAAGTTGAAGAACATCAATAAAATATACAAGACACTATCAGCAAATGATAAGGAAATTATAGAGAATAGTGTAATTTTACACTTAGATATATACAAGAAATTCTTAATGGAAGTTGTTGATGAAATTCCAAATGATCTGTATAGGAGATTAAAAGCTAGAAGATTAGCCATTGTTGAGCTGGACAAGAAGATTAAGATTGAAAAATTACTTGTTGTGCATCCAGTTAACTCACCTGATGAAATAGACAAATTAATTAGTGAGGCTAACTGGACAATATTCTCCACTGCTCACCGACATGTAGCACTGATGGCAGGTAGAGTAAAGGAAGTCTCTGAGGAAACAACAAATAGATGGGATATATTCTTTGTGGAAAAAAAAAGGAGGAAGAATTACTTAGGCCAAAAACTATCAAAGCATATCAAAAGGATAGAGATAAGGGGAAATGTAAGGTAGGTGGACCACCAAGTTTTAAAATAACTAAAAATATGCCCCCACCTCCTTTAGATTCTCCACTTGTAGACAC
Source organism: Cryptomeria japonica (assembly GCF_030272615.1). NCBI lineage: Eukaryota > Viridiplantae > Streptophyta > Pinopsida > Cupressales > Cupressaceae > Cryptomeria > Cryptomeria japonica. Next base: position 644,007,354 of record NC_081413.1, read on the forward strand.
TACTCCAAATCAACCAGCCACTAAGAGTATGGAGACTCCAATAGAAGATACAAACCCTGAATCAAAAATTTTGTATACTGTAAATGTAGATACTCAGGAAGTTAATGTCATGGTTGACAGAGAAACCACTGAGGATAAGGAGAAAAATGTGACTACTGAGTGATCGGCTACAGAGGTTTAGATAAACTTAGAAAAACCTACACAGGAAAAGAAACCAGCAAAGGATACCACAGAGAAACCAGTAGATACAACATAAAAACCATATGAAGAACCGACAAAAGAGAGTTCGGAGGCACAAACTGAGGAACTAACAACTGAAAGCTCAGAGAAACCATCTGAGACACATTTGGAGAAACCCAAATCGGTATAGGTTGAAGCACAGGTATAGACAGAGATAGTGCCACCCGATCAAACTGAAAAGCTTAAAACTTTGTTTGTGGAAATGCAAACTCAAACAGACCTACCAGAGGTCAAACCAAGCAAGGAAATAAATACAACTGGTAGCATGGCTATTATTAAAACTGTTGGACAAATATCTGGTACAGCTATGACAGAACAGATCTACTAATGTAACAAAGGTCTTATTAGATTCAATAAAGAAGATCACAGAATGCAATGCACAAGCCTATAAGGCTATTGATGATACTATACCAATTCTTAAATTGATAGCACCAAAGTGCAGTATTGAAAATAAAGATTCTTTAGGTCAACTAGACACATTGTCTAAGTTTATCACCGACAATCTAATAACTGTTGATTAAATAAATGAGGATAAATTTAAGGAAATGATGATAAAGGAAAAAGAGAAATTCTTTGAGGATATTGTAAATAAGAACAAGGAAAAAATGGATACCCTATTACTAGAACTTGGAGAAATAATTCTTGACTTCAAGAAACTATACAAGGATACTTGCAAAACAAATGTCTTAACAGAGGATCTTGACAAGGAGATCAGCAAAGCTCAAGAGAAGTTAAATAATATTGCTGACAATTTGATTGGAGCATCAGATTCATTTTTGGAATTAGAAAAGAAAATTGCAGAGCAGGAAGAGAAAATCAAGAAATTGGAGAAAGACAAACAAGGAATAAAGGATAAGGCAAAGGACTTAAAATACATACTTAGTCCAAGACTAGAGTATCTTATTTCCTTGAGAAAAGAAATATCTGAGGCTCTGGTTCCTGGACTGAAGACACTGGAAGAGAAAATGCACATAGTCACCGGTACAGTGCAGAGAACACAAGAGGCAATAAAAGACTGCAAAACTTTCAGCAATGGCATAGATTTAGTTTTGATAGATATCTTTCAGATTGTAACCCACCGGTTATAAGAATCTAGACAGGACTTCACTGACAGTGAATGACAACCTTTGTCATTGATGTCAAAGGGGGAGTAGTGGGATGAGAAAAATGGTCAGAAGGAAGGGACTTCATCTATTGAGGGGGAGCATACAGTTTTGGCAAGACAATTTTGGCAGACTATTTTTGGATATCATTATGGACACTTTTTAATTTTTCTCATGAGTGTTGCCATCAATGCCAAAGGGGGAGATTGTTGGAAAATGCACACTCCAATGAGTAATTGTAGGTGATTGAAGGTTTTGTCATTGATGGCAACCTTGCAATCATATGATACGAGCAAGATTGGATACCAGCACCAGTAACGACAAACTCTACACCAGCACACAAAACACCGGTAGTGAAAGGAAGGATACCGACACCCTAGCCGACAGGAATTTTGTTTGTAATGTATTTTGTAATTAATTGTAAAATCATTGTAATCCGGCATGGTGAGTTGTAATATGACTCATATATGTATGAGATCATTTTGTAATAGGAAATGTGTGTGATAGGATGCAAAATAAGCAAACCTAATATGCAAACTATAGGTCAAGGGTTTATGTATGTAGCAAAGCTTAAACCGGTACTAGATCTGGCATAGCATATGCTAATCTGAAGTAGTACAAGACTTTGGATTAATAAAATCCATTTTTGTAAGTCAGTGTGACTTCTTTTGTTATTGAGCAGTGAGATCTAGGCACTTGGCCTTCCTGCATGTGCAGGCCCCTATTGTAAGAGTAATATTCCCTTATTGGCCAGTAAGAGAATATTGTGGGTCACAAATCCCACCGAGGTTTTTCCCACACCGAGTTTCCTCATTAAAATACTATGTTATGGTGTGCTTCTCATGTGGTTGCTTATATTCTTGTTTACTGCATTATTTCTTGTTTATCGGTACACAGTTTTAATATGCTTTTCATGCTTTAAGTCAAGTACATTTACTAACTGGTCAGATACTAATTCAGCCCCCCTCTCAGTATCTTTGGGAATCCTAATCCTAACATGACCAACATTTATTAGTTTGCATGTAATATTGCATTGAGTGTGGTTGTATTTTTGTAATTAGGTGTTGAGTGTTGAGCCGACCTTGATGATTTCTCCAAGATTGATGTCATGTATAAATAATTGTGATAATCATGTATTCAAGTGTGGTGGTGTGTAGATGAGTGTGTGTGTGTGTGTGTGTGTGTGTGTGTGTGTTGAATGTATACATCTTTTGAAGGAAGAGAAGAAGTTTGAAGGAGAAAATTGTTTTGTGCTTCAATGGAACTAAACCAGGCATTGAGATGTTCTTCCATAGTTCATAACTTCCAGATGTCATCAATGAGCCTTCTTTATTTTGAGCATTGATCTCTAGGTAGTGTGCCTAAATACATGTTCATTCCCCATTTAATACTTCTAATAGAGATGCCTATATTGTGGGTGCTTCCCCATTGTGGTTTTTCCACATACAAAATGTTGGTGTTATGTGTGTTTCTGATGTGTTTTGATTTATGCTTTCATATTTAATTATTAGATCTGAGAATAAGTTTAAGTAGTGTGAGTTTTTGTGACCATGGGTTCTTCCCCCCCTCTTAGTTGTCTACCCTATTTCTAACAATTCTATCAGACAAGGTTCCTTTGAAGAAGCTTAATCACTTGAGGTGATTCAAGATGGCAACTTACAAGAAGGACAGTCTGAGATTTGATGGAACCAACTACTCTCTTTGGAAGAGTTGCATGGAGTGTCATCTAAGATGCATTGGTGAAACTTATTGGGATATTACTAAAAGAAAGTATACCATTCCTACAAATGGTCCTTCAACTCCGTATGAGATCAAAAGTGTTGAATACAATACTAGGGCTAAAGAAGCATTATTGAGTTCTCTGATTGACTCTGAGATGACAAATGTTATGGAATTGCAGACTACTCATGAGATCTAGAAGAAGTTGGAAACCTTGTATGAAGGTGATAGCTATGTGAAGATTTCCAAGTTGGAGAGTCTAAAGGGAAAATATGAGACGTTGAGGATGAGAAAAGATGAGAAAATTACTTCTTACATGTAGAAGGTGAATGAACTTGTGTGCAATATTAGATGTGTCAGTGGGAGGTTGGAAGAATCAAATATTGTTGCTAAAGTTCTTAGATCTTTACCTACATCCTACAAGCATAAATTTGCTACCATTGAGGAGATCAAAACTATGACAAATTTAACCAGGAACATGTTTATTGGTAAGCTTTTAGCCTTTGAGATGAGTGATTTTGGTGATTCTCTTCCTAAGGTATAATTAGCATTCAAGGATACTATTTTTGGAAAGGATAAGTAGAGATATGATCTAGGAGAAAGTTCTTCAATGGGGGTGTCCAAATATGAGGAGAGGAAGGAAATTGAAGAAGAAGAGAGAGAGAGAGAGATTGAGAAGATTGAAGCCCTTATTTCCAAGAGATTACCCAAAGAAGTTGGTAAGTATGAAGGAAAATTACCTCTTAAATGTTTTTCTTGCAATAAGATAGGTCATTTTGCCTCAAGGTGTCTGGAAAGAGTTACTAAGTCAAAAGCTAACAGACCTAGATTTTAGAAGAGATGTTATTATGTTGTTGATGAAGGTGTGACAGATGATGAATCTGATAAAGGAGGTTCAAGTGATAATGAATGGGTGTTTATTGCTATCAAGGAAGATGATCCAATGCCTACTGACTCTACTAGCTGCATGAATGTGGAATCAGATTTGACTGCACAAGTTGAAGAGAAAGATGAATGGGTGATTGACAGTGGATGCTCTCAGCATATGATAGGTGATAAGAGTAAGTTTGTGAGTTTGGAAAAGTATGAAGGTGGAGTTGTGAATTTTGGTGATGATAAAGCTGGTATAATCCGCGGTAGATGATCCATTTCTCTTGATGGTAAGAACAATACTAATAATGTCTTGTTTGTAGAAGGCCTAAAGTATAATCTCTTGAGTGTTGGATAGATGGTTGGCAAGGGATATGATCTTCAATTCAAGAATGACAAGTGTAGAATCTTGGGTAGTTTTGGAATTAAGATTGCATCAAGTACAAAAAATAAAGTTAATATCTTTCATTTAAATAGTGCTTGTAAATGATGTTTGATTGCTCAATTTGATGAAAGTTGGTTGTGGCATAGAAGAATGTGTCATGTTAATTTTGATAACATTGTTAAGATAAATTCTACTTAGGATGTAAGAGATCTTCCTAGGTTGACGAAACCTGCTAACACAATGTGCAAGGAATGTCAGTTAGGGAAACAAACCAGAGTAACTTTCAGGAGTAAGAAGCATTTTTCAAGTGGATTATTGGATCTTGTGCATACTTATTTGTGTAGTCCTTCTAGAGTCAAACATTTGTAGGGAGACAAATATTTCATGTTGATGATTGATGATTATTCTAAGATGATATGGGTTACTTTCTTGAGGGAGAAGTTTGAAGCTCAAGACAAGTTCAATATTTTCAAGGTTATGGTTGAGACAAAGATAGAGTTGAAGTTGAAGTGTCTGAGATTTGACAGAGGTGGTTAATTCACTTTCGATGAGTTCAATGCATTTTGTGAAGAACATAGGATAAGAAGATAGTTGTCTGCTCCAAGAACCCCTTAGAAAAATGGAGTTGTGGAAAGGATGAATCGAACCATTCAAGAAACTACCAGGACAATAATGTTGGAGGGAAATGTTTCACATGTCTATTGGAGAGAAGTTATGAGAAATGTTGTTTACACTCTTAATCAGGTGCATATGAGAGGTGATACTAATAAGTCTCCTTATGTATTATGTGTTAGATAGTTCAAATAACTAGAAGACAACTGAGGGGGGGGGGGGGGGGTGAATCAGTTGTCATAGATTACTGGAACCCAAAACATTAATACCAAAATAGAAATTAAAGCAATTAAGCATAAACAATAATCACAGAATAAATACCATCCATATGACACCAAGATTTATACGTGGAAAACCCGGTAAAGGGAAAAACCATGGTGGGAAGCCTACCCACAGTCAAATAATATTTCTGCAGTAAGTATGTGAATTACAATTGAGGGGCCTGCACTTGCAGGAATGCCAATAGCCTAGACCGCACTGCTCATCATAAAAAGAGTCTCACTTACTACATAGAAATCCAAACTACAATCCAGAGAAGTGTTGAACTGCAAAAGATAGCATCTCATATGCCTAAGTACAGTTCTGGTTAAGCTTAATACCAGAGGACTAATTCCTCTTATATAAACCCAATTCAATCTCTAATGATCAACCAAATCCTTTTCCTGAATGATATTACACTATTCACACATTATATACCTTTTCCCATTCCTATGATCTCTACCATATATGATCTACAATGAGATCTTACATCTATATATACAAACCCTCGACCATAAACAATTAGGTCGGCCCAAAAAATAAACCAATTACATAATTACAAACCATGTCGGTCATAGACCAAACAAATAATATCCAACACATAAGACATCCTAGAAACACATCAAGAGGTCCAATCCACATGCTTCATTAAACCGGTCGATAACCTAGACCAACCGGGACCCAGTATAGGTCCACATGCTACAACAACGATCTCCATCCACCAAGTCTTGAACATGATCACAAAAAATATCTTGAAACTCCACCAGAAGTTTCACCAACACCACTTATGTAATTCATCAAAGATCTTCATCAAAAAGCTCTGCCGGTGAAACCCTCATCAAAACTAGAAACCAATCTTCTAAGCAAATAGGATAGCATCCGATCACCAGACCAAAACCAACTTACTGAATATGAACATGAGTATCATGATTAAGCCAATTCCATAACCAAATCATATTGAAGCCTACCGGATCATGCCAGATCCAAATCAGCCAGAAACCACTCAACCTATTGGAACCAGAAGGGTGTCAATAAAGCAACCAAACAACTAGTCTTGGCATAAATGACAAAACATCAATGCAACACATAATCAATTCCACCAAATGGCCAACATTATGGTTTGGTCATGCTCCTACTATTAAATATTTTAGAATTTTTGGAAGTAAATGTTATATCAAGAAGGATGAAGATCTAGGAAAGTTTGATGCTAGATGTGATGAAGGAATAATTCTTGGTTATTCTACCAAAAGAAAGGCCTACCGATGTTATAATAAGAGATCGAAGAAGATAGTTTAGAGTGCAAATGTCAGGGTTCATGAAAACAATGAGAGAGAATCCATACCTTACAAATATAATTTATATGATTAGAGTGATAGTATGAACAATGGGAATCAACCTCAAAGACATTATCAAGTTAAAATTATTCCAAAGAATCTAGTGCCACAAAGAGAAAGGACTAGTGCAAGTGCTGAAGAAAGAACACAAGAGTCTAAAATTCAAGAAAATCCTAAGACTCCTAGGTATGTAAGTTTGAATAATTTTGAAAGCTAGATCATAGGAGATAGAAATAAAGGTTTTCAAATAAGAAGAAGAATTGTTGAAGATAAAGTTGAGTATTGCTTGATTTCAAAGATTAAACCTAAAGATGTAAATGAAGCATGTAAAGATGAACATTGGGTAAAAGCAATAGAAGAAAAATTGATGCAAATTGAAAAGAATAATAAATGGGATATGTTGTATGTATATACAATTGTTGGCATTATGTTGTCATTGATGTCAATTGGTATAACATGTTACCGGTATGAGAAGATTGTTGATATGTTGTCATTGATTTCAACACATTTAGTATCTAGTATACTTCAGATGTCAACTAAAATTGTGGTGTCTTTGGTGTTCACCGGTATAGTTGTCAATGTTATCAATTGGTAGAGTGGACAGTTGATACTGAACAAGCTTGGGAGAGAAGAGACCAGTGAGTGATATGAACTAGCAAGCTTGTAACCGGTAAAGTTTGTTGCATTATGCACTAATGAAGGGCCAGCAGTGCAATCGATATGCTAGTATGTTGTCAACTAGTAGGACTCCCACCGGATGAAGAGAAGGTTGACAAAGAGTGTGTTTCCTTAGTGAGCAAAGATGACATATGGAAGAGATAATAGGACACATGTCAAGTTGAAGATGTATCCCCTCCTCTGTGAAGTCACATTATTACTGGCAGGTGACATAGATCCTCCTCCACCGGTGTTTGGTAGTTGAAGTAAAATTGTCTATTCTTTCCACCGGTAAGTGGTAATACCTTGCTTATCCCACAATATACTTGGCATACATCATGACTCTACTGGATAATATAGTAAGAGTAAGAAAAGCTAGGTGATTGGATGCATAGACCATATGACCAAAGTGGAAGATGAGGAAGTCTCAAGAGGTTGAGATCTAAGACGTACACCTGATCAACATGTGAAGTCAAGATGTGCTACCGAGACAGATAAGGAAGAGTTGACAGGATGTGTTTGCCACTTTGGCAAACCGATTGAGAGGAGTACTAGTCAAATGAAGATAAGACTCTACAATTGCACACATGGAGTTACGAAGATGCAGATGGAAAGTGGTTTTGCCAAGATGCATAGTAGTTGGAGGTTGATATAATGAAGTCATCAAGGGTCCCAATCGGTAAACAAGGATACTGACATAAATATAAGTAAACTAAGAAACAAAAGTGAAGTTCTCTCAATCTGATGAAGGTGCACATGGTGAGTCATCCTAGATATCTCCTGAGGACCGACATGGTTGATGATCAAGAAAATGTGATAAATTGACAAGACAGAGAAGGCAATGACAAGAAGGTTAACTGATAAAGTATGATGTATTGGTAAGAGTAGAGGACCAGTAGGTGTGCACTAGTTAAGTGTTTGGTTGGTGATCCTATCTAAACTGACATAGAGGTCTAAGCTAACGAATACTTATAGAGATGCCACGTAGAGTTGAAGTGGCAAGAATGAAGAGGTCTATGATGTGTGTTGGTGAGGTAGTTGGTCGTTGGTCCAACATTTAATGGTGACTGTGAATCTTGAGGGATGAGAGAAGAGTTCTGTAGATCAAGGAAGGTCAAACAGAGGTGATCATTGGGATGAACTAATTGATGCAGGATGAACCGATCGATGTAGGATGTCTGGGTATAGATGGGCTGACAGATTGAATGCAAGTTGTTAAAGATAGAAGGCACAAATTTGGCGGTGATATACAAGAAATCATCTCTAAGACATGATCTGATGATATTTGATTGGATACTGTATGCCTCATTGGTCGATGAAGAAACCCTAATGCACCAAATTTGAATATACTGTTTGGCAGGAAAGTCTAGCTATAAGTATGAGGGCCAAAGATGGAAAGTAGTTGATGTTGCATGGGAGAGTGATGCCAATGAAGTAAATGGAAGCACAAAGATAATTAGTAGAAGAAGTTCATAGAAGATCATAGTGACTAAATGTTGGTAAGGTCAAACTGGTAAGAGGGTTTAACATAGGATCAAACGGGTGAGGTCAAATCAACCGGTAAGCTTCCAAAGAGTGAGACAGTCAAGAAACTGGTAATGTTAGAACCAGAAAGGAGGTAGCATAGAACATGGAAGTGAAGTATCAGCTCCAAGGAGATCCAGAAAAGGTGAAGCAGAGCGGGAGGAGAGTCAGATTGAAAGAGCAAAAAAAATGACAAAGTTTAGAGAAGAGGTGAACCGATAGTGTTTGAACCAGTAAGGAAGTAGAAGCAAGCTAAGAAGAGAGAGAGAGAGAGAGAGAGAGAGAGAGATAATAAGAAGATATCAAACAAGGAAGGAAAGAGTGATAGGTGGAGGAGTGGACCGGTGAGGCAGAGGAGGTGTAAAATTGATAGGGTGAAGTGTATGCAGTGGTTAGAAGATTCACTGGTAACCAGGGTTACTACTTTTGTATTAATTTGTTATGTATTATGAACACTAAGTTGGTGCTTTGTGTAGGGGTTGGCGCTCCTTGGGTTGGTGCCCTAAATGTTGTAACCAATGTTTCATTGTGAGGCCAAATTGGAGCAGTAGACTCTAGTAGCATTTCTCACCAAGGTTTTCCCATCTTGGGTTTTCCTTGTATATATTGGTGTTATGTGATGTGCCTTTGTGTGGTTGCTTTGTGTTGTTTTGTTTTATCTTACCAATAGGTTAACTTGGCATTAGGATTGATAACCAGTAATCACTCCTAGTAGTAAGAGGTTAAGATATTGGAAACCACTAATTCACCTCCCTCATAGTGGCATCTTGTGTTCAACAATTGGTATTAGAGCCTAGGTTCTCAGTTTGTTAAGCTTTCTCCAGCTTGGGTAGATTCTGGTATTTGAACAAAATGGTCTTTTTAGTGTCATCTACTACTCCAGTGTTTGATGGTTTAAATTATTCTATTTGGAGTTGTAGGATTGAAGTCTACCTATCCTCCATTGGTTTTGAGGTATGGATGCCAGCAGTAAATGGTTGCCCTAGTAAAGTCAGTCATCCCATTGATTCAGATGCAAAAATAAGACATTGGTGTAATGATGTAGCAATGAAGGCTATACTCTATGGGTTATCAGATGATGTTTCCTCATAGGTGGACATATGCAAATTGACAAAGGAGCTTATGGGACAGATTAAAGAAGCTCTATGAAAATGAGCCTATCATTGCAGAACCAGTTTGTGGAAGGAAGAAGGAAAATTTAACACATGAGTCTATAGATGAAGGTAGTTTTGTTTGCAGTAGCAACAATGATGATGAAGAAGAGGCTCAAGAGTCATAGAATTAGAGTCACACATTTGAAAGTGATCATGTAGATCAATCCTACCAACAAGATGTGTTTGGAAGTGACAGTGAAGATGAAGAAGAAGATGATGCAAAAGTTGATTTTTAAGGAGAACTTGTAAATGCACTCAAAGAACTAAGTAGAGTGAGGAATGAATACAATTTGTTCAAGAATTTTGCAGTTGTGGAACAAAACTGGTTAATCAAATACCTTGAAGAATCTGAGAAATGTATCTTAGAGTTGAAGACTCAACAATAAGACACTAGGGAATGCAAGTGTAAACATCTAGCATCTGAGCTAGAGGAAAAGGATAAAGAGTATCACTAGCTAGAAGGACAAATGGAGAATCTCTGGAATGACCTTGAGAAATGTCAGGATGAGCTCAAGGTAAGAATTTGATTTGATGGTAGTAGTGATGCCCTGGACAAAATATTGAAGAAGTAAAAATATTCCAAGGATACTGGAGGATTAGGAAGTGGTGTTGGTGAATGCTCCACCAGCAAGAGTAATCCCCACAAAGACATTTTGTTTGTCTCCTCCAATGGATTTAATGGAGATAACAAGGGACAAACCTTCACTGTCTGGAATACTCCCAAGAAAAAGGTTGATCTAACCACAACCGGTGAAGACATGAAGCTAAGGATGAAGATCAGTGTTGCAAGAAGGAGAAACAATATAGATCCCAAAGGAAAAGGAAAGATGGGAGAAGGAAGCTTCATCAGAAGAAAGAACTTGAGAAAAAGACAAAAAAGAAGACCTCCTATCACTAGAAGACAAAGAAATGTTGCTGGCCAAAAGACAAAACAAGTGTGGGAGAAGAAGGGATCATATGAAAGGATTGCATTAACCATATAATTCAAGAACAATCCCTAGAGAAGTAGATATGGAGATACTAAACTAGTAAGATCTCCTCATGCATGGCAGAATAAATTTGTAAGTCATATGCCATTCTTTACCGGTTACTACTTCTCTTGAAAAGATTAAAGCCATAGGGTAGATGAATGTAAAAATAAGTCTAGAAATAATAATGCATTCTTTCAAAGAAGTAATGCATATGGCCATAGTGTGTCATTTTGTAGAAACATGCATAGATCTGTTCCTATGCATGATAGGAAGAATCCATTTGTTGCCTCAAGAAATGTAAATTATGTATGTTATAACTGCAATGGTTTTGGCCATAGAAGTCATGAATGCAGGAACAAGAAAGTTCAGTCACATGACAACCGGTGTAGAAGCTATGCTCAATATGAAAGTGGGAATAGAACATATGGGAGTCAAAGACCTACATGAAACATAAGGAGAAATGTCCCTACAAGATCAAGAGGTCCACTAGTTTTGATAGCCAGTTACAACAACATGACCAAAAGAAGATGGTATGATCGGTTTGACAGAAGGTCCCCCAGTCATGTGTTTTGTATGAACATAGTTTGCTTCTACAACAATGCTTTCATTCATGCTATAGAATCTGGTAGAGCAAGGTCCAATGAGTAGATGAAGGTCAACACTGCTCCAGAGGGTGCAAATAAGGAAATGAAAGAGATCAAGAAGGTATGAAGGAAGAAGCAAGAAGATAAGAGCATGGATAGACATTGTGCATTTAATGCACAAGTGATATCTCCTTAAGCTTAAAGGAGATATAAGACTAAGGGGGGAGCTACATACTGATCAGATCATTCACCCTCATACTTGATAAGGATGAAGGAAAAGATAGGTTGTTGCTGGTAAGAAGAAAAAGGTGAGATAGGTGTGTTGGTGCCCAAAACCACATATTGGAAAACCCAAAGACTTGCCAAATCCTCAAGCAGTCCAATCAGCCTTGGCCAACGAATAGGGATAGTCAAAGACTAAATCCCTCTATACTTTAGGCTCCACTAAACCTAGGTGGGGGTACCTCACACTCTCAAGCACAAAAGAGATTATTTAAATTGGATTTAAGTCTTTTAGCAAATTACAAACTGGCAAATTGTTGTCTGCAATTATGCTTTATTATGTGCTTTAACTGCATCCTTTGAAAAGAAATGAATGTGAATGTATATTGAAAATGAGATTGCTTTCAGTACCTAAAAGACATATGCATAGATCAGTTCATATAGGATTTGGGAAGAATGTTTTTCTGTCAAGGACCTTGAATGCATACAAATCAAAACCTTGAAAAATCAATAACAGACCAGTGCCTCTATCTAGGGATATATATGACACTTTGTGGACATAATATCTTATCAACACTAGAGACAATTTCTCATCAACTATGAAGGTTCAGTATGTGTTACACAAACAATAAGAACTCAATCTTTCACCTAATGCAACAACATGTGATTAACATCATAGAAAATCTATAAAAAAGATTTATCAAGAGGACAAAGATAACTCATCAACACAAAAGTGTACACATTATTTGGAAAAAGAGACAGTGAACCTTGTATATTAATCTTCAAGAAATAATTGCTTACATAAGCTGCACTTGTAAATACTTCATTACAAATTGCTTGCACAAAATGATACTTCTTCTTACTATAGACTTCTCTAATACATATTGATATTCAATCCTTATAGCATTATGTTGTTCTTATGACTCTCCCCTCCATATCTATATTTTTTAACCACTTATATATGTGGTTGAATGGGCACCATACCCCTTTTGGGGTGAAAATTCACCATTTTACATTAAAATTAATGAAACCCTTTGAAATTAATATGCAAACTAGTTAGTCAATAACCTTTCTTTAAGCTATCTTTTGGGTTTTTGTTTGGTCAACTACATTAAACTTTAGATATGAATCTGAAACTTCTTGTGATGGTAGGAAACATCAAATTCTAAAATGGGTCTTCATCATATTTGATATTTGCATACATTTTCATTCCAAGTTGACATCTTCTTTCATGCGGGTCGAAATAACAGGCTTTTTAGCCTTCTTACGGGCTTTTGTATGGTCTATAGCCAAAAACACATTGTACAGATCTAATATCTTTACTGGAGCTTGGAAACTTGATTTTGTGAAATGGGTATTTCTTATATTTTAGTTTTTCATTCATTTTAATTCTTTGTTCTATCATATTTTCTACAGATAAAAAACACTAGTCTTTCATGGGGTCCATTGGAATTAATTTATTCATATCCTCCTTTACTCTAGTTGTTCAAATCATTAATCATCCATTATGTGTCATTTCCATGAAGTGACCACCATTTTAATAGTAGGGTGCTTGAAATTATTTGGAAATTTGAAGCCCCAACAAGGTGTGTGTGTGGTTACTACTTTGACTACACACTCATACCTGTAGCAATGGATAGTCCAAATTGTAATTGGGATAAGAGGCACTTGACACAAGAGGACAAAGACTAATGGACAAGGTGTCCTGGTAGAGACATTGAACCAGTAGAATAAACCAGTATAGTTGTTAACCAGTATTACAAAATAGGTGATTCAATGTGCTCTAGTAGCGTGGCAATGGTTCATGTGGCTTGGTTTGCTAGTGTTGTGTCTAGGAAACATTGAAGATGTCATCGGAAGATAAGTGTTGGACCAGAAGACAACCTTGTGTGCGTGAATCCTTATGTGTCAACTGATTGGATAAGTGACATGATGTTGATGAGGGTTGGCATTGGGGTCATGGAAGAGGATGTCACAGGATCATGGTGGACATCTTAGAAGTGGAAGACCATCTACAGAGCACTTATACTCACTTCCACTAGTACAAGGTGTAGATTAGTGTACCAGTTTAGGACCTAACAGAAAAATGAAGACTAGAGATCTGTGCTTTAGGGGTAGTTCATAGTCATATCTTATGATTGGTATTTGATACACTTGACACATGAGGAGATTAAGTGTCATTGCTTCTGCACTATAGACCGATATACAGGGAGATATGAACAAAGAGTGAGAGTCACCTACATAGGGGGATAATATGTCTGACCGGTACCTAATTTCCACTAACAATTGGTGTCAAATCAATCCCCCACTAGAGGAATAATATATCATTAATATCAGTTCCTACATCAAAATTGATATCAATTGGTAGCACTCATAGTACAATCAGATTTGATACTTAAGAACAATTGATATCAGATGGGGAAGATGCAATCTGACTGATAGGTAAGCAGTATTCACTGACACACTTTTTAACAATTGAGTGCTTCTGCAATTGGTATCAGATTAGTATACTCAATTGGTGTCAGTCAGTGTTTGATTCCTCCATCTTAAGTGTTGTTGGTTGAGAGGTTGCAGCACATAGTGATAAAAAGGGAAGAAGCAACCAGTAGAAAGGGGGAGAGATAATATTTGCAATACCAATAGAAAAGGGGGAGAGAGAGTTTGCAGTATACCGGATGTCAAGACCCTTTCCCAATGATGCCAAAGGGGGAGAAATAATTTGTAGTATATCCGATACTACATCTATTGACATCAATGCAAAAGGCAGACATTATTGGCATTGTGTTGTCATTGATGTCAACCAGTATAGCAGGACAACCAGTATGAGAAGATTGTTGATATGTTGTCATTGATGTCAACCGACATTGTGGTGTCTTTGGTGTTCACCGGTATATTAGTCAGTGTTATCAATCGGTAGAGTGGGTAGTTCATACTGAATAGGCTCGGGAGAGAAGATAACAATGAGTGATATGAACCGACAAGCTTGTGACCTGTAAAGTTTGTAGGAGTATGAACTAATGAAGGGTTAGCAGTGCAACCAATATGCTAGTATGTTGTCAACTAGCAGGACTACCACTGGATGAAGAGAAGGTTGACAGAGAGTGTGTTGCCTCAATGAGAAAAGATGACATGTGGAAAAGCTAATGGGACATATATCAAGTTGAAGATGTATCCTCTCCTCTGTGAAGTCACATTATTACTAGCAGGTGACATAGATCCTCCTCCATCGGTGTTTGGCAGTTGAAGTGAAATTGTCCATTCTTTCCACTAGTAAGTGGTAATACCTTTCTTATCCCACAGTATACTTGGCATACATCATGACTCTCTGGGATAAGATAGTGAGATTAATCAAAGGTATGTGATTGGATGCATAGACCAGATGATCAAACTGGAAGATGAGGAAGCCTCTAGAGGTTGAGATCTAAGATATACACCTAATTAGCATGTGAACTCAAGATGTGCTACTGAGATAGAGAAGGAAGAGTTCAGATGATGTGTTTGCCACTTTGGCAAACTGGTTAAGAGGAGAGCCAGTCAAATGAAGACAAGAGTCTATAGTTGCACACATGGAGTTACCGAGATGCAGATGGAAAGTGGTGTTGCCATAGATGCATAGTAGTTGGAGGTTGATAGCATGAAGTCATCAAGGGTCCCAACTAGTAAATAAGGATACTTTTATACAGCTCAGTAAACTAAGAGACAAAGGTGAAGTTCTCTCAATCTGATGAAGATGCACATGGTAAGAGTATGATATACCAGTAAGAGTAGAGGACCGATAGGTGTGCACTAGTTAAGTGTTTGGTCGGTGATCCTATCTGAACTGACACAAAGGTCTAAGTTGATGAATACCAATATAGATGCCACATGGAGTTGAAGTGGCAAGCATGAAGAGGTCGATGATGTACTTGGTGGTTGGTCTAGCATTTAATGATAATTGTGAAGCTCAAGGGATGAGAGCAGAGGTGTGTGGATCAAGGAAGGTCAAACAGAGGTGATTGATGGGATGCACCGATTGATGTAGGGTGTTTGGGTACAAATCAAAGTAGGTGATGCATACCGCCAAACCATTTATGGTGTATGACCAAGAGATGGGTTGACATATTGAATGTAGGTTACTAAAGATAGAAGGTGTGCACTAGAAGGCACAAAATTGGCAGTGATATATAGGCAATAATCTCTAAGACATGATCTAATGATATTTGATTAGATACGGTATGCCTCATTGGCCGGTGAAGAAACCCTAACATGCCAAATTTCAATCTACTATTTGGTGGGAAAGTCTGGCTATAAGTATGAGGACCAAAGATGGAAAGTAGTTGATGTTGCATGGGAGAGTGATGTCAGTGAATTAAATGGAAGCACAAAGATAATCGGTCAAAGAAGTTCATTGAAGATCATAATGAGTGAATGTTGGTAAGGTTGAACCAGTAAGAGGGTTTAAAGAGGATCAAACCGGTGACGTCAAAGAAACTGGTAAGCTGCCAAAGAGTAAGACAATCAAGAAACCAGTAATGTTAGAACTAACAAGGAGGTAGCAAAGAATGTGGTAGTGAAGTGTCAACTCCAAGGAGATCCAAGAAAGGTGAACTAGAGAAGGAGGAGAGCTAGACTGAAAGAGAATAAAATTGGAAGAGTTCAGAGAAGAGGTGAATCGATAGTGTTTCAACCAGTAAGGAAGTAGCAGCAAGCTAAGAAGAGAGAAAGAGAAAGAATAAATAGAGATAAGACAAGGAAGGGAAGAGTGACAATTGGAGGAAGAGACTGGTGAGGCAGAGGAGGTGCAAAACCGATAGGGTGAAGTGTACATAGTGGTTACAAGATTCACTGGTAACCAAGGTTACTACTTTTGTATTAATTTGTTATGTATTGTGAACATTAAGTTGGTGCTTGGTGCAGGGGTTGGTGCTCTTTGGGTTAGTGCCCTAAATCAAGGGTGGTGCTCCTTGGGTTGGTGCCCTAAATATTGTAACCAATGTTTCATTGTGAGGCTAGATTGGAGCTGTAGACTCCAATAGGATTTCTCATCAAGGTTTTTCCCATCTTGGGTTTTCCTCGTATATACTGGTGTTATGTGATGTGCCTTTGTGTGGTTGCTTTGTCTTGTCTTATTTTATCTTACCAGTAGGTTAACTTGGCATTATGATTGATAACTAGTAATCACTCTTAGTGGTAAGAGATTAAGATATTGGAAACCACTGATTCACCCCCCTCTCAGTGGCATCTTGTGCTCAACAACAACATGCCACATTTCACCAAATTTTTTTCTAATTGAGAAGGGTGATTCAAAAGATAAAGAATTCTTTAAGAAGATAATTATGGTGGAAAACCTACTTTGGCAAGAGGTAAGTTGAGAATTGTCTACAACATATGATTTCCCCACTGTTGTCCTTACCCATAAGTGATAATGGGTCTTAAGTTATGCTTTAAGTTGATTGCAGGACATGAGCAGAAGAGGTTTGAAAGTGAAATTGTAAATTTTAAGAATCAACAAATCGCCTGCATCCTGATATCCCATGAAGGTGAAGGTATGTATGCTTTATAGTTTAATTTAGATGATATTGGGAAGATAGTGGAAGATGATAACATGGAGGTTTAAGATAGCTAGAGAAAATCAATCTGAACCCCATTCACCTTGAATAAGATAAAGCCTGCAAAAAGACGATGTGTGGAGCAAGTAGCAGTAAACGAATGTTGGAATTTCAAAGTGCCAAGGAGTGAAAAATAAAACATGTGTTAAAATACTATAGTATCTTACATTCTGATCGAGAAGAATGGAAAAGGAAAAGAGAGTTGTTAGGTTACATATTTTAAAAAAAATTCATCTCGTCCTTTAGGTATTCTTCCCAAATTAAATGCTAACACTGCGAGTTCTAGTTTAGCGAGTAGAGGGCATATCAAAAACATTACAATGATATTATTATGAGAGGTTAAAGGTAGCAAGTGAAGAGAGAAGGATACATGAGCGAGTAGGAAGTGACCAAATTGGTAGAGTATTCAGATTCTGTAAGTGAGTCCCAAGGTGAATCAGGAACCATAGAAATAGATCAAATGAGAACCAGGAAAATAGAGTCGAGGAAAGAATTCGAATGGGATTTCCACAAGTAATACCCTGCTCAAGGATGTACCTAGATACCCATCTCAGGGAATGCAATCTCAAAGATGTCATTGACAAAACCAGAGAACCTATTGTGATGGATGAAATGAAAAGTCTGAGGCATACAAAGTGGACCTGGTAAAATAGGGGCACAACTTGACCATGAAGAGAAAGAGGAAAAGAAAAGATACAGAAGAAAATGTAGATTTCCTGGTGCATAAAAGAAATATTTATATGACAATAATAATAGAGTCGGGGCCCTTAAGAGTAGAAGATTTAGATCAAGAGGGAGTGGAAGTTGTTACCATAGATGTTGATCTAAATCAATTGGCAAGAAGCAAGATGGCTTAACCTCAAGACCAAACTAGCAGGAATGTGCAAACTTTAGCTACTGGTGGTACAGTAGTGGTGCAGCAAAAGGTACCCAAGAGACAAGTATTGTGGGTCATTTCCATAACAACATCTCAATCCACAACTCAGTTATTTGCTTCCCCTCCATCAATAAATAACACTTTGGGTGTCATAGTTAGTATGGTAGGAGCACGAGCAACAACAGAAGATGACCCAGGATTTTATAGGGAGTTGAGCAAGCTATTGGAAAGAAAGTTTGGCACAAGCGATATGGAGGAATTGTGGAAGAAAATCGAGAAAGGAAAAGCATTACAAAATTCTTCATCCAACATGCCCACAATAATAGAGGTGACCACTAGTAAAAGTATGATGGAAAATATTGTGAACCTAGGTGATGACTCTGTAGACTCAGAAGGCAAAGGAATGAAAGATCAGAACATTCCATCCTTACATGTTGAAGTACCCATAGAAGAGAAAAGGGTAAGTGAAGATGCGACACAACTTCAAAATGAGTTGAATGTGTTAGTCTCAAATTTTCATTTCCCTTCTATCTTTCCTATAAGAAATAAAATAACTATATTTGCATATGAAAAGATCAAGGAAATAGAACTCAAGAGTAACATATAACAAGGTTTTGAGACCTTCTACACTTTAAACTTATCCAAAGTTCAGGTGGGTATACATTCTGTGAATATTTTCACACTTTAAGATTGAGATCCACAATAAACCAGTGCTAAAAAAACCTGTGGATTTCATCACCTCAATGAAACTGAAACACTAAAGGAAAAACTTGTATTCATTTTCAGTATTGATCTTCAAGAAAAGATAGAAAGGAATCCTACAATCGGAAACCAATGCTTTATCTGGGCCATAGAGTAACCTAAATCAAGCAAAAGTTTTCAAAATTGAACATTCTTATACATTTCATCACTTCGGCTTTCATGAACCAAATACATGCCTAACATATACATAGGTCCCCTCCATTTAACTAAAAAAATTCATCAGATTCATAGCAACAAACAATAAATTTGCTAACAGAAATATTTCATGCACATTTAATCCCTCTCCTAAAGAGAAAAGCCATAAATAACATCTATAAGATTGCCTTAAAATCCATGCTCATTCAAACAACCCTAGATTATCCAAATGAAACCAGCAAACTAAAGAATGCACACTAGAAGACAAATAAATTTTAGGCCTGGAACTTTGATCTGTATATTCATATTCATTCTTGAAAATATTACATAACTTAGAGTAATCTGCTTAAAACCAGAAAAAAGACCTAAATATATTTTGCCAGAGCTTCTTTACAAAATTCTTGTGATCCCTTTTTAACTAGTCCTAGTATCCATTTATAATATCATGGATGCTTACAAGCTTCAGATAATTCCTAAGAAGAGTTTGTTACAGACCGCAATATTCTCCAAAAAATAGTTACAAGTCCTTTTTAGTATCATTGGCCTCTTCAGTTTGTTGTTCAACAACAACATCTTCTAACTATTCTGGAATATCTTCTCTTTGTCCACCATACTTGTCCTTCCACTCCTGGAAAACATCATTACTCGGCCAAGAGAAGCTAACAATCCTTTTCTTCATCCCTTCTAGCCTTTTCCAAGTGACCCTTAACTACCCAATTTATGTTTCTATGAAACCATAGTGTGACTTTACCTTTTCAATCTCCTTGATTGTCTTGACAAATAAGGATGTGTCATCAGTGTTGATGATTTCATTAGCCCTTTGGGACAATTTGTGGTCTAGCTCTTCCAACCTATTGGAATAATGATATATTTGTCATTAGTGAATACACTTAGTGAAAACACTTATTCGATTTTGAATGGTTACCGAGCTCATCACTCAGTCTACAGCCTATACCGAGCATTCAGTAAAGCTCACCGATTAAACAGTTCAAACCGAGCAGTAAGACTATCACCGAGCATATGAGACAAACAGCAGTTACCGAGAAGTCAGTTCTTACCGAGTCACCAGTGGTTACCGAGTGACACTATATCTACCGAGTCACCACAGCTACCGAGTTCCAAGCTACACTTCGGGACTAGTATGGACCGAGCTTCTACTCTTACCGAGAGCATGACGATGCCGAGTACTGTAGTGGATGTCGTGTATCAGAAGATCACCGAGCCAGCTTGAGGAACCGAGTATCTACCGACTCAGTAATATTTTGTTCACCTATGTAAGGCCGACTTAAGAATGAGTTTATGTTATTAATTTGTATGAGGCCGACTTTATGAAATGTAAATGTAATTATGGACAGTATATATATGTGATGTATTATACCATCTGATGTAAGTAAGTATGAAAAAATGTAAGATGTATGGATATGCGAAATTAGAAAGAGCAGAGCAGAAACTGCATTAAGGCAGCAGACCAGAACATTTTCGCAGAGTCAGAAAAGGAGCAGAATCGACATATCTATCTCAGAAGGAGATCAATACTCAAAGGATCTTATCAGCAATAAAGTTGTAAGTCAAGATCTACTGTTTCATCCTAACAGTTGAATCAGTTTGTAAATCCTTTTACCGGGTAGACTTAACAGTCTTTTGTAAATCTCTTAACCGAGTGCATACTTCATTGTATGTTTGAAAATCCTCTAACAAGGTGGACCTAGCAGTCCAAATTTGCTTCTAACAGGGCAGATCATCAGAAGTGATCATTGTAAGCCTTAACCGGCCAACTTTTACTGTAGTACCAAAGTTTTGTGGGTACCATCCCCACCCCAGTTTTACTTTCTATTTGGAAGGTTTATGGGTCATCAAATCTTTGTGTTATGTGTTGTGAATAATTATATTTTCATGCATGCAGTAGATTAAATGAATGAATGGTTTAATATATGCAAGTGCTGAAATGAATTAAAAGATTTAAGTGTTACTGATTCACCCCTCCCCTCTCAGTAACTTGGTTAGTCCTGAATATTTTCAACAATTGGTATCAGAGCTTTGTGGTTCTCAGAGTAAAAGTTTGACAGCTTGAGAAAAGATCAAGACAATGGAGATATTCAGACTTGACAAAGCTATTGAGAATGAAAAGCTAGATCTAGAAATGGCCATAGCACAACTCAAAGAAGCAAGAGAACATCTTTCCCAATCCCTAAAAAGAAGAAAGGAACTAGCAAAAGAAATAAATGATCATGAGTATGTTGAAACAAAAATTGAAGATCTCTTTCCAACAAGTAGTTCAAATGAAGTAGATGAAGCAAACAATGCAATCAAAGAACTCTTAGAAAAAAATGGATTACTGCAAAAAGAAGTAAGGATGCTAAGAAGAGAACAGGAAATTCAGTCTGCAAGATTTTGTGAAATCCTGGAACAAAGGAATAAAATGCAAAATGAAATAGAAGGAAGAAACAATGAAATTGTACAGCATGAAGATCTCACCAAGCAACTCTCCAATGCAAATGAAGAGATCAGAATTCTCAAAGAACAAAATGAAAGTTTGAAAAATGAGCTAGATATTCAAAAGCAAGCAAATGAAAGGATGATGAAATCTCAAACAGACTTGGATCAATTAAATGAGCAAAATCTTCACAAATAAAAAGGTAAAGCTGGTCTTGGTTACAATGAAGAAGGTGAATCTTCCGAGCAAGGTAGCCAAAGAAATCAAAGACCTACATGCAATTACTGTGGTAAGACAGGTCACACATCAAACAAATGTTGGAGCAATGGAAAGACAAGATTCAAAGGCAAATGCTACAGCTGTAATCAGCATGGTCACAAGGCTAGTGAATGCAAGGAGAAACCAAAATTTGAAGGCAAATGTCACAAATGCAAGAAACAAGGTCACAAGGCATCAGAATGTAGAACAAAGACATTCACTCCAGTAGAACAAATTGTCAAAGCAATATTTGGTTGGGATTACAATACCTGGTGCAGATGTCATTATTGTGGAGAATATGGACACATTGGGATGAATTGTACAAGGCATCATCTAAGGAAGAAAGATACAACCATAAGATGTTATACATGCACTGAACTCGGACATATAGCCAAGAACTGCATGAACACAAAGAAGGTTGAAGATGAAAAGAAAGCTAAAGCTGACAACATTCGAAAATAGATGAGACAGCAGTGGGTTCCTAAATCTACCGAGCAGGATAATTCAAGCAATGGTCCTGTCACTCAAGAATTGGGTGACCCCACCATTACAAATTAGATCCATTAAAGAAGATAAGGAACTGCATCTTCAAAGCCTTACCATAAGCAGTTCCAAAATACAAAAGCATAATCGATGAAATCAGTATTTCCGATACATACAGAAAAGTCACTTACCGAGTTGAATGTTACCGAGCATGGTAAAACTGCAGACCTTACCGAGTTAGGTCAGATATAAGAACACCGAGTTAGGTCAGTCTTTCCGAGCAATCGCTAAAGTCATTAAGTCATCTCACCTACCCACTTATCAAGCATTAATGACAGAATTTTAATAAAAAGGGCAAAATCGACTTCATTCTTCACCGCGTTATTCAGCATTCGAAGAGCTTAGGTTTTCAAAGTGCTTAAAATGAATTTGCAGTGAAGGATCTAAAAAGAACTCGTTCCATTCAACAAATGACTTCCACTAGCACCACCAGCAGGAGGAAGGCGAAGAAGACTTCCAATATGTTAGTGAAAGGAGTTGAATGGACAGCGCCGAACTTCAAACTCGTTCCAGCGATCGCAGAATCACTCGACCCAAGTGGAGCATAGTCCAGAATTCCTTCCAAGGTACTTTTTATCAATGACATTCGTACTCATTTCAAATGCACTATTCAGGAGTTAGGGACTTTAGAAATGGACAATGCCCTAAGTCAGCTATGTGTTGACAAAACCCTAAAACCCGAGCATAGACATTTGGAAATCAAAGGTTTGACCCATATCCCACACCTACCAAGAAACTTTCAAGTGAAATGGATTAGGTATGTATTGAGCCGTGTACATGATGGGCAACTGTAGTTAGATCAACCTATCTTAATAACAAAGAAGATAATTCATAGAATCACAGGTTTACCGATGTCAGACAAAGCAAAATCCACCAAAACCCTAGGTCGGGACGAACTGCAGGAGTTAACTCTTGCCGAGTGGGATGGCAGAGGATTGAAAATTAACAATGTATCTGATATTGAACTTAAATTTGGTATTATTATCATTGCATATAAGCTGTATAGTTCCAGTAGGCTAAATAGTGTGGCATGTGAGGCAGTAGACCTTGCCTACAAGGTAGTAAAGAAGAACATGGATTTTGACCTAGCAGAGGTCTTACTAACACAATTCAACAAGAACATGGACAGTATAAGGACATCAAAGAATAATCCATGCAAATTTGGTTCTTTGTTGATTTGTATATTTTTCTATGTACAAAACTTTTTCCCTTCTAAAGGCACGGTAGTATGGAGGAAGGATACTCCAATTTTGTATCAGATAAATGCGTTTATAGCAGAAATAGGTCAGAATTTTGAGACAATAATGGATAATTATTTTGAAGAATTTAAGGACAAAATGAACAACAGGTTCAGGATTCCTCCTAAGTTGGTAAAAGATTACAAGGATGATATATGCTTCATGGTAGACTGTGATAAAGTTTACATCCAAGCAGCCATACCCCGAGTGGCATGGGTAAAACCATTGCCCTATGAAATTAACATAGATGAAGCAAGGGATATAATAGAAGCCCTGATAAATGAACCAGCCATTCCCAACACCCCTACATTTGGCACTTATGATGAGGCCAAAGCCAGAATTGAGCTTGAAATTAAGCTTCCAAAGGCCATCACCAGTACCAAGAGAAAGGCAGCTAAAGAAACAGAAGAAACAGAAGAGGAATCAGAAGAGGAAGTAGAAACACCAAAGAAGAAAGGCAAAGTAGTAATCACCAAGCCCAAACCTAAAACTGCAGTGTTCACAAGGAGAACCAGGAAAGGGCAGAAAGAAAGTAAAGTTGTATTCAGGAAACCCCCTCCTACCTTCGAAGAAAAATTGAAACAGTTGGAACAAGGATCTGGCATGTCTAACTTCAAGGCACTGAAGTATGAAAGCAGATCAGATGCAGAAAAGATGCAGATCGAGGAGCTCTTACTGAACAAAATGGGTAAATGGAAATATACCCCAGATGATATCAGTTCTCAAATTCCAAATGAGCTTCTAGTCAGGATTAGACCAAGATGGACTTCAGCAGTGCAAACTGTCAAAGACATTTATGCACAAACCTTAAAACAGTTGTTACCGAACCTGACATATAAAGAAGTAAAAGAGGCATTAAAGGAGAATGAACACCAAATGACACTTAGGTTTCATACCTTCTTAGTTCTCTCCAAGCAGATAGAAGAAATAGTAAATAATGCCACAATTGTGTGGAAAAGGATATATAATCTGCCAATGCCATCTGACCCCACGGTAACAATTGAGGGTGATAAAGATGATGAAGAGGATGAAGAGAAGAAGGAAGAAGAAGAAGCAACTGAGGAAGAAGGTGACACGGTAATAATAGGTGATGAAGAAGGTGACACGGTGATAATAGGTGATGAAGAAGATGATCTTGAACAGGTAGCAGCAGAAGTCATTGCATCTCTTCCTCACTCACCTCAGAAAGGCGTTGCATCATCAGCTTCAGCTAGCAGGATTGTGAGCACAGTAGCTACATCTATTGCTCAATCCTTGCCAATCACCTCTCAGCTCCAGACCCCATCAGTTACCTCATCCATCGAGCTGTAGAGCATGTCATTACCTATCGGGATGCAGAGTGTTGCCTCTACCGAACAACAAGTGACTTCTTCAGTCACCGAGATCACAACTTCTCCTGCAGCATGTATAGTAAGTTTTGCAACCTCTCCAGTTTTGACACATTCTTTAGCACAAATGATCACACCAATCAGCACTCCTGCATGTACATCAATTTTGGGAACAGTCGGTACATCCATGAGTCTTCCTCTAGTAAATCCCATTCCAGTTATAATAGCCACTCCAACCTTATCAACCATTGTAACTACATCAAAAGATAAGGAAGTAAGCATAGAAGTAATACAAAAGACACCTTTAAAACTTCTGCTTATCGGCAAGGCTATAGAGGATGATATAGATCTGGATAAAGAGATTGTCATTCCACAAATAGACCTCAATACTGCATCAATTGATGAAATGAGATTGATCAGCTAGTTGTTAGAACAGAAAGCAAAACAAAAACAACTAAGAAGTGAGAGAGACAGGGAATTCAACATCATAAACGGTGCAAAGACCATTCTCACAGATGCCTTAGGTATAAAAGTTGATCCCTCTCAACACATTTTGCTACAACTCGAAGAGGCTGTGAATAGATTCAATGAGGACTCATCAGGAGAAGAGAAACTGATAGAAAGAACCGAGAAGAAATTTGATAACAAGGTGCTTGAGCACATTGCTCAGCAGATAGTAATAAAACAAGTTGAATTGACCACTATTTTGGCAAAGTTAGAAAACTCTTTTAATAATGTAACTTCATTTTTTGCAAAGTTATGTGATGTTACCGAGTTCACAAAAGGAATCAGAGATCAACTGAAGAAAATTGATGATGATCTGAAAGCAAGTGCACAACAGTTGCAACTTGACCCCAGCTCAAGCTCAACTCACCATTCAAACATCAGATTCCTATTAGATAAGCAATCAGAATTGCTCAGGGAAGATGCAAGGATCCGGTCTACATTGTTAGATATTCAGAATATGATCCTCCCTAACATGGATACAATGCAGAAACACATTACACATTCCAAAACATTGATCCATGATAACAATTTTTCAGTTGCAGAGCATGTAATTGAACTTTCAGCCAAAGTTCAAGTTGCATTGTCTATTTGCACAATTTTGCAAGAAAATTGGGATAAGACCTTGGCGCATATCAAACAAATACACTCAGAGTTTATCTCACACTTTAATATATCTATTTGAGTTATCTATTCTTTGGCATTATTGTCAAAAAGGGGGAGAATATGGAACATATTATTAGAGACAAAGGGAGAATGATCAAGGGAGAATGTAAATAACAATTGGTATAGAGATAAGTGTATAGAATCATATGTATATTCTATGGGGGAGTTATGTACAGTGAGATATACAGGTATATACAGCAATCTACAATTGGTATCAATTTTGAAGAATCAAGTCAGCATGACAAATTCATTTTTGTCTCATAAGTGTTTTTGTCACTAATGCCAAAGGGGGAGATTGTTGGAATAATGATATATTTGTCATTAGTGAAAACACTTATTCGATTTTGAATGGTTACCGAGCTCATCACTCAATCTACAGCCTATACCGAGCATTCAGTAAAGCTCACCGATTAAACAGTTCAAACCGAGTAGTAAGACTGTCACCGAGCATATGAGACAAACAGCAGTTACCGAGAAGTCAGTTCTTACCGAGTCACCAGTGGTTACCGAGTGACACTATATCTACCGAGTCACCACAGCTACCGAGTTCCAAGCTACACTTCCGGACTAGTATGGACCGAGCTTCTACTCTTATCGAGAGCATGACGATGCCGAGTACTGTAGTGGACACCGTGTATCAGAAGATCACTGAGCCAGCTTGAGGAACCGAGTATCTACCGACTCAGTAATATTTTGTTCACCTATGTAAGGCCGACTTAAGAATGAGTTTATGTTATTAATTTGTATGAGGCCGACTTTATGAAATGTAAATGTAATTATGGACGGTATATATATGTGATGTATTATACCATCTGATGTAAGTAAGTATGAAAAAATGTAAGATGTATGGATATGTGAAATTAGAAAGAGCAGAGCAGAAACTGCATTAAGGCAACAGACCAGAATATTTTCGCAGAGTCAGAAAAGGAGCAGAATCAACATATCTATCTCAGAAGGAGATAAATACTCAAAGGATCTTATCAGCAATAAAGTTGTAAGTCAAGATCTACTATTTCATCCTAACAGTTGAATCAGTTTGTAAATCCTTTTACCGGGTAGACTTAACAGTCTTTTGTAAATCTCTTAACCGAGTGCATACTTCATTGTATGTTTGAAAATCCTCTAACAAGGTGGACCTAGCAATCCAAATTTGCTTCTAACAGGGCAGATCATCAGAAGTGATCATTGTAAGCCTTAACCGGCCAACTTTTACTGTAGTACCAAAGTTTTGTGGGTACCATCCCCACCCCAGTTTTACTTTCTATTTGGAAGGTTTCTGGGTCATCAAATCTTTGTGTTATGTGTTGTGAATAATTATATTTTCATGCATGCAGTAGATTAAATGAATGAATGGTTTAATATATGCAAGTGCTGAAATGAATTAAAAGATTTAAGTGTTACTGATTCACCCCTCCCCTCTCAGTAACTTGGTTAGTCCTGAATATTTTCAACACCAACCATGCCTTCTCCTCTTTTAGCTAAGTCGGACCAACAAAACCCCCTGGAAACAACTCATATTTGTGATCAGAATATTCTTTTCTATACAATTGGGCTTTTCTTTTCACACCCGCCCTTTCTTCTGAGAGTATATTCATTTCTTTTATGAATTCACAAGTGGATCTGAGATTTTCATTTTCCTCTCCATTTGCATGGGATGAGCACATAAGCTCTAACTATTTTCCCCTAGGTACCCACTTATTTAAAATTGGTTGTAAAGTGGTCTCATCTTCTCTTAATTTAGTCAAAATATTCAGAATCCTCTTCATATAAATATGAACAACAGAGGCCCTAACTGAATCAACAAACTTCAAAATTGTGGCTTTTACCTTTTCCTCATATTTGCTTGCAAACAGGGCTTGAGCCTATTTCAACTTTTCCAACTCATGTTGAACAGTTTCTGCTGGTTGGAAACCAGAAGGCATAGGAGAAGGGGGATATTCTATGATAGGACTTGTAGGTGGAGGTCTTGTTGGAGAAGAAGCTATCATAAGAGTTCACCTTGATGGTGTTGACCTGCCAATTGACTCTGAAGCATAGCAATAATACTATCTCAGTTGGCTATTCCTTCTTTGGCTTCATCATAAGCCCTCAAGATTGTTTCCAATTTCAACTAGAGATTAGCCTTTTCTTTTGCCTCCTTTTCTACCACTGCTACACTAAACTTTGCAGTTTCTTAGACTATGCTTGCAGCTTCCACCTTCCTTGTATCTTGGACTCTTCTTACAATCATACCTCCTAGGAAACTAGAATCTGAGGCATCTTTCCTTCTTCTATTTTCATCCTTCTTTAATGATCATATGAATAAAGAAGCATTATCTTTACTAAAGGTCACTCCTTCCATAGGTTTGGTTTCCTTTCTGACTGCTTCAAGTACTAGAGCATTAGCTATATCCCACTTAGTGAGGATCAAAACACCAGCCTTTGATACCATCTCTCTTCCCTTTTCAGGAGTAATGGTCTTGAATTCTTCAATCATTTCTTGTTTTACCTCTTCCTCCACCTGAGTTACATCTCTATGAGGCTACTCACTCTTCCTTGCAAATTGCATGAAGGCCCCTATTGTAACAAAGTTACTATCAACTAGGAACTCCTCACTAGCTTGCTTGAAAGTTAGGTCTAGCTCTTTACCTTTGAGCTCACCTTCAGTCAAGTTCATCTCAGCACTAGGTGGCTCTTCTGGCATCCCTTCTTGTGTTTCCTCATATGTGTAGGCAATCTCCCCAAGACTCCCTAATTGAAACAATTGTTTGGCCACCACTTGCTCATCTCCTATGTGGATGGGGGATTGAGATGGAGAATACAAGGGCTCATTAGTTTGCACTTCCTTCACCACTCTTTATCTTTTAGGGGAGTCTTGGATGTCAATGACATCTTCAATTGCTCTTTTTCCATTTGAAGTAGAAGGCTCACCAGTCACTGGCATCATCACACTGTATTTTGACTTCTTGTGCATTACATAATCACCTGGTGGGATAGCCTTAGCAAGAACCAATCTAACCTTGTCAAGATCATCTCTCATTATAGCCTCCCTCTTTTCTTTCAAAGTTTGCATGAGGCCTTAAAAATAAAGAATTTCGAATTTTATGTTTTCCTCAAAAAGATTGAAACTAGAAATAGGGTCACAACTGCTATCAAACTGATGAATGAAGTCAAGAGCCCTTTTATATGCAACCCACTTCTCTTTCCTCAATTCTTGCTCATCCAAATTGAATTCATTCCTAATTAAATCTTCAGGGAATTGAAATTGGTGAGGTCTACCTTTACAAACTATTCTTTTTCTAAACATGCCATTGAAAAAGTCTTCAAGGTCTGCAAATCTTGAAACTGCAGTTGACAATCTATGTGGTTTAAATAATTCTTCAAGATACTTCCAGCCACCTTTGGTGATCACAAAATGATGGGCCATGGTAACAGTTCAGAAAATAGTCCCTTTACCTCTATTTGTCAGCTTTGCCTCTTACACACCTCCAATCTGCCTTAAGACTTCTACAATTCCTATCTTCAGTGGGACTTGATAAGGAAATAAATATGGAGTGCCCCTGAAACCATATACTCTGAAAACTGTAGAAACAGGGTACAAATACATATCTCCCCAATTGTGAACAATCTTAATATCCTCGGTAAATTATTTGGGTCTGACGAATTCTAAGAGAGCCTTAGGGATCCTAGGGTTTTTTGTGCACAAAAGAATCCTAATCTTAGAGGCAAAGCATCTGTCAAACTTTAAATAATGAGAATACTCTCTATCCTAGGACAAAAGAGTACTCCAAAGTTGAATAGGCATCTCTTCCTTATCTTTCACCTTGACCAAATCCATTTCTTTTGCAAAATAATCAGCACCCTTGAACAAAAACATGTGCATTAGAAGAGAATACCATCCAAATGGTCTGTCCACCTTACCATTTTTTATCCCTACTAGCCCTATATGAATTGCATCAGTGAGGTAAGGCGCATAGTCAAATGTTATTGCCAGAGAGGGGTTTAGAATCTATGCAATCATCAACATATAATGGGTTGGCATGTTTTTCTCAGCATCTTCTCTAAAAATCTAATAAAGTGCCCAATACATGCCCTTAGCTCTTAAAGTAAACAAATTTAGGGAGATAGGTTCCATGGTACTGGGGCCTACAATAGTCAGCCCTCCTATCTTAACAAAAAACCCTTTCAGTGGGGTACTCCTAAGGTGATCCCTTTGTGCATTATAAACCTGGCCAAGTGATTCAAAATCAATAGGCTCTAACAAATTTGAAGCCTCAGTGAGCTTAAAGACACTTCTGAATTCACCATCATTAATTTCAATCCGGGATGATCCCTTCATATTCCTGATACATCTAGCTACAGGGTCATAATTTTGTGCAATCAGAGTCAACAAATCTACATCCATGAAGACCCTAGGGACTATAAGATTCCCCACATCCAATTCCCATATACTATTTAAAGGGGCAAGGGAATGTCTCTGACCAAAACCTACCTTGAACAGTCCTAAATCTGACATCCCTATTTGTGGATCCCTTAACCAATTGCCTTTGTCATATAGGCCATCCCCAATTCTTAAACGAGGGTTCTTCAGCACCAATTCTTTTACTTTGGCCCTAGCATTGGTAGACATAGTTAGTTGTTCCAGAAAGTCATCACATATATTCCTATCTTGGTAGTTTACCTTTCTTGTTAACTCCCTTCTTGGCACCATCCTGTTAATGCAATTATATCAATTAAGATTTGCAAAAAAAAATAATGAAACAATTCACACAGCAACACCGATTCTCAGATTGCAACTAGCAAGGAAAACACAGAAAAAATTGGTTATTCGCTTGAAAAAACTCACTTTGCACCAGCTCCTCTGCAACAAACTTGTCAAAATGGTACCAATATTCAATTAATGGGGACCTTAATAGGGAAATTTGGAATTGAATTGAAAAATTAATCCTGCATGCTTCGACCATCACCTCAGAATTGAATTCATAAATTAAATTAAAAAATAGGCTCCAACGGACCACAAGTTCTCTGAGTCTTTCTTTGTTTCGTTGTTTTGCCATTTCACAGAGTTTAAAATCCCCGCACTTTTCTTTCATGAAGCAATGACAATCATCGGATCCTTGGAACTTGCACTACCTTTATTCCTTCCAATCCCTCTGCATTAGTGATGGGCCCTACCTTCTTTTTGCTATTTCACAAACACTAAACCTTGCACACTTTGACCACATGAAACAATGTTGGCCATTAGATCATCATCTACTTGCTTGATCTTTACTTCCTATAGTGACCGCTAGCCTTAACTTATTGTGCACCACCATGATTGTTAACAGTTTTTGCCACTTTACAGTTTAAACTGCAGGCATCTTCGGGCTGTGAAACAATGACAACCATTGGATTCACTATCAGATGAACACCATTTAACATGCTCATACCTTCAAAGTGGGCCCTTAGCTCAGAGACCACTTGCTCTATTTCATCACTGGCTAGCAAATGTCACATGGTAGTCAGCTATTTTCTCAGGTAATTCTATTGGGTTCCATTCTAAGGCCACCACGTGTTTTACTTTACTATTTTCAACATAATCATTGGTTGAATCAAGCCAGGCCCTCAACTACCCTTTGGAGGCACGTGCATCTAAAAAATCACCAATTCTCTCCATAGAGCAATGCATCTATCCTACCATGTCTCCCACCATGTAACTGCCACATCATTTCGCTACTTCATGAACATTAATCTTCATTTGAATTGAAGTTGTGAATCCACAAGAGCTGTCTGATTAACTCATACTTAATCGGTCTTTAAAATTATGACCTGCTTGTCCTTTGGGCCCACTGACCTTTTTGCTACTTCACGAACCTTAAATCTCATGTACCTTTCCTTTGCAAAGCAATGACAACTGTTGGATCTCAGAAACTTTCTCATCTATTACCCCTGCCATGACCATCTTGCTCGGGCCCTCCACCTTTTTGCTACTTCGTGAAAGGTAAACTACAGGCATTTTTCAGCTGCAAATCAATGTGAGTCATTGATCTTCTCTGAACTGATCATCCTTTAACCAAAGGATTCACTCACCTTTGGGACCCACCAAGTCTTTCGCTATTTCACAGAGGCTAGATCACATGCATCTTAGGCTAGTGAAGCAACACGAGTTGTTGGATCCAATACAAGATGCGGTCTTTTAACCTGATGGATAATCCTTCAGTTGAGCCTGCTTACCCCTTTTCACCATTTCACGAACACTAAATCTCTGGCATCTTTTCCCAGCAAAACAATGACAACCATAGGATTAACGTGGACTTGTACAATTATTAAGGAGCCTGACAAACATTAGAACAAGACCTAGGTAAACGCATAAAGATTTAAAAAATTTAAAAGACTGCCTAGGGAAAATCTATTGGGGGGGGGACACTTTTCATGATAGAACGACCCTTCCTTAAGTGGAAAAAGGTAATGCAGGAATAGAACGTGAGGATTTAACAAAACATAGGCAAGGGTTAAAAATAAAAAACCTTAAACCCTCTTTTGACCCAAGAAAAATAGGGGCAACACGGCCATACCAAACACACTTTTGCAAATTTTTAGCCAACTATGGGACAAGAGTACCCAATTTTCTAAATAGTGATAACAACGGCTCTGACTAGGGATGGTTGATTTCATGATCAACACAAGAATTCAAAAACTTTGGAGAACAGACCAAACACAAGCCCAAAAAACAAACAACAAAAGAAAACCTAAATATGTACGGATTAAGACCTACTATGCATGGACTTAAGAGAAGTAATGCTTCAGGAATTGTCCATACACTGAAAATTCTTGTACTTCACCACTCATTGTTTGCAGAAAATATGAGTCCTTTCCATTAAGATCATAAACTAGAGAGTGGCCTATCTATAATTGTCCATGCACTGAAAATTCTTGTACTTCACCACTCATTGTTTGCAGAAAATATGAGTCCTTTCCATTAAGATCATAAACCAGAGAGTGGCCTATCCATAGTGACTCAAATTTTTTGTGCTTTCCCTTATCTTGCCCTTTTGCATTCCATTGAAGAACTATGTCACCAATTTGAAACTTTCTTAACATGATTATTTTGTCAAACAAATATTTGGACTATAGATGGATTTTCAAATTCCTCTTATGGGCCAAAGTTTTGATTTCTTCTACCTCCACCATTTGAATCATTCTCTCTTTCATAGGTTCAGATAACTCTATATCCTCAACTTGTAGGAACTTGTATACTAGAAGAAGATTATTAACTGGCACCCTAGCTTGTGTGCCATAAACTAGTTCAAAAGGTGAAACCCCAATTGCTTTCTTGACAGTAACCTTGTCTGCCCATAAGGCCAACTTTAACTTCTAGTCTCAAGACCTTTTATTCTCCTCCAAGATTTTCTTAATAATGTTCAAGAGGCTCTTATTGCTAGATTCAGCTTGTCCATTACCCTGAGGATGATATGGTGAAGAGTAGGACATAACTATTCCATGGCTGGTGCAAAATTCAATGAATTCCTCAGACTTGAAGCTCATGGCATTATCCATCACCAGTTTCATAGGAACACTGAATCTGGTTATGACATTATCCATCAGGAAGTCAATAACAACCTTACTTGTGGCTCTCCTAGTGGGTATAGCTTCAATCCACTTGGTGAAATAATCAGTGGCTACTATAATCCACCTATGACCTCTTCCTGATTTCTCAATTATTTCTCTAATAAAATCAATGCCCCATTGGACAAAAGGGGCTTCCTGTCATGCCCAAACTTTTGGGCACAAACAGGATTTTTTTTTTTTAAAATCACAACTTAATAACATTAAATGTTGCTAATACGAGACACACTTATCAAGTTTTGTCTTAACTATGTTTGAGTTAACTTTAACCTCTAACTCAAGTAAGCGAAAATAATATTTAACTTAAATGCGGAATACTAAAATGATTATTTATTATCTCATCAATCTTTAATCAATAAATTAATTTAACCAAGATTCTCTAAATTAATTGACAAAGATAATATTACTCACCAATAAACATTAATAACTTTTAGAGACTAATTAAATTAGTCCTATCACGTAGATTCATTAAAGTCTATATTTTAATTTAACATTTAATTAAAATGTGTTTAGTCTAAATCGACTATAGGGTCAATTAAATTCATAATGAATATTTTCCTATAAAGTTTAATCTCATCAAATACCTATATTTAGGTGGACTAAAAATATTTACCCATAGCCAAAATAACTTATCCCATTTGTTATAAAATTTCTAAAAGATTAAACTTCATATGTATTTTAAATTGAAACATCCTTTTAATTATACCCATATGTTTATTAAAACATATATTTTATAATCACCTAATAAAATATTTAATCTACCACTTGCCCTAATCTTTTCTATTTTAAACTATATGTATATACATATATATATATATATATATATAGATATATATATATATATACATAAATATGTTTTCACATTATAATAAATAGCCATGAAAACCCTAATTTTAAATATTATAATAATGCCCTTTCTTTTATTTTTATTTCATACTTTCATTACTTCTATTATGTTTTGAAAACCCTAACCCAAACTAGGTTAGGGTTTCGAATTTCTTTCTTGTTGCAGGGGCCGAGCAGATACAGATGGTGGAGGGTGGCCGAGTTTTTTTTTGAAGAGGCAAGAAAAGGCCATGGGGGGTGCTCCCCATAGGGGTGGCCACTGTCGAGCCTACGGGTCGCGACCCACAAAGGCGGCCTAGGCCACCACTGTGGAACGCGGCCCGTAGCCTCGACAACGTCGCCGCTGTGAGGCGCCACCCACAGGGGGGGCTGAAACCTCCCCACTGTGGATTGCAGCCCACAATGGTGGCTACGACCATCACTGGGGATCACCACCCATAGTGCGGAGGGGGGGCCACCCTACGGGAAAGTCCGTAGGGGCTGAGCCCCTTGCCATGGTAATAAAGTTATTTTAAAAAAATATATATATATTTTATGTTTTTTTTTTTTTGTATTTTAATTTGTTATATATATATATATATATTGGATGCATTTGAAACCCAGGTTAACTCTGTTAAATATTCTGATTTAAATCAAGGTATATATATATTTTTTTTAATTTAAAATATTGCAAAACAAAGATAACTATTTGATTTTAGATTTATTTTTTGCAATTATACAATTGACGGAATTCAATAAAATTAAACAACAACTATATAAATAGGGTATTATTTAAATTAAGTAGACTATTTAACTCTACATTTTATTTTCTGCAAATTAGTAAAACGACGGAATTAAATAAATTTATACTACAATTATTTTTAGACTAGAAAGCATTGAAATAGAATTTGGAGACAGTCATATTAATTTTTTTTTAATTTGTTTTCTGCAGATAAATTAAAGGGAAAAATGACAAAATTTATTAACATATTTTCAGCGACTACATAAATCTAGATTTATTTTAATTAAACTTAGAGATATGCATAAAGAAATAAACTTGAACATTTGTTTTCAAAGTAACATGCATGCAATCATTAAAACTTCAAGAACAATACAAAACGTATTACTCCATATAAATAATTCATTTTGTAACCAAATAATACTTAAATAAAATAATGTATTTCCTTAAGGTATATTTAGAATACATTATAGTCAACTTTCACAAATGGACCTCTCATTTCTATTAAATGAGGACCTTAAAAATAATAGATACATTTCATTTCGAAAATAGATACAACATAGTTTCCCTTTACATTGCTGCAACTTAAAACATAAATATTCCATTTTCCAATATCTTTTTCTGCAAACAAATAAATCCAGCAACTCCACTTGTCTTTTTTCTTTTCTTTCAACAACCTGCAAATAAATCAAAAGGGCTATGACCATGGAGTGCTCACCTTCTAGCCTAGGCTAACTAGTAGCCACCCCCGAGCTTGGAGAACCAAGCCCTAGACAGGTTACACACATACAAACACAACAAGCAGGGGAAAACAATCACA